>NC_080557.1:11062500-11780000 GCF_030253575.1 Rhododendron vialii
AATTAAGTTTTCAAGCCAATTTTAGACAATCTACTACTTGGCTCGATAGGTCGGAAATTCAGTGGGGCTGCGGGGTGTCGTCCCTGCCCAAATATTTATTCTTCTATTTTAAGTATATAAGTAAATAGATTGTTGCATTCAGTATGCCTTATTGTTTGAAGAATATTGAGATAACTATTCCAGTTACAACTTCTTATGGACACCAGGTCATGGGTGCATCTTAAGTCACATAACTTGGCTTCTCTTGTTTCTCACTTGAAAGTTGAAACAAGCAAAGACTACTGGTCTACTACTCGATCCCTCCATCCCATTAATAGCCCCTCGTTTTAGTTTAATCCGATTAAAGACTAATTATATGGGAGAAAATTTTGTAAAGACAGATCATTCACGCAGAATCCACACGGAGACCAGAGATTTCATGAGAAATGAAATTTCTAAAACCAATCAGCCCAATAGGCCGACAATAATACTTATGTGAATGTATATTAAAAGTTGTAAACAAAAAAAAAAAGTACGCAAGAATAGTGTTTTCCTTGTCTTTTTTGTGTGTTTATTGTTAGCCGGCTGACAATAGAAAGACCACCGCACAAGAAATTACTCCCCAATTTCCCTTTCGTTTCTCCCTCTTGTCTCAGAATCTCTCCTTCCCTTTTTCATGTAAACATTTCTCTGTAGTCCTTCGTTGGATTGTATACAAGTCTGAAAGGCATTCCATGGAATGGAGAGGCGTTCTGTTTGAAGTTTTGCATCTGAGAATCGGCACATGTGACATTTGCTTTTCAGAAATGATATGAGTACAGCAAAAGCTGTACAAACAGCTTTTACTGATTAATTTTGGACCCGTTTCGGATCCTATAAAGATAATTGGAGCCGCTCATTTTGTTTAAATTTTGTTTTTTTAGGGTTTTTGTGAAAAATCATATCTATCTCTGAAAAAATAAAATCCAATAAATCTGAAAAAGGAAGATCCGGAATCCCAAAGTAACAATTAAGAATTTAGAAATTTGTCAAGATGTTCGAAACACTTAAATGCCCTAGCGTGTTACTAGAGTCTATGTTGTGCCTAAGATAAAGTTGGATAAAACTAGGTAAATTCGTTTCGATCATGGCTACAAATGTCGATCAAATTAAAATTTTGCATGAATTACTTACTTGATAAGATGAAAAAATTAAACGCCTCAGATCAAATAATTGGGATTATGATCGATGGGCTCGATATTGGTGATCACTTAACACAAATGTCGTGCTTAAGGAACTCAATGCAGGATAAAAAATATTTTTACGATACAACGTCTATTTGTAACAACAGCTAATAGGGTTCGTCTCCCCCTTCAATTTCAAAAAAAAAAAAAAACACTAGTACTATCCCAACGCATCTCTCTCTTTTGGTAATTATAAGCGTTCATAAACTGGCCGGTGTATACAAATAATACAACTCCAATCAAATTCGCATAAAATAAGCTACAATACAATTAAGCATTTAAGGGTACATATAAAAATCTCTCACATAACAAAATCAGTGCAGCATTTGCTAATGCATCCACACAATGATTTTGCTTCACTAATCAGTTGAATCATACCCAAGGCATCAACTTCGATTACCAAATTCTTCACATTTTCCTAGCACCTTACGCCTCAAAACTCTTTTAATATATATAAATGAAATCCAAATATCAGAACAATAGGTGCACACCAAATGTACATCGGGTGGATTGGGATCCACTTCAAGGTTTCCTAAAAATTATCTGAGCCGTTCATCAAGTTGTCTAATTTTTTCTTATATGAATCTTTTTAAAATAAATTAGTTGATCAGACAGATATGAGTAAGGTCTTGATCAATTCTTTGTTCAATTGCTTATTACAAAATTGAAATAAAAATTGATTGAGCTTTTCCCGAGATCTTACGGAACTGATTTTTTTACAGACTTCATTAAAAAAACACTATTTTAAAAAAATTGAGCGACACCAATCATTTGTGTGAGACTTCGAGGTGTATACGCACAATCTGGTGTACATTTGTTGTCCCCATAGCTGTACATGACGAGTTCGATTAGGGTACATCATTTGGTGTACACCGTGTCGTTTGGGACTCACTTTCATATCCTACTCAAATGATCGAATCTGCTCAAGTTGTTTAGAATATTATTTTAAGGATTCCTATAATAGATCAGCTCATTCGAATATAAATAAAGGCTTGCTCATTTATTTGCAGGATCCTTAAAAATATACTCTAAACAAATTGACTGACTCCGATCATTTGTGTAAGACTCCGAGATAGGTTACACACAACACAGTATACATTATTTTGGTATACACCAAATGGTGTGAGCATAGTTTTATTGGTACATGATAAGTACCCGTAATATTTTTGCTTGAAAAGGGATAGTGGGAGCAACAGAGTCCATAGAAAGGTGCACTTCTCTGTTTCTCTATCCCTCTCTCTATATATACTTGACACATGCATGAAAGGGTGACAGCCCCCCTCTCTCTCTCTATATATATACTTAACCAGTATTAGGTGCTAGGCAACGTTTCTATGTAGCTTTTCCAATACTGTTACGAACGTTAGAGTTTATCATGTACTTACATTCTCTTTATAATATTCCAAGGAAGATTGTTTGGATATCGGTGGCCATCTTAGTCTTGCCAGTGTTCAAGGCTTCGAATTGATGATAAAGTCGGTTATGACTTCGCTCCAATAATTTGTATCTTGTTCCTAATGATTCGTGGAATTGGGGTCTACAATTTCATCATGTTCGATCCAACCGTAATCAAAGCATTGAATCCAAAGTTCATCATTGACTATTTCAAGAGGAAAAAAAAAAAAGAGGCATGGTTTTCCCTTGGTGGCGTTGTGCTTGCCATAACAGGTTTCATTTTCTTTTACCATTGTTTGTTGCTTCTTCTTTTTAGGTGTTCTAATTCTTTGCATAATTGAAGTTTGGTCGATCGGGATATAAGGAAAATATAGCCTTTTGACATGCTATATGAAGCTTTAGTATAATTAGATCTTGAAGTTTGTAGGTTAATACATAAAAAGTATTGAGTAATTTACACTCACCTTATTTGCAAAAATACAGAAATTGAGGCAATGTTTGCGAATCTTGGTCATTTCAATGTTCGGTCTATACAAATAATTAAAGTATGTGCGCTATGGCCTATAACTTATCCATTCCTAATGATAGCCTACATTGGACAAGCCTATAGAAGGAACAATGACGAGCCTCTTTCCTCATTTGTTGTTTTCTGGGTACACATGCATATACCACTGTTCAAATTTCAAATCTATTAATTGATTAATGAAAATTTTGAATATATGCATTAATGTAGATGGTGTGTATTGGCCAATGTTTGAGGTGGTCGTGTTGGCAGCAATCATAGCAAGTCTAGCGATGATTTCGGGTGCTTTCTCAATCATCCAGCAATCCCTTGCACTAGGGCGCTTTCTCAGGGTGAAGATGGTCCAAACATCGGCTAAGTACGAAGGACAAGTTTACATACCCGAAGTCAATTATCTTCTCATGTTGGCATTCGGAGCAATCACGGTTGCATTAAGAAACACTATACCAAGATAGGAAATGTGCTCACTACTAGAAAAAGTGTTAAAGATCTCAGTTTTTTGGTGTGATCTTTCACTTTTAACCTCAGTTTCAAAACCGTGGTCTATCAAGGTGTAACCAAAAGTCCATATCTTTTAACTACAGTGTAAGACCGTGATTAAAACTTATTAAAACCATGATCTTTACTTCTTTCCATCCCAGTTTTTTCCTAAAACCGTGATCTTTAACTTCTTTCCATCTCAGTTTTTTTCTAAAATCGTGATCTTTAACTTCTTTCCATCTCAGCTTTTTTCTAAAACCATGATCTTTAACTTCTTTTCATCTCAGTTTTTTCCTAAAACCGTGATCTTTACCATTTTATCATCTCAGCTTTACCTAAAACCATCTCAGTTTTTTCCTAAAACCGTAATCTTTACCATTTTATCATCTTAGTTTTACCTAAAACCGTGGTTATTGCAAAAAAAAGAGACCACACTTTTACATAAAACCGAGATTATTTTTTCCCATATATAGTCTCACTTCTACATAAGAGGTACTTTCTTGAATAGATTTTTTTTTTATGAATTAGATAACACCCAACGTCTACAATTAAATTGTGACAACATAAGTAAATCAAAAATATATATTAGCTGACAAATTGATCGTACATTTTGAATTAGGAACATTTGGTACAACCACAACCTAACAAAGAGAGTAGAAACTATACAATGAAAACTGAAAAATAACATACAAAATAACTACCCTAAGAAGTAATCTAATCCCGGTGACACATCCATGTGCGCACTCGCTCCAAACGATCCTTACAACTAGCTCCCTTCAAAAGGGCATCTACTGCATTTGCCTGAATAATAACAAACAATAAGAAAGGGATCAATGAACTTCGAAGTTTATGTTCTGACAAGGACTAAAAGAAAGTTATCAACATATAACAAGACAGAATATGAAAGAATCTATGATGCTTAGCTTAGAATAGATAACAGGTTTAGTAACATCCAACTTCTAATGTGCAATCTCACTTGCACATTAAAAGGCATTTTTTGGTTAGATGTGTAGGGAAGTTCTTTATACAAATGCAGGGCTTGTTCCTACATCCCTGCCCAGATATGTTAGAATCTGTAGAGGAAAAAGAAAATGTATCGGCAAACTATACATCTATCCCTTTTTTCCACTCTCAACAAATATGATCCAAATGGCCTTAAGGTATTATCACAACGATTGCTTTCTACAAGGGACAAAACAGAAATTGTGGCATGAAGTCCAAAACCTGTAGTAGACCTTCATTTTGTCCTCCACCAGTATAAGAAATCTTTAGTTTGTGATGGTCACCTCATCTTCGAATTCAAGTAGCAGATACGAGCTAATATCTGAATGGATGTACTACTAGGGTTATGATGTGGTGACTTTAGAACCACCCCATAAAGATGTTCAGGGCCAGTGACATTAAGCACCTTAGAGAGAATTTTACGGGGGAACAAAAAATAAGGCAGTCCATTCATCAAATATAGCTACCTCAGCCCGCTTGTTTTTTCCCTAAATATTGCAAAAACTCGGTGTACAATACAAAATCCTCTTCACTATCAGGCAAAAAGTAAACAACAGTGAATCCCATGGCCTCGGCGCAGTGTTTTGCCAACACGTGAAGGCCTGTTTTGGCCGAGCAATTGACCACGACAGGACTACAGGATAGAAAAGCTCAATATCAGTAAAAGAAATGAAAGCACAAATACTTCATGTCCTACACCTATCACATCTAATTACAGAGTTCTGAGTAAGTGGAAAGTACCACTGGGAATCTACTAGGGAAATTCGAAAAACCAAACGTGTAAGGAAATACTAAATGGATAGAGAGCAGAGCAAACTTAGGCCATGATCTCCTAAGACCACAAGCAATCCCCCTACGAATCTAATTAAGTACTTAATATGTAAGCAGCACATTGAAGTCCATGATCTCCTAAGACCATAAGCAATCCCACAATGAACCGGATAAAGTATGTCATGACGAAAGAAGCACATTTGAGTACAGCAAAGGTTATACACACAAATAAGCTATCAAATACAAGAACAGATCACCAACGTCAGATAATCACTTTGGGTAGAACAGTTTATGCACACATCATATCACAAGCATTAAAGAAGTCATATAGGATGTAGTTAATAGAATTAGTCAAAACAATAGCGATCAATACTTGTTTTATGCATGGTGAAGTATGAGGGTTAATAAGACTTACCAATCATTTGAAAAGCTCTCAAAAGAGTTGGAACTGCTATAATGTGAAGACTTTGAGAGATCCTAAGTCCAACCTTGTGTATAATGAACCAATTTTATCACATATTAGAACATCTATGTGACTTTACTGGCTTTGACCATAAAGAAAGCATTAGAAGTAAGAGTTACCAAAAGTATAAAAGCGAATGACCGATGTAAATTCTGATAGCGTAGTTCTCTTACCCCAAAATTTCTCGTCCGGTTCAGCATCACACATTCTTCTCCATTTACCAAGAAATTTGCTTTACACTCCAGGCCAGTCGACGATCTAGACTATCATAAAACACCAGGGAATTACAATTACATATAAGAAAAGAAAACGTGCTAACAAACCAAACAAAAAAAAGAAACCTAATTAGAAAAATAGTAAGAGCTCAAAATGAGTTCAACACTCAGCACACAAGAAAAACTACCATCACAAGTTAGAGCTCCATATAGACCATACCGCAACTGTTAATCACATTTTCCAAGCTTTCCAGGTAATTAACAAGCAGAGGATCTCTGGATAGCAATACAAAGTTTTGGATGAGTTATTTAAACAAACACTTAAAGGGCAAGGCAAAAGTCTCGTACTAAATGCAGACATTATTCATCTGAACAAAATCCATAGCTAAACATCCACCCATAACAAATTCCACCAGACAAGAACCACCAAAGAACCACTTTTACAACAAACCATGTCTCCATAAACTAGCTGAACCAGAAAATCTAGGAGGCCAATCCAGTAGTTTATACAATATAAGCCTACAATACTCGTAAATCTTCTTCTAACAGTATATCAGACAAAAAGCCATTTTCTTAAATCGTGTCGTGCCGTGTTGTTTTCAATCGCGTCGTGTCGTGCCGGCCCGTTTTCTTAAATCGTGTCATGCCATGCCGTGACGTTTTCGATCGTGCCAAGACTTGCTTGCTCGTTTACTCATTCGTGTACAAGTTGAACAATGAGAAATAATCCCAGTATACGGATTTTGTTTAGTCCTTGTCTTGGAATTTATTTGGGAAGCTTGTGTTGGTACTGCAAACATAATACTATGCATTAGTACTTTTTTTTTGACATGTGCATTAGTACATTACAACACCAAATTTTACACAAGCTAGGTTCAGCTGAAAGTGCACTGCTTTTCAGTTGATCTTGCTCGAACCATCAACAACTGACCCATGACACCCGTTACTTCTAAAAATAGACGAACAATACCAAAAAAAAAAAGGATATTCATTCCAAACTGCAAAATGCACGGCTTGATTTCATCATCTTTTTTTTTTTTTTGATTTCATCATCTGAGTCAGGGTTTAAACCCTCATTGTCAAAATGAATGTTTTCAGGATCCACCTCCTATAAAAAACTGAAAACAAAACAGAGAAAATTAGAACAAAATATCGGATCTGGCCATTTCTAGGAGAGTGAAAATTAGTACTAATTACTATATATAAGAAAGTAACAAAATAAAACTAGAGAGAATAAAACTTAAATATAAGTTTTTACTAACACACAAATAAATTAGTTTTGGATTTCAACCAACATTTTTTTTTATCAAATGTATGTCTATCCCTTTCTTCAAAAATATACTATGAGGGGGAAATGGCATGGAAAGAACTTTTCCTTTCTCTGTGATAACAACAGCAGCACCAATGGATATGGAACGAAATACAAAAAATTATCCTGGTTATGATAGCTGTCTTTTATTTAATTTTGGGACAACCAGAAACCACAAGTCCACCACCACATCTCTAATCCTAATTTGCTTCCATTCTGTGCTACTAATATTTTTTATTACCTTTAAAAAATATCAGATCTATAAGATGGAATCAACCCCAATCATATGCACATGTATTTGACGATCCAAACCTTAAACGAAAATATCAGATCTGTAACATCCGTTCACGTCTGGAGAGGGAAGTGAGAGAGGTACCTGTTGAGTTTCAGATTCAAATCGCTGAACGTAATGGAGGGTTTGGCTCGTTTGAGTCGGGCAAACTCAGTCACCGACTAGGGAGAGAGAGAGAGAGAGAGAGAGAGTCGTTGAGAGTGAGAGATAGGTGAGAGGTCAGAGCAGAGAGCCGTTGAGAGTGAGAGAGAGACGCTGAGTTTGAGAGAGTGAGAGACAGAGACGACTTGTGAGAGAGTGAGAGACAGAGTGGGCTGTAGCCTGCTAGGGCTTCATCTCATTGTATTTATACTAGTATCAGATTATGTGCATTAGTCGCACCATAAGGAAATGTGCACTCAATCATGGAACTTTCTCGTAAAGTCTAATAATGCATCACTCAAGGGCCGCCCGAGCCGTTTTTTGAATATCGGAACCGTCTACCTTTTACGTGAGAGTGATTATATTATTCGTGAAAAAAATGAAGTAGATTGGTTATCGTTATATACTTGATCGCACATAACGAAAAATCTCCTATGAATGAATCTACGTCCCAACAAAGGGGCTTCCAAAACCAGACAGACCCGAAACTTTGCGAGAATGATTAAAACACCAAGAATAACAAAATGAACGGTATGGATCATCGTAATCGTGTTGCGTTTGTGTGGCTACCGTATATTAGACTATAGTAGAATACCTTAGTATAGAACCAAGTAAGTTTAGTGTATAGATTTGAATGGTAGCTATAAACTCATTTTTTCGAATGTTTGATCTAAACCGTTACGATTTAACGTCTTATCAAATTTATTATTCTCACCTGAATAGGTGATAATCGGATGTCGAAAACCACGTGATTGGAACACATTTGGTGCTTCTAGAGGCATTAAAGTCCTATAATGCACTACTTGAGGGCCGCCTAAGCTATTTTTTAAAATCGAAACCATCTAACTTTTATGTGGGAGGGATTAGATCATTCATGCCAATAATTAAGTAAAATGTTTATCACTATATACTTGATCGAACGTAAAAAAAAAAATCAAATAATGAATCAGCGTGCCGATGAAAGAGTTTTCAAAATCCGACGCACGAAAAAATTTGATCCCATGATTAAAACACTAAGCACAACAAAATGAACGCATTGAATGGTATTGATCATCGTGATTGCGTTGCGATTGTGTGGCTACTGCTTGATGGCCTCGTTTTTATATAATAGAGCTACATATTATATACTAATTTTTCAAATTTATAACACAAGTTATTTGGTAGCATACTGGTTTGTTTGTGTATGAAAGAACCTAGGGACCTGGGTTCAAGTCCTAGTCCAGGCTATCCAGTCAACCCTTTTTTGTTTTTTTGCCCCCTTAATTCTACTATATTTTTTTTTCTTTTTTTTTGTTTGATACTTTTTTTCTTATTTCTCGTTAGATTTGGGGTAAATAATATACAACTCTTGCACGTTTTCTTTCATATATATTAAATTATTCTTGCACCATAAATATTTTGATAAGTTTTTTAATTTTATTCGTTAACTTATAATGTTAAATTTACAAACCAAAGGTCCAAAGTCTATTCACTAACAAAAATAAAAAAAATTATTTTTTACCGAATAAAAATTGATAATTTTTTAAAAGTAAAAAATTTATTTTTTAAAAACATGATTTTTTTGAGAATTGTTTTTTTTTAAAATAAAATATCTTAGATGTTTAAAGGTAAAACAAATATTTTTTACCGAATAGAAATTGTTTACTTTTTTTTAAAATTAAAAAAGCCATTTGGCTTATTTATTTATTTATTTTGTTTTTCTGTGCCCTTTCGTGCCCGTGTCGTGCCGTATTGTGCCCATGCCCGTGTCTGGCTAGAACCGTGCCGTGCCATTCATATCCGATGATCTCTAATTTTGGTTGACAATGTTGGAATTAGTGAGACGTGAAATCCTAACGGTTCGGATCGACCACTGTAAAATTTGAGTTCATAACGACCTTTATATTCTATATGTACAATGTAGTTGTCAACAAACTAAGTTTTGTGTTATATGTGAACATACAGTAGTCATTCGACCGTGACACGATTACGATGATCCAAACCATGGCTTTTGTTTTCTTTGTTAATTATATCATACTCAAAAAAATTGGTCTCAATCAGGTTTAGAAAAGCTTCTTTATCAAGTCACACTGTCACTAACAAAATGGATTTTTTCCGTCCGATGAAGTGTGTAGCGATACCTGATTAATTTCATTTTTGCAGGAATGATTTACTTCATATTATGTAAAAGATGGACAGTTTGGATCGAAGAAAAAGACTGATCAAGCGGGCGTCGGGTATTGCAATATAATACTTTACTGCATTGAGATGCATCTAACATAGTTCAATCAGGAGATTGTCGATATCCGATGATCTTCGATTTTGGTGACGATGCTAGAATTAGTTAAACATGAAATTCTAATGATTCAGATCGACCATTATTAAAATATAACAAATTGATTAAGTTTAGAACTTATTCGTACTGTGTGTAATATGAGGACGCTTAATTATTGCGCAGAAAATCACGAACGTAAGTGGGTGCTTTGATTCAATAAGCAACAGTCAAAAATAGCATATATATATTTAATATCCTAAGACATTCCAGATTCTCTTGTGCGTTCTTTCTGTAGCCTGCAAATTGTTGTTGGTCACGTGAGGGTGTGTTCGAGCCTTGGGCATGACATTAATTTCCTTTTTCAATGGTTATTACAGTTACAATCACGCTTTTTTGAAATGAGATCTTTAAGTAAACAATCACAGTTTTACTAAGCGAGATCTAAAATATTTAAGTAACAATCTCAGTTTTTCTGAAACGAGATATATTCTTTTACATACAATCTCAGTTTTTCGAAAATGAGATATATTCTTTAAGTTACAATCTCACTTTTTAGATTATTGAGATTAAAAAATCTTTTCATCTCAGTTTTTTCATATAGCTGAGATTAAAACTATAGTCAATAACATTTTATTACGCTTTTACAAAAAGTGAGATCTTCTTAGTTTTTGGACCGTGACCTTTATATCATTTTGTAGTAGTGGCTTATGGTAAGATTGAATACTCTGCGCTTGAAAAGTTATTAGGAAAAGTGTCCAAAATGTAGGCTATGCGGTGGGGCATCACTGCACTCATCTTGGTGTAGAGTGTGCAGAGGGACAACATTCTATGAAGTTTTCAGAAAAGTTCAACGACAAATAGATGTAAAAAAAGTTAGCTGATTTATGTACTGCATGGATTTTTGGATGCAGGGATCGCAGTGGTGCTTGTGATGACGCTTACATCCGCATATATATATATATATATATATATATATATATATATATATATATAGAGAGAGAGAGAGAGAGAGAGAGAGAGAGTCCCCTTCTCCTAAGGACCACCTTAACTTAATAAAATAAGGACCTCCCTTTCCCGATAGAATTTCGATGATCCAAGCCGTTCAATGTGTTCAGAACGTGATTTTAAGGGTAGTCGCGAGAAATCAGGAAAAAAAAATGACCGGAAAGGCTTTATCCGAGCAGTTTTTGTTTGTTTTTTATCGAACGGTTCAAATAAAAACTGCTCGGATGAAGCCTTTTCCGATCATTTTTTTTGCTGATTCCTGGCGAGTACTCTTAAAATCACGTTCTGAACATATTGAGCGACTCGGATTATCGAAGTTTGAACGGGAAATGAGAGAAATGGAGAGGTCCTTATTAGTTTGGTTCCCATAAGGGATCCCGCACGGCCTTACCGTGCGGAACTCCCCTTTTCCGATCGAATTGCAACAATTCAAGCCACTCAAAGTGATCAAAACGTGATTTTAAGAGTCCTTCAAGAAATTAGCAAAAAAAATGATCGGAAAGGGCTTGATCCGAATAGTTTTTTATTGAACGGTTCAGTAAAAAACTGCTCGGATCAAGCTCTTTCCGATCATTTTTTTTGCTGATTTCTTGCGAGTACCCTTAAAATCACGTTCTGAACACATTGAGCGGCTCAGATCGTCGCAATTTACTCGGGAAAGGAGAGTCCCGCACGGTAAAGCTGCATGGTAAGACCGTGCGGGATCCCTCATTGGATCCGTAGTGTAACATATATATATATATATGTATATATATATTGGATCCCTCATTAGGATCTGTGGGATCCTAATTCTCATCATGATATGGAAAATCAACTTTCTTCTCGCGATCTTATATATTCTTATCATTGGCTCAGTCGAGCTCCTCTATTTAAGTTCCGTCCTCTACAAATTCCATCAAGGAGTGTACCTCATGGATGCCTTCGCCGCCTTTTTAATGGTGACTAGTATAGTAGCACGTGCTATGCACGTGGGAGGCACATGTGATAGAAAGCAATTGCAACTTATCATGTCTAAAAATTTGAACTATCTTTCCACAAAACAATATCAAAATTGCATTGTCAGAGCTAAAATGACTCATGTACCAAAACATTTAGAAGTCTAACTTAAGAAGAATACGTTTTATTGCCGACCATATCGTAAGCAGAACCAAGAGATGGTCCAAGAATGCGTTTTATTCCATGTCGAATCCAAATGGCAGTTACAAGTACATATTTGAAATGGGTTCAACCTGTTGGGTCTAAATCAGTTTCCTCCGTGTGGTTAGGAGAAGAGGGTCTTGGGTGGTCAAGCCGGTATATCCAAGCCCCTATTATTTCTATACTTTGTGTCATGAGTTAATGAATTTTTTTTGCTAATAAAAAAAAAAGTACATATTTGAAATGATCATTAGGCCCCTCACTTCTTACATCCATGGAGTCCATACACCTAGATTCGATGACAGAACTCTTCTATTTTTTTGGTCCAAACAACAAAATGCAGTAGCATTACAATTTTACAATTTCCACTCCAATTATTTTCTCCGTGCAATTCTTCCGCATGTGAAGATCTCCAGAAAAATTTCCTTTCAAAAAACAAGCACCTCATTAAGAAATGATCTACTACTCAACCATGTGTTCTATATGTTATTAACATTACTGCACACGACAAATTGAAAGTATTCTACCAAAAGGCAAGAAAAACAATCTACAAAATATGATACGAAAAAATGGAATGTGATATGTAGGCTCATAGCACCATTAAAGCCTTCAATAAAACACAATGGGTCTGGGTGTCTTGCGCGAAATGCAAGAACTCTTGTTAAGACGCTCTTCGTTCAACATATACGGGTGATCTGTTAAATGGTAAGCCAAGCACTGTGGAGGAAAAAATGAAAAATTAAGTTCAAAGCTGATCCAGAATCTAATTCTCTACATTTGTTTGTAACCAAGTTCATGAGTAAATGTGCTAGTAAGAATAATGCACATAAATCTCAAGGCCACAGCATCCATTGAACTGCTTATTCCTTATTTTTTCTTGGCTATGTACAAAAATCATCCTCTTTGAATCTTGGAACAAGTAGTTTCAAGTCGTGTCGTATAATGAAGTAGATATAAAGCTTGATCAACCAACATCCAATTTCACTGGTGTTGTCGCCTCTATCTACATATGTCCAATTCAAGAATCTCTATCGGCATTATTAATCTTTTTCTTTATTTTCTCAGCCTCCTTGGCATTCTTCATTAGTTTTTGAAGGAGGATATATGAAAGCATGAGATAAAAGAGACATGGTTATCAAATACAGACCGTAAAGAACGATACATGCTATTCCCTCGTAACATGGTCTATAAGATACAGTACTTTTATTACTAATTATTACTGTATTAGGAGTTCATAATTTTTGGCAATGTTTTCTAATCCATTCATTTGGTAAGTATAATATAGGGATAAAATTTAACATAGGGATACAAAATTATGTAGGTCCTAAGAATGACCTAAAACAAGAATAGGTTGCCGAGAAGCGTACATATATAGTCCCTTGTATCAGTACTCCAGAAAGCATCCTAGAGTCCTAGAAAACAGATCGCAAAAGTCGAGATTGTAGGATATAAAATGTGTAACCTGAAGCATTGCAATGAGTTGAATACAAGAACAGCAAGGATTGTGTACTAATAGTCAATAAGATGTGGAGGTGACACATGAGAGAAAATTCAGTGACATGGGCCCTTCCCTCACACATCTCGGTGTGAGGTCCATATACTTAGTCATGGATCTCACATCAATAAGTGGTGGTGAAGGAGCGTGGGGCACCACATGGCATGGGTTGGCTGGGGGCATTGAATAATTTTTCCCTATCAGTTAGCCCTTTGCTAAACTCAAAAGGTCAAGTACATCTTCACGTGGATTTTCTATAGGACATATAGGGCGTACAAAATGATTTAGAGATGAAGGGAAACTATTCTTTTAATGACAATACACCAAATCAATGGAAAAATGGTTCTGAAGAATGCAAAACCCAAAGACAACTTACATCACTTTTGAAAAATTAAAGATTGCAGAAAAGGCTTTGTACCTTGTACATGTGAAATTGGTTTCTATCACATCTCTCTACTTCACAAAGCACTGACAAAGTTTAGAAAATAAAACAATGTGCTTGATATATGAAGTATGACCTGTATTCGAGAAGAGAACTCATAGTTCCTGTGGTTCAGAGTAATAACTCCATCTCTAAATGTTACCCTCCACCAATTTTTGAACCTCTATCTTCAGACATTCATCATCCATCAAGGCAAACTGTTTCAGGAAACTAAAACATTGGTGACTGAACTAATTATTTGTTGGATTCCATCCGATGACGTTGCATCCGTAAAAGCCCGTAAAAGAATGTATTTGAGAGAGCATACTATCATTCATGTTACCGGGATCGCATGGCTTTGATACCATATAGAAAAGCTGAAAACTGATGTAAAACCTATGAAAGAATGTAGAGAGAGAAATGTCGAAGCTTTTTACTTACTTGATTGATTGAATCTGAAGATTACAAGAGGGCTTAGAGCATCCGCAATGGGTTTGTTAATTAGTGTGTTAATTGTGTGTGTTAAGATTTAACAAACAAAATTGTATTTTTTGTGCCACAATGCTTGTGTGTTAGAATGTGCTAGAGTGTGCTAAATGTAGTAGTGTGTTAGCATGGTTATCCAGTTTAGCAAAGAAGTTAACAAACAATAAGTGGGTCCTATCCCTATAAATTCAAATTTCAACCATAAAACATAAATGCCCACATTAATTTCTTTTTTGAAAACTTACTGTTAGCCATTGTTTTGACATTATTTTAAAGAGTTAACACACTCCTAACTAATCCATTGAGGTATTCATATATATACTAACACACTCTTAAGTTAACACACACTTACGGGACCCATTTTTTATCCTAACACATACCTTAACAAACATTTTGATACACAAATATAACACACCCATTGCGGATGCTCTTATATGCTAACTGCCCTTGCCTCACTAAAACAGAATTAAGGAAAACCCCACGCACTCTAACTAATCAAGATTCCTCTCTAACTAATCAATTAACAAGAAACAATTATGCTATGCTGAGCTGGCATCCTCTTTAGTGACTTTGGCTAACAGAGGGTATATATATTTCAGTAACTTTAGTAGTTCGGATGTAGTTGAATTGCTATGTTTGTTTTCCAAGGCATCTATCTCATTATGAGAAAAAAATTATACACAAACCATATCTTCCAGTGGGATTGGTTCTTGATCTGCAGATCAATTACAGCCTGTTTGGATTGCGAGATTTTAGGGGAGAATAAAAGAAATCAAGCGAGAACAAATTCTCTCGCACGTTTGGATGATCAAAGAGGTGGGAGAGGATGAGAAGCGGTGGGAAAGTAGAACCCCTTACAAGCCCATTTTCGTTTCTTGCCAAAAGTGGCGCGATTCCGTGAGAAAAGGAGGATGAACGGATCGTCGTCGACTTCCGGTATGATCCACCCTCTCATCGGATCGTCGTCGTACTTGCACCGTTGTCTTCGTCTTGTCAAGGCGAAGCTTCTTCTGTGATCAAAATTGAGTTTTGAACTTTTGATTTGGTTGCTGGAGAGCGCCGGAGAGTCGCCAGAGATGAGAGAGAGAGAGAGAGTTTGGTCGTGGGAATGGGAAGAAGAGAGTTTGATTTCTCATGGTTATTTGTTTGACAAGGTGAGAAACTACACTCTTTGCTTTTCTCACTGATAAAGAAGACCACACCCCTTTCTTTTCTTTTCTCACCTGTGTAGCCAAAAAAGCTGTTAATGTGCGAGTAAATTGATTCATACATGTTACTAAAAAATTAATTGGCTCTTGATATTAATATTGTTTACTCAAACCTTTACTTATCTTCCAATGTGAAAGAATAGATGGATAGACTTGACTCGGAAATCTCAATCACTAGCCAAGTTAGTGGGGTGCTAGCTCAGAGTGTGAATTAATTAAGATAGCATGGATTTTACCTCAAAGTAAAATTTACCTAAATAATCCTCAAACTTTGGTGACTCACAGGGAAACTTCCTAAATAATCCTCAAACTTTGATCTCATTGTCTAATAGACATCAAAACTTTTGTTAAACTTCAATTACACAACCAGACTATTGAACCGTTATTCATAGCCTAAACACAACAGCTCACCCATTTCCATAACCTAAACATCATCGTCGGCCTCCACTGTAGCCACCTCCATCTCTAGAAGTGGTTTCTCCTCTCCATATTACCTTCCCTAAAGATAGCATCTTCCATCTTGTCCGGCGCCGCCCAGGAGTAGAACATAAGTTTCGCAATAACCGCCTCAGTTCCATTGCTCTCTGCCGGCTTCGATTTCCCCAAACACTTGCAACGATGTTAACTGGGTTTGAAAACAGAGCAATCCCCACTTCTATCCAGGGAAACTTCTAATTTTGAAAACAAAATGCAATTGGGTTTGGTTCTCTCTATTTTTAAATGGGTTCGATTCTCGCTATTCTAAATGAGTTTTGATTTTCTCTGTTGTTAATGGGTTTTAAAACAGAGCAATCCCACGTTTTCAATCCTTAAACCAACCTAGTACCTAACATCCCTGTCTATTTCTCGATGCCTGATGAAGAATTTGTTTTTACCCTCCACCACTACCCCAGAATCTGTTTATGAAAAGTAAAATCAACAAAATTGAGAAAGAGCACACAACGGAATTCATTCCGGTAAATTGTTCAAGACCAAAGCATGTGAGTTCAAATACAAGAGCCAAATAATTCTGTAGGCTTAGGCCTCCCTTTTTTTTTTTTGGGTGTTTGTGTACCAGGCAATAAATCTAGTCTACTCTATCGTATGTGATGTAGAGGCCTAAAGAAGTACTTGTGGAGGCGCAACCTATGCATGGTTGAAGCGAAACGGCCCAAATAACACAATTTGGTAGATCGCTCTAGAACCAGAATATTCTAGACGTGCTCTAACAATACCAAAAAAGATATTTTTGAAAACTCTTGGCCACCGAAAAAGATATTTTCCTCAATTCCATCACGGATTAGCTCCCCTCCATACTTCATCCCTCCTCACCCCTCCAAAAGTATGATCTGAACTAATCATCTAATAGAATACGCAAAAATATGAGTGATACCTTAGGATTAATGCTACAGATCGACTGACTTGACTTGGAAATCTCAATCACTAGCCAAGTTAATTAGTGGTGATACCTTAATGTATGAATGAAGACCATGCTTTTAATTGAGTGGACGACCCATCGAGGAAGCAAGCAAATGATGGCCCATTAGATTAGACCTCTTGTTTGCATTATTATACCAAGAATAAGATGTCCACTAACCAAAGGTCCATTGATTGCATTCTCACAAGTTTGAGTCAAATGATTTTATTTTGATCCTTGTTTTTCCTCCTCTCAAAGTTTTTTCAACTTTAGTTGAAATTTTTATACTTTTTCGATTTCTCAAATCGAGACGTAAAAATTTGACCCAAATCTTGTACAAATAAATAGCGAATGCACAAAAATAAAAAATAAAAAATTTGTCCCACCTTAAATTTTATTTGGTGGTTTGATCTGTTCATGTGTGTGGAGCCTACACACTTGTGTGTGTGTTTTGGTATAATTTCTGGATAAAACTTTCTGTGTAAAAAAAAAGGGGATTGATAATGTCAAAACCCTTTCTATTCCTGCAAAACCCCTTTTTGTTAATGCCAAAACTTAAGGTTTCTCTTTCATTGTAGGGCTTAATTGCCCTCTATTACACCACTTGTTTTATGAAAATGCCCCTTTAAATCCCATAAATGCAAAATTGAAAAAAATACTATAAAATTATGATCGCGAAAACAGTGACTCTGGTGAGTTGGGTTTGCGGGAAAATTTATGATCGTGAGCCGCTTGCCCCCACTACACCATGTTTTCAAGTAAAATTATGATCGTGACAAGCAAAATTATGATTCCAAACAAAAAGAACCCTTATAACAAAGCAAAGTAACCCGTCTGACAACTATTGTTTCAATAAATCTGTTGAGGAATGCCAAGAGAAACCTAAGCCAAACTTTGTACGCCTCTCTCATTTGAGTAGGAGAATTAAAAAGAGCGATAAAATAATGCAATTGGTTTTGAAGGGGCATTTTCAAAAACCAATTGGCATAATGGAGGGTAATTAAGTTTTGCAATCAAAAGTAAAACTTGAATTTTAGAAGGAACAAAAAGAGTTTTGACCCGAAAAAAAATAAAAGATTTTGGCACTATCAACTCTCAAAAGAAATACTAGTACGATACTACGCTTGTCAAAAGTTGGTGGAAACTCCCAATTTGGCAGCTACCACAGTAGTTTGGAATAGTCCCACGCAAAGATCCTAATCCGTGGGTGTGGGGCTACTCGTTCTCACTAAGTCATATAATTTGTGTGCATGAGTGGGAGCGCGAGTGCGAGTGTAAGTGTAAAAGTATCTTTGAAACATATCTTAACCTATTAAAATTTACGAGAGTGAAAATTGAAAGCACAAAGACAGTGAGGCAATTAAGCAGGAGCGTAAGATATTTTGAAGGATTATATGGTTCTCCATGGATTGTTCGACTTTATTCAACCCATCTTCCCCCCACTATAAATCGTGGATGTGCTAAGAGTGAGAGAAAGAAAAGAGAATGGCGGACGAATCGGATTATGGAGCTTTCACGGAGAAATTCATTATACAACCAAGCTCTTCACCTGATCAGGAACTTCCCTTAAAGGGCCTCACCTTTGCAGTCAAAGACATGTAAGTTCCCTTTCCTCAGCTCCGAGACTCTACTCAGTCAGTCAGTCAGTTCCTCTTCTCATAACGACTCCTGAATTCTTGGAAAAACAAGATGTGCTTATCATGTTTTGCGCTACCACGGTACAATAGGCTTGTTAATGGACAAGATTCAATCCGGATTCGATCCGAATCCGATAACGTCAATCTGATAATCCGAATCCGGTAATCCAAATACGGATCGGATCGGATTAAATCCGTTATCAATCCGATCCGAGCTTTATTTTTTTTAATTTAAAAAAAAACTGTAAATTTTTTATTTTGAAAAAAAAATGTTTAAGAAGTTGTATTTTTATTTTAAAATCGTATTTTTTATTTTAAATTTTTAAATATTTTTTTTCAAAATAAGTTTTTTTTTTTTGAAAAAAATTGTAAAAAATTTTTTTTTCTAAAATTTTTGAAGTAGAAAAGTTTTCGGATCAGATCCAACTTTTCATATTTGGATTACCACTATTGGATTTGAGTATTATAGGATTCAGATCGGATTCGAGTCTTATCAGATTCGGATTTGTCGGATCCGCATCGAATCCGGTCTATTGACAGGCCTACGGTACAATATGACTTATCCCATCCATCCATCTCGTTAAACTTGACAAATTTCTCCTCCGTTCAAAAAGTCAAGTCGATTGCATCGACATGTATCGAAACTTACCATATTTGTGTAACCGTTCATTTCTATTCAAGCTAATATGATTTAACGAAGCCTTCATCTATATTAGATTATGTTTAATTTTTTGCATGAATGATTGGCAAATTGAGGGCTACAAAATAAATACTTGGGATTGTCAAATAGAATTGTGTGACGAGTTCCATTTCACGTACATGAGGGACCACATGAGTTTATTTTATCTCTAACTTCTGTGGCTCAAAGTCGAAAGAAAAAAAAAAGTCTTTGTGCTTTTATTTATTTTTTAAATAGAAATTGGATCTTCACTACCCTTGCAGGACTGGGCAGTTCTATCCAGCCCATTTTCAGGCCCTTTCGGAACCCACTTTGAATATTGGGACCATTTACATTTTAGACCTTATCGAGCACATTAGCCAAGCGAAAAATCACAACGTTGGATATCGTTTGTAATGTTTTATGAATAAAATTATCTTCAGATAAACAATACTGCAACGCTGGAACGAATCTCATGTTTCTCAAGATATTTGTGTTTCGAAAAGATATTAAACCATTTCCGATCAATATCATTTTTGGCGTTCCTAATGTTCTCGACAAGGTCTAAGAAATGAGTGGTCCCCATCAATTGAATTGGGCCGGACAAGACCTTCCCCATCAATTGAATTGGGCCGGACAAGACCTTCTAGTCCTCAAAGGGACCGGAGATGATCCATTTGCTTTTTACAAGTGAGCCTAAACTCGTAGTACAACAATAACAGCCACTGTCCCCCTTTGGGCAGTTTTATTGGCCAAATTATGAATCAGGATACATAAAAGAATGAGTAATCACATAAGATTAATAGTGAGGGAATTATTAATACAGTATCGTATCTCATCTTTGTGAAATATATCATCCCTGCACCAATTGTTATACTCAACGCCAGATATGGCCAATGATCAAACAGAGCCATTGTGTACCTCTTCGTTTTATTTGCACACAGTATATCTTCCCAAACGAATAGGCCAATCATTTTAGAGGAGTACTAGGGACAAAGAAAATGGGCAAAGAAAATACCCTTAAAGTTAAAGTGTACATGAACGGCTCATTTTATGGGTAAGCAGGTAGATACATAAAAAGATGGGTAGATGGGTCAATCATTGGGCTCTAATATTTATTTATATTTTAGCATGTTCATGGGCGTATTTTTTTTTAATTTCATTTTAATCAGAGTAAAACATCTATGCAGATTTGACATGGAGGGATACGTTACTGGGTTTGGAAATCCTGATTGGGCAAGGACTCATCCGGCTGCTACGTCGACAGCTCCCGCTGTTTTGGCCGTGTTAAGTGGAGGTGCTACATGTATGGGTAGAACTGTCATGGATGAAATGGCATACAGGTTGGGTTTAAACTTTAGACACACTGTTCTTCTACTTAAGCTGTTTGTTCTTGTTGGAAGGGGTTTACGATGACAGAAATGTGTATCTTTAGAGTTCTCTTCTGATTGTAAAACTTTAACTGAAATACATGTTTTGGGGCAGTATAAATGGAGAAAACAAGCATTATGGGACTCCAACAAATATTTGTTCGCCAGATCGGTTGCCTGGAGGATCTTCAAGTGGATCAGCTGTTGCAGTTGGTGGAATGCTGGTAGATTTCTCCTTGGGTGAGTTGTGCGGTTGTGCTTGTGCCTTTATTATAAGCTTGTTGTTTTTTCTATTTATGCTTCATAAGTTGGGCCAAAAGGTTTCCTTTGTCACAGGCACCGATACTGGAGGAAGTGTAAGAGTTCCGGCTTCGTACTGTGGGATTTTAGGGTTTCGGCCGTCTCATGGTGCCGTTTCAACCATTGGGGTCATCCCTTTGGCACAAAGTCTCGACACTGTTGGTAAGGAAGCATACACAATATTGAATACCACGAAAGCTTTTTGGCCTTATCTTGCAGGGACTCGTAACAAGGTAGCCCTAGAAGTCTGTGGCTGGAGGAAGTACCTGATCTCCTGACTAAAGGGAAAGAGTGGAACTGAGACATTCAACTATTCGTGTTATGCAATTAGTTTTATGTAGTGACACAAAAATCTGAACGTGGAAAATGCCTAAAATGCAGAAAATATGATGTGGTAAATGCAAATATGTTTCGAGCCTTAGACCCAAGAAGCGAACTTCTCTCTGACTTTCCCCACAACGGTAAACTAACGTGTAAAGAACATTCTCAATCCATTATAAACTCTACCATTATAGCCATTTGTCCGACCATTGAATCCAACTTGTGATCGACTTTGTTAAGCAGCAACCATTTATCACAAAAATTCATTAGTTTAGATGAATTGTTATTTTGAATGAGAATGACTCCCAATCTGGACAGGAAGTACTAGAAAATCATTATAATAGCTAGGCTGATGTGTCCATGGCCATGCCAATGTTAAGTTTTTGTGGCACTCTTGTGTCCATGCAATTCTGTTTATTGTGTGATTGGTTTTACAGTACTTATGAAGATGCTATTGGTAACTTCTAGTACTTTTTTAATCAGTACATAATTCATAGTTGAGCACTTGTTATTCAGGGTGGTTTGCTAGGGATGCCGACATCTTGAACCGAGTCGGACGGGTATTATTGCAGTTGCCTGAGGTGGAACCTGTGAAACCTACTCACATTACTATTGCAGAAGATTGTTTCCAGCTTCTTAGCATCCCAAGTCAACGAGTAACTTCAGTCATTATTAAATCGGTGGAGAAGCTATTTGGTGGTAAGTAGGCTAAATGTGTACAAATCATCCGCGTTTGTAGTTTACTCCAGCTGCCAAGGGCATGGGTTCCATGTTGTTTTCCTAATGGGCTTTGATTATTAAAGCAAATCTCACTTGTGCACGGATGCTATGAACAACTGTTCGACTAGTCATCTTCACTATTAATTGCATTTTGCTGCACTCCTAAGTTTGATTTACATCACCAATTTGGTGATGCAGGTCACATTTTAAAGTATGTGTGCCTTGGGGACTATGTTAAAGACAACGTTCCGACTTTGAAGCATTTCAAGGGCGAGAGACTGGAGGATCAAGAATATAATGTTGCGCCCTTGGCTGCTCTCTCAAGTGCCTATAGGCTGCTTGAAAGGTGAACCTTATGAAGTAGTCGATCTTATTTGGGATCGATCTTTTTGTTTCTTATTTTGACTTGAATGAGACTGTTTTTCATCGTGTGTTTACTCCTCTGTCAATTGCCTTTATAGGTCCGAATTCAAGAATAATCATGGTGAGTGGGTTAGTATAGTCAAACCTGATTTGGGTCCTGGTATATCGGAAAGAGTGTGGGCAGCCGTGAGGTCAACAGATGAAAATATCGATGTCTGCCACTCGGTGAAGACTGAACTACGTGTTGCTCTCACTGCTCTCTTAGGGGTATTCTCTATCTCCTTTATCTCAAAAGCCAAGTAACTTTTGAAAAGTGATAGTTCCATTCTTGTATATCCTTTGAGCCATCGAAAATTGCTGAGCTTCAATAATGCATATCTATGAAGCACAAGTGCTTCTAAAACCCATTGTACTCATACCCAAAACGCATCGGGTACCTGTAATTTGCATGATACTTCAAAATCCATACTAGATATAAGAGAAACGTACCGAAATTTTTCTCTTTGACTTTTGCCTTACCTTAGAAGTGCCCTATATATCATTATATCAAGTCATACCCAATATAGAGATGAAGCTAACTTGATAACGACTTACTTTTTCAATGCTCACCATGTTTATAGGATAAATATTTTGGTTGGTTCTTTTGTATAATGACATTAAATTTTGATTTCTACTTTAAGTTTGACACTAAACTATTATTTGATGTTGCATTTTTCAAAGTCATTTAGCTATTTCTTTTATTTGAAGCGCATTTAGGTTTAGCTGTATCGTACATACACTGAATAAATAGCCGAGACTTACGGTGGATGTGGTGAAAATTAATATTTTGTCTTGCTTCAGTTTCTGGGCTTATGAATGATCTTCTTTCTTGTTAATTGTGTAGGACCACGGTATCCTAGCAATCCCCACAGTTCCAGGGCTTCCACCAAAATTGCAAACAGAGCCATCTACATTGGAAACATTTCGTTTCAGAGCTTTTAGCTTGTTGTCTATTGCTGGAATGTCTAGCTTCTGCCAGGTTCTCTCTCTCTCTCTCTCTCTCTCTCTCTCTTATATAAGTTATATAAGGACCTCCCACACATACATACACACACAAAAATGTGCGTCTGTGTGGCACATGAACTTGTTATTTAGCTTCTTGATTACCAAAATTGTATTTCTGCATGTATACAAAAGAGTCCATGTGGCATATTAACTCAATATTTAGCTTCTTGATTACCAAAATAGTATTTTTGATAGAGGCACAAAAGTGCATGTGTGTGACATATGAACTTAATATTTACTGTTGTGATTACCAAAATAGTATTTTTGAAGTTGGTCTATTTCACAGGTGAGCATACCACTAGGAACGTATGACAATCTTCCCGTGTCAGTTTCCTTGTTAGCGAAACATGGATCAGATGGGTTCTTGCTGAATCTTGTTGAGACGCTTTATGGAACTCTCAAGGAACAAATTGACGTTGCTCAGGAGCTGAGTTACTGAAGTTCTTAACTTGTTAATATAAACTTATATTTTCTTATTCGAATAAATAAGAGCGTTGCTGCATTGTTACATTTCGCGACCGTACATGTATATGACCTAGTCTTGACTCTTCTTGACAGCTAAAGATCATGTATTTTTCTCTAATAGTTGAACAGGGAATCCTTCATAGTTATAAACAATGTACAAACAATATATTATGGTGTGCTCGTTATTTCACAAGACAAGTCTTTTCCCCTTTCCAGTAATTTAAAATGTAGCTCAGAGGTCAAATTTGTGGCCTTAATTTCCAGTTTTAAAAGCCTTACATTGTGGGCTGAACACTTCAACCTTGCTTTCAACCATAATGCACATTTCTATTTGACGTTAAATGGAGTGAGTTTTTGGACTCAGGTACTCTTTCAAAGAAAGAAAGGCATTGGCTCAGCTCGTTGTTTCGTGTTTCAGAGTAATATGACTATTCGATTACGATAAATTAGGTCAGAAGATATATAATTTTCTCTTGTGCAATATCATGTCAAGACAACACCTCACACATTTCCATAGCCTAAACATCATCATCGGCCCTCCACTGTAGTCGCCTCCACCGCCGGAAGTGGTTTCTCCTCCTCCATACCTTCCCTAAAGACAGCTCTTCCATCTTGTCTGCCCCCGCCCTGTAGTCGGACATAATTTTCTCCCTAACCGCCTCAGTTCCATTGCTCTCCGCCGGCTTTGATTTCCCCTGCACACTTGCGATGATGTTAACTGGGTTTGAAAACAGAGCAATCCAACTTCTATCCAGGAAAACTTCTAATTTTGAAAACAAAATGTAATTGGGTTTGATTCTCTCTGTTTCAAATGGCTTTTAAAACAGATCAGTCCCATGTTTTCGATCTTAAACCTACCTACCATCCCTGTCTATTTCTCGATCCCTGATGAAGAATTTGTTTTTACCCTCCACTCCTACCCCATAACCTGTTTATAAAAAGTAAAATCAACAAAATTGAGAAAGAGCACACAATGGAATCCATTCCGGTAAATTGTTCAAGACCAAAGCATAGTAGCATTATCACTTGGAAGAAGGATGAAAAAAAGCAAACCACAAACTAGCTAGTCATCTAAACCAACACCCCCTATACTTTATAGCCTCTCCTACGAGAAGTTTTACAACGATGGTATGAAAGGTAGCCCAAACTCATCATTTTCTTGCTGATCATCAAATTGTACATTGCTCCGACATTTTCTCAAACAGCAACAAGAGCTTCATCCATCTTTCACTGCGACGGAAATATCAGAGAGAAAGAAAAACATGTGAGTTCAAATACAAAAGCCAAATAATTCTATAGACTTAGGCCTCCCTTTTTTTTTTTGTGTTTGTGTACGGGGCAATAAATCTAATATCCGTTATCGTATGTGATGCAGAGGTGATTGTTGCACTTGATTACAAGGCCCAAGGAAGTACTAGTGGAGGCGCGATCAAAGGTTGATGTGAAACAACCCACATAACACAATTTTGTAGATCGTTCTAGATGCAGAATATTATAGAAATACTCCAAATTTTCACATATTATTTGTAGTTGGAAAGAAATACAAGTTTTGGAGACAAATCCAATCGTATATCTAATCTGAGCAATCAAACAGATGCCGATATCTTATTGACATAGCACCTACAACGTATACAAGGTGGAAAAATAAGCGTATAAAAAAGACGATTCTTATTTGAACTACCGAGTCTCATGGGTACCTAATGATTGAAACAGGAATTCGATCAGCATAAAGGCAAAATGGAGGAAGCAATTTCAAACAGCATAATAAACATATTGAATATTTTATGCTAACTTATGAGGTATCTGATAAAGATAAACAAACAAAGAAAAAAACAACCGAATTTTGCCTTCTCAGATATGACTGATTCTCATTCCTCTTGGCATTTACTGAATGTGTACCTTAGTCCATTTACTGAATGTGTACCTTAGTCCAGGAGAGCACGTTCAGCACCAGCAGTTTCTTTACTTGTCCGATTACATTCAGGACCTTAATGCTGAAGTTGTAGTTTGGGGAGATTTTAATGATATTTTGTTTCCAAAGGAAAAACGGGGAGGTATGTAGCGTAGTTGAGGAAGCTGTGGGCATTTCCAAACTTTACTCAACAATTGTGGTTTGCTGGATTTGGGATTTTGGGGCTATCCGTTTACCTGGGGTAATAACCGTAGTGGAACTGATTTCATTGAATCCCATTTGGACTGAGTATATATTGGTTTCTTCCTCCTGGAATACCCAACATCACCTGGCTGTGGTGGAACATCTGGAATGTGTGGGATCCGATCATAAGGCTTTACTTTTGTGCACTAAGCCTAACACCAGGTAATATGCTACCCTGTTCCGCTTCGACGCCTGGTGGTTTGAATGGGATGAAGTTAAGCAAATTGTGCAGACTCAGTGGAGAGTTGACATTGTGGGGTCCCGGCTGTTCTGTATTAGCCAAAAAAATCAAGAAGTGCAGGTTGGCTTTGAATTCTTGGATCCAGAAATCTGAATTCTAGAAAGGAGATTGATGGCATTAAGGACGAAATTGATTGACTGGAAGCACATGGGTGCAAATTTCACTTGAAGGAGATTGCAAGTTCAGAGGATGATTTGGCAAAAGCATGGGAAAAGGAAGAATTGTATTGGAAGCAAAAGCCGCATTAGAAGTGGCTTCAGTTTGGAGATCGTAGCACTTCCTTTTTTCATGCAAGCACGGTGGCAAGATGCAGGCGTAATCACATTTCGGGGATTGAAAATTCAGCAGGGGTTTGGACTGCTTTTTTATGCTAACTTCTTAGATATGACTGTTTTTTCTCCTTTTCGTTCTAAAGAGAACCTACTACTAGAGGTTTTTACATGACTATAAAATGACATGATGCCAATTTCCTAGCCTACCATGATCATCCTCCCAATTACTAGCTACAAGGAAAGAGTTTACATGTGATTCATACGACACTCTTTCAGTGAAAATCATTGTTCCTAGTTCACTTAAGTTCAAAAGCAGATTATGTCTAAATGTAGAAAGATAGGAATACTAGCCTCAAAATGTAACCAGATGAAGTACTCGATTGAACATGTGTAATTAATTCTTATCAAAAAAAAAAAAACATGTGTAATTAATTGTGTAACTGGTTCTCAGAGGATTAACACAGTTTTAATTTTGGGTATTAGTGTTGTGAGCGTGGAAAATTTGAAGTATTGAGCGAACCCTCTACTGGGTTGCACGCGATTATGTCTAATATGTTGAAAGACATCAACACTATCTTCAAAATGTAATACCATATGAACTACGCTATAGGAGTTCAATTTCTAATATACCTACTAGCTAGATTGCAAGAAAATAAATAATAACCAAAATAGTTGTAACCTGGCTAATTCATTAACAATCGCGAAATGTAAGCATTAGGAGATCATATCTGAAAATGCTATCAATGTTTGTTACTTTCTTCTTGCCACTGTGTCTGTAATCATTCTCCTCAATCTTATCACCTTTTTAGGCATTTCTCTTTCAGCAAGTCTTACAAAGAATTTAGATACACCAATTAAGAACATGAGAGATCCTAGAAAGAGTCCAAGTGTCATTCCACACCCATAACCAATCACCACAATTTTCCAAAAAAATGCATCAATACCTGAATCATCTTCCTCTTGTTCTAACACCGCCGGCTGTACTTTTGTTCGATTATTGTCTTCACATTCCTTCGACAATGGAAACCCCCATATATGAAACATTCTCAAATGTATTAAATTGTTGACCCTAGGGTATGGGTCCATGGAGACGGTTCCACGAAAGATTCAAGAATGCAAGAAACTCAAACTTGTTAATTGGCTTGGAATTCTTCGGGTGAGCTAGTTAGAAGAGATGTCTAACGATTCGAGGCTTTCCAAATCTCCCAAAGACGATGGAATATGGCCAGTGCGGCTATTATGAGAAAAATTAAGCACTATGAGAGAATTAAGCTTTCCAATGACATTTGGAATCCCTCCACGAAAATTGTTTGATGAAAACTCGATTGTTGTGAAGATAGTCAAAATTCTCAGTAGTTATCTCTCATGCCCCTTTGTTGTCACTATGACAGAGTCGTATTAATAACTATTCACATCACTCATGTAGTTTTTCCCCAGCATAGTTTTGTTCTACATAGCTTGGAAATATTCGAAATATCTTACTGGCAAATGGCCAGTGAACTCATTGTAGGACAAGTCAACAATTCGAAGCTTAGGAAAGGGAAATTTACTCTTCGAAGTGTTTATGGGACCATGAAATCAGTTGGATCGTATGACAAGAACTTGCAACTCAGGAAGAATCTCTAACCAATATGGAAATGTGTCGTTAATCTTGTTGTTTCCAACATTTAGAACTTCCAAGCTTGTACAATCTGCCAATGATCTTGGCAATGGTCCTTCAAGTTGATTTCCACTCAAATCAAGACTTCGTAATTGGTTTGGCTTTGAAAATGCCAACGGAAGGGTTCCCATAAATTCATTGGAGCGCAGATTCAACACCGAGAGTGCACTACTAAAATTCTCCAAACATTGTGGAACAACACCGCTCAATTTGTTGTGAGACAAATCAAGAATCAAAAGGGAACTCGCATTGCAAATTAGGGAAGGAATTTGTCCACTAAGATTGTTGTTTGAGATGAAAAAGATTTGTATGAAGGGAGGTGGGATGGGAAGTGGTCCTTGAAGTAAATTGGAACGAAGATCAAGTGTTTTTAGTCCCTCCCAGGGAAGTTGCTTTATGTTTGTGAGAAAGATTCAAATACTCCAGTGAAGCCTTCTCGATTAACCCAACCCAATTCGGAACCTGTCCATAAATTCTATTGCCAGAAAGATCTAGCACTCGAAGATTCTCAGAGGTTCTTAAGAAATAAGGGAAAAACTCGATGTTGCAAGATGACATATAGAAACCCATAAGGTGGGGAAGGGTATTGTTGCCTAGCACCGATTGGAAAGATCAAGGTACTCAACATTTTTGAGTGTTTGCATATCCACAACACCACTCAGATCATTTGATGCAAGAAAGAGCCTAGTCAGATTTACAAGAGTTGAAATTGACTTTGGAATGGGGCCATGTAGTTTAAATCATGCTGGAACTTAGGAATTTGGCCGGTTAAACGATGGGAGCTCAGGTCTATAGCTTCCAATGACGGAAGAGTAAACAAAATAGTACTCGCCTCGGTCTCGACTTTCGGGTTTGGCCCAATGACTTTGTAGCATTCTTTGAAGCGTGAGGCCTAGGGTTTGACTAATTTTATAGATATAATTTCGGTCATCGTAGTAATGATCTAACAAATACTAACATCAAATTGTTTTAAAAAAAGTCTGAACCCTCGCGTGTAGTTTTGCATTTTTATTTAAGTCTGTTGGATATACTTCGCAAAGTGCAAACCACTTTCGAAGTGAATAAAAAATTTCATTTTAGCTGATGATCGCCATAACTGGAATACCAAAGTAGAGTGGATTATGGCTTTGTTTCTTTGATAATTCATGGTTTCCAAGCCCATATACTAGCATCCCTGGGGAATCACTCACATCGTCTAGGCCAATTTTAAAGCTGGGATAAAGACCTATATGATCGAATTGGCTCTACAAAAATTGAAAACACCTAAGAAGATTTGAATATAAGGCCTATAAGTAGCAAACCCACTTATCAAAAAAAAAAGTAGCAAACCTGTAAATTTTAGGCCTTAGACTACCAAAACAATCCATGAGGTTGATTATGGCCCCATTTCTTGACACTTACGGTACGTTTGGTTCGATGAAATCAAAATTGGAATTAATGAAATGATGATTCCAGTGACATACTTATTACCATTTCAGTTTACCATTAAATGATGGAATGATCATTTCAAATAGAATCACTATTCATCTTAGTAAATGAATTGTAATTCCACTACAAATTAACACAAAAGAATTGCAATTCTATTTCTTTGCATGCCACACCAAAATTACTAGTGCCACTACAAGATTCACTATTGCCACACCAAAAATTACTATTGTCATACCATTATATTGCAGATTAGAATGGCCATTCCTAAGCACAACGAATGGAAATGGATATTCCAATGTCATTTTCTCCAATTCTCTCTCAACCTCAATTTCATTCCATCGAACCAAACCTTATAAACTAAATTTATCTAGCCTATTGGGTTTAAAAAAAGACTAATCATGATGTTTAGTAGTACTCACTCCGTCCCTTTTTAATTAAGTATTCAGCTTCGTAACTCCAACTTATTAAGGTGGCGTTATTATTACACATTTCACATCAACTTTTATCTTCATTTTTCTTACTTACCCTCTATGCAGACATCATTATTACAATTTTACTCAATAAATTTTCAAAATAGAATCTACATTTAGGGAAAAAATGAAAAATATACAAACTTTTATCCACTAATTTTACAAATGATGACTTATTAAGGGATTACAAAGAATAAAATACGGTACTCTAAAAAAAGGGACGGAGAGAGTAATTATTACCAATCATATATTTTTCTTAACAGTTTTCTCATTTATGTCAATGTATTCTCACAGGTCCTAGTCGTCTGACTTCAATTAATTTTCAATTACCCCCAAACTTTCGCTCATGCATGTGTAATAGACACTCAAACTAGCTTTAATAAACTAACTTCATTTACACACTTGAACTATGACTCTGTTATTCAATTAACCCCTACCATCTCAATCTGTCACTTTGCTCACGGAAACCGCTGAGGTGGAGAGATTAAAACATTAGAGGGTAAATTTGGAGGGTCTTGGGAGCACGAGAAAGGCACGTGAGGAGGTTGGTGGCATAAAAAAATGCACTCTCACTCCAACTTTTTCAATCAGTGGTCTCCATCATCGCTAAAAGAATTGTTGGTGCAAAAATTGGAACCTTCTACTATTTGAACAATCTGATGGAAACCGCTTCGAGTCACGTTACGACGTCGCTTTCCGAAAACAGTATTCGCCCCCACCAATTGGTGTGTACCGGGTTACAGCGAATCTATTCTGAGGATAAAACGAAGCCCGATCAATGATCTTCTGCCTGTGTCCGCACAAACGAAGAACAGACAGAATACCGAGCCTAAGAGAATCAATTGAACCAAGGACTGTTAATTCCGTTTCTGTAGAATAACGGAATAACAGCGTAGAAAACAACGAGTCAAAGAGAGAGAGAGTTTCTGGATATTTTTTTTTTTGTATCGAATGACTTAACAAATAGACTATTTATAGACTTATAGGCACCCTTACGTGAAAGGTTGTGTCTTTAGTAAACACACATTAGAAAGGGTATGTCTTTTGAAGACAATTAATCAATAAAAAGAATCATGCCTTCTAGTAGGCACCCTTTCAAGAAAATAATTAATTAGGAAGGGTCATGCCTCTTGGAGGCACCCCGATGTATCACATCCCTTCCTAACAATCACACCTCATTCTAATAATCACATCCTAAGTTAATAGGTGTTATAACTATTCACATAAAGTCATACCCCACGTGAAAAGGTGTCGCACATTTTCACAAATAACCTCCCGCAATATTTTATTTTGAAAAATCTCCAACAAACGACTCATCTAACGGTTTCTAAGCCCTGCGTCATTTCAGAGGTTAGGTCTACTCGAAATGATTACCAGAATCCGGAGGCATGGCCGTGCTAATTGAAGATGGTTTGGTCTGTGAGATACGATGGTAGTAGTCTTTTGTACGGTAAGTGTAAATGACTATGACAAAATTTGTAGGAAATGTCATCATGCTACTTCGCAACAACCTAAACAACAAAGCTGAAAAAAGAAATAACAAGCTTCAAAAACACAAGGAGAAATATTCCATTCAAGACATAGCAGTCTATTCAAATAACAGCGTCAGATCTTCGAATCCTTCTCCAAGAGCTAACAAATCCCCTAATGTCAGATTTGATCGCCTCCATGACCAGATGAGCACTAGAAGTCTTATTTGTTTGGAAAATGAGATAATTTCTCTCTCTCCAAAGATGGTAGATATATGGTTGCCGAACGTGAGAGTTTAAACAGTAGATGTTTCAAATTGGACCCCTTCCTGTGATAATTTAGAACAAAGTGGAGAGATAGACCCAACAAACTGAGTCTTCCATCAACGCAGCAGAACGACTTCTTGGCCATCTCCAAGTATACACCACCAGAAATAACAGAGGCAACTTTGGCATTGGCAGACCTACTAAAGATGTATCCCAGCCTATCACCATACCATAGAGCAAGAGGTCTGTTTGAACCATATATTTACCGCCCGTCGATAATCAACCGAAAGGTGACGATTATGGAAATGCAACCTATTTTATTATTATTTTTGGCATTTGTATTTTAATAACATGTGCAGGACACTTGGCGTATCTCTATTTACTTAGAAGTTGAAAGGACACATGGCATTGTCTTACACACTTGGCGGTTGAAAAGAACACTTGGCATACTCCTACACACTTTGATGTTAGTGGGAAGTTATTTGGACAAGTGGAAGCAAAGGAGAATGAGGAGTATTGAAGAAGTTGGGAAGTTATTTCCTGTGCATATTTGTTTTCCTATAAATAGCCTTTTTAGGCCTCATTGTAAGGACACACAAATAACGGCAATCAGGCCTTTATCTTTTCTTTTCTAGGAGTAGAATTAACTTGTAATTGTTCACTCAATCATCTCGGTTGATTGTTCTTCTACTTCGAGGGTTAATAAAGTCCATTTTGTTAATCTTCTTCCACACTTCATCCACTTCATTGTTTGTTTCCAAAGAAGTCCTGAAATACGGCAAGGAACCAAACTCCACTTTTCACACCCACATTCCAGCAAGCTTACGATACTGTTTTCCGTCAATTCTCCGTCCATTGGAAAGAAAACAAGAATTTTGGTAACAAGGTCTAAGGGGGATTTTAGTCGGTTTCTCTTGATGAGTAATTCTAGAATACGTACCGAAGGAGGATAAGTGAAAATATCGTAGGATTCATCATCGTATTGTAGAATTCCTATACAAAAAGGATATATGGTGAGATATGTATAATTTTTCGAAAGAAGACAATACAAATTGGAGTATATGTATCACATACCGTAAGTTTATAATAACTATGGTTATATGATAAAAAGTGCTAGTAAAATATTGTGTCTTAGGCAGGGGAGGACTAAGGGGGTGCAACCGGGGGTTCGGATCCCTGCACACCTTCCAATTATCCATTTCTTCCTTATCTCTCTATCTCTCTCACAACACTTCTACCTAAGGACACGAAAATTTAATTTGTTCCATAAAACTTCCCTTTAAAAGTCGAATTTGTTTATGGAATTATTAGAAAAACTGATTACACTAAAGTTGATGTTCAAAAAGGAAAGAGGAGACTGAAGTTGATGTTCAAAAAAGTAAATGGAGACTAAAGTTGATGTTCAAAAAAGAAAAAGGAGACTTGTCCATGTCGTTTTTTAACTTTTGGACTATTACTAGCTATCACAATCATTTTTCTTACTACCACAATGGTTCGCAATTAATTTCATGGAATCGCCTACCACAAACACCGCAAAATTGAGTCTCATAATCTATACTACTTCTTTTAAATATATGAACATGTTTTCTACTTGAAAAGGATGGTCTTCTATTCCCTTCCTCGTAAGTCAAAAGTTGTGGACATTGAATCCGTCATTCACATGTATAAGCTTTTCGGACATTATGAATTTTTCCCCAGTACAATTTGGGTTTGTTAGAAATTGGATTCAACTAGGCCGCTATGAACGACCGGAATCAACTTGAATCAAGTAATGAATTATTCAATTAGGTTTTTTGTGAGTTGACCTGAGTCTTTTGCACAAATGGACCATTTTTTATTTATTTTAGAAACTCAACTATTCAAGCCTTTTTAGTAAATTCTTTTTTTTTTTTGCATCTTTGACATTAACTCGTCAAAAATCAAACTATTGTAGAATTGGATGCAAAATTGCAAATCATGATGCAACATAACCATCCTTACATTGTAGCATAATACCACTAATAATCCATATGCGAAACCATAAACCACCACTAATTTAAGTATCGGAGTACATTGTCATGTTGCGTGTCGATCAGTATTGATATTAAAAGGGGGTATGAGTTTCCGTAATTCTGAGACTTTAATGAGGCTCTTCTTGCTTGGCAAGGTTGGAGATTACTTCTGAACCCTCAAGCATAAAGGGCAAGGCTCTTGAAGGGCACTAAAATGCTTCATGGGCTTGGACGAGCACTCTTCACGGCATAGATCTCCTCTCCAAAGGCCTTAGGTAGCCAGTGCAAAATGGTCAAGATATTTGGTTTTCGCAAGATAAAATGGATGCAATTCATTCCTAAATTTTTCTGTCTCCCTGTAAAACAAATAGAGCGTCATAGAGAGCTTGGTCCATGTTCAGCTCGAGTCACTTGACCCTGCAGCCAAAGAGTCGAGGAGTGAAATGTCGGTTTTTGAATCATCCATATATATCTCAAGCGTCTGTGTCATGGAAACCGTACACAAGTGGCTCTCTATGATTGCCCATGGAGTTATGCTAGCAATAAATGGTGAACGGATTCAACGGAATAGGATGAAACAAACGAACATAACAAAACTAGCTAGGGTTGGCAATGTCGAGACACGGCTGGGTATCACAATCTCTGTCCTCAATCCCGGAATCTATCTCCCATCCCTGTACTCAACCCGATCGCTGATGGTGAATTATTATTACCCTCCATCTCCGCCCCAAAATTTGTTTATCAAAAGTAAAATCCACAAAACTGTAGAAAGAGCATACGAAAGGAATACATTATGCTAAATTGTTGAAGACCAAAGCAATGTAGGATTACTTCGAAATAGGATGGAAAAAAAAAAGCAAACCACAGCCAACATCTGACCGTAACAGTCCAATAGAAATTCACAAACAACCACGAGCTAGTCACCTAAGCCAACACCCACTCTAGTTTACAGTTTATACTACGAGAAGTTTACAACAAAAATATGAAATGTGGCTCAGACTCGTCAATACGATCATTGTATGGAATTAATGTATGTTATCCTGGTGCAAATTCTGTATATTTGATGGAAGTGGATAAAAATAGAGGAAATAAATGGTCGCTTCAAGGCATGTCAATGATATTCGCTCCAACCTATTCAACTGAATTTGGTTTGCATGCATAGAGTTAATAGCGAATTCGCCTCCATAATACATTGAAGCCCAGTCCCGATTGACTATTTTGTTGGTGCAAAAAATCACCGTAGCCGATGAAAGTGGATAAACAGAGATGCTTCAAGTCACGTTACTATGTTGCTGTCCTTAAGACGATATTCGCCCCCACCAATTCTAGAGAATTCGGTGTGCACCGGGTTACAGCGAAGCCGCCTCCAAGATAAAATGAAGCCCAGTCTCCAACTGTTGTCTAACTGCGTTATGCACAAACGAAGAGAGACCCGAATACCTTTGGATTTTGCGAGCCTCTTAAGTATAATCGTAGGAGATAATTCTAGAGAGAAAGAACAATCAGAATTGTTCTGATTCTCTTCATCATTTCAATTGGTAGAACCATTTGCCTTTTATAGGCATAGATCGTGACCGTTGGCCAATGGTTACACCTCTTTTATTAAATGCAATAGTCATGTCTATTCATTCCACCCCAATGGTCACACCTTTTGGTCTGGTAATGTCTATTCATTTAACTTGAATAGACACACCTTTTGTGCTCAAATCCAATATTCACGTCTATTCATTTAACCTGAATAGTCACGCCTCTTGGATTAAAACCGTTCACCAATATTTACATTTAATATTCATTAAATATTTTGGAAATGTTCCAACAATCCCCCACCATTTTCAAAATATTGAAAATAAAACTTGTTTAAGCTCGGAAAATTTGTGCATAAATGAAGGTATCTTACGATTTGAACCATTCACTTAGTGAAGACACATCAAAGTTAGTCGGAAGAGCACAGTAGACTTGTCTTTGAACTAGCAATCCTTGTTGCCTAACCGGACACGTCTCACACACAAATTTTCTTCTCCTTAGGTAATTCATAAAAGCCGACCCATGTATTGGCCTTGGGTCTATATCTTGGTTTCATGAGTGCTCTAAAGTCAAAAGCCCCCGAGACCTATAGGAAGCGGCACCACCTCCACACTCATATAGGTAGGATTTTGTCAGTGTTCCTGTAACTACAACACAAAAATCCTATTAAGAACTAAGTAGTTCACCCTCTTGTTTTTCAACATTACAGGTATCAAGCACTTTACCTTGGGATGGATCAATTTAAAAATTAAGTGCTCACAATCACGACATATGGTGTACTTTGCTCATTGAACTCAAGACTTGAGGTATGGCTCAAGCGTTGAGTCGAGTTTCCACCAGGAGTGATTAAACTAATTGGGCTAAAACCCCATCCCTTTTGATGTTTGCCACATCAACACCCTTGCAAGAGTAAATAAAACCATTGCCTTGAAAGCAATATTTTCCATAGCTATATTTATGACATGATTCACTTGTCCGGACAACCATCATAGTCATAACTTATCAACCCTCTTCCTTAAGTGACTTACTGAGAAATATGTCACGTCCTCGATTTTAAACATAATTATAAATGATTTACATAATAAAAATACTCACAAATATCCGTACGGTACCCAAAAGATCACTATATTCTCATTCCCAAAGCAAATACTTCCAAGTTCACACGGTTCCAAAATATTACAACATCGGCTCAACGGCCCCAGATTTAACATAAGTAGCGAAGTTCGAAAGAGAATCAGTGGTTACAATATCCCGAGTCAAAAGAATTACAATTTAAGTTACAAATACATCTTTCAAAATAAGTTTACAAAGATGAACAAGTAACTCCTTCGGTTAGCTTTCAAAAATAATGTCCACACTCCAAGCACGCCAAGCAATGCAAGCTATGGTCCCGGGTTAGTACCTGAAAATAATATAAGGCTTGAGCTACACTAGCCCAGTAGAAAAGTCTACGCAAACTCTATATGCAAATGAGCGAAACGGATGCACGAATGATAAAAGATCACAAGACAACGGAGGAAGCACAATTTTCATGAACAAGTGTCCCAAAATCTCCAATTTTTCTTTTATTCAACCCATAAATCATATCCGTTCAAATCATGTCTCAACATGTTGTGTCGTTTGTGTGTCTGAGCCGAAGCTCCTGCCGGGCTAATTTTGGGACCCCGATATCCCCTGCCAAGCACCCACCTTGAAGGTTGGGCCTTGAGTGATTATTTTGAGCATTAGCTCCTGCCAGGCTAATTATGGGACCCTGATATCCCCTGCCAGGCACCCACCCGTCGATGGGCCCTGAATGTTCGCGCGTCATTTGCAAGTTCAAGTGTATCGTTCGTAAAACATTGTGCAATTCGAAGCTCATCCTTAACATTTAAAAAAAATGAATTTACATTTTCGGACAAATCCAAGTTGGATGTCTCAATGATCATGGTACCATGCATTTACCCAAGCCATCATCATATATAATAAACAAATCATTGTAGCCCCTGGAAAGGCATTTAGGCTTGGAAAAGAAAAGTGGAACGGTACAGGAGAAGTTTTGCTTTTCACTGGTGGTCTACCGGTAGGGAACATGGAGCTACCGGTAGGAATTGTAAACAGTGGGTGCAAGTTTCAGCTGGTAAGAGTTCTACCGGTAGAGATAAAAATACTACCGGTAGGTGGGAAAAAAATTAACAATCCTACCGGTAGGGAATAAGTCCTACCGGTACAAATGCAAAACAGAAAGGCCACCATTTTTGCACGAGGAAAAATCTGAGACAGGCTACCGGTAGGAGAAAAGTTCTACCGGTAGGAAGCTAATTTTTCTAGCAACACAACAGCGTTCTACCGGTATAACGGACGGGCCTACCGGTAGGAATCCAGAATTTGACGATTTTTCATCAGATAACAGATTTTGATCCAGACCAAACAACAATCAATATCAGCTCAAACAAAGCATGGAAATACTCAAACAAGACATAAGAGAACCCAATAACATATAAGGAAAGGTAGAATTCCCTACCTCGAGTATCCAAACCGGAATCAAAGAGATTATGCAAACCCTAGCTTCCGGAATTCAAATCAAGCGAAAATACTCCGAACCAAACTTTGTCCAACACGATACAAGCTCGAATATGCAAATTAAAGATGGTTTGGGAGTTGATTGGTATGGATTTTTGGGTGGTTGGGTGAGAGAGTGAGAGAGATCGGGAGAGAGCTAAGATAAGAAATGGAAAATGAAAGTAAAAAAAAGAAAACATTTCCCTGGTATACACGTGCACACATGCACAAATTACACCAACACCCCATAACTTTCAACTCCTTACACAAAAGACCCCCACATTCATAATTAAACCATTTTCGTCCTTTTCTTTTCTTTTATTTTCTTTTACTACAAATATTAAAATAAAATGGAAAATTTTCGGATCTCTACATCCTACCCTCCTTAAAAGAATTTCGTCCTCGAAATTTTTTTCAAGCCAAAACTAGCTAACACACATATCACCTATGCACGCAAAACCTCAATCACAAATATTATGCAACATGCTAAATCATCAAAATACTTCAATCTTAAGTACTCACTTTGGGTTACTCCGGGAATAAATGCGGATACTTCTCTCTAACCTCATCTTCTCGTTCCCAAGTTTGATCATCGCTACCCTGACTTCTCCATAAGACTCGTACTAACGGTATCGTCTTACCCCTCAACACTTGGTCGCGCGAATCTAGGATACGGACCGGTTCTTCCCCATAAGACGCATCGGCCTCTAACTCGAGTTCGGACCATTCTAACACATGCGACGGATCCGGTTCGTATTTCCTCAACATAGACACGTGAAACACATCATGTATGCCCGATAATCTCGGTGGCAAGGCTAAACGATACGCAACCTCCCCAATTTTCTCAATAATGTCGAACGGCCCGATGTAACGCGGCGATAGTTTTCCCTTTTTCCCGAAACGAGACAAACCTCTACGCGGCGATACTTTGAGGAATACATGATCCCCTTCTTCAAATGACAACGGGCGACGACGACGATCGGCATAATTCTTTTGGCGGCTTTGTGCGGTTAACAATCTTTGGCGAATCACCATCACTTGTTCGGTCGTTCTCTCTTGAGCTTCCTTAAGGCGTTGACGAATTGCTTTCAAGCTCTCGGAGGTCTCCTTAATCATGTCCGGTCCTACAAGCGTAGCCTCTCCCAATTCAGTCCAACACACAGGCGATCGACACGGTCTTCCATACAAAGCCTCATACGGTGCCATTTCGATACTAGATTGATAGCTATTGTTGTACGCGAACTCAACTAATGGCAAGTGGTCTTCCCAACTACCCCGGAAATCCATCACACAAGCACGAAGCATGTCTTCCAAAATCTGAATCGTTCTCTCGGATTGCCCATCGGTTTGAGGATGATACGCGGTACTAAATAGAAGATTAGTGCCCAAAGCAGCTTGTAAACTCTGCCAAAAACGTGCGGTAAATCTCGGATCTCGATCGGACACGATGGACACGGGAATCCCATGAAGTCGAATGATCTCTCGAATATACAAACGGCTAAGCGCATCAACGGAATCGGTGACCTGAATGGGTAGGAAATGAGCGGTTTTAGTCAAACGGTCCACAACTACCCAAATAGCATCATGCCCCCTCGGCGATCTCGGTAAACCTGTAACGAAATCCATGGTCACATGCTCCCACTTCCACTCGGCCACTGGTAATGGTTGCAATTCCCCCGCGGGTCGTTGATGTTCGGCTTTCACTTGTTGGCACGTGAGACACTTGGACACGAAAATCACAACGTCCCTCTTCATTCCGGACCACCAAAATTGTCTACGCAAATCATGATACATTTTCGTTCCTCCCGGGTGAACGGCTAACGGAGAATGATGAAACTCTCGTAAGATTTCTTCCCGACACGAAATGGGTACGAACAACTTTCCTTGATAGCGCAAGCTTCGGTCGGCGTGAATCATCCACCCTTCTTGAGCGTTTCCACTAAGGAATCTAGTACGGAGTTCCTCCGCTTCCTCATCATGTTGCTGGGCCTCAATCACTCTCGTCGATAAAGTCGATTGCACCGTCAAGTTGCATAACGTGACCCCTTCCCGAACTTCCTCAAAGTGTATGGCATAGGAGCCCAAATCGTTCATTGCTTTCCACTCATGAATCGCTAGGCTCGCTAGATGTGTCGGTTTTCTACTCAATGCGTCAGCCACAACGTTCGCTTTCCCCGGGTGGTATTGTAATTCGAAGTCATAATCCTCCAAATGCTCCATCCAACGGCGTTGACGAAGGTTAAGTTCCTTTTGAGAGAATAAGTATTTCAAACTTTTATGATCGGAAAAGACTTCAAACTTCTCACCATACAAGTAATGACGCCAACTTTTCAAAGCAAATACGACGGCTGCAAGTTCTAGATCGTGTGTCGGGTAATTCCGCTCATGTGTTTTCAACTGTCGTGACCCATACGCTACCACTCGTCCCGCCTGCATCAACACGCATCCCAACCCTTCCTTAGACGCGTCACAATACACAGAGTAGCCAACTCCACGGTCGGGCACAATCAAAACCGGCGCGGTAGTCAATCGCTTCTTTAACTCCTCAAAGGCTGTCTCACACGAGTCACTCCAAACGAATCGGGTCCCCTTACGTGTCAATCTAGTCATTGGTGCCGCTAAACGAGAGAAGTCTAAAACGAAACGGCGGTAGTACCCAGCCAAACCCAAGAAGCTTCGAATCTCGAATACGTTCTTTGGTCGCTGCCAATTCATAATCGACTCTATCTTTCCGGGATCAACAGACACTCCACCCTTCGAAACCACGTGGCCTAAGAATTTAACTTCGGATAACCAAAACTCACACTTACTAAGTTTAGCGTATAGCTGGTGCTCTCTCAAGAGTTCAAGAACAATGGTGAGATGGGCTTGGTGTTCCTCCTCCGTAGGCGAATAGATCAAAATATCATCCACAAAGACGACGACGAAGCGATCAAGATAAGCACGAAAAATACGATTCATCAAGTCCATGAATGTAGCTGGAGCGTTTGTTAGTCCGAAAGGCATAACAACGAACTCATAATGGCCATAACGAGTGCGGAAAGCGGTTTTAGGGATGTCCTCTCTACGAACCCTCAATTGGTGATAACCGGACCTCAAGTCGATTTTAGAAAAACAAGTGGCACCCCGAAGTTGGTCGAACAAATCATCGATTCTAGGCATGGGATACTTGTTCTTAATGGTGACTCGGTTTAGCTTACGGTAGTCAATACACAAACGGAGTGAACCATCCTTCTTTTGCGCAAAAAGAGCCGGTGCTCCCCACGGAGACGTACTTGGACGAATGAATCCTAGGTTCTCCAGTTCTTGTAACTGAGTCTTTAGCTCTCTCAATTCGGCAGGTGCGAAACGATACGGAGGTACGGAGATAGGAGCGGTACCGGGAAGTAGATCAATGGTGAACTCAATCTCTCGCTCGGGAGGTAAACCAGGTAACTCTTCCGGGAATACATCCGGAAAGTCGCAAACCACTAAGGGTAACTCCCCACGCATGAAGGCATCCTCATCTAACGTCAAACTCGCCAACAATGAATAAACCGACCCTAGCTCACGAGGCCCACATAAATAAGGTTCCAATGGTTCTCGACGCTCCCCAAAGAATTCAAAACAAGGACCTTCGGGTGGACAAATACGAACTCGACGCTTAAAACAATCGATGGTAGCATGAAATTTGGATAGCCAATCCATTCCCAAGATAAGATCAAACCCCGACATTCCTAAAACGATGAAGTCGAACATGAAACGACAATCACGGATAACCAACTCACAATCTCGACAAATACGGTCAAGAGGTGTTCTACCCCCTAGAGGTGTTTCGACAAACAAAGGAGGACTAATAGTTTCCGATTCCAATTCCAAAGTACACACAAATGATGCAGCAATGAAAGAATGCGATGCTCCAGAATCAAAGAGTACTTTAGCAAATGAGTTGAACAAAAGAAAAGTACCCCTCACAACAGAAGTTTCCGGAACCTGAGAAGTGGTAGGTGGGATAGCAGAAGTGATGTTGAAAACTCGCCCCTGGGTACCCTGACCCTGCATAAAACCCCCTCTCTGACCAGAACCCTGAGCAGGCGCGGAAGAACTCGCTCCCTTATCAACCCCGGAACTCTGAGCTGACGTAGTCTGACGAAAGTAAGGCTGCTGCTGCCTCTGAGTACCCCTAAACGACTGGCCCACATTACGCCCCGTTCCCGGCTGATGCACAGAACCTGACTCACTGCGCGCTCCCGACCCCTGAGGACAACTCCTTGCGAAATGATCCGTTTTACCACAAATATAACAAGTTTCCCCGAGGCGTGGACACTGAGCACGAACGTGTCCAGGTTGATTACACTTATAGCACAATGTTGAAGGTCTAGACAAAGCACCCCGGATCCCCAAAGAAGAAGGCGGCCTAAAGTTCGACGAACTACCCTGCGGTGTCTGAGATGGTTCCCTTGTCCTTTTCCTCCCTTGGCTTCCAAAGCTCCCCGATGAAGAACTCGTGTTCACGGTTGGTTGTCGTGGTTCCCAAACCCCTCTATTACGTTGCGCCTCTTTCGGTATCTCAATGCTCCTCGCACACTCAACTACCTCGGCGTATTTTGTCTTGCGTTGTACCATTACCATCCTCCTTACGGTGTTGTGCAGTCCTTTCTCAAAGCGTCTACATTTCCTCTCTTCCGTCGCCACCAACTCTGGCGCAAAGCGAGATAAAGATTGGAATTTTTGTGCGTACTCCGACACGGTCATGCTTCCTTGCTCTAACTTTTCGAATTGGTCCCTCAATTGCTCACGGCTAGTTTCTGGAAAATACTGCTCCTCAAATAACGCCTCAAATTCAGCCCATGTCAAATTCTCAATGTCTGGCTCATCTACTTGAGCCGCGGTCCTTGCCGCTCTCCTTGCGTCTTTCCTGCTTTCAAGAACGGATTCCCACCATTCACCGGCCTCCCCAACTAGTTGCACCGCCACGATACCTACCCTAATGTTATCTTCTGTGATATTAAGAGCTCTGAAAAGTTTACGGATTTGGGCTAGCCAATGGTCTGCTACCAAAGGGTCGCTACTAGTCCCATCGAACACTGGAGGGTTTCTACGGCTAAACTCCCGCATCGCCACCATAGCTCGATCCTCGACATTCTCTCTAGGTGCTTGGTTTAAAAGATTTGCAGCTGTAAGTGCTGCGACGAGGTCCCTAGCGAATTGGTTCTGAGCAGGAGGTACACCTACACCTCGACCAGCCCCAGCCCCCGGGTTCCCACCTGGGTTCTCCCCATGCTGACTAACCTCGTCCTCAAGAGGTACCCCACGGCCACGACCACGGCCTCGACCACCCCGGGTTCCAGCCCCAACTCGTCTGACACGGGTCTTCGGAGGCATCTTACTACATGATATACAAAAGAAACTATTAACCACAACATTAGAACTATGGAGTTGAAGCCCTCAACTTCGCAACACGGGTTAATAGCTCTACACCACTCTACGATAATGAAAAATGCAATGCCACGTAATCACATGAATGTTAGTCACACAAGCATGCACAAGTTATGTTAGAAGGAGCGACATTTTGAACCCATGAGACAAAACGTCTCCCCACGGTCTCTAGGTGTTCTAAACCTATGCTCTGATACCAAGTTGTCACGTCCTCGATTTTAAACATAATTATAAATGATTTACATAATAAAAATACTCACAAATATCCGTACGGTACCCAAAAGATCACTATATTCTCATTCCCAAAGCAAATACTTCCAAGTTCACACGGTTCCAAAATATTACAACATCGGCTCAACGGCCCCAGATTTAACATAAGTAGCGAAGTTCGAAAGAGAATCAGTGGTTACAATATCCCGAGTCAAAAGAATTACAATTTAAGTTACAAATACATCTTTCAAAATAAGTTTACAAAGATGAACAAGTAACTCCTTCGGTTAGCTTTCAAAAATAATGTCCACACTCCAAGCACGCCAAGCAATGCAAGCTATGGTCCCGGGTTAGTACCTGAAAATAATATAAGGCTTGAGCTACACTAGCCCAGTAGAAAAGTCTACGCAAACTCTATATGCAAATGAGCGAAACGGATGCACGAATGATAAAAGATCACAAGACAACGGAGGAAGCACAATTTTCATGAACAAGTGTCCCAAAATCTCCAATTTTTCTTTTATTCAACCCATAAATCATATCCGTTCAAATCATGTCTCAACATGTTGTGTCGTTTGTGTGTCTGAGCCGAAGCTCCTGCCGGGCTAATTTTGGGACCCCGATATCCCCTGCCAAGCACCCACCTTGAAGGTTGGGCCTTGAGTGATTATTTTGAGCATTAGCTCCTGCCAGGCTAATTATGGGACCCTGATATCCCCTGCCAGGCACCCACCCGTCGATGGGCCCTGAATGTTCGCGCGTCATTTGCAAGTTCAAGTGTATCGTTCGTAAAACATTGTGCAATTCGAAGCTCATCCTTAACATTTAAAAAAAATGAATTTACATTTTCGGACAAATCCAAGTTGGATGTCTCAATGATCATGGTACCATGCATTTACCCAAGCCATCATCATATATAATAAACAAATCATTGTAGCCCCTGGAAAGGCATTTAGGCTTGGAAAAGAAAAGTGGAACGGTACAGGAGAAGTTTTGCTTTTCACTGGTGGTCTACCGGTAGGGAACATGGAGCTACCGGTAGGAATTGTAAACAGTGGGTGCAAGTTTCAGCTGGTAAGAGTTCTACCGGTAGAGATAAAAATACTACCGGTAGGTGGGAAAAAAATTAACAATCCTACCGGTAGGGAATAAGTCCTACCGGTACAAATGCAAAACAGAAAGGCCACCATTTTTGCACGAGGAAAAATCTGAGACAGGCTACCGGTAGGAGAAAAGTTCTACCGGTAGGAAGCTAATTTTTCTAGCAACACAACAGCGTTCTACCGGTATAACGGACGGGCCTACCGGTAGGAATCCAGAATTTGACGATTTTTCATCAGATAACAGATTTTGATCCAGACCAAACAACAATCAATATCAGCTCAAACAAAGCATGGAAATACTCAAACAAGACATAAGAGAACCCAATAACATATAAGGAAAGGTAGAATTCCCTACCTCGAGTATCCAAACCGGAATCAAAGAGATTATGCAAACCCTAGCTTCCGGAATTCAAATCAAGCGAAAATACTCCGAACCAAACTTTGTCCAACACGATACAAGCTCGAATATGCAAATTAAAGATGGTTTGGGAGTTGATTGGTATGGATTTTTGGGTGGTTGGGTGAGAGAGTGAGAGAGATCGGGAGAGAGCTAAGATAAGAAATGGAAAATGAAAGTAAAAAAAAGAAAACATTTCCCTGGTATACACGTGCACACATGCACAAATTACACCAACACCCCATAACTTTCAACTCCTTACACAAAAGACCCCCACATTCATAATTAAACCATTTTCGTCCTTTTCTTTTCTTTTATTTTCTTTTACTACAAATATTAAAATAAAATGGAAAATTTTCGGATCTCTACAAAATATATCTATGACAAAATACCATGTCACACCATCTCATTGTAAAATCCTTACTTAAATCCAAGAGAGAAAACCCCCCACAAAATAGACTTACTAGTTATCCATGGTATTTATGCTTCAAATATATCAGGCGCCTTTGTATCCATCATAACTAATGGATACCAATTATAAGCATATAAACTAACTCCACCAAATAAACTAATTTGGATTTAATTAACTTGTGGGCCATAATTGTTTGGAACAATTATGCAACAAAGATAATAGGAATTTGTCATTCCACTCCACATCTTTGTTTAATCTCCAATACACACAGGAGAACATGTGACCGAAAGTCACATTATCAACATTTCTTCCAATGAAAACCACGTTTCATACTTCTTGGAATAACCATGACTCTTCATTTTAATCCAAACACCACATCCCGTGGTAATTTAGTTATCCTCCAATGGTTACACCATTTATTTAAAAACAAAAAGCCACACTTTTTGGGTAACACCCACTGGTTAAATCCTTAACCTCCACACAAATACATTTACATGTATATATCAAAGTGTATTTTGGTAAAGGGTAAAAGAAGAGTCCCGTCCGTTTTTATTTTCTCATAAAAACAAACTCATTCATATAAAGAATTCACAACATCCACCATTTTGATTACCTTATGCAAATAACATGCATATAAATTTTCAAATTTATGATGGTATGTTCAGTTTTGGAAATTGCTTCCAAAACTAGGATTTTAGAATACTCTATATCTAGCAATTTGCTTAAAGCAAAACATTCGAGATAATTTAAATAGCCACCAATTCGGTTAACCACCGACCATGTGTCCAACAGTACTGTAACCTTGTACTTTCTCAACACGATTATCTAGTTCTTGATCAAGGCAGTCAAACATTGCTCATTGAGAGCCACATAACACATTTCCGTGTTACCGAAACACTACCATGACACAATTACCATGTCAGGCCCCAAAACCTTTGGCTACAAAAAATCTATTCAAACTATCCATGCATAAAACCTTATTCCCATGCTCATAAAAGAAACATTTATAAACATGATCGTTCTATAAAGCAAGTGTCAAGAAATCTCACTTGAAAGAGAGATACTCTACATAAAGAATAAAATGTTAACTGACACCTCTATTCCGAAATGGCACCAAAGTGAAAAGTTGCATTGATCCGTTACCTAACGATGACTGATAGTTACGTGTGGATAGTTACAAATATCCAACACCAACGGTCAAACTTTCCGCTTCCAAAGCCACATAAAGTCAATATACCTCAACACACATGTGCTTGTTCTCTTGTATTAGTAAATACTACTCCATTTGTTACATGCAAAGCAACAATATTCCCATGGATGATACGCAATCATGTAAGCCCACGTTTCTTTCTCCAGTTTTCCTTTCCTTTTCAATTCCTCCAAAATTGAAACTCTATGAAATCAATCCCTTTCAATATTAATAGCAATAAAAAGAACCATATATTGTTGAGAGTTTATTTGCATCAAACAATAAAATACAAGGCAACTGATAAAGGGTAAAATAAAACCAAGGAATTCCATCCGGTCCACATTACCGCGCGGGTAATTAGGTATATCAAGATTAAGACCACGATTACAGGCATTCTAAAAATTATCTCCAGCCATACCCAATCAAAAATATAATCGATAATCGTGGACTCAAAATTATCCATACACCAAATAAAGAATCGTAAATGCCAACTTAACACCCTTCATTTAAGCACAAGAGTACACAACATACATCTCCAAAAATAAAAGAACTGTAGATAAAATCTACTTAGCATGTGGATACATAAATCATAATCTATATGATAACACACATTACAACACCCTAATCAACCGAAAATTTGACCTTCTTTAAAGATCCAGGGCAAGGAACGCTCTTACGCACCGTTCGCCTAATTATTGGCCCTTTGTGACCAAAACCATCATGATGTTTCTTTCGCGCCATTTCCATCGTCCGCAATTGACACAAAGGAGTCGAAGTATAAACACTCTCGCTCACTCCTTCAAATGCCGGCGGAGGGGACAATTCATGGTTGATGCCGTTAGGCGAACCTCCCATTGCTGCAGTAGACTCATCGGAATCCTTCATATTTTCCAATGGAACCATCTCCTTTGGACTATGAAAATCATCATTCAAAGATGAATCCTTTTCGATTTCCTGAGATCCATGTTCCGATATTTCCTTAACCGGAATGGCCGCAACGTTTTGGACTAAACGTTTTACCACGAAAGAGTCCTCTTCATCAGAAGAGATATCAATCATCACCGGTTGACTCTCATGCAAGAGGCCTCGCCTTGCAAAGACCTCTTTTCATTCTTTAAACCAAAGAATATCATCGGGACTTGGATGAGATGAATCTCCCAAAACAATGTTAAACGGTGGAAGAAAAGGAGCCCAAAGACGTATGAAGGCATCTTGACAAAAAAAAAAATGCGCTTCAAAATTGTAACACAACCGAGAAACCAAAGAAACCGGATAACGAAATGGTCTGTATGCTTTCTTCCTTAGCGAAACAAAATACCAAACCAATATTGCGTAACTCTGGACCCACGGAATTTGACTCCTTAAATAGGCAAAAAATAGTTATTCCTAGACAACTCTTCCGTAGAGACACAACGTCAGTTAAGAAAGTAAGTGTCTGCTTCCAAACGACACCAAGGCAGTTAAAGCCAATAACGGTCCGAAATCGATTTTACCGAATCGGTGTCACCGCCACCCTTGGAAACTACTTCCAACCCTTGGACCTAACTGCACAAAAATATTAGAAGTAACAACTAGGCTACACCACCTACTAGGTCTCTTAGGAAACTGATTAACCAACACAACGGCTGATTCTAACCATTTATATCCTAAAGAGTGCCGACCCATATCAAAAAATATTAACAACTCAAAATGTGAAACTCAGATGATATGGAAATCAATAGTAATTACTACAGATCATGGCCGAGAAAAATTGAGTTCACATTTTAAACACCATTGGTATATCAAAAGATAATTTAGAACATACCTTACTCAATGGCAATAAAGAATATTATGAGAGGAAACTTACGGAAAAAACCACAGCGCCATAATTCGATTACATCACCATTTTCCTTTTGAATTCTCCAATCGCATCTATCCGTCTTCGTCTTAAGGATCCATAACATAATCAATCCACTTTCATCTTCCGAAAGAAATATCGTCTTAAGAATGTTGGTGCAAAAAATCACCGTAGCCGATGAAAGTGGATAAACAGAGATGCTTCAAGTCACGTTACTATGTCGCTGTCCTTAAGACGATATTCGCCCCCACCAATTCTAGAGAATTCGGTGTGCACCGGGTTACAGCGAAGCCGCCTCCGAGATAAAATGAAGCCCAGTCTCCAACTGTTGTCTAACTGCGTTATGCACAAACGAAGAGAGACCCGAATACCTTTGGATTTTGCGAGCCTCTTAAGTATAATTGTAGGAGATAATTCTAGAGAGAAAGAACAATCAGAATTGTTCTGATTCTCTTCATCATTTCAATTGGTAGAACCATTTGCCTTTTATAGGCATAGATCGTGACCGTTGGCCAATGGTTACACCTCTTTTATTAAATGCAATAGTCATGTCTATTTATAATAGTCATGTCTATTCATTCCATCCCAATGGTCACACCTTTTGGTCTGGTAATGTCTATTCATTTAACCTGAATAGACACACCTTTTGTGCTCAAATCCAATATTCACGTCTATTCATTTAACCTGAATAGTCACGCCTCTTGGATTAAAACCGTTCACCAATATTTACATTTAATATTCATTAAATATTTTGGAAATGTTCCAACATATTTGTCCAGCTGTATTGTGCACCAATGATGAAGAACCAGAACACCTTCGGATTTTTCAAGTCGCCAAGAACTAGAATAAGGGAAAAAGTTTTAGTGAGAGAGATCGATTGATTGTGTTATGTCTATTCCAATAGGTCGTCTTTATTCACTTGACCCTAACAGTCGCACCTATGGATGTCGATCATTCATTAAGTTGTCAACTAGTTCTTCTGCTTTGCGTATGTAAGTATTTGTTTTGAAAATATATATATATATATATATATATATATATATATATATATATTCTGTTTTGCTATGTATACCAATGCTTTATTCGAATATTCAGCAAGTACAGATTTGAATGGAAGGTCACAGTTTTCTATCATTGGAATAGCAATGACATATAAAATGAGTACTAGCGAAAGAACGAGGAAGTGTTTGTTTCTAAATAGGGGGTCCAATACATCACTAGCCACCACCTGTTTGATAAAAAGCCGCAATGGAAACCATTCATTGAACCCGTTAGAATCATCCATAGAAGATGCTGATATAATTACTCGTGATTTCGTTTCCTCGTATATTGGCAAGTTCTTAGGGAATATTTCAAAAATGATGTCTTAACAGTTTCGTAATAGCCAAGTTCATTGGGTGGAGCAAAACGCATGTTTCATTTAGTTTGCTTGGGAAGAGCAAAATGCATGTCCATTGGGGGCCTCACATTTAAGGAAAATGTAGTTCGCTATATAACCCACAAATTATAGTAACAATACAGTTTGGAACACCTCATCATAAGCACAACTATAAATCACTCTGCACTTAAGAATTTGCCTATCGCCCTCTCATCAAACTTGTGGTGGGGTATAAAAAAAAGAAGAAAGCAACGTAGACTTGACCGTTAAGATTACATAATTTTTTGTGTCATCCTGCCTTTAAAAAAAAGGGTGTTTTGAAATTTCATTCCGTTATTGAAATGTAGAGACTTTAAACACACAATTGAGCTATAGTGCCATACTGCATTAATACGCACTGCTAGATCAACCCGCGCTTAAGGATTTTCATATGGATCTCTTATCAAACACGTGGTGGGGTATAAAAAATGCACAAACACAGTTCAAATGGTACTAAAAAATGTAGCTTTCTATTTCGTTGTAAAAAACTGAGCAAATTAAAAAAGAAGAAGAAGAAGAAAGCAACAGTTATGCAAATGCCTACGCTGGTGAATACTCTCAAATTTCTTTGATTTTTACGTAAACTCTCTCTTGGTGCAAAATCTGAAAGTACTACGATTCGTGAAGATTATATTCCCCTCCAACAATTTAGCCTCACATTGAATCGAGTCAATTAAACGCAACAAGATGGAATCAACTCGAAAAGAAAGAGACTTACCGTCACACTAGTTAGGACGTCGAAGTGAGTCATTGCCGGAATGAGGTTGTCGAACTAGAACAAGCAGGGCGGAGGGCTGCGAGAGGGAGGGAGAGAGAGTCAGACGAGAGAACGTCGATTTTTGCAGAATTGCTTGACAGGGAGAAGGAGAGAGATGGGTAATTGGTTAATTGATAGACTGTTTTATTTAGTTTCAAACCAATCGTTTAAAATCATGGTGCATACAGTACACAACCTAATAACTGGTGTGTACCATTTCTTTTTGGTCAAAGCTTAAAGGTGCTTTCATTGATACGAAATCATACATCAATAACTAGTGGCCGCCCCAAGGAGGGAGGAAAGCAACCACAAAGGATGCCTAAACTCATAAACGAACATTCAAGACCTCACAAAAGACTCGGCTCTGACCTTGAAAAGCCATCAAAATGACGTGGAAAACCCACCACAAAAACACCCACGAGGAGTGAGAGAAAGTCTCACATAGGAGAAGAAAAGCAAACAAAAATAGCAAACAAAAACTAAAGCAAAACCTGTAAGAAAACAATAGATCCACGAACCTAAATCCAACCGCCCAAAAACGCCGATCAAGACCCTCACTGCCGTTGCCACTGTCGCCACAAGGGCAGCGGAGATACAACAAAGATCACAGAACGAAACCTTGATCACCACAGCAGCCACACCCTACCGTATAGCACCATCGCTACCTCCATCCCTGTATGTTAATGAGGTCTCCTTTTCTCGATTTATAGAAAGACAAGTTGATATTGAGAGGAAAATTGAGAGTTGTCTATCTACTTCAATAAAACTAGGCTTTCTAAAGTCTCAACACGCTCAACATGCTTTTAGGTAGACATTTCATAGATTTCAAATGTGCTTTCACATATGACACAATATCTACTGTAATGCCCTAAGCAGACCACTGGCCCAGTAACTTGATTTTGATCCACGGGTCACACCACATGGCCCAAATGCTTAAGCACAAGGTACTAGTAGTAGCCCACAAGGTTTATTATATGCCCAAGATCACCCATATAGACTTCTGATGGGACGGAGTGTTACAATCTCCCCAACTTTATAGCCTCGCACCCTCGCGAGGGGTTGAGCACTATAATCACCAATACAAATCAAACCAACAACCAAATCAAACCAAACTCCAAGGCCCACATGGTCATGTACATGGATTGCTCTGATACCACCTATAACGCCCCAAGCAGACCACTGGCTCAGTACCTTGATTTTGATCCACAAGCCACACCACATGGCCCAAAAGCTTAAGCACAAGGTACTAGTAGTAGCCCACAAGATTTGTTATATGCCTAAGATCACCTATGTAGACTTCCGATGTGGGACGGAGTGTTACAGGCCGGCGTATGATCAGGGGAATTACTAATACCACTTGTCCTAGTTATTTGTAATCACAAATTTTGTGGGATTGCGTTCAATGGCTCTACGAATTGCAGTAATCTTGGTGCAAAATCTCAAAGAACTACGATTCGTGAAGATGATATTCCCCTCCAACAATTTAGCCTCACATTGAATGGAGTCAATTAAACGCAACAAGATGGAATCAACTCGAAAAGAAAGAGACTTACCGTCACACTAGCTAGGACGCCGGAGTGAGTCATCGCCAGAATGAGGTTGTCGAACCAAAACAAGCAAGGGGGAGAGCTGCGAGAGGGAGGGAGAGGGAGTCAGATCTAGACGAGAGAACGTCGGTTTTTGCAGAATTGCTTGACCGGGAGAAGGAGAGAAATGGGTAATTGGTTAATTGATAGACTATTTTATTTAGTTTCAAACAAATCGTTTAAAATCGTGGTGCATACAGTACACAACCTAATAACTGGTGTGTACCATTTCTTTTTGGTCAAAGCTTAAAGGTGCTTTCATTGATACAAAATCATACATCAATAACAAGTGGCTGACCAAAGGAGGGAGGAAAGCAACCACAAAGGATGCCTAAACTCATAAACGAACATTCAAGACCTCACAAAAGACTCGGCTCTGACCTTGAAAAGCCATCAAAACGACGTAGAAAACCCACCACAAAAACACCCACGAGGAGTGAGAGAAAGTCCCACATAGGAAAAGAAAACCAAACAAAAATAGTAAACAAAAACTAAAGCAAAACCTGTAAGAAAACAATAGATCCACGAACCTAACTCCAATTGCCCAAAAATGCCGATCAAGACCCTCACTGCCGTTGCCACTGTCGCCACAAGGGCAGCCGAGATACAACAAAGATCACAGAACGAAACCTTGATCACCACAGCAGCCACATCCTACCGTATAGCACCATCGCTACCTCCATCCCTGTATGTTGATGAGGTCTCCTTTTCTCGATTTATAGAAAGACAAGTTGATATTGAGAGGAAAATTGAGAGTTGTCTATCTACTTCAATAAACCTAGCCTTTCTAAAGTCTCAACACGCTCAACATGCTTTTAGGTAGACATTTCATAGATTTCAAATGCGCTTTCACATATGACACAATATCCACTGTAACGCCCCAAGCAGTCCTATGGCCCAGTAACTTGATTTTGATCCACGAGTCACACCACATGGCCCAAAAGCTTAAGCACAAGGTACTAGTAGTAGCCCACAAGGTTTGTTATATGCCCAAGATCACCCATGTAGACTTCTGATGTGGGACGGAGTGTTACAATCTCCCCAACTTTATAGCCTCGCGCCCTCGCGAGGGGTTGAGCACTATAATCACCAATACAAATCAAACCAACAACCAAATCAAACCAAACTCCAAGGCCCACATGGTCGTATACATGGATTGCTCTAATACCACCTGTAACGCCCCAAGCAGACCATTGGCCCAATACCTTGATTTTGATCCACGAGCCACACCACATGGCCCAAAAGCTTAAGCACAAGGTACTAGTAGTAGCCCACAAGGTTTGTTATATGCCCAAGATCACCCATGTAGACTTCCGATGTGGGACGAAGTGTTACAGGCCGGCGTATGATCAGGGGAATTACTAATACCACTTGCCCTAGTTATTTGTAATCACAAATTTTGTGGGATTGGGTTCGATGGCTCTACCAATTGCAGCAATCTTGGTGCAAAATCTGAAAGTACTGCGATTCGTGAAGATGATATTCCCCTCCAACAATTTAGCCTCACATTGAATGGAGTCGATTAAATGCAACAAGATGGAATCAACTCGAAAAGAAAGAGACTTACCATCACACTAGCTAGGACGTTGGAGTGAGTCATCGCCGAAATGAGGTTGTCGAACCAGAACAAGCAAGGGGGAGAGCTGCGAGAGCGTGGGAGTGAACGTCAATTTTTGCAAAATTGCTTGACAGGGAGGAGAGAGATGGGTAATTGGTTAATTGATAGACTGTTTTATTTAGGTTCAAACCAATCGTTTAAAATCATGGTGCATACAGTACACAACCTAATAACTGGTGTGTCCCATTTCTTTTTGGTCAAAGCTTAAGGTGCTTCCATTGATACGAAATCATACATCAATAACGAGTGGCCGACCCAAGGAGGGAGGAAAGCAACCACAAAGGATGCCTAAACTCATAAACGAACATTGAAGACCTCACAAGAGACTCAGCTCTGACCTTGAAAAGCCATCAAAACGACGTAGAAAACCCACCACAAGAAGACCCACGAGGAGTGAGAGAAAGTCCCACATAGGAAAAGAAAACCAAACAAAAATAGTAAACAAAAACTAAAGCAAAACCTGTAAGAAAACAATAGATCCACGAACCTAACTCCAACCGCCCAAAAACGCTGATCAAGACCCTCACTGCCGCTGCCACTGTCACCACAAGGGCAGACGAGAGACAACAAAGATCATAGAATGAAACCTTGATCACCATAGCAGCCACACCCTACCGTATAGCACCATCGCTACCTCCATCCCTGTATGTTGATGAGGTCTCCTTTTCTCGATTTATAGAAAGACAAGTTGATATTGAAAGGAAAATTGAGAGTTGTCTATCTACTTTAATAAAACTAGGCTTTCTAAAGTCTTAACACGCTCAACATGCTTTTAGGTAGACATTTCATAGATTTCAAATGCGCTTTCACATATGACACAATATCCGCGCACTTCAACAAATACAACCTAAAGAAATTTTTTGAAACCAAATCATTACTAGATGAAAATGATGGAAAAAAACAAACCACAAATGACATCAGACTAGAAGGGTAAACAAAACACCCACACCCACCATACTACAAGAAGTTCTCCAACAATAATACGAAATGCAGCCCAAACTCAAAAATTTCTTGCTCATCTTCCCATCCTTTATTCCAACGTTATCTCTTGCACCAACAAAGCTTCCTTCCTTGCTTGTACCTGCAATGGTATTTTATGATGGTGAAAAAAACACATAAGAATAAATGCCAACTGATCCTGTTAACACGTGACGAGCCCATTCGATTGGGCCGGCGTATGATCAGGGGAATTACTAATACCACTTGTCCTAGTTATTTGTAATCACAAATTTTGTGGGATTGGGTTCGATGGCTCTACCAATTGCAGCAATCCATGTCAGAATCGAAGAGTAATGAATTTTTACCCAAAGCAATCAAACATGATATAATGTCTTATTCACATAATACTTACCAGGTGAAAAATAAGTTGACAAGTACGGTTTATTCTTTGTAAAGTGCTGTAAGTCTTGTTTTTCATGAGCAAGCAATAATATTAAGTGGACTTGAATCAATATGGAGGCAAAATGGATGAACCAAATTCACAAGCACAGTCAACATAATGTTGGAATGGGATAACAACAGATTTCCAAAGGGAATTTGAAGTTGACGTCATGACATCAGAATTCTAACTCCCAAATATCAGGTATTGAAGTTCAAAGAGAGGCACATAATTTCATTCCTCCTCTGTAATGGCTTTTTATTGACCAACCTTAGTGTATTTGATGCAGAATGGGAATTGAAAATAATTTAATAAATAGCATTATTTAGTTTTTCGTATTTTATGTTTTAGTAACTTTGTTAGGGTGTTTTAATTTTAGGAATAAGTGTTCTAGAGTATTCAATTTTTCAATTATAGTTTATTTAGCTTCCTATTTTATGTTTTCTACAAGAATTAGGCTCAATTAGGGTTAGGGTTTTCTACCTATTTAATAAGTTCTAAGCCTTCTGTGCAAGACAGTAGTTGATTATTATTGAATGAAGAGATTCTAGATAGTGTTTTCTCTAAACCTATATTGTTTGTGTATCTCCTTGTTGCACGATCATTTCTGTAGTCATACGGCACCCTGCATCAATTAGTATCAAAGCACAAGTTTCGATCTCGACTATGGCTGCGAGACGTGTTGGAGGTCGAGGGGGACGTAGTGGTCGTACGGCTTTTGTGAACGAAGTCTATGAAAGAGATGACGTAGAGCAGGAGGCACGAACAGAGGTGCAGTTCCAACAACTTGAGTAGCGAGTGATGGATGCGATTGGCGTCCTAACTGATCAGATGGTTACAATGGCTGTTGAGGGGAACCCACCTTGGCGTCATTCGATTCAACCTCGGTTTCTGAAAGAGGAGGAGGTAACTGATTATGTTCAATTTTTTAAAACTATTAGGATATACATATGTAAATGTTTTAGGATTGTCAAAAGATTCACAACAGAATTTATACCATGTGTATGTTATAACACCAGATAAAATACTATAAGTACCACGAAGTTATAGATTGGATTAAAAAAAGTAGTCAGAAGTCATGAAATGCAAGAGAATTAACAGCTCATACCTGACAGTGCGATCGATGTTTGCTAGTTTCTTCTAGCTACTATGTTTGCAACCGTTCTCCTCAATCTTATCACCTTCTTCGGCATTTCTCTTTCAACAAGTTTGACAAAGAATTTGGGTCTACCAATTAAGAACATGAGAGATCCTAGAAAGATTCTCAGTGTTATTCCACAACCATACCCTATCACCACAATTTTCCAAGTAAATCCATCTAAATCTGAATCATCTTCCTCATGTTGTAACACTAGTGGTACGTTGTACTTTTGTTCTATTATCTTCACATTCCTTCGACAATGGAAACCCACATAATCCTAAGTTCCCAGCCTATGAACCATTCTAAAATGTATTAAATTGTGAACCATGGGGTATGCGTCCTTGGAGACAGTTCTATGAAAGGTTCAAGACCGCGAGAAATGTCAAACTTATTAATTGGCTTGGAATTCTCCCGTTAAGGTGGTTAGAAGAGATGTCTAATGATTCAAGGCTCGTTAAGTCTCCCAAAGATTCTGGAATATGACCTGTAAGACTGTTATGAGAAAAATTAAGCACTTTGAGGGAATGGAGCTTTCCAACGGCTATCCTTCTCTACCTTCTATCTAGTCAATTATTTGTGCCTAAAGGCACGAAGCAACATGTTCTAAACACAACGAAAATAAATTACCCTTCCTTGCTACTGACCAATTCTATCAATGAACCCAACTTCTCTAAGAAACCGTTTTTTTCTAAAATGCTTCAAACATGATCCCAAAATCATACAACAGTTTACAAAGTAAAAAAACAAAGTGTTCGACAATCAACCAACTATTCTCTCATGCACCCTCAACACTAAAGGAATAAAAGTAACAAAGCAAAAGGAAGGATTATAGCTATAGGATCCCAGCAATGCAAAGCTGTCTTTCCATTATGAGAGAAGGGTTCACAGCTGTAACATTGGACTTGCAATTAAAAAAGAATGGTTTTTACGTATCTCGAGTTCATAAGATTTTGGTAGAAATTGGCTTAAAGTGAGAGACCGATTCTGCCGAAGATTCTGAAAAATAATTACACCAAAAAATGAACGAAACCATAAGGCTATTGTAGTTGGCACATTTTATCAAACACTTAGTAGGCAATTGAAGTACTTGTTTAGAATGCTGAAAAACATATAGTAAGGACACACATCGAAGCTCAACAAACTGTGAGGCTAGTGAACACATTAAGATCTTTTAGTTTCCTCATTTCTTTTCCACATTGGTTTGCACGTGTGAGTTTACTACAACTAAGCACTTCCAAAAAAATATAATTCTGTATCAGATGTATTATAATTGATTCCGGAAATAATACATTCCAAATGCACGTTGTTCTACAGAGATTGGAAATAGGTAAGCATTCCTTGGCAAATTCTAAAATATCCTTGGCACATTCTAAAATAAGAACTGCAAACAACCAATTACCAGAATCTAGGAATCCAAAAAAAATTCTCCATATTTTTCTGTTGAGCTTCAGATATGATATACTTAGTAGCAACATCAGCATTTAATCAAACACCTGGAATGTGTTCAAAAAAACGAACGTAGAGAGAGAGAGAGAGAGAGAGAGAGAGAGAGAGAGAGACCAGTAATTTAGCCCATGCAGGAGAAATTGTCAATACTAACCAGATTATCCTCTTATTCGAACAACCAATTTGGGGTTTTGCTTTAGATCTTCTACCTGTTTAGTCTACTGACATACACCGGCTTCGAGGACTTGTATAAACCACGGATGGATTGACATTCAGTACTTCTGGATTTTCGCTCAAAAACTCCGTACTCGTGCTCCCAAACAACTCTAGCAACAGCGGCAACAGAAGAGCTTCAGGTTCAAAGAGATCGAACCCAGAACTTGAGATAAACCGTACTTTGTGCATGTGTGTGCTCCAAATCGCATTATGACTAGAGAGAGAGAGAGAGAGAGAAAGAGAGAGAGATCGTGTGTACCTGCGACGGACGGTGAGAGATCGACAACCAGTGAAGATGCCGGTGAGAGATTGACAACAGTTAGAAAGAAATCAGGATTTGGGGCTTTTCGTCTTAACTCTTAAGGGGTTTTCGTTTGGGCGGAGGAAATTTGGGAGGGTAGTTCAAAAGAAAGTGAAAAAAGGAGGAGGGAAATATGAATTTGGGTCTACTTTTAAGAGGGATGAAATTTCGCGGGTGTTTCTGGAACAATTGACATGCATAATCAGACCACATTTTCTTGTAGTGATCCGGATCTCTACTCGATTATCCAAACCATTCATCTTGCAGGTCTCATCAAATTGAATCTCCATGCAAAAGTTCAAATTGATCGGATATCCGCAACTACCTCGTCGAAATACTTTTATACAATTAAAAAAAATTAGATGAGTCTAATCACTTTTTTGGCATGAATAACCTATTCCAATATGGTGGTTACATGTGTCGTTAATCTTATTTTCTGAAGGAATGATCAGTAGTACAATGTACAAATGATAGACAGTTTTGATCGCGAATAAATACGTCGAGTGGTGTTCGGGTGGTGTATTATAAGACTTTAATACCTCCGGGCGTATTGAATGTCTTCCGATCAAGTAGTTGTTGATATCCGATGATCTTCTATTTGGGTGACACTTATTGAATTGGTAGAATGTGAAGTTCTAATTGTAAGGACCCGTATTTTTTCGGATATTATTTGAACATTTTATAAAAAAAAAATAATAATAATAATAAAATAAAATGTGAAATTGATTGAGTTTATTTTAATTGTGGGTCAATGTGCAAGAGTTTAAAATATGTGGGTGTTAGTGTGATAAGGTGCATGTGTGTATAAGTGTGTGTGTGCCAGGGGAAAATAATTCCCAAAACCCCATCCCATTCTCTCTCCCGTTCTCTCTCTCGGCTCTCTCTACCTCTCTCACTCCCTCACCCAAAAACTCACCTCTAAATTCAAAACCCACAACAAATAACCTCCATTCCATCTTCTACTCGTGTATTGTGGTCCGTATCGCTCCGGTTCGAGCTCGGAGAAGTTGTATTCCGGTTGGAACAAGGTTTTCGGAAAGCTAGGGCTTGTAACTTCTTGGGTTTCGTGCTCCGACTTCGAGGTAGGGAATTCTACCTCACTTTATATGCTATTTGAGTGTTTTTATGCCTTATTCGAGCTGGTATTGGTTGTCGTTGAGATTGGATCGAAACTTAAAAATTTTCTGTCGAAATCTGTTGAAATCGTCTGTAAGTAACTCCTCCTACCGGTAGGAGCTTTTACCCTACCGGTAGAACGATTGAGAAATTTTGTCAACCAGCTCAAACGTACAGCAGCAGCTCAAAAGCTGCTCAACGTATCGAACTTCTACCGGTAGGAATTCCTTACCTACCGGTAGGTCAAGCATGTATCGAACTTCTACCGGTAGGAATTTCTTGCCTACCGGTAGGTCACGCTCGAATTTGAATGTTGACCTTTCTGTTTCCAAGTTCTACCGGTAGGACTTGCTTGCCTACCGGTGTTGACCTTTCTGTTTCCAAGTTCTACCGGTAGGACTTGCTTGCCTACCGGTAGGTTGCGTGAATTGGAGTTTCTACCGGTAGGACTTGTTCACCTACCGGTAGGTCTAGGTTTTACCGGAATGTTAGCCTTTCTGTTTTCAAGTTCTACCGGTAGGACTTGCTTGCCTACCGGTAGGAGACTAGAAGTTTCACCTGCTTTCACCTGCTTATTTGAGCTGCTGCAGTATCTTTCAGCTGCTTTCCTATATCTTTCAACTTGCATGTCAAAGCCTCTCATCGACTCTAATGAGCTTGTTCGTGTATTCTTCCAAGTGTTTGATGAGTATTACTCATTTCTCACTTAGAGTGGCATCCAATGGACTAGAGTGAACATGTCTAGGGATTCGATGAGTAGTGTTGCAATCCGTTCCCTCTCTCGATTCGTAAATTTCTTAGATTCGTTTAGTACATGCTTTTACGGACTCCAAGTATAGAAACTAGATGATCAGGCATCGTAAAGTCTAGTCATGGGTTAATATGTGGCGTGTGAAGGTACGGGAAATGTACTTAGAGGTACGGTGAGGACGCGTGAGGTTATGGTGTACTTAAAGGAATAGGCGTGTAATAATTAATTAGTCCGAGTCTTGATATGGATGACAGTTAGGAACGGTTTGAGATGTAGTCAACGTGGTAGATTGGTAGATTGTTTGGAATGCTTGAAGTGAAAATTGATGTGAGAAAGAATTGTTTGAAATGAGGAAATAACTCGTGTCCTCTCGACTCGTCAAGCCTTTTAATCCTTTTGACACTCTCTCTATGAGGCTCAAGTGTAGAAACTAACGGATAAAGTATGGTAGGATTATATGTACGGGCTTAGTATGCTATGTCAAATGTGAATGGCTAAATTAATGAAAAGGCATGAACATGTATATTTGTGGAGTCACGTAATGATTAATTAAAATTCAGTGGTATAACCGTTAAAGGGATGATGAAATTGATTATGAAATGATGTCGATTGTGAAAAGTGTGAAAGGTGACCCAAGTGGTCGTTATTGAGGGAAAAGACTCGGGGTGACCCTGCGCTCGAGGGAACTAGACCCGAGGTGACCCAACTGATTCATATTATTGGAGGAAAAGACTTGGGGTGACCCTGCGCTCGAGGGAACTAGACCCAAGGTGACCCCACCTGATTATTGTTATTGAGGGAAAAGACTCGGGGTGACCCTGCGCTCAAGGGAACTAGACCCGAGGTGACCCTAGTGATTATTTGATGGGAAATACCGGATTAAAGGAAAAGAAAGGTTTTGCAATTAAGGGATTTAATGAAGATCAATGTGGACACGAGAAAGATTGTACTATCATACGGAGAATAATAAGATGTTTTGATTTGATTATAGACAAGTGTGAGATGACGTGAGTTTAATAATGTAACTAGTTAAAGAAGTAAACGGCTAGTGACATTGATGTGAAGTCTAGGACTCTTAGGCGATAATTCGCAACTTGTTGGTAGTCATTTGTGGTATAGGCGTATCTGTCAGTACTCATTCATTCTCGGTGCATGGTTCATTCAAATTGCATATAGCTTGAGTTTAGAATTTTCTACTGGGCTAGTGTAGCTCAACCAAATCTTTCTTTTCAGGTTCTGATGCCGGGCAATAGATTGCATGCATTATGTGCTTGACAGTAAAAGACTTTTGGAAGCTGACATCACCGGTTATTTCGTCATCTTTGTGAAGATCTCATTTTGTTAAAGGTGGTTTTGTAACTAATTATTACTGAATTTTCTTTTGACTAAAGTTGTAATTATCTAAACTTAAGGACTTGTTTGTAAATTAAACAGGTGGGAAACTCATTTGGGTAACGTATATGATATGCGAGGTTTCTCTTTTATTGAAATGTATTACTTAATTATGTTGAAAATCGAGGGCGTGACACCTTGGTATCAGAGCATAAGTTTAGAACACCTCGAGACCGTGGGGAGACTTTTGGTCTCATGGGTTCAAAAAAAATCGATGCATCTTTTTACAAAAATCACATGTGTGCTTGCATGAAGAGTCAGTATGTCGATGTGACATTGCATATATATATCACATAGAGTGGCACAAAGTTGTTGACTTCGGTTGGAAAGGTTGGAGACCTGTAGCACATAATTAGGTGGCTAATGTTGATGATTTCATTTCTTATGCTTCCATAGTAGGATGTCTTCGAGACGTGGAGATAGGTGTGGTGAGACTGGGGATCGTGAGCACCAGGGCTGTAGTGCAAACGGGGAGAATGAAGTGAGTCAATGTACCAGGGATGAAGCGATGTTTCCTGAGATTGCTGAGTGCGGAAAAGGTGTCGAGACACTGGAAGGTGCGCAAGGTGGTGTGAATGTGGGAGAAATTAGGCATCGAGTCGTTAGCACAAAATCATCTTCTAAGAGTGTTGAGAGTTCAGGAAGGCAGAAACCTAGAGTATTAAATCACTTTATTCAGGACCAGCAGGGCTTTAAGCCACCTCTTTATATCGGGACTCCAAGAGCTCTTCTCAAGTGTCAGACTGTGTGTTATCGATGTCGTCAGTTTGGTCATATTCGTTCTCAATGTCCATGGCGTGGGGGATCTTGTTATACTTGCAGCGAACGTGGCCACATGGCAAGGAATTGTCCTCGGGGATTGGGAGTACATGGTGAGTCGAGCTCGATGCAGCAGGAAACACATACGTCGAAACAGCAACAGATGCAGTTCCGCCGCTAAACTACCACCCCCCCCTTATTCTCTAGCTCTTAGAAGCGTCACTTGTTTGAGGTATCATTTATTCCTAGTTGTGCTACTCATTCTCTACAATACTTTTGATTTGGAAGCATTTCACTCATTGAGAATCCTATTCTTGTCCATGTTTGGAATAGAAAATAAGAAATCTTAGTCCACGCGTGTTGAGAAATATCGATAGATCATATTTGCCGAGATTAGAGGTTAATCATTCCATATTGAAGTGTTGTCCTTGACCTCTTTAAATTGCTTATATCGAGATTTGGTTTGATTTGGACAGGGCTTGTTTGTATCCATGATGATTGGTGACATCTCAAATGTGATTTTAGAAGAGTTGTTTCGTCTATTACCATCTTTCATTGGCCAAGCTGAATATTGTTAGAATTGTATCGTAATTTATTCTTCCGTGAAATCCAGTGGGTGGATGACCCGTTATAATTCTCAGTATTTGAGTCAATTGTCATGCGATCCCTTCCTAGCTTTTCTTGGACATATTTACATTCTTGTAGCGAAGTATCTTATGACACTGTTGCTATCAAATTTGACAAATGTTCCTCGTTCCCTATTCAAGGTCTTATTTTGACATTACCCTGCTTGAGATAAATTTTCATTGGTCAGTTTGGATTTCCTTGATGCGATTATCATTTTCGTCGTTTGCTTGTAATCGTTGTTCCATATGAGTATTTAATTTGCAACATCAATCTATTGAACCCAACCTTTGGCTATGTACCGTATGAAATACAAATTCGTTAGCACTATCAAAAATTTAGACCTTGTTCCCACTATTGTTTGCTTGGGCCATCATCCATTTTGGTCCCATGACTAAGAGGTCATATGATTTGAACTCATATCCGCTTTGTATCTATTTGTTTGCCCTTGCCTATTTGGTTGGTTCGAATTTCCATTGTTGGAGTCAAATCTTGTGGTGACATATCTATTGATGTCTATTCATTGACACCGTTCAATACAAATTCAATTGTGGAAATTACTTTCAGTGGTATTTTACTCTGTCGTGGTTCCTCGATTCTGGAGGCACATGATTCATCTTGTGATGCTTAGTCTCAAATTGTTGAAAGTTCTACTCATTTCTAGTATGGAAAATTTCCTATTTTGGATCAATTGGTTTGCGCGAGATCAGTCTCATTACCTGGAACTTATTCATAATATCGAAATCTTTCGTTTGAAAAATGTTATCCGTTGACTCCTCTGACTTGTAAAGCAATAAGAGAGTTATGACCTGTCACTTCAAATTTCGTGAGTTGGCATAAATAGGTACTTCGAGTTTGTTGCCGAACCGCCGTAAAGATTCCAAGTGCTCTCTAAATTTCAGATGCCCTATTGCTGTTCTTCAAATTCTTGATTAATGCTGCTTGAGTTTTGTAGCTTATTCGTTTCATTTGAGATGACGAATCGAATCCTTCTCGTAATATAGAATGACCCAACCTAGAGTGAAAATTTGGTGCGGCCTTTAGAAGGATTGGCTTGTGTTATGGACCCGCTAAAACAATTAATTCGATTCGCCAACGATAGTTGGAAGCTCGAGGGAGAATGACCGAAAAGAGAAAGGTAAAGATCGTCAAAGATTGCTAACTGCGGAGGGCTGACCAAAGGATTGTGTTGACCGTCGACGTCACCCAATGTTATTTGAAGAAGGGAAATCATGAATTTCGTAAAGCATAGTTGCGTTGGGTTTGTCTCGTTCTGGCAGAAAGGAAGCGTTCACCGTAAGAAGGATAGTCTAAGTGTCGGACACTATGTGCGTGTTTTGGGATACCCAGGCGACAACCGGTGAAATCCACTTGGAAGAGGCGCTTGATCACCGCCCATTCTAGATGGAAGTCTCGGGAAGTCAAATGGATTATCTGATTATACTTAGGAGGTAAGATCTCCATGGTGAGATAGATAATTGTGTATAGGATTTGTATAATAAAGAAAAGTTTAGAAACTGTGTACCGTTTGACGTTACCGCCTGACTTTTTCAAAATATATGATGCATTATGTATACGGAGATTGAGGAGGTATGAAATAAATCCATTGCATGTGTTAGAGAGGTCCGAAATTGAATTAGAAGCTCAAGTGTCCTATGAAAAGAAACCGATGCGTACCTTAGACTCGCGTAGTCCATTGTTGAAAGGTAAGCTGATGTTGTTAGTGCATGGTTACGTGGAAATGGGGGTACGAAGTTCGAAAGATATACGCGTGTTTGTTGTGGTTTGCTTGATATGAATCTAGACGTGGACTTCGATGATTATTGAATTGTTGCGTGATGGATAGTGCTACGGTTCGAGTGTGTTGATATGTTATTTGGCATGGCTAGATTAGTTTTAGCAAATTTCGAGGACGAAATTTCTTTAAGGAGGGTAGGGTGTAAGGACCCGTATTTTTTCGGATATTATTTGAACATTTTATAAAAAAAAAATAATAATAATAATAAAATAAAATGTGAAATTGATTGAGTTTATTTTAATTGTGGGTCAATGTGCAAGAGTTTAAAATATGTGGGTGTTAGTGTGATAAGGTGCATGTGTGTATAAGTGTGTGTGTGCCAGGGGAAAATAATTCCCAAAACCCCATCCCATTCTCTCTCCCGTTCTCTCTCTCGGCTCTCTCTACCTCTCTCACTCCCTCACCCAAAAACTCACCTCTAAATTCAAAACCCACAACAAATAACCTCCATTCCATCTTCTACTCGTGTATTGTGGTCCGTATCGCTCCGGTTCGAGCTCGGAGAAGTTGTATTCCGGTTGGAACAAGGTTTTCGGAAAGCTAGGGCTTGTAACTTCTTGGGTTTCGTGCTCCGACTTCGAGGTAGGGAATTCTACCTCACTTTATATGCTATTTGAGTGTTTTTATGCCTTATTCGAGCTGGTATTGGTTGTCGTTGAGATTGGATCGAAACTTAAAAATTTTCTGTCGAAATCTGTTGAAATCGTCTGTAAGTAACTCCTCCTACCGGTAGGAGCTTTTACCCTACCGGTAGAACGATTGAGAAATTTTGTCAACCAGCTCAAACGTACAGCAGCAGCTCAAAAGCTGCTCAACGTATCGAACTTCTACCGGTAGGAATTCCTTACCTACCGGTAGGTCAAGCATGTATCGAACTTCTACCGGTAGGAATTTCTTGCCTACCGGTAGGTCACGCTCGAATTTGAATGTTGACCTTTCTGTTTCCAAGTTCTACCGGTAGGACTTGCTTGCCTACCGGTGTTGACCTTTCTGTTTCCAAGTTCTACCGGTAGGACTTGCTTGCCTACCGGTAGGTTGCGTGAATTGGAGTTTCTACCGGTAGGACTTGTTCACCTACCGGTAGGTCTAGGTTTTACCGGAATGTTAGCCTTTCTGTTTTCAAGTTCTACCGGTAGGACTTGCTTGCCTACCGGTAGGAGACTAGAAGTTTCACCTGCTTTCACCTGCTTATTTGAGCTGCTGCAGTATCTTTCAGCTACTTTCCTATATCTTTCAACTTGCATGTCAAAGCCTCTCATCGACTCTAATGAGCTTGTTCGTGTATTCTTCCAAGTGTTTGATGAGTATTACTCATTTCTCACTTAGAGTGGCATCCAATGGACTAGAGTGAACATGTCTAGGGATTCGATGAGTAGTGTTGCAATCCGTTCCCTCTCTCGATTCGTAAATTTCTTAGATTCGTTTAGTACATGCTTTTACGGACTCCAAGTATAGAAACTAGATGATCAGGCATCGTAAAGTCTAGTCATGGGTTAATATGTGGCGTGTGAAGGTACGGGAAATGTACTTAGAGGTACGGTGAGGACGCGTGAGGTTATGGTGTACTTAAAGGAATAGGCGTGTAATAATTAATTAGTCCGAGTCTTGATATGGATGACAGTTAGGAACGGTTTGAGATGTAGTCAACGTGGTAGATTGGTAGATTGTTTGGAATGCTTGAAGTGAAAATTGATGTGAGAAAGAATTGTTTGAAATGAGGAAATAACTCGTGTCCTCTCGACTCGTCAAGCCTTTTAATCCTTTTGACACTCTCTCTATGAGGCTCAAGTGTAGAAACTAACGGATAAAGTATGGTAGGATTATATGTACGGGCTTAGTATGCTATGTCAAATGTGAATGGCTAAATTAATGAAAAGGCATGAACATGTATATTTGTGGAGTCACGTAATGATTAATTAAAATTCAGTGGTATAACCGTTAAAGGGATGATGAAATTGATTATGAAATGATGTCGATTGTGAAAAGTGTGAAAGGTGACCCAAGTGGTCGTTATTGAGGGAAAAGACTCGGGGTGACCCTGCGCTCGAGGGAACTAGACCCGAGGTGACCCAACTGATTCATATTATTGGAGGAAAAGACTTGGGGTGACCCTGCGCTCGAGGGAACTAGACCCAAGGTGACCCCACCTGATTATTGTTATTGAGGGAAAAGACTCGGGGTGACCCTGCGCTCGAGGGAACTAGACCCGAGGTGACCCTAGTGATTATTTGATGGGAAATACCGGATTAAAGGAAAAGAAAGGTTTTGCAATTAAGGGATTTAATGAAGATCAATGTGGACACGAGAAAGATTGTACTATCATACGGAGAATAATAAGATGTTTTGATTTGATTATAGACAAGTGTGAGATGACGTGAGTTTAATAATGTAACTAGTTAAAGAAGTAAACGGCTAGTGACATTGATGTGAAGTCTAGGACTCTTAGGCGATAATTCGCAACTTGTTGGTAGTCATTTGTGGTATAGGCGTATCTGTCAGTACTCATTCATTCTCGGTGCATGGTTCATTCAAATTGCATATAGCTTGAGTTTAGAATTTTCTACTGGGCTAGTGTAGCTCAACCAAATCTTTCTTTTCAGGTTCTGATGCCGGGCAATAGATTGCATGCATTATGTGCTTGACAGTAAAAGACTTTTGGAAGCTGACATCACCGGTTATTTCGTCATCTTTGTGAAGATCTCATTTTGTTAAAGGTGGTTTTGTAACTAATTATTACTGAATTTTCTTTTGACTAAAGTTGTAATTATCTAAACTTAAGGACTTGTTTGTAAATTAAACAGGTGGGAAACTCATTTGGGTAACGTATATGATATGCGAGGTTTCTCTTTTATTGAAATGTATTACTTAATTATGTTGAAAATCGAGGGCGTGACACTAATGGTTTAGATCGTCCATTATAATTATAGACTCAACAATGACCTTTAGAATCTATACGTTTAACTTTCTTGATAGTAAACTAAGTCGTGTGCTGTAGGCGAATGCACAGTAGCCACATAACTATAACACAATCATGACGATCGATACCGTTGATTTCCTTGAGTTTGTCAATTAAATCATTCACATGAATTTTTGCTCTCAATCAGTTTAGAAAAAACCCCTTCATCAATATGCAAATTTGTTTATAAAATTAAAATTTTAAGTCTGATCGAGTGTCTAACGATACGCGATTAACTTCATTCATGGTACAAAGTGATTTAGTCCATAATACGTAAAAAATAGACGATTTTGATCCTAAAAGAAGGCATCATGCGGTGCACTATAAGACTTCAATTTCCTTGGACATATTAATTTCTTCTTGCAGTAACGCCGATTCCTCTCAAACTATGCTTTTAATTGTTGCTTGGACTAACCTAGCCACAAAAAGGAAGTTTAGACTTATAGCAACAAATTTATTATTTTCTCACAAAAAATTGGTTTTTTGTGAGGAACACAATTTTATGCAAAAAATAACCATAGTCTTTAGCGACGAATTCTTTATTTCCTCGCAAATAACCAATGTTTTTCAAGAAAACGAATTCCTCGCAAAAGGTTTTCAACTTTAGCGTCCCAATAAGTTTGCCACAAAAAGTCACTACAGGCTTTTGGCGACAAAATACTGTATTTTTTGCAACAACAATTAGCGAGGAATTTTGAAATTTCGTCACAAATACTCTTTAGCGACAAGTAAATAGCAAGGAAAATATGTCTTCCACGCAAAAAAACACCATTAGCGAGGAAACAATAATTTCCTCACCAAAACTCTTCCTTTAGCGAGGAAATAGACATCCTCGCTAAAAATTTCCTTGCAAAAAGGTTGATTTCTTGTAGTGATGTCATGTTTGGTCTTTCCTGACTGATACCTTTAAGTTTTAGTGGTTGTCCATGTCTATTACTCCCTCCGTCTCTAGTACGCAAATTTATAGTTATTAAATACTCTAGCTATTTTTGACAAGAAGGTTTCAAATTTTATCTACAAATTAAAAGAACTCGGTATATATTATCCACTAATGCGTAGATTGACAAATTAAAAATACATTATATAGAAACGCTTTTTGCGGAGTGGACACACTTAAATAGTACTACATCCCTCCAATATTGCCGGTTTGATAACTCTTCTTTTTTTCATATTCGAGTCAACTTTCGCCCACCAGATGTATGAAGAACTTAATTTTTAAGGAGATACAATTAAATGCAACAAAATTAGTCTCACAATATGCAATATGGTAGACAATATTACACTTTTTTGCTAAGGAAAATGTATTGTGAGACTATATATCCTCAGAAAATAAAGGCCACAAAAGTCAATAAAGAAGTATACCCTTTTTTTCCTTAATGGAAGGAGAGAAATGCAAATCGTGGTGTTTGGGGTGGACTTAGACTTACCATTAAACTTCTACATCATGCATTTATATTCTTAGAAAACAAAGGCCACAGAAGTCGGAAAAGATTGAAGCATATTTTTTTCCACATGCATATGGAACAAAAGAAATGCATATCGTGGTGTTTGGGGTGAACTTAGAGCATCCACATCTCCCTCTGCAACTATACTAGTGAGGAAATCATGCAAAACTTGCCAGCACCAGACTCTTTACTACCATCGCTACTTCGACAATTTTGTAGTTTTACTATAGTGCCTCGCGTCTTCCCGTGAGTCACTGTTCATTCGGTAGATAATATTTTATTACTTTATCTATTACCTTTACCAGATCTCACCCCATGCACCCAAAAAAAAAAAATGTCACCGACAACATGGCCTTGATCGATGCCTGCAACGGGCCTTCTTTGATCGACTGGTCTTCGATGAATTCTTTGATCGCCAGCTATGAGCCTTCTTTGATCGATGCCAGCAAGGGGCCTTCTTTGATCAGCGGGCCTTTGACGCATTCTTTGATCGCTGGCAATGGGTCTAATGTAGTAGATATTTTAAAAGTGAGTAGCTAATGAATAAAGTGACTTTTTAAGGTGTAATTTGGTCCAAAATGTAGAGATCGTGATGCGAATGATCTTAGACTTCCAATTTAACTTTTCTATATCATGCATTTAGGGCCCCTTGCGCTAACTTTTTCCTGACTTTTTGGCACGGTATTTTTTGTTGTTATGCCTTATTTTTTACTAGATTTGGGTCAATCTTCACATCACATGATCTCTTCGTCTCGAAGAGAAGAATTGAAAAAGTTTGAAAGGACATATAGGAAGACAGCCTTTCTAGATTATGACTTTTCCGATTATAACTTTCATCAATACAAACAATAAGATCTAAAAATTTTATATATTCTAAGTCTAGTAAAAATTAAGAGAAACCAACCAAATACAATGAAGCCCAGTCCCGATTGACTATTTGTCCAACTGTATTATGCACTGATGACGAAGAACCAGAACACCTTTAGATTTTTCAAGATGCCAAGAACTAGAATAAGGGAAAAAGTTTTTGTCAAAGAGACCGATTGATTGTGTTATATCTATTCCAATGGTCGTCTTTATTCACTTGACCTTAACAGTCACACCTATGGATGTCGATCATTCATTAAGTTGTCAACTAGTTCTTCTGCGTTGTGTATTAAGTATTTGTTTCGGAAAATGAAATATTCTGTTTTGCTATGTATACCTATGCGTTATTCGAATATTCAGCAAGTACAGATTTGAATGGAAGGTCACAGTTTTCTATCATTGGAATAGCAATTCGATATAAAATGAGTACCAGCGAAAGAACGAGGAAGTGTTTGTCTCTAAACAGGGGGTCCAATACATCACTAGCCACTACCTGTTTGATAAAAAGCCACAGTGGAAACCATTCATTGAACCCTTAAGGAATTCAAAAAATGATGTTTTAACCGTTTCGTAATAGCCAAGTTCATGAGAAAAAGGTTGGGTAGTTGGTTCCCTTATTTCATTTAGTTTGCTTGGGAAGAGCAAAACGCATGTCCATTGGGGGCCTCACATTTTAGGAAAATTTAGTTCGCTATATAGCCCACAAATTATTGTAACAAAACAGTTTGGAACACCTCAACATAAGCACAACTATAAATCGCTCTGCACTTGAGAATTTTCATATCGACCTCTCATCAAACTTGTGGCAGGGTATAAAAAAAGAAGAAAGCAACTCAGACTTGACCGTTAACCTTACATAATTTTTTGTGTCATCGTGCCTTTAAAAAAAAAAGAAAAAAAAAGGTGTTTTGAAATTTCATTCCGTTATTGAATTGTAGAGACTTTAAACACACAATTGAGCTAAAGTGCCACACTGCATTGACTTTTATAAAACACGTGGTGGGGTATAAAAAATGCCCAAACACAGTTCAAATGGTACTCGAAAATGTAGCTTTCTATTTCGTTCTAGAAAAAACAGAGCAAAATAGAAGAAAGCAACAGTTACGCAAATGCCTACTCTGGTCAATGCTATCAAATTCCTTTGAGTTTTTCGTAAGCTCTCTCTTGGTGCAAAATCTGAAAGTACTACGATTCGTGAAGATGATATTCCCCTCCAACGATATAGCCTCACTTTGAATGGAGTCAATTAAACGCAACAAGATGGAATCAACTCGAAGAGAAAGAGGCTTACCGTCACACTAGCAAGGACGTCGGAGTGAGTCGTCGGCAGAATGAGGTCGTCGAACCAGAACAAGCAGGGGGGAGAGAGGCGAGAGGGAGGGAGAGAGAGTCAGATGAAAGGACGTCAGTTTTTGCTGAATTGCTTGATAGGGAGAGGGAGAGAGATGGGTAATTGGTTAATTGATAGACTGGATTATTCAGTTTCAAACCAACGTACCGTTTAAAATCATGGTGCATACAGTTCACAACCATACCTAATAACTGGTGAGTACCATAGGTCTCCCTGTATGTTTTTTTTTTTGGTCAAAGCTTAAAGGTGTTTTCATTGATACGAAATCATACATCGATAAAAGGTGGCCGCCTCAAGGAAGGAGGAAAGCAACCACAAAGGATGCCTAAACTCATAAACGAACATTCAAGATCTCACACGAGACTCGGCTCCGACCTTGAAAAGCCATCAAAACGACGTAGAAAATCCACCACAAAAACACCCAAAAGGAGGGAGAGAAAGTCCCACACAGGGGAAGAAAGCCAACAAAAACAGTAAACAAAAACAAAAGCAAAACCTTTAAGAAACAATAGATCCACGCACCTAAGTCCATCCTCCCAAAAACGCCGATCAAGACCCTCACTGCCGCTGCCACCACTACCACAAGGGCGGCCAAGATACAGCAAAAACCACGGAACGGAACCTTGATCACCACAGCAACCACACCCCACCTTACAACACCATCTCTACCTTCATCCCCATATGTCGATGAGGTCTCATTTTCTTAATTTATAGAAAGACAAGTTGATATTGAGAGTTGTCTATGTACTTCAATAAGACTACGCTTTCTAAAGTCTCAACACGCTTTTAGGTAGACATTTTCATACATTTCAAATGCACTTTCACATATTCAACAATATCCACACACTTCAACAAATACAACCCAAAGAAAATGTTTGAAACCAAATCATTACTAGATGAAAATGATGCAAAGAAAAAACAAACCACAAACAGCATCAGAGCACAAACAAAATCACGAATAACCACTAGCCTACCTAAACAAACACCCACTATACTACAAGAAGTTCTCCAATAATAACATGAAATGCAGCCCAAACTCGTCATTTTCTTGCCCATATATCTTCCCATCCTATATTCCGACGATATGTCATGTAGCGACAAAGCTTCCTTCCTAGCTTGTACCTGCAACGGGAATTTACGAGGGTGAAAAAAACACATAAGTATGAATGCCGGTTAACCCTGATGACATGTGACGAGCCCATTCGATTGGGCCGGCTTATGATGAGGGTAATTGCTAATACCACTTGTCCTAGTTTTGTAAACATAAATTTTGTGGGATTGGGTTAGATTCCTCTACCAATTGCAGCAATCCATGTCAGGATCGAAGTGTAAGGAATTTTTAACCAAAGCAATCAAACATGATCTAACGTCTTATTGACATAATACCTACCAGGTGAAAAATAAGTTGACAAGTACGGTTTATTCTTTGTAAGCTGCTGTAAGTCTTGTTTTTCACGAGCAAGCAATAATATTTAGTGGACTTGAATCAATATGAAGGCGTAATGGATGAACCAAGTTCAATCCACATATTGGAATGGGATAGCAACAGATTTCCTGATTGAGAAGTCATGAAATGAAAGAGCGTTAACATGCAGCTCATACCTGACAATCCAATCGATGTTTGCTAGTTTCTTCTAGCCATTGTGTCTGCAACCGTTCTCCTCAATCGTATCACCTTCTTAGGCAACTTTCTCTCAGCAAGTTTGACAAAGAATCTTGGTCTACCAAGTAAGAACATGAGAGATCCTAGAAAGAGTCCCAGTGTCATTCCACACCCGTACCCTATTACCACAATTTTCCAAGTAAATCCATCCAAATCTGAATCGTCTTCCTCATGTTGGAACACCGGTGGCTGTACTTTTGTTTGATTATCTCCACATTCCTTCGACAATGGAAATCCACATAATCCTAAGTTCCCAGCATATGAACCATTCTCAAATGTGTTAAATTGTCGACCATTGGGTATGGGTCCATGGAGACGGTTGCACGAAAGGTTCAAGACCGCGAGAAATGTCAAATTTGTTAGTTGGCTTGGAATTTTGCCAGTGAGGTGGTTAGAAGAGATGTCTAATGATTCAAGGCTCGTCAAGTCTCCCAAAGATTCAGTAATATGGCCTGTAAGACTGTTATGAGAAAAATTAAGCACTTTGAGGGAACAGAGCTTTCCAACGGCATTTGGAATTTCTCCACTGAAATTGTTGGATGAAAGATCGATTGTTATGAAGATAGTCAAAATTCTCACCAGTTCGATCTCAAGGCCCTTTATTGTCACTACAAGAGAATCATGATAATAACTACCCCCCACACTCATGTATTGTTTGCTCGGCATAGTTGTGTTCTTCATAGCTTGGAAATTTTCGAAGTACCTCACTGGCAAATGGCCAGTGAACTCATTATAGGAGAGGTCAACAATTCGAAGCTTAGGAAAGGAAAATTCACTCATTACAGTGTTTATGGGACCATAAAATCGGTTGGATCGTACGACAAGAACCTGTAACTCAGAAAGAGTCCCCAACCAATTTGGAAATGTATCATTAACCTTGTTGTTTCCAACGTTTAGAACTTCCAAGCTTCTACAATTTACCAAAGATCTTGGAAGTGGTCCTTCAAAATGATTTCCACTCAAATCGAGACTTCGTAATTGGTTGAGCTTTGCAAATGCCAAGGGAAGGGTTCCTGTAAATCCGTTGGAGCGCAGATTCAAAACCGAGAGAACACTACTAAAATTTGACAAACATTGTGGAACCGCACCGCTCAAATTGTTGTGAGACAAATCAAGAATCTCAAGAGAACTCGCATTGCAAATCAATGAAGGAATCTCTCCACTAAGACCATTGTTTGAGATGAAAAAGAAACTTATAGAGGGGGGTGGAATGGGAAGTGGTCCTTGAAGCAAATTAAAACGAAGATCAAGAGTATCTAGTCCCTCCCAGGAAAATTGCTTTATGTGTGTGAGATAGTTGTGAGAAAGATTCAAATACCGCAGTGAAGCCTTACCAATGAACGCAACCCAGTTCAAAATCTGCCCATGAATTCTATTGGTAGAAAGATCAAGTTCTTCAAGATTCTCTGAGGCTCTTAAGAAATCAGGGAACACCTCAATGTTGCAAGACGACATATAGACACTCCTAAGGTTGGGAAGGGTATTGTTGACATTGCTTCCAGCGACCACCGAAAGATTAGTGTTGGAAATATAAAGGTACTCAACATTTTTTAGTATATGCAGATCCACAACACCACTCAGATCATTTGATGCAAGAGATAGCCAGGTCAGATTTACAAGAGTTGAAATTGACTGTGGAATAGGGCCACGAAGTTTATTGTCACTCAAGTCAATGGATTCCATTGGTAAATGATGCTGGAACTCAGGAATTTGACCAGTTAAATTATTGGAACTCAACTCTAAATATCTCAATGACGGAAGAGTAAACAACGATGGAGGTATTACCCCACTAAAAGAGTTATTATATGAGAAGAGTGCCCACAGGTTTTGAAAAACACTTAAATTGAAAGGGATGGGACCTGTGAGTTGATTGCTAGATATAACTAGATTACTAAGTTGTTTCAAGCTCGCAAGCCAGAGTGGAAATCCACCAATCAAATTGTTATCCGCTAGATATAAATTCTCCAGCTTTGTGAACTCGGCAAAAAGAGGAATTCTGCCTTCGAGGTTGATGGAGGAAAGTCCTAACAGAGTGAGTTGCTTGAGATTTGAGAGAGTAGATAGGACTTCACCATCAAAACCATTTCCCGATAAATCTAGTTCACGGATCTGCGTAAGGTTCCCCAGAGATTTAGGAATGGAACCCCGTAATTTGCACAAAGCAAGATTCAAGTAATTCAAAGACTTGAGAAAACCAATTGAATCAGGTAGTTTTCCAGATAAACTCGTTTGATGGAGATCCAAGGATTTCAAAGACTTGAGATTGCCAATTGAATCAGGTAGTTCTCCGGACAAATTCGTTGAAGAAAGATCCAACTCCTTCAGAGAACTACCACTACCCCAAGTTGATTTTGGTAAATTGACAATAAGATCATAGTTGTATCGTAACAAGAGCCTCTGCAAGTTTGGAAGGTGGAAAATGCTATCAGGTAAGTTCCCTGACAATTTAGTCCTCGACAGGTCTAGAGCTTTTAAAGAAGACAAATTCGTCAAGGACTCGGGTAAACTAGAAGATATATTTACCGTATTAAGGACGAGTTCTTGTAACTGGGTCAAGTTTCTTACGAGAATTTTGAAATGGAGGGGTTCAAGTTTCAGCGGATAAGAAGAAAGATCAAGTGAAATGAGTTTGGACAGGAGGGAGAGTTCAGAAGGGATTGAACCTGAAAAGGCAGACCAAGATAGGTTGAGGTGCGTCAAACTTGCAAAGCTGCCAAATGCATATGAAATGCGAGAGAAATTGAAGTCATTGTAAGCCAAATTAAGCCGTTGCAGGTGCGAGAGTTGGAAAAGGCTACTATTGGGATGCATCGTACCATAGAGCTGGCTACAACTGAGATCAAGCCCAATCACGTGACCAGTCAACCCATCGCACGTGACCCCATTCCAATTGCAACAATCACTTGCATTCTCATCCCAAGACAGGGTCTTTGGATGTGAAGGAATACCAAAATAATCACAATAGTAAGAAGAAGCACTGCTGCTGTTTATAGTAAACATATGCTTAAATTGCAGCAGCGCAGACCTCTGATCATGACCACACAAGGGGTAGTTTGCAGAAGAAGCAAAAGAAGGCCGGAGAGACGATGAGGAAAAAGCAACTTGATATTGCGAGAAACAGAGAAGGATTTGAAATAGCCAAGTTAATGCCCCCATCATTTGTTAAAATGAAAAGAAATACGCCTAACAGGTTGAGAAGAAAGAGAAAAGATGAGAAGGGGCTTTGGGTGATTATGGGAGTACTCTCTAGCTTGCCCTTTATAACGGCCGGAGTACTGATTGCATAAGCAAATACTCACTCATTAAATTATTGGGAAAATTTCAAAAAAGCCCCTGGACTTTCTAACAACTTGTAAAAAAAACCTGAACTTTCACTTTTAACAAAAAAACACCTAAACTTAGCATTCCATTAGGAATTAAACCCCTGCCGTCCAATTCCGTCAATTTTTAACGGATGGAGCTAACGGAAGGCGTTAACTTTTTTTTTTTTTTTACTTTTTACATTCAAAAATTACTTTTAATTCTTTCTTTTTTTATTGGTAAATAAATATGCAATAAAGTTCTTTTTTTTCTTACTATTTATCAAAAATTACTTTAACTCTAATCTTTACTATTTATAATAATAACTTTAACCCATTTTTACTATTTATTGCATATTTATTTATGACTAAAAAAAAGAATGAGTTAAAAGTAATTTTTGGAAGTAAAAGTAGTAAAAAAAAAAGAAAAGGTTACAAAGAGGAGGTTAAAAGAACTTTTGAATTTCTGAAATTGTGGCTAAGGCTTTGGCGGTTGGTTGTGGGGTTAATGGTGGTGTGGAGTCGATTCTAATAAGAAAAAAAGGGGGGGGGGGGGGGGGGGGGGGGGGGGGGGGCGGAGGGTAAATTTTGAAAATAAAAAATAGGGTTAAAGTAATTTTCGATAAATAATAAGAAAAAAAAGAACTTAATTGCATATTTATTTACCAATAAAAAAAGAAAGAGTTAAAAGTAATTTTTGAATGTAAAAAGTAAAAAAATAAAAAGTTAACACATTCCGTTAGCTCCATCCGTTAAAAATTGACGGAATTGGACGGCAGGGGTTTAATTGCTAACGGAATGCTAAGTTTAGGTGTTTTTTTGTTAATAGTGAAAGTCCAGGTGTTTTTTTGCAAGTTGTCAGAAAGTTCAGGGGCTTTTTTGAAATTTTCCCTAAATTATTTTCTCTTAATTTTTGTTAGAATTGGGTAGAATATTTACATCACATTGTTCGCCTCAATGAAAACAATTAGAAAAGCATAAAAAGTATAACTAAAGTAGGAAAAAGTTCATTTAAGATGACGAAAATGACTAAAAAAAGACTGTGGCTTTATATGGATTTTTTAAAACTTCGGTACATATTTTTATTCTTTTCAATTTCTCTCATCGAAACTAATGATGTAATGTAAAAATTGACCGAAACTGTTGACTAGGCTAAGGGACGGAGTTCTTTCTTTTTTGTCAATATTGTACATAACAGCGGGAGTTGGTGGGAGTGTTAGAAGTTAGTATTATGGGCCGGCCCAGGGGTGAGTCCAGTAAGCCCTTGGGCTTGGGCAACCCTGGGCTAGGGCAACAAAAATAGAAAAATTTGATGATATATAAGAAAAGAAATTTGTATACCATAGATGCACTCGTGGATTATGGCATTGGTGGGATTATGTCATTGTCTCATACTTCCAAGTCAAGTCAATATGTTGATCAAAACTCTTGGCCACGGGAAAAGATATTTTCGCCAATTCCATCGGGGATCAACTCCCCTCCGTACTCCATCTCTCCGTACTCCTCTAAACTTCCAATTTTTAATCATATCTCGAGCCCAAAACTATGATCTAAACTATTTATCTAGTAGAACACGCAAAAATATGAGTTTACAAAAAATATTAGTGTGGCTTGAGTTTTATAGACGCACAGACATATGGAAATATTGTCATGCAAAATGAACGGTAAATATTTTCTACAGTTTAACCTTACAATTAACAAGATGAATAGTTCAGATCATAATTTTGCTCCTAACATGTGGTACTCCACATGTGTTGTGATTGGTAAATACTGTATACCCATAACTTTTGAATTGATAAACTAGGAAACAAAATGGCATTGCTCCAAAAGCACTCAATAATCCCTATGCATTTTGGCTCTTTCGTTTTGTCCATGTAATGTACTTTTGGCAAAAAGATTTCAAATTGTGTCTACAAATTAAAGAACTCGTCAACTCTACTAATAGAAAGTTTCAACATTAGTCTGCGTTATTGTTTGTGAAACTTTACAGATTTAATGGATGTAACAATCATTTGTATTTTAAATATTTGTAACACCATCCATTTTTTCATGATTACAGTTTTCAATGATTCAGATTTCAATGATTACAGGTTTTTTTTTCTTTTTGGGCTATCAATTAAACAGTTGATTACGTTGTGAAAAAAATGCAGCTTGACTCGCCAGATAAGGTTTTGCAATTGCAGACCACTTCTCATTTTAAATTTTAGTTGTAATTAGATTTGAAGGTCTTCTAGAATCATGCCTTTCCAAACCCAGTTTCATTGTTTTTGTTTTTGCTCGGCAGCCCCCTTTCATTGTTGCTATTACTTCAGAGTGCAGATTATGACATTTACCATTCAAGACATGTCTTCTGCAGTATATTTATCTTTTCTCTTGAATTTTGATTCCATTCACAAACCAAATATTAATTGGTACTACTCTACTAGTTTTGTTCCATTAAATTCCAAATTTTCCGCCCCCCCCCCCCCCCCCCCCCCCCCTCCCCCCCCCCCCCCCCCCCCCCCCCCCCCCCCCCCCCCCCCCCCCCCCCCCCCCCCTCCCCCCCCCCCCCCCCCCCCCCCCCCCCCCCCCCCCCCCCCCCCCCCCCCCCCCCCCCCCCCCCATTGTTAGGACGGAGTATGCGTAAAGAAGACGCTTCTGGATTAATACACTGGAAGGAAACATAGGAAGTAGAAACAGAGTTCAGTAGCAATGAAGATTGAAGGTTAATACAGAGTTGCAGGGTGTATTCTCGTTCCTTCAGTGCCGAGCAGGTACCGCGTGGTGCCTGCTCGCGCATCTGAGATGTCCAATCCGTGTTTGAATGGCCCAGATTTGGAGAGAAAAACGAGAGAGAGAGAGTGTTGGAGTGAGAGAAGAGAGAGGGTTTCAATCCGAGCCGTCAAAAAATATATCGGACGGCTTGGATGCATACCATGTTGTTTGGGGTGGATTGTGGACCCTATATGAATCCTTCACATGTATACATTTTTGGACGTCTCTGTTTTGTAAATTTTTTTCCCAGTATCGTTTGATTGGATTCAAGCAGGCAGCTATGAACGACCAGAATCCTCCTAAATGAAAATCACAACTAGTGAATTTTTTCTTACGTTTGAAGGGTCCATCAAGTGGTACTAGATATAATGAACCTTACGTTTCAAGGACTTAGCCATTAGCTTATTGAATCTTTCGATATATCTATCTAAATTTCTCATGCCTTTTTAAAAAAAAGAGTGAAATCAGCCACTCTGTTAGATTTTTTTTAAGGGATACATGATTTGGTCTTTATTTTTCTTTTTGAATCCCAGAAGCAAAAGTATTTGCATTAAGACAAGAATTTTCATGCTAACTGGGACAAGGATATGGGGTTCTTTCTTCTTCTTTTTTCCAGATGATATACATCGGTGGAAGTTGGCGGGGTGTTAGTATGTTAGTCAACGGGGGGTTCAGAAGTTATTCATAACCCTGAAACCCCAAACTTGCTCCCCATATGACTCAAACCTTGGTCACCACCGGAAATTAGGAGTCATATGGGAACTGCTAAGCCTGAGCGTAGGTCGAAGTTTCAAGCCGAACATGGTGAAAGCATTAAATCTGTTTCTTTAAAATTGTGTTGCATCTTAGATTAACGAAAAGGATCTTGGTAGTAGTTGCCATTAACTTTTATTTTCCTTCTAGAAACTGATGCAGGGAGGTGTGTCGAAAAAGAAGAACGCGTAACGAGGACAATCACGAACACGTATGAACTAGAGGAACTCCCTCTGTACCGATAAGTTATTTGAAGACTATGAAACATGTGTCCTATAGGGCAAGACATTATAGAAGTACTCGTTGTAACCATCCCACTTGTTGTTTCTTCCTGCAAAATTTCAGAAGAAAGAAAAATATTAAAAAAGCATTAGAGAATCAATTTCAACTCGGTCTCTCCATTTTTTATTTGGTCAGAACCCTATCTATATGGATATACTGTCTACGTTCTACCATAATGACGTATATGTTATATTAAAGGTTCAAAATGACGTTTGGAATACATTTTAATGTTAAACGTATATGTTAGCTATTTGAAATATATACTGAAAAGTGTGTGTGGCTAACACCCTGCTAATCCTCGTTAATGTATATACAATATTGGCAATTGGTCGAAGCTTGCATTGACCTGGGTTCGAAATGCAGCAAGAGCTAGAAACTAGGATTTTTTTCCCATATGAAAATGTCTATTATGATGAAAAAATTCGTCACCGATTCCTTATATTGGCAACATAAATTTTTTCAGCGATGGATCACCTTTGGCGATGAATTTTGTCGTGGCTAGAGGTATTAATTGGTGACAAAAAATTTCGTAGTCAAAAAGCATTAATAGGGGAGGGAAAAAATTTCGTCACCAATTATTCATTTTTTGCAATGAAATATTTCGTCATCAAAAGCCACTATTGGTGACAAAAAATAGATTTCGTCACTAGGTGGAAATCATTGACAACCTTTAGTCGATAAATAATTTTTCCTCACTCATATAATTTGTGACGAAAAAACATGTTTCTTAATAATATTAATAAAATATTAATATTTTGCTCTTTATAACGAAGTGCTCTAGCATTACCACTCATTGACTCAAACTTCCAAGTCAAGTCAATATGTGGAAAATTCTTGGCCACGGAAAAAGATATTTTCGTCACTTCCATCAAGGACTAGCTCCCCTCCACACTACATTGCTCCGTATTCCTCAAAACTCTCTATTTTTGACCTAATCTTGAGCCCTGAACTATGATCTGAACTATTCATCTAGTAGAACACACAAAAATATATGACTTTACCACATATGAGTGTGATTTAATTTGATGTTTATAGACGCACAAACACATGGAAATTAAGTTGTCATGCAAAATGAACGGCAAATATATTCTAAAGTTTAACCTTACATTTTACAAGATTAACGGTTCGGATCATAATTTTGGTCTTGAAGCAATTACTAGTGGTATGCCACATGTGTTGTGATTGATAATATACTGCATACCCATAACTATTATATTGATAAACTAGGAAACAAAATGACTTCTAGTTTGTTATTATTAGCGTGGAACATTGCTTCCAAAGCACTCAATATATAATCCCTCTACGTTTAGGGTCTTTCCCAACAGTACATCTAAAGTATGGTGGTTGTCCATGTCATGATTGGTTCTTTTCTCGAGGGGTACGTCTAATTGATTGTCTATGTCTATTATTGGCAAATTTATGACTAATAAATAATGTGCTTTTGGCAAAAAAAGATTTCAAATTTTATCTACAAATTAAAAGAACTCGGTATTATCTACTAACGTGTGGAAAAAAGTTCCACTTTAGTTTCTTACCAAACTTAATGCATCACATAGCAATGCGTTTTGCGAAGCAAACAAGTATAAATTGTACCCCTTCTGTCCAATTTGCTTGTTGGATAACTCTTCTTTTTATTGACAATTAAGTATTCCAATCAGCTTTTGCCCACCAAGTGTTCGGAGAATATATTTTTTTAAGGAAACAAACAATTAAATACAATGAAATTATTCTCATAATACGCAATATTGTTGAAAATGTTACACTTTTTCATTGAGGAAAATGGATTGTGCTATATATTCTAAGAAAATTAAGGCCACAAATTAGTCTGACAAGAAAAAGGTATATTTTTTCCCCTCTTGCATGGAAAGAGAGAAATGCATACCGTGTTGTTTGGGATGGACTCAGTCTTACAATTGAACTTCTATATCATGCATTTATATTCTAAGATAAGAAAATAGAGACCACAAATTAGTATGACAAGAAAGAGATATTTTTTTCCCTCATGGAAGAGAGAAATGCAAACCTTGTCGTTTGGGGTGGACTTAGTCTTACAATTGAACTTCTATATCATGCATTTATATTCTAAGATAAGAAATAGGAGACCATAAATTAGTCTAACAAGAAAGAGATATTTTTTTTCCCTCCTGGAAAGAGAGAAATGCATACCGTGTTGTTTGGGGTGGGCTTAGTCTTACAATTGAACTTCTATATCACGCATTTATATTCTAAGATAAGAAAATAGAGAACACAAATTAGTTTGACAAGAAAGAGATATTTTTTTCCCTCATGGAAAGAGAGAAATGCATACTATGCTGTTTGGGGTGGATTGTGGACCCTGTATGAATCCTTCACATGTATACGTTTTTGGACGTCTCTGTTTTGTGATTTTGTGAATTTTTTTCCAGTACCATTTGGCTTTGTTGGAGATTGGATTCTAGCAGGCAGCTATGAATGACCAGAATCAACCCGAGAATCAAGCAATGAATTATTGAATTAGGTTTTTGTGAGTTGACGTGGGTCTTTTTTGAGCAGTGGTATAAATGGCCATATTCTGCATCTGAAAAAAGTGAGTCAAGCTGTCATTCATTTTGTTTGGTTTGTTGTGCAAGTGTGTAAAATCACACTGATTAGACATCAATATAGGCATGAACGAACCATGCTTGTCTTGAGAATTTTTTAAAGACTACTATGCATTTGAGACAAAACTTCGATCAAGATAATCAATCATGTGCCATTCGTGTCCCTACCCTATCTAGCTCGGATCAGAGTAATTTTTGGCACGGTTATTACGAATTCGAGATGGGGCTCATGTATGCATCATACAGCAAGTCCCCTAGTTAGAATTTAAGTAGCTTGATTTTTTTTCAACTTTGCTATGGACACAGATAAAACATGCACAGATTGTGCACTGAACTCGATGTGGGGCCCACTACGGGTCTTTCACAAACGATCCGATCCGTCCATTAAATTTAAAATATTCTTTCAGGAGGCCTTATGAAAAATCAGATCAATCCGATATCTATATATACTCGATTTAACCATCTAATTTTTCATTTTGTTTCGGAACTGAATGAAAAATTAGATGATTAAATCGAGTACTTTTTGATATTGAATTGAGCTAATTTTGTGAGGGGTCTCCTGAAAAAATATTTTAAATTTATTGTACAGATTGGATCATTTTTGTGGGACCTGCATGTAATGGGCCCCACATTGAGATCAGTGCATGTTTACAGACTTTTCGAATTTTTTTGGACCCAAAAGTTGAACTACAATTGGGCCAGAGGATGACACCAAAAAAAAAAAAAAACAAATCACTAGAGTTGTCCCTAACCCAAGGAGAAAAGGCTTGAAACCTCTAAATATATTAGCACAACTGAATTGTCCTTGCAGGACCATAAAAAGAGATGACCTGTACGTGAAAGGTCATTTACTTTGATACCCAGTTCTCATGGCTTTGAAATTTCGAGAATAACTTGCGACCAAAATCCCAAGCATACTCATTGAAAGAGATGTCTGTGATTCGATGTTTAGGGAAGCAAACTTTAGTCATCCGAGAGCATATAGGGCGATGGAAAAGGTTGTAACGCAGAATAAGTGCCTGTAGTTCTGGATAAGATTCCAACCAAAAAATTGGATAGTAATGCTATTAATGATCAAACTCATTATTTATAGATGTAGTATTGTAAATTGAACCGGTAATGAAGTAGTTTTAGGTAGAGTCGTAACGAGGTACTGGACTGTCTCGTAGACTTGTAAAGTTGTGTATTGCAATAAACAAGGCTTACCAATAAATGTAATATTCTCAATTCTGATAAATTCCATGAAATATTTCTTTTGGAGTATTATGTTTGTCAAGTGGTGCTAGAACAGTTATCGGTTGAGGAGATGATGGTGGTTTCAAGCACTACTGGCGAAAACCCCCCTCCTAAATGAGGATCACGACTAGTGAATTTTTTCTTACGTTTGAAGGGTCCATCAAGTTGTTCTAGATTTAATGAACCTTACGTTTCAATAGCTTATATGAATCTTTCGATTCTGAATTTCCCATGCTTTTTTTTTTTTTACTCCCTCCGTCTCTTTTTAAATGTCCTACTTTGTAACTCCAACTTATTAAAAAAACATCATCATTATACCTTTCACATCAACTTTTTCCTCCACTTTCCTTACTTACCCATCATCATTACACTTTTTACTCACTAACTTTTCAAAATGAAATCTACTTTTAGCGACAAAATAGACAATGTACCAATTCTTATCCACTAACTTTACCAAATGGACACTTATTAAAGAACAGTCCAAAATGGAATACTGGACTATAATAAGGGGACGGAGGGAGTAGAAAAGAGTGAAATCAACCACTCTGTTAGAACTTTTTAAGGGATACATGGTTTGGTCTTAAATTTTTTTTTTGAAACCACAAGCAAAAGTATTTGCTTTGAGACATGAATTTACATGCTAATTGGGACAAAGGATATGGGGTTTTTCTTCTTTTTTTTCCCGATGATATACATTGGTGGGGGTTAATGGGGTGTTAGTATGTTAGTCAACGGGGGTTTAGAGGCTATCCATAGCCAAGTTAGTGGATGATATATACCTCAGTGTACGAATGAAGACCTGGCTATTAAGGGCTTTTTTCGATAGTGAATAAGTTGTTGAGAAATGTTAAATTATTTATGGTAGTTAAACATTTTTCTCATTTTTGTCTGTTTTCTATGGTTGCAATCTCAAAAGTCTAAGTCGTGATCTAGCTTTGCTTTCGATCTTTTTCCCCTACTCTCAATGTTTTGAGCTATCAAATTTTTACTTTTTGGCAATCGGCTTCAACACGAACATCAAATGAAAAAAAAGGCGGAATAAGGTTAATTAGTGATATCTAAGATTAAGGTCACACCCTCCCTCCGCTCATGGGATACACTTAGGTTCTATCTCATGGGTGAGATTAGGGGAGCAGGGCCCGAAAAATCTGAAGAACTAGTACTGCATGTGTTGGTATGTACACGAATTATGGAGCGTGTTTCATTCATGTCTCAGTCCTATGTCTGATCAGTGTGATTTTTTGCACGGCTATTATGAATTTGAGATGGAGCTCATTTGTGCATCGCAGCAGGGCTTGCAATATCCTACCCATGCGTATATAGCAGGTCCCCAGTTGAAATTTTAAGTAGCTTGATTTTTTTTTTCACACGGAATAATTAAGCTTATGAAGCAAGAGGCCAGAAAATTAATGTGTTTCATACTGCATTCCAGCATGGTTTGTTCAGATAACGAACGACCATGGACGAATTTTCAACGACCCAAAAAGAAGTCGAGCTCGAGTAGTCTTTGTTTTGCTTCACCACCACTATACATAACTGGAGACGTTAGAAAACATGACTTGGATCAAACTAGGAAGATGGTTGTTTATTCTGCAGATTACACATTCCCTTTGCCTGGGTAAAGCATAAAATCAAGTTTCATGATATCGGAAACTGGACCCTGTAGCTCACGGTCTAAGCTGTCCGTCTCTCCGACCAATGATTCAGATTTGCACGGCTAAGATGGCGCTTACTCCCCTGTAGTGTAATAAGGTCCCTAGATCCCATGATTTGTACAAGTAAATGAGAAAGTATTTTTCCCGGAAACCTGAGTGGTAAAAAATAAATGAAAAAGGGTTTTCGGGTTATATCATTAGGTGGATGAGTGCATGTGCATCTATAGCTTATTCAGAGTGATAACGAATAAGGAGGAGCTTCTTAGTGTTGTGTTAATAAGGAAGACTGAATCTCAACAGTGGGAATTCTAATTTAGAAGAAGACTTTTGCCTTGTTTGGATGAGGTTTTGAAAAATTTTGAGTTTGGTTTTTGGGTAATGAGTGGAGAGAGAAATTAGGATAATGATTGGAGATATGGGTAACGAGTGGAGAGAGATAGAGAGAGCAATGAGAATAATGATTGGAGAGAGGAGAAAAATGAGAGAAATGATTAAAAGTAGGGGAATTTTTTTTCAAATTATGATCCAAACAAGGCATTAATGTTTGGGAAATGGTAACACTGGAAATTGGAATGTATAAATATGCTTTATTCGAATATTCTGCTAGTAGAGATTTGAATGTATAAGTTGTATGTCACAATTTTCAAGAATTTGAACAGCAGTTATAAAATGGGTACTAATGGAAGAGAGGAAGTGTTAGTTTCTAAACAGGGGTCCTCCAATACCTCACTAGTCACAACCTGTTTGATAAAAAGCCACAGTGAAAAAAAGTAATTCATTGAACCCTTTAGAATCATCCATAGAAGAAGCAGATGCAATCACTCCTTGTTTACTCTCCTCTTTCAGTTCTCAGTCTCCGTTGTTCGTAATTGCCATTAGTAGCGAAAAATGAGTTTAGCAACCGCTTGGGTTGGCGTGGACTTAAGGTATGCTTCCTGCTAAGGTCATAGGTTTGAAATCTCCCAGGTGTTATCAATTCTTATGAGCCCAGTCCATACAAGACTTTGTCCAACAGATTACTCTTGAGGTGTGTGTAGACGGACTCGGACACCCTGAGTTATATATCAGGAAAGACGAAAACAAGTTTCAACAATGTTAAGGTCGACACAGAGTTGACAATACTAAGGTAGGCTTTGGTACTTCATTTTACCTTCATTCAGTTCAGTTTCTTTTTGGGTATGCTTGACTTCAAGTTTAGTTAGGCATCACAGAGTTGTACTTCTTCTTGTACTTCTCGTAATTCATTTGTAGTGGCTGACTTCTGAGAAGTAGATTGTTATGAAGAAGGTTTAGAGTATTTCAAGTCCATTTCACTTCCACGCCCATTCTTCACGGCCTTGAAATTCAGAGAATATCTTGGAGGCGGGCAAAAGCCTAGTGAACTCATTGTGAGAGAGGTCTATAATTCGATGTTTAGGTAAACAGGGCATATAGGACAATGGTATAAGTGATCTAACTCATAGTAGTTTGTAACTTGAACTGGTAATAAAGTTGTTTTAGTTTCGGGTTGAGTTAACGAGTTCTGATAGACTTGTAAAGAGTTGTACTATTGCAGTAAACAAGGCTTACTGAAAAATGTACTATTCCGATTAATGGTTAAATTCCATGAAATGTTTTTGTTTGAGTTAAACATCGGTTTAGCTTAAGGCTTATTGGAGTATTATGTTTGTCAAGTGGTGCTAGAACAGTAATCGGTTGAGAAGATGGTGGTGGTTTCTAGCACTAGAAGGAAAAAAATTCCGCCTGAATGAAAAGCACGACTAGTGCATTTTCTTTTCCTAACCTTTGAAGAGTTCATCAAGTGATCCTAAAGTTATTTTTTCGGTATCTTACTGAATTTCTTAAGCAATTTTGTCTTGGTAAGAGTGAAATCAGCCGCTCTGTTATATTTTCCGTGGTGCAATACTGAATATAAGGAATATATACCTGTTTTTGGTCTTTGTTTTTCTTTTTGAAACCACAAGCAAACCTGTTTGCATTAAGACAACAATTCAAATGCTATTTGGGACAAGAGTATGGGGCCCAAGGACCTGATATTTTGCATCGTAATATTTGTCAAAAACATTAGCTGACGATGAATTAAATGGACAAATCTCTCTTCATCTGTAGCTACAAAAAGATTGGTGACAGATTGGCCTTACTGTTCCGAGATGTTATTTGAAGACTATGAAACATTTATATTCTACATGGGAAGATATTATTGTAGTACTCGTTCTAGCCACCGCAGTTATTGTTTCCTCCTGCAAAATTCCAGAAAAAGAAAAACATTAAACACCATCAGAGAATCACTTTCAACTCTCTTTGTCCATTGTTTATTAAACTTGATTTGGTCTGGAAAGTTTGGTCACATATCTCAATGCTACAAAAACATATGCTAAACAAATCCATACCCGGCCCTTATTTAGAAGAACTTCCAAGTTCCAACATTTTAAGCATCAAGTCATCCAATCATCTAGCAAGAAAAAGATAAAGATGGTCTCACAAGCTACTAGGGAAGAGAGTGCGGGTACATGACCCAAATCTGAGGGTTGAGGGATAAAGGAGACCTCATGTGTGAAGGTCGTCATAGCCAAAAGGACAGCCTCAAGGACTTCTTTAAAGGACGACCACTCCTGAGGGCGGAAGCTTACACTTGAGGTGAGGCAGGGATCAGGTGACTCGGGAACCGAAGGTGGAATGTGGCATGGAGGTTTGAATCCAAGGGATCGTCTGAAGGCTTGAGCTCCCTTCAAGAGCTAACCTTCAGATTGGTCTTAGAAGGAGAGAGATACCCTGACCAAGAGCTCAGCTTTATCCGAATCCATATCATGCCAACCCTCTGAAACCTAAGACTAAAGGGCCAGACATCACTTGCCACCTGACATTCATGTGACTCTCGAGGTCGACGAGTGATATGATACCCCACATATACCTCTGGATAGGTAGCCATTCAAAGGCTTCCATGCGTCCCTCAGCCGTCAACCACGTACCTACAGAGAAAACTCCCCCCCTGGCCCCTATAAATAATACAACCAAACCATCTAAGTGGTTAATCATACCAGTGTACACCCTCTTACGATTTGATACGAATCCCACACTTATACTACTGCCCTCTCTCTCTTGGATTGCCTTGGGTTCTCTTCCTCCACCTTCGGTTACCTCGAGTCTTCGAGAACTTGTTGATCTCTCCGAATCCCCTTCAGGGATAGCATAGTCCATCTACCTTACACACAGAGAGTATACCACGTACCAACTAACTATTGTCAAATTAATTTTTATTTTTGAACACTGAAGATATGTTTGGTTTCAACCGATAAAGAATTGTGGTGTTGGTTTGAATTGTAGTAAGTGGAAGTATTCACTTTTAGCATTACTCATTGTTCGGATTTTAGGTACGATAGTCATAATTCTGATTGCATAAACTCATTTGTTTGCTGTGAACCTGTTATCCCATAACTAGCAAGTAAATGATATGAACCCTGAACCCACCTAAAATGTTGAAATAAGAATAACTCAGCAATGAGATTACGGATGAGCATTAATTTGAAAAGAATGTCTACATTGTACTCGAGTAAAACAATCATTAAAACATCAAATTAAAGCACTTACCCGGATAATTGCATCTAACTTTGCTGACTTATTGTCCAACCAATTTGGTTTATCCTTACGACCTTCCTGCGTCGATCTCCTCCAACTATTCTCGTATACCATTTCGGTTTTCCAGTCAAGAACATAGCAAATCCGATAGTCCCTCATATTACAAATCTGCATCCATACCCCATCAGCACGATCCTCCATGTAAATCCACTAGCATCATCATCATCGTCTTGGGATATCGGTTGTGGTGGCTGTGGTCGTGCCCATAATCTCCACATTTCTTTGACAATGGTAGTCCACACAATCCCAAATTCCCAACATAAGAGTTATTCTCAAATGTATTAAACTGTTTTCCTTGAGGTATGGGACCAACCATATGGTTTTTCAAAAGGTTTAAGACCGCAAGAAATGTCAGACTTGTGAGTTCCCCTGGAATCTCCACGGTGAGTTGGTTTGAAGAGAGGTCTAACAATTCCAGCATTGTAATATTTCCTAATAGTGATGGAAGATGACCGGAAAGACTATTCTGAGATTGATTCAGCAACCGAAGTCCTTGTGGCTTTCCAATGTCGTTTGGAATCTCTCCTTTCAAATTGTTGCACGAGAAGTCGATTGTTGTGAAGGTGGTGAGGATATATATAAGTTTAGTTGACCCCTTCAGGACCACCTCTACAGAATATCGATAACCAATACTATCTCCCATATCGCAACAACGTTTTCGATTTATCCACATTCATCATGACTTTGAAATTGAGGAAATATCGTTCCGGTAGAAGCCCAGTGAAGTTATTTTGAGAAATGTCGAAAATTAGAAGCTTAGGGAAAGGAACTTTATTTCCAGAAGTGCCTATAGGACCATGAAATCTGTTTGATTTCAAGACAAGAACTTGCAACTCTGGAAGAGACTCCAGCCAGTGAGGGAATGCACCATATAGATCGTTGTTCCCAAGATCTAGAACTTCCAAGCTTTTACAATTGGCCAAAGATCGCGGCACTGGTCCTTGCAAATTATTTCCATTTAAATTGAGACTCCTCAACTTTCATTTGAAAATGTTGTTGGGATAGCCCCATAAAAGCCATTCGTCCCTAGATCTAACACGTTGAGATCATTGCTGATATTTCCCAACAGTGGGGAATAACACCAGTTAAATTGTTATGAGACAAACGAACATACGCGAGGGAACTCAAATTGCAAATTGGTGAAGGGATTTCTTTGGTTAATTAGTTTATTGTTAGGAAGTTGATTAATGATGATGATGGAACTAGGAGTGGCCCTTGAAGATAGTTATACGAAAGATCCCAAAAAAACAAGGAAGCCCCCTCTACCCACTTCAGAATCTCTCCATGAATTTTGGCTAAATCTAGGAATCGGAGGTTCTCTGCGCTTTTTAAGAATTCCGGGAACTCGGTTATATTGCAAGAGGACAAACCCAAGAATTCAAGATTGGGCCAGGTAGCGTTGGCATTATTACCAATGCTCACTGAGATACTATTTTTCGAAAGATCAAGAGATGTAAGGTTTGAGAATTTCTCTAGCTCCACGACACCACTCAAATTATTCCATGAAAGGATGAGGTGACGCAAGTTCACAAGACCTGAGATTGACTGCGGAATGGGACCATGCAGTTTATTCTTGGTGAACGAACTAAATGAACTCCAACTGTGAATCAGGGTTTTAAAACTTAAAGCGAGCCGGAGGCATCCAAGACTCAAAGATGATCAAGAATGGAGTCACTGGGGCCCGAGAACGAAGAGTCGAAGACCCGTCGGGAAGCCAAGACCATTGGGAGCCAAGTCAGAGGCCGGAAGCTGAAGAACTTGAGTATTTGAAGGCGGTATTGATACAAAGATTGTATCGATACCCAGTTGGAAAGCAGAATCCAATGGGCCAATGAAATTTGGGTATCGATACAGCGTTCATCCTGTATCGATACTGAGTTGTTTTGGCAGCCAAGTGGATTCTACTCAAAGCTATCTGGTAACAAGAAACCCTTGTATCGATATTGAAGGGTTTCACAGAGGATTTTTAGGGCATTTTTTAGAGATTTTGTGCGCAAAAATGGGCGAGTATATATTCCCCATTACATTACATTTTCTATAATTGGAGTAGCAATTAGTTATAAAATGAGTACTAACGAAAGAACGAGGAAGTGTTTGCTTCTGAACAGGGGTCCAATACCTCACTAGCCACTACCTGTTTGATAAAAAGCTACAGTGAAAACAATTCATTGAACCCTTTAGAATCATCCATAGAAGATTGTTTTCTTTTTTGGAATGTTTGCTTTGAAATTATTAGTTATTATAGTTAAGCATTACATTGTCGTGAAAAAGGTTTAGAGTATACATTTATTCAATCATCACCCCCTCGACTGCTACTGCCACAGAATCTCCCTAACAGCTTTGCCCCATATATTTCAAGTCCACTTACTTCAATGCCCGTCCCTCATGGCTTGGGAATTCTGAGAATATATCTTTCGGGCAAAACCGCATTGAGTTCCGCATTAAAAACTCAATACAAGAGAGGTTTTATCATGCGAGGCTTAGGGAAGCGAAATTTAGCCTTCTGAGGGCATATAGGACAATGGAAAAGCTTGGAATGCAGAATAGGAACCAGTAATTCTGTATGAGATTTCCAGCCAAAATCCGGCAGTAGTGATATTAGTGATCTAACTCATCCTTTATTAATGTAGTCTTCTAACTTGAACCGGTAATAAAGTAGGTTTAGTTTTAGGTGGAATCATAACGAAGTTTAATAGACGTGTAAAGAGGTGTATTGCAATAAACAAGGCTTACCGAAAAATGTATTGTTCTCATTCATGGTTAAATTCCACGAAATATATTGATTAATTTGAGTAAAAAATGGGTTTAGCTTTCATGCATTTTTTGTTTTTTTTTAGAATAAGACTTTTATGCATATAATTATGCTTGTGAAGCGGTGGTATCTGGCACCACTAGGGAAAAAAATTTCCGCTTAAATGAAGATCGCGGCTAGTGAATTTTTTCTTATGTTTGAAGCGTCCATCAAGTGGCCTGTACTAGAGTTATTTTTTCGTGGACCTAGACCTGAGCCATTAGCTTATACATACGAACCTTTCAATATATCTAATTAAATTTCTTACGTACGATTTTTTTTTCCTGGTAAAAAGAGTGAAATCAGCCACGTACTCTGTTAGATTTTTCGTGGTGCAATACTGAATGTAAGAGATTCATGGTATGGTCTTTACTTTTCTTTTTGAAACCACAATCCAAAATATATGCATTAAGGGAAGAATTTACATGCTGTTCAGGACAAGAGTATGGGGCAGCTTAGGGACCTGATATTTTGCATCAAAACATCTGTCAAAAAAAGCAGCTGACGAAGAAGTAAATGCACATAACTCGCTTGATCTATAGTTACATTCTTTGCCAAGCGATCATTGACCGATTGGCCTCACTGATCCAAGAAGTTATTTGAATACTATGAAACACGTGGTCTATAGAGTGAGACGAAAATACAGTACTTCTTGTAGCATCCAACTTATGTCTAGCTCGAAGAGAAAAATGAAAAATGTATACACATGTAGACCAAAGTTGAAAAAGGTTAATTAAAGACGGAAAAAGTTTGAAAAAGACCTAAAGGTAACTAATAGTTTATAGAATACTGATTGTATTTACCAAAAATTAATTAAATCTAGTGCTCTTAGTGGTAGACTAACAGCTGAGGTCACAAAAGTTAGAAAAGAAAGAAGGTACAACGTTTTCCCTTGTGAAATGGAGCAAAATGTATAATTTTATAGGCCGTGCTGCTTGGGCTAGACTATACTTGGTGCTGCACTTTTAGAGCAATTCCCACAATATAGAAATCTGGTTCTATATCAATAATAATTAGGAGAGAGAAACTTTATTATGGAGCTTTCCGTGAATAAATTTTTACTGAGCCAATTCGTGTGTGTCCAAAGCATATTGGACTGGCCGAATTTAAAAAAAAAAAATTATTCGCGGGAAGAGTTAAACTATTCAAGTGAATAGTTTTTTTTAAATTCAATCCTAACCGTCCAATTCCGAAACGGACGGCTGAGATCGTGCACGTCCGTGAATAAGACAACTTGTAATTTTGAACTGGATCTTACAACTTCATGCTCCAATGGGAAGCCATTTTTGGAACTATAGCCATTATTGCCACCTCACCAATCAAAACTGAAAAACCACCAGAAACTCAACTGAGAATTAAACGTGATTTCGCCAGACAATTGCCAGAATTAGATGACGTCGACCGAATTTTTTTGCCCAAAAGACATACAGATAAGTTTCTTCTCTCATCTATTTACAAGTTGTGTTCAAACTTCAAACACTATTTTTAATAATAATTGTACTTTTTCAATCTCTCTCGACCATACACTAAATGCTTTGTTTGGATTGGTTTTTGAAAAAAAAATTATGAGAATAGTAAGGGTAATAAGTGGAGAGAAATAAAGAGAGAAATGATTGGAAGTAAGGGATATTTTTTGAAAAATGCTTTTCAAAAAGTAAAACAAATAAGGCATTTAATTTTGAAACAATGTCCAGCTCTGGGAATATCTTTTTTTCTTTTTTGCTTTCTTCATCCCCTGCTCACCAACTGCTTTAATACCGATGAATAAAAATATTACTCTGTCTTGACTCTTGAAATATTACATGTATATGACCTATGACCTAGTCTTGACTCTTGAAATTCACTACTTCTCAAATTTCACTAAATTCCACTAATTTCAAATTTTACTGGTTTTCAAAATTTACATATTTTTGCTGAATTTCAAATTCCACTAAATTTCACTGGGTGTAGATTTTACCTAGTGAATTTCACTAACTTTCAAACTCAAAAATTTCACTTTTTCGAAGTACTGAAATAAATGGAAATTTGGAACTGTAAACCATCATAAAAAGACTTCTGCTAACACGACCAGAGTTGCTCTAATTATGTTAAATTGACATTACTCCGGAACCAAATTGAGCTTCAACAAGTCTCTTGCACAGAAAAACAGCCCAAACAAACACAATTATTCTAAGTCTCAACAAAGAAAGCACAATAACTGCATTTATATCAAAATTCTCAATAATCAATAATTCTTCACTTTTCACTACGATTTCGAGCAACAAAACGGAAGGATTTGCGGAGACCGACGTACCATGCGAAAGAGCTGGAGGTCTCAACAACGTCGGAATCGCAGAACACGCACCAGAGACGGTTGCGAGAGGCGTGTTAGGGGCAAACAGAGCTAGGGTTTTTGAGGAAAACCAGACTAGGGCTAGGCGTGTTCGGGGCGCCGGCCTTGTCTGTGTGGACACCTGGAATGGTGAATGAACGGTGGTTCTAGCTCAACGGCCTTGGCTCGAGCGGCGGTGGCTTGTTGGGGATGGCGGCGCCGGCGGAGGTGATCTCAAGGCGGGTGGAGTCGGCGATGATTTGGGAGGCGGGGTCTGTGAAATTTAGGAGGGGAAGTCTGGCAGGGGTAATTTCGGTAGGAATTACCGTGCTTGCCTTGGTGGGAAATTCCAGAAGTTGGGTTGGACCTGGAGGCCCAATGGACTATTGTTTTTGGTACGGGCCCGTCAATAGCCCCATAAAATACTGTGTTTTGGCAAGAAGATTTCAAAATTTTTATCTACAAATTGAAAGAACTCAGTATTATCTACAAAAACGTAGAAAAAAGTTTCAATTTATTTTTCGACAAAATACTTTATATAGAAATGCTTTCTGTGAAGCGGACACACTAAATAGTACTCCATCCCTTCAATATTGCTTGTTGGATAACTCTTCTTCTTTTTTGATATTAAGGTATCTATTCGGGTCAACTTTCGCTCACTAGATTCTTCGAGAACTTAATTTTTTAAGGAAACACGCAATTAAATGCAACAAAATTAATCTCATAATAAGCAAATATGGTAGACAATGTTACACTTTCTTACAAAAGTCAGACAATAAATAAGTATATTTTTTTTCTTTCATGGAAGGAGAGAAATGCATACCGTGGTGTTTGGAGTAAAGTGGAACTTACAATTGAACTTCTACATCATGCATTTATATTCTCTAAAAGTAAAGGCCACAAAAGTCAGACAAAGATAGAAGTACATTTTTTTTTCCACATGGAAGGAGAGAAATGCTTGCCGTGCCTATCAAGAAAAAGAAATGCATGCCGTGGTGTTTGGGCTGGACTTTTAGATTTCCAATTTAACTTCTAACTTTTTTCTGACTTTTTAGCATGTTATTTTTTGTTGTTATGTCTGACTAATTTTTACTAGATTTTGGTCAATTTTTACATCAAATGATTGTTCACCTCGAAGAGAAGAATTTAAAAAGTACAAAAGTTCATAGGTTGACGGCCTTTCTCGATTATACTTTTCCGATTATAAGAAAACAACCAAAAAGTTTAAAGTGTCAGGAAAAAATTAGGCCATATACTTCCTCTATTCGATATATACACTTAACCTCATACCCAATATTTCCTCTACTTGGTTTTTTTGATGATTTCTATGCACTGGAAAATGCTTCAATATACTCATTATATGGGATGTATGGTATCTTGGTGCAAATTCTGTATATTTGATGGAAGTGGATAAAAATAGAGGAAATAAATGGTCGCTTCAAGGCACGTCAAAGCTTTCCTTAAAACGATATTCGCTCCGACCTATTCAACTGAATTTGGTGTGCATGCATCGAGTTAACAGCGAATTTGCCTCCAGAATTAATACAATGAAGCCCAGTCCCGATTGACTATTTGTCCAACTGTATTATGCACCCATAATGAAGAACCAGAACACCTTCGGACTTTTCAAGCTGGCAAAAATGAGAATAAGGAAAAAAGGTTATAGTGAGAGAGACCGATTGATTGTGTTATGTCTATTCCACTAGTCGTCTTTATTCACTTGACCCTAAGAATCGCTCCATTTGGTTTGGTACTATTTGTTCATTTGAATTGAATAGACACAGCTTTTTGTTTAAACCTATTCACCAACAAAAACATTTAATATTCATTAAATATTTTTGGAATTCCAACATGATATAAATATTTGTCGCCCGATGTATGAATTCTTTTGGTGCTTCAATATATGAAATTTAGTGGTTCAACATATGAATTTATCTGAACTTTTATGGTCTTACATACAAATGTTTTTGGTCCATTTTTCAATTTTTGTAGTCCAATTTATGAGTTTTTAGTGGTCCAACTAACAAATTTTGTGGTTCAAAAAATGGCATAGCTCAAAAAAAATGGCACAAAACTTATTACTTTTTGTTGTCTAACTCGAATTTTATGGTGTTGGATTATAATTTGTTTGTGGTGAAATATCAATTTTGTGGCTCCAGCCTCTAGGTACAAAAGTGCATACCGTATGCTCCCTTTAAGAGCCGTGTAACTGTGTCCCTTCCAACTTCTTTTCTCAAATTTCCCAATTGTATTTTCCGGATCCATGGATCAACATAGTCTAAATTAGTGGTTGTATTATGCAACATGATACATATATAATATGTGTTATTTGACGTTGTTTGAATTAATTTTTTGGAGAGCCAAAGGCACAGATAATTCGTTAGTTTGTTATTAGAGAAGTGGACAATTATGCTCTGATACAATTTAATTTTCTTCTGACAAATAAAATTCATCATTCGTAACAAAAGTAATTCATGTTGCATTACCATTGCTGGTTCAGAAATCAAGAAATTTGAAAATGATGGTCTTCTAGGTAAAGTTAGTCAGTAGTCCGGAAGCACCGTCACTTGGTGCTTCACAACCACACACTTCATGGAGTCAACGATTAAGTGTATGAACCCCACATAAAACATATGGTTCTTAAATCGTACGAAGCACCATGTGGCTTGCTCCTTCTTAAATTGTACGAAGCACCATGTGGCTTGCTCCCGAAAAAATGAATAATTACTGTCTTCTAGTCTCTTCCTCGTAAGTCAAAAAGTTGTGGACACTGCATGCATCATTCACATGAACAAGCTTTTTGGATGTCTCTGTTTTGTGAATTTTTTCTTGTTCTTTGGACGTCTCTGTTTTGTGAATTATTTTCCCAATACCGTTTGACTTTGTTGGAAATTGGACTCAACCAAGCAGCTGTGAACAACTAGAATAGACCAGAGTCAAGTAATGAATTACTAAATTAGGTTTTTGTGAGTGGACCTGGGTCTTTTCTTAGTAGCTGCACTATTGCGACGCACAAATGTACCCTATTCTTGATCCGAAAAAGTTATTCAAGCGGTTCATTTTGTTTGGTTTGTCGCACAAGTGTATAAAATCGCACTAATTAGATACTAGTATAGGCATGAACCAACCATGTTTGTCTTGAAAAAACTTAAAGACTATTGTGAATATATTTCAGACAAAACTTCAAGGTAATCAATCATGTATCGTTCGTGTCGCTACCCTATCTCGGATCAGAGTGATTTTTGGCACGGCTATTACGGATTGGAGATGGTGCTCATTTATGCATCACAACAGGTCCCCTAGTTAGAATTTAAGTAGTTTTTTTTTTTTTTTTTGGACACCGAATTCTTACTAGGCGAAAAAGATTATTTATTTATTTTTTAATTGAAAATGACTTTGATACAAGTCATTTTGAACATCTTCAGAACGATTCCGGACTTTACCGGTTAGTTGATGCCAATTAAGTCCTATCAATTTATTTGAAAGAAATAGATGGTTGCATTTAATATGCCTAATTGTTTGCAGAATATTTATAAGGCCATGGGTGGAGCCAAACCCTTCTATGGGCACCGACCAAAGGTGATCCGAGCCGTTCAATGATTTAAAAAAAATTTGTGAAAGGCCCACGAAAAGTCAGCTCAATTCGATACGTGTAAATGCTCTATTGAATTTATGCATCTACAAGTATCAAATTGATCTTCAAAACATTATTTTACAAAATTAATGAACGGCTCGGATCATCCGTGCAAAACCTGGACTGAACCCTGCATGACGGTCGATGCCTATAGCATTTTTTGGGTGGAGCCGGAAGATGGCATGCAAGGTCACCTGAACCGTTGACGCAATTTTTCTGTAGGATTACTGAAAATTCTACTGGCGATATTTCATTCATCATTCTCCAATGTTGAAATTTGTTAAGATTCAAATTTGTTCAGGTCCTAAATTACATGTACAATTTATTTTTTTTCAACAAAAATTACAGAGACACAATCCCAGTTGAACTACAACTGTGGGCCAGAACAGGGTACAGTAAACACAAACTCACTAGAGTTGGCCATAACCCAAGGAGAAAAGGCCTTTCCAACTTCTAACTGAATTTCTAACACAGTGTGCCCGGCGAGAGACATTATTGAAGTACTGGTTGTAGCCATCCCACTTATTGTTCCTGAAAATTTTTAGAAAAAGAAAAAACGTTAAACAGTACCATTAAACACCATTAGAGAATCAGTACTTTCAACTTTGTCTCTCCATTGTTGGTTTGGACTGGTTCGTTTGGTCACATATATATCTCAATTCTGCCAAAAATATGTGAAACAAATCCATACCCTTAACACCAAGAACTTCCAACTTATTAAGCATCGAGTCATCCAATAATCTAGCAAGAAACAGAAAAAAGATGGTCTCATGAACTGCTAGGAAAAAGAGTACCACCAACCAATTATATTGTCAAATTGATTATAGCATGCATGAACAAAGAAAAAGAGTACCACCAACCAACTATATTTCCTATCAACGTAAAATATGTCGCTTTTTGTATTACCAAATGTTCGGATATGATTAACGAAAACTCATTTGTTTGTCGTGAACCTGTTACTTATCATGTAACTAGCACGTTAACGATTTGAACCCAACTAATATATTGAAATAACAATAACTTAGCAACGAGATTACAAACAAACATTTAAAAAGCAATATATGTACGTTGCAGTCTAGTAAAACAATCATCATAACATCAAAGCACTTACCAGAAAACAGCATCTAATTTCGATGACTTCTTCTCCAACCAATCTGGCTTACTCTTACCACCTTCCGGCGTGGTTTCTCGCCTCCAACTATTCTCGTAAACCATCTAGGTCTTCCAGTCAAGAACATAACAAATCCCATGGTCACTCCTATTACCAATCCGCATCCATACCCCATCAGCACGATCCTCCAAGTAAATCCACTCGCAAAGTCGTTGTCATCATCATCATATGGGGATATCGGCTGTGGTGGTGCCTCATTATCTCCACATTTCTTTGACAATGGTAATCCGCATAATCCCGAATTTCCAATGTAAGAATCATTCTGAAACGTATCAAACTGGTTTCCGTGAGGTATGGGACCAACTAGATGGTTCTTCGAAAAGTTTAAGACTGCAAGAAATGTCAGACTCGTTAGCTCCCTTGGAATCTTCCCAGTGAGTTGGTTTGAAGAGAGGTCTAATGACTCCAATATTGTAATGTTTCGTAACAATGATGGAAGACAACCGGAAAGAGTATTATGAGATAGATTCAGCAACCGAAGTCCTTGTAGCTTTCCAATGTCACTTGGAATCTCTCCTCTGAAATTGTTGTACGACAAGTCAATTGTTGTGAAGACGGTGAGGATATACTCCAGTTCAATTACAACCCCCTTCTGAACCAACTCTACAGAATCTCGATAATTGAAATCTCCCATGTATTCCAACGACATTTTCGATTTATTCACATTCATCATGGCTTTGAAATTGAGGAAATATCGTTCCGGTAGAAGCCCAGTAAAGTTATTTTGAGAAATGTCGAAAATTCGAAGCTTAGGGAAAGGAGCTTTAGTTCCAAAACTGCCTATAGGACCATGAAATCTGTTTGATTTCAAGACAAGAACTTGCAACTCTGGAAGAGACTCCAGCCAGTGAGGGAATGCACCATATAGATTGTTGTTCCCAAGATCTAGAACTTCCATTCTTTTACAATTGGCCAAAGATCGCAGCACTAGTCCTTCCAAATGATTTCCATTTAAATTGAGACTCCTCAAATGTTCACTTCCATTTGCAAATGTTGTCGGGATAGCCCCATGGAAGCCATTCGACCGTAGATCTAACACCTTGAGATAATTGCTGACATTTCCCAAACAGTCCGGAATAACACCATTTAAGTTGTTAGTCGACAAAACAAGAATCTCTAGGGAACTCAAATTGCAAATTGATGAAGGGATTTCCCCGGTTAGGTTATTATGGGAGATTAGGAAGCGGCGGATTAATGATGATGACGGAACTCGGAGTGGTCCTTGAAGATAGTTAAAGGAAAGATCCACCGAAGAAAGATTGGGCCAGGTAGCGTTCCCCTCTACCCACTTCGGAATCTCTCCATGAATTTTGTTGTTGGATAGATCTAGGTCTTCGAGGTTCTCTACACTTTTTAAGAATTCCGCCGGGAACTCGGTTATATTGCAAGAGGACAAAAAAACCGCAAAAAGATTGGGCAAGGTAGCATTGGCATTACTACCATTACCAATGCTCAAAGCTGAGATATTATTTTCCGAAAGAGAAAGCATTTGAAGGTTTGAGCTGAATTTCTGTAGCTCCACGACACCACTCAGATTATTCGATGAAAGGTAGAGCTGACGCAAGTTCACAAGACCTAAGATTGACTGCGGAATGGGACCATGCAATTTATTGTTGCTCAAGTAAATCCACTCCAACTGTGAATCACTTCGGAATTCAGGAATTTGTCCAGTCAACTGGTTATCTCCAAGGTGTAACCTTAGCAATGAGGGAATGGTAAATAACCACGACGGTAGTGTTCCATTGAGGGAGCAATTGGATAAGCGGAGGAGGTGTAGGTTTCGAAATCCACTTATGTTGTAATTAGGAATAGGCCCCGTAAGTGGATTATCCGAAATGTCTAAAATAAAAAGTTGTGTTAGGTTGGCCACCCAACGTGGAAATGGGCCGCTGAAATTATTAACGTTGAGCATTAAATACTTCAACTTTATAAGCTTAGAAAAGAACTCGGGAATCGTACCGTCGAGATTGTTGTACGTAACACTGAAATCGGTGAGTTGCTCAAGATTTGAAAGAGTAGACGGGACCTGACCGTTCAAATTGTTTTGCGATAAACGTAATACAGTAATCCTCGTGAGGTTTCCAAGCGACTCGGGAAGAGGCCCAGAGAGTTCGTTGCCAGAGAGATCCAGGTACTTTAAAAACACAGGATAGCCAATTGACTGCAGGATGGGACCATGTAGTTTATTGTAGCCCAAGTCAAGGGACTCCAACTTTATAAGCTTAGAAAAGAACTCGGGAATTGTACCGTCGAGATTGTTGCTAGCAATGTTGAATTCGGTGAGTTGCTCAAGATTGGAGAGAGTGGACGGGACCTGGCCGTTCAAATCATTTTCCGATAAACTTAGTAGAGTAATTCTCGTGAGGTTTCCAAGCGACTCGGGTAGAGGCCCGGACAATTCGTTGAAAGAGAGATCCAAGTAATTTAAAAACCCAAGATAGCCAATTGAATCTGGTAGTTTTCCGTTGAGTCCGGTTCCAGAAAGGTCGAGAGTTGCTAAAGAAGACAAATTCAGCAAGGAATTGGGTAGACCCGAAGAAATGTCTACTCCGGTAAGCTTTAGGTTTTCTAGTCGGGTCAGGTTCATGAGCAGGATTTTGAAATTGTGCGGTTGAATTAGCATATCACCATGGTAAGAAGTGAGATCGAGTGAAACGAGTTTGGATAGGTGGGCGATTTCCGATGGGATTGAGCCTGAGAGATAGGAAAAGGATAGGTTGAGATGGGATAAGCTCGTGAAGCGGTTAAAAGAGGGTGGAAAGGGGGAGAAGTTGAAGTGATTGAAGGCAAGATTGAGTTGCTGGAGGTGTGAGAGTTGGAAAAGAGTGGTATTCGGATGGATGGTGCCATAGAGTTGGCTACAACTGAGGTCGAGCCCGGTCACGTGACCAGTGGACACATCGCACGTGACCCCATTCCACAAGCAACAATCGGAATCAATAGTCTCGTTCCAAGACAGTGTCTTCGGGTATGAAGGAGAACCATATCTATCACACCAGAAAGAAGCAGAAGTGTTTACGGTAAACATTTGCTTAAATTGCAGCAGTGAAGATCTCTCATCGAGAGAACATGAATGATTCGACGAAGGAGATGAAGAGAGAGCGGATGAAAAAGCAGATTGATACTGGGAGAAAAGGAAGAGAAAATGGAAGAGCCATATCAACCTCTCCATTTGGTTTTTGGTTATGGAATTGTTAGATTGAAGTCATCGATCGCTTTATATAATGACGTACTTCTGAATAAGTGTTTTCCTTTTTCAAAAACAATAAAAAAAAAAAACCTTGAAATTGGTTTTTCAAAGTTGACTTAACTTAAAAGACTTGAAATTACTCTTCCGCACCACTCATTTGAAGGGAGCTGCTGAGAAGGCAAATTTCCGTCTGGAAAAAAAAAAAAACTATCTTTATGGATATATTGTCTACGTTCTACCGTAATGACGTATATGTTATACTATTAATTTATTTATTAAAGGCTCAAAATGATGTTTGGAATACATTTTAATGTTAAAAGTATATGTTACTTTGTGTATATATATATATATATACAGTCATTTTCAAATGAGGAGGTCCTTATTTTAGTTAAAATAAGGACCTCTTCATTTCTCCCATTTTCCGTTCGAATTTCAATGATCCGAGCCGCTCAATGTGTTCAGAATGTGATTTTAAGAGTACCCGCAAGGAATTAGCAAAAAAAATGACCGGGAAGGGCTTCATCCGAGCAGTTTTTATTTGAACCGTTTGATAAAATATAAACAAAAACTGCTCGGATGAAGCCTTTTCGATCATTTTTTTTGTTGATTTCTCGTGGGTATCTTTAAAATCACGTTCTAAACACATTGAGCGGCTTGGATCATCGAAATTCTATCAGGAAGGGAGGTCCTTATTTTATTAAGTTAATGTGGTTCTTAGGAGAAAGGAACTCTAATATATATATATATCGGGACGGTTCAAGGGACATCCAAAAAAATACTTAAAAAAATACCCCAAATCTCAAACTCATAGTTCCCGATCAAATTTTTATGATCCGAACCGTTCAATGTGTGCAGAATGTGATTTTAAGGGTGTCCGTGAGAAATTAACAAAAAAAATAATCGGAAAAGGCTTGATTTGAGCAGTTTTATTTGAACCGTTCAATAAAAAACTGTTCAAAACTGTTCGGATCAAGCCCTTCCCGGTCATCTTTTTTGTTGATTCTCACGGGTACCCTTAAAATCACGTTCTGATTACATTGAGCGGCTCGAATCATCAAAATTTGATCGGAAACTATGAGGTGTTTTTTTAGGTGTTTTTTTGGGTGTCCCCGGAACCGCCCCGTATGTATGTATGGATATATATATATATATATACACACACACATAGCAATCTTTAAGTAAGGACCTTAAAATAAGGACCTTATATGCGGACCTCCCCATTTCTCCCCTTTCCCGATCGGATTTCGATGATCCGAGCCGTTCAATGTGATCAGAACGTGATTTTAAGAGTACCCTATGAGAAATCGTCAAAAAAAAAAAGACCGGAAATGGCTTGATTTGAGCAGTTTTTTTTAAAACCGTTCAATAAAAAACTGTTTGAAATTATTCGGATAAAACCCTTTCCGGTCATTTTTTTTTGACGATTTCTTGTGTGGACTTTTAAAATCATGTTCTGATCACATTAAGCAGCTCAGATTATCGAAATCCGATCGGATCTATGAGGTCCTTATAAGGAGGGAACTCATATAGACACACATACACACACACACACACACTCAGGATCCTATGAGGGATCCCTTACGGCCTTACCGTAAGGGACTCCCCTTTCCCGATCAAATTGCGACGATCCAAGCCGCTCAATATGTTTAGAACGTCATTTTAAAGGTACCCTTTATAAATCACCCAAAAAAATGACTAGAAATGGCTTGATCCGAACAGTTTTGCATAAAATGTATTTATAGTGTTTTTATGAAAAACTGCTCGGATCAAGCCCTTTCTGATCATTTTTTGGGCGATTTCTCGTGTGTACCCTTAAAATCACGTTCTAAACATATTGAGCGGCTTGGATCGTCGCAATTTGATCGGGAAAGGGGAGTCCCTTACGGTAAGGCCGTAAGGGATCCCTCATAGGATCATGACTGTCTATGAGTTAGGTTCCGGTGAGGGATCCCTCATTTTATTAAAATGCGGGACTCCCCTTTTCGATTGAATTTCGATGATCCGAGCCGCTCAAAGTGATCAGAACGTGATTTTAAGGGTCCCCGCGAGAAATCAGCAAAAAAAATTACCGAAAAGAGCTTCATCTGAGCAGTTTTCATTGAACGGTTCAAAAAAAACTGCTTGGATGACGCCCTTCCCGGTTATTTTTTTTGTTGATTTCTCACGGGTACCCTTAAAATTACGTTCTGCACACATTGAACGGTTCGGATTTTTAAAATTTGATCGAGAAATGAAAGTCTCTCATTTTAACAAAATGAGGGATCCCTCACTTGAAAATTCCTCTATATATATATATATATATATTTGAAATATATACTGAAAAGTGTGTGTACCTAACACTCCGCTAACTCCTGTTGATGTATAGAATATTGGCAATTGGTCGAAGCTTGCACTGACCTAGGTTCGAAACGCAGCAAGACCAAGAAACTAGGATTTTTTTCTCATATGAAAATGTCTATTATGATGAAAAAATTCGTCACTGATTCCATATGTTGGCGACGTAATTTTTTTTCAGTACTGATGGATCACCTTTGGAGATGAATTTTGTCGTCGCTTCGTCGCCAAAAGTAATAATTGGTGACAAAAAATTCATTGTCAAAAAACATTAATAGCTGATGGAAAAAATTTTGTCACCAATTATTCATTTTTTGCGACGAAATATTTAGTATTCAAAAGGCACTATTGGTGACGGAAAATAAATTTTGTCACAAGGTGAGGATCCTTGACAACCTTTAGTCGACAAATAATTTTTCTTCGCTCATATTATTTGTGACGAAAAAACATGTTTCTTAATAATAATATTAATAAAATAATAATACTTTGCTCTTTATAATGAAGTACTCTAGCATTAACCCTCATTGACTCAGACTTTCAAGTCAATTCAATATGTGGAAAATTCTTGGCCACAGAAAAAGATATTTTCATCACTTCCATTAGGGACCAGCTCCCCTCCACATTACATTCCTCCGTATTCCTCCCAACTCTCAATTTTTGACCCATATCTTGAGCCCAAAACTATAATCTGAACTATTCATCTAGTAGAACACACAAAATATATGAGTTTACAAAATGAGTGTGATTTGATGTTCATAGACGCACAAACACATGGAAACTAAGTTGTCATGCAAAATGAATGCTCAATATATTCTAAAATTTAATCTTACATTTTACAAGATTAACGGTTCGGATCATAATTTTGATCTTGAATCAATTACCTATGGTATGCCACATGTGTTTTGATTGGTAATATACTGCATACCCATAACTATTATATTGATAAACTAGGAAACAAAATGACATCTAGTTTGTTATTATTAGTGTGGAATATTGCTCCAAAAGCACTCAATATATAATGCCTAGTTTAGGGTCTTTCCCAACAGTACATCCAAAGTATGGTGGTTGTCCATGTCATGTTTGGTTCTTTTCCGGAGGGGTACGTCTAATTGATTGTCCATGTCTATTACTAGCAAATTTATGACTAATAAATAATATACTTTCGGCAAAAAAGATTTCAAATTTTATCTACAAATTAAAAGAGGGAAATGATATTGGCACTCCAAAAATTGATGCAGGCACTCCAAAATCAGTGTAACTCCAAAGTCACTTTCCTTTGTTTTTTGGAGTGTCTGCATCAATTTTTGGAGTGCCAATATCATTTCCCTTAAAAGAACTTCGTATTATCTACTAACGTGCGGAAAAAAGTTCCAATTTAGTTTCTTACCAAATTTAATGCATCACATAGCAATGTGTTTTGCGGAACAGACAAATATAAATTGTACCCCCTCCATCTAATATTGCTTGTTGGATAACTGTTCTTTTTATTGACAATTAGGTATTCGAGTCAACTTTCGCCCACCAAGTATTTGGAGAACATATTTTTTTAAGGAAACAAACAATTAAATACAACAAAATAATTCTCATAATAATCAATATTGTAAAAAATGTTACACCATTTCATTGAGGAAAATGGATTGTGAAACTATATATTCTAAGAAAATTAAGGCCACAAATTAGTCTGACAAGAAAGAGGTATATTTTTTTCCCCTCATGCATGGAAAGAGAGAAATGCATACCGTGTTGTTTGGGGTGGACTTAGTCTTTACAATTGAATTTCTATATCATGCATTTAAATTCTAAGATAAGAAAATAGAAACCACAAATTAGTCCGGCAAGAAAGAGATATTTTTTTCCCTCATGGAAAGAGAGAGATGCTAACCGTGTTGTTTGGGGTGGACTGTGGACCCTGTATAAATCCTTCACATGTATATGTTTTTGGACGTCTCTGTTTTGTGAATTTCACCTTTTGGCTTTGTTAGAGATTGGATTCAAGCAGGCAACTGTGAACGACCAGAATTGACCCGAGAGTCAAGCAATGAATTATTGAATTAGGTTGTTGTGAGTTGACCTAGGTCATTTCTGAGCAGCAGCACAAATGGGCCCTCTTCTGGATCTAAAAAAGTGAGTCAAGTCGTTCATTTTGTTTGTTTTGTTGCGCAAGTGTGTAAAATCACACTAATTAGACATAGATATAGGCATGAACGAACCATGTTTGTCTTCATAATTTTTTAAAGACTATTATGCATTTGAGACAAAACTTCGATCAAGATAATCAATCATGTGTCGTTCGTGTCCCTACCCTATCTCGGATCAGAGTGATTTTTGGCACGGCTATTATGAATTCGAGATGGGGCTCATGTATGCATCGTACAGCAGGTCCCCAGTTAAATTTTAAGTAGCTTGATTTTTTTTCAACTTTGCGATTGACACGGATAAAACATACACAAATCGTGCACTTATCTCAATGTGGGGCCCACTACGGGTTCTACAAAAACTATCTGATCCGTCCATTAAATCTAAAATATTTTTTCAAGAGGCCTTATGAAAAATCAGATCAATCCGATATCTATAAATACTCAATTTAATCATCTAATTTTTCATTTAAGTTGGGAACTGAATAAAAAATTAGATGATTAAAAATCGGGTACTTTTAGATATCAGATTGAGCTAATTTTTTGCGGGAGCTCCTGAAAAAATGTTTTAAATTTAATGTACGGATCAGATCATTTTTGTAGGACCTATAATAAGCCCCACATTGAAATCAGTGCATGTTTACAGACTTTTCGATTTTTTTGGACCCTAAAGTTGAACTACCATTGGGCCAGGGGACGACACAAAAGAAAAAAAAAAACAACTCGCTAGAGTTGTCCCTAACCCAAGGAGAAAAGGCCTGAAACCTCTATAGATATATTGGCCCAGCTGAATTGTCCTTGCAGGACCATGAAAAGAGATGACGTGTACCTGAAAGGTCACACAACACTCCCTTGATGACTACTGCCACAGATCTCCAACATAGCTTCACCCCATATATTTCAAGTCCATTTTACATTGATACCCAGTCCTCATGGCTTTGAAATTCCTAGAATATCTTGCGAGCAAAATCCCAAGCATACTCATTGAAAGAGGTGTCTATGATTTGATGTTTAGGGAAACAAACTTTAGTCATCCAAGGGCATATAGGGCGATGGAAAAGGTTGTAATGCAGAATAAGTGCCTGTAGTTCTGGATGAGATTCCAGCCAAAAAAAATGGGTAGTAATGCTATTAGTGATCAAACTCACCCTTTATAGACGTTGTATTGTAAATTGAACCGGTAATGAAATATATAGTTTTATGTTTTAGGTTGAGTTGTAACGAGGTACTGGACTGTCCCGTAGACTTGTAAAGTGATGTATTGCAATAAAACAAGGCTTACCGATAAATGTACTATTCGCATTCATGGTAAATTCCGTGAAATATTTCTTTTGGAGTATTATGTTTGTCAAGTGATGCTAGAATAGTAATCAGTTGAGGAGATGATGGTGGTTTCTAGCACTACCGGGAAAAGAAATCCGCCTAAATGAAAATGAGGATCACGACTAGTGGATTTTTTTCTTACGTTTGAAGGGTCCTTTAGCTTATATGAACCTTTCAATATATCTATCTGAATTTCTCACACTTTTTTTTTAAAAAAAAAGAGTGAAATCAGCCACTCTGTTAGATTTTTTTTTAAGGGATACATGGTTTGGTCTTTATTTTCCTTTTTGAAACCAGAAGCAAAAGTATTTGCATTAAGACAAGAATTTACATGCTAATTGGGACAAAGATATGGGGTTCTTTCTTCTTCTTTTTCAGACGATATACATCGGTGGTGTTAGTATGTTAGTCAACCCCAAACCTGCTCCTTATATGACTCAAACCTTGGTCACCACCGGGAATTAGAAGTCATATGGGGACTGTTAAGCCTGAGCGTAGGTTGAGGTTTCAAGTCGAACATGGTGAAAGCATGAAATCTGTTTCTTTAAAATTGTGTTTGATCTTAGATTAACGAAAGGGATCTTGATAGCGGTTGCCATTAACTTTTATTTTCCTTCTAGAAACTGATGCATGAAAGTATATCGAAAAAGAAGAACGCACAACAAGGACAATCACGAACACGTATGAACTAGAAGAACTCCCTCTACGAACACACAAATATGTAAAACTTTTCAAATTTTCATTAATCAATCATAAACAACTCCTTAGCCCTAAGACTTACAACCTTATTTATACTAATAGAATTCCTAAACCTAGCTTTCTTAAAATCTAAAAACGAAAATAAACATAAGGAAATAAAATCAACCCTAATTTTTCTTGACCAAGAAACATATTCAAAATAGGAAAACTAGATCAAATCAAACTAGAAAAACTAAATATTTATAAATTATCTTGACTAAAATAAAACATTCCTACTAAAATGCTAAACTCAAAATAATAAATTAAGATTCCTATATTTCTAGAATAATCAAAATATAAACTCAAAATAAAAAATAAAAATTCCTATATCTCTAGAATAATCAAAATATCGGCCTCCATTAGAAACACATTCTCAAATGCAAGATTCTGACCAGCCTCTTTGAATGTTAATAGAGGTATTGCCCAACTAAACACAATACGTCAGCTTGCCTAATGTGAATTTGATACAAAAGTTCAAGATAATCAATCATGTGTCATTTGTGTCTCTATCCTATCTCGGATAGCTCATTTATGCATCACAATAGGTCCCCTGTTAGAATTTAAGTAGCTTTTTTTTTTTTTTTGGACATAGGGAACATCATTTTCACAATTTAGATTATTCAAAATGAACAAATGGTTGTTAGATTTCTTAGAGAGTTCCAACTTAAAATCAATCGGCAATAAGTGAAATAGCTTCTAAATTTTATTAACCAAGCTTGGGCGGCTTAGATGAACGATATGGGATAAAGTCTAACACTCCCCTCGCGTGTAGCCCGAATGCTTATGGAGGTACGAACTGAGGAGACCATGAGATTTGACTCTGGCACTAGAGACTCGACCACGTATAGTGAGGCCATCCAAAACCTAACTCTAATACCATAATAGATTTCTTGAACAATTTCAACCTAAAACCAATTGACAATAGGAATAGATTTTTAATTTTTTCTCTCAATTGCGGACACCAAACATCGGATTCACCGACCCCACAAGATTACATATCCTATTACGTCTCCAAATCCTACATACAAATGAACCCTAGAAGATAGGGACTTTGGATTGATGCTGTGCAATGAAGTGCACAATATCGTGTTGTGCACTTCCGAGCCGTCGCATTGTGTATCCGACGGCTTGGATCTCATCTCAGTAACCAACGATCAAGAGCCATTCATTGCCGAGATGAAATCCGAGCACAGCACGGTGCTGCACAACCACTGCACAGCACCATTTCCCAATTGAAAGATAGTACATAAATAGATCACTATCAGGTCCAAAAATATATACTTCAGAGGAGCCTAGGTAAGCCTGTATTAGCTACAACATGAGGCTTATCAGCATCACCATTGGCTGATTTTACCGAGTCCAAGTTTCCCATATCAATCTTTGCCTTCTTCGCTTGTGGCTTGACTTTGATAATCATACCCGAAGGGCGAGCCCGCGGATTCGTCCACCTAATTTTCGTGGACCTCAGGAACAGGGAGTGTTTCCGTAGCCTCATGTACAACTGCAGACTGTGCTGCAAGTACTGCTGCTTGGAAACTCAGCAGTTGCTGGGCTTCTTCATCCGCCATTCGCTTTTCGTATTCTCTCTTGGACGTCTCTAGCTTTTCAAGAAACTCTGTCTCGTTTGCATCCAAAGCTTTCGGTTTGAACCGCTCATTGAATTCAGCGTCTCGTCTATCCTTGTTCTCCTTTAAGATTGGGGGCGACTATTCGCAGCTCCGTATTTTCTTCCTTAGCCTACTATATTTCGGTAAATAGTTGTTGAAAATCATACATAATATTTCGGTAAATAGCTAACAAAATTATATTTTGGTAACTATATGTCGATAATATGTTCAACCTTTGGTAAACAACTGCCGAACATACATTTTCGGTAAATAGTTGTTGAAAAAAATATTATATTTTGGTAATTGAATGCTGAAAATGTATCTCAATTTCGGTAACTAACTATCGAGTATAATTAAAATTTTTTAACGGGGTAAGGGAGAAAATACAGGGCTGCAAATAGTCGCCCCCTTAAGATCTCGTAGAGGGACCTATCTCTCTGAGCAGTACCATCATCAACTTGGGCATCCCGACTTCTCCTGGCTTCGGCCAACTGTTCCACGGAAACAAAATTCATCGGCCTCGTTGAGGGAGGAGCCATATCAACGCCATCATCAGCCATCTCCAATTCTAAACGCTGTGGTGGTAGGAGTAATATTTTGCACACCCACAGAAAGAAGCTACCCGCCCAACTCTTTTGCCGGGAAAACAGATACTTACTAGGCTACTACAAAAAACGCATCAGTCTCAGATCCACTAACACGCCAATTTTTTAATTTTTAACACAAAATTCCACAGGGCCTAGATACCAATCTTTAACACAGTTAATATTCTTAGACGAAACTTTACCAGTTAATTGATGCCAATTGAAGTATCAATTTATTTGAAAGAAATAGTTGGTTGCGTTAAATATGCCTAATCATTCCAGATACAAGTCTATGGCCATGGGTGGAGCCGAACCCTTCTATGGGCACAGACCAAATTAGGGTGCACCATCCAAAGGTGCACCAACTGTCACACGGGCTCACTCCGGGTCTCGTATTGATAATCCGAACCGTTTAATAATTTTAAGTAATTTTTCGAATGGCCCCGCAAAAAATCAATGTAATACGATATGTGCGGTACTCAATCCAATCTTACAATTTTTCATTCAGATTGCAGGATTCTACATTAATCTCTTGTAATTTGAATGAAAAAATTGTAAGATTGGATCGAGCACCTACCGAATTGAGATGATTTTTTGCGAATCGGATTGAGCTGATTATTTGCGGGGCCACTCAAAGCACCACCTACCGAATTGAGATGATTTTTAGCGAATCGGATTGAGCTGATTAGAAAATTGGATCGAGCTCCTACACGTATCGGATTGAGCTAATTTTTCACGTATCGGATTGAGCTGATGCAGGGCCAATAAACAAAATTATTTTAAATAATTAAACAGTTTGGATCATCCATGCGAGACCTAGAGTGGGCCTCGTGTGATGGTCAATGCCTATAGCATTTTCCGGTGGAGCTAGAAGATGGCAACCAAAGTCACCTGAACCACAGACTCAATTTTCCTGTAGGATTATTGAAAATTCTATTGGCATTATTTCGTTTATCATTCTCCAACGTTTAAATTAATTAAGATTCAAATTTATTCAGATCCTACATTACATGTACTTTTTTTTTCAATAAAAATTACAGAGACACAATCCCAAAAGTTGAACTACAAATGGGCCAGAACAGGGTACAAAAAACAACTCACCAAAGTTGGCCCCTAAAACCCAGGAGAAAAGGCCTTTCCAACCTCCAGATTTATTGGCCCAAGTGAATTGTCCTTGCAGGGCCATGAAAAATTACGGCGCAGGACACTTTGGTGCCCAAATTACCAAGAAAGATAAGTCCATTTCCAAAATTTACCAGTCATTAACAGAAAGGGAAAATGACGATCAATGACGTGTTTTGATAATTAATACATGTCAAAAAAATGCTACGAACATTTGTTAATATTGAAAATGTCTTTGGCGGGTATTAATTATCAAAACACGTCCTGAGCCGTCCACATCCTTACCCGTCGTTAACAAAAAACCACGTCCTTACCAATCATTAAACAGGAATTCTAATCCTAGACCATCATTTTTCCAAAGAGATGACGTGTTAGGTCACACAATTGAGAGCACGCAGGATTTTGAGTTTGGGTGGGCGAACATCTATTCTAATATATAAAGGGAGAGCACCACTTTGGTGTCTCCCTTTTTTGTCATGCTTTTTCATTTCCAAAATTGTACACCCAATTGAATTCATTGGAGACTTAATTATAAGGGCATAATAGACAAAACCAACACCAATAACCACCAAATCCAATAACTACCCACCCCCACGTCAGTTTCCCTCCCACTTTCTCTCATTGTTTTACCACTGAGGCAAGAAGATGGTGAAGTGGGGTGTGCGTGAAGCTTTTCGGTGTCAACATTTTGGCCAAGAAAAAAGGAGAGGATTCCATGAGGAAGTGCAAGAGCATGGGGAATATTGTTGCACGTCAGGGAGAAATCGTCGCCACCGATGATGATGGGTATTCATCCGATGGCCCCGTTCATTCCAGGAGAGCCCATGAAAGGAAGAAGGGTAAGAAACCATCGATTTCATGTTTACGTTTTTCTGGGTTCTTTTTGTTTCTTCTGTATATGCATAGATGTCCACACTGCAGATCTAATCGTACGCCTGCCTAAAGATACTTACCCAATCTTCAGTTAACGTACACCCACCTACTCCTACTGAACTTCAATCTGGTTTACGGTACATACCTTTCTTCTCCTCTCAGAACTCATATCCGTATGTATATCTATTGCGTCTGCATGATCACGTGGTTTGGCACATAGCATCACTTTTTGTGTTCACAAGGGGGGCTGGACTGGAGGAGGAGTAAAATGGCGTGGTCAAAGAATATCTTTGAGTAATTAAAGTAATTTATTAGGGCTTCGTTGGGTTTTTTATTTTGTGGTGTGGATGCTGATTTTTTTTCGAAAATGATATAAGTACCACCGGGGGAGGGAAATCGTACCAACGGCTGCCGGCGGGCTGTTTTCGGCCATCGGACGGTCGATTCGAGCCGTCCAAAAATTCTTTAAAAAAATACCAATGGGGCCCCTTGCGGAAATTAACAGCATCTGAGGTGTGTAGGGTGTTTGATCCGAGCACCCATTTTCACGCCGGCAGCCGTCGGTACGATTTCCCTCCCCCAGTCGGTACATATAACACAACTCGATTTTTTTACCCTCACTAATGGTGGGATTTGCTCATTGAGTGTCGATTTGCAGGACGTGATTATCTGATAAATAATTTGATTATTGATCAGTGAATAACAATGAAGAGAGAATAACGGTGATTGTGTTATTTTTAATTATTTTTTTGTTTGGCGATTAGAATTGAAAGTGAATTCGTCTACTACTCAGGTACCACATGCGAAGCGTGTGTAAGTCCAAATTTAAGGCAATTTTTATCACATTTTTTGTCATAATCCGATTTGTACATGCATTGTGTGTGCTCCGTTCTCTAATTTTAATTTATACTAGAGGCTGGGGCACACGCGATGCGTGTGCAAGTCGGATTTTTGCAATATTTGTGAAAATTTGATCAAACAAAAAGTAGGAAGCATTTTTACAAAATGGTGGAAAAATCCGACTTGCACACGCGTCGCGTGTGCCCCGGCCTCTAGTTGACTTTAAACGACATCGTGATTAACCTATTCAATTACTAAGACATCGTGATCATCAATAATTCCAACTGAATATAACTTTGGGAATCCCTATCCATTTTGAATAAGTAAAAGTAGTACTACAAAAAAAAAAATGCTAAAAATAACATTATTGTTATCAGAACTCCTGGTTGGACGGGTATTGTATTGTCTAAAATGGTGTTGGTGGTCGAACTTATGTAACTTTCAAGTATTTGAGACAAAAACTGTTGTGATTGTAGAAAAAAATTGTACCATCAATAGGGTGATCATCCGGGCTCATCTGCATCTCTTAACTGAGAGTCTAAGGGACGGAGTCAGGATTTTATCCTAGCAGTGGCGAAATATGAATTGGAGAATGCTACCAAGCGGGGGTGCTTAGCAACGATACCGAGCGGCCAATCTGGTCGTTCATCTTGACACAAACGACTTGGATCTAATCCGTCCATTGCTCGGATTAAGATCCGAGCCATTGATTGCCGAGATAAATGACCGGACTAGCCGCTAGGCACCGCTGCCAAGCAGCCCCGCTCGGCAATATCCTCAGGTCCGTGAAATGTATACTAAAAAAATAAAAAGATACATTGCAATATGAATAGTCTATAGAAGAAATTAAAATAACGTAATAAAAATTATAGTAAATGATGTTTGTCATTTTGCACATAGAGTACGAAAAAGACTAATTTAGTTTTGGAATACTATTTTGGGTCTCCTTTCTTGAAATAGAGGATTTAAGACTAGTATATAGCAAAAAATAAAATAAAAAATTTAACGGTGGTGAGTCTCTATAAGTTGGAGATATAAAAAAATTTGCATATAATAATTACATTTTTAAAAATTCTTGCCGTGCGTGGCCGCCTCTACTAAACGCACTGGCTCCATCCTTTACAATTCCACTATTTGCACCTATATCATTCTTAATGAGGTTCCCATCCAATGGCCCAGTAACTTGGGCTGAAATTTTCATATGATTAGATTTATGGCGCCATAATTTTGTATTCAGGCCCATTATGTTAAATTCATGAAAAACCCAAGACTATGGAATACCCGTGTGTTAATGAGGTTAGGCCAATCACTGATTTAGGCCTCACTGCTCACTCTCAATGTGTATACAAGCCTTCTCAGCAAAGACTTCTGGCCGAGAGTAGTTCGTATGGTGTGGATGCAAGTGTAGAGGATTAAGTTTCTATTGTAACAGACTTAGTTAGTGGAATGTCGGTTTAGTAAAGTAGTTAGGGTAGTCGGTTTAGTAAAGCAGTTAAGGGTATTCTGTTGTGTTTTGTTGTTAGTGGTATAAGAGAATATCGATTCTCATCTGTATGATTCATTCAAGAATTCAATGAGAGATTTACGTTTTCTATCATGGTATCAGAGCCCGTGAGCTCCACCGAGCCCTAACGATCCTATCAATGGCGTCTTCCTCTTTTTCTTTTCCACTTCCTCCAACCCTAACTCTTCTTATCTCTAATCTCAGTTCGTTTGTCACTGTTAAACTTGATTCTACCAATTACCTCATCTGGCATCATCAATTTCAGAATATTCTGAGGGCAAATGGCTTTATTGGTTACATTGATGGTTCAATCTCACGCGCTCCATTGAAGATTACAGATGCTAATGGCAAGGAGGTGTCCAACGAAGCTTTTCAGTCCTGGTCTCTCCTTGATGGTCATCTCTTCAGTTGTATTACGGCAACTCTCAGTCCAGCAATTTACACATCTACACATCTGTTCTTCATCTCTCCACTAGTTATGAGGTATGGTCCTTCCTCTCGACGCGTTTCACTTCTCTTTCTCGCTCTCACATTCATCAGCTTAAGAACAAGTTAGGCAGTGTTTCAAAGAAATCGAAACCCATGGAGGAGTATCTTGAACAAATTAAGGCTATTGCCAATCAATTGGCTCTGGTTACTACTTCCGTAGATGATGATGATCTGATTCTTGCTGCTTTGAATGGTTTGCCGACTGACTATGATCCTCTTGCTACTACTATTAGGGCTCAATTAGGAACAATTACTATGGAACAGGTTTCCGCTTTGTTATGTTCAAAATCAATTCACATTGAATCTAAGGCTAAGAAGTCTTCTGGCGATCCTACTGTGGCCTTTGCTACTGCTAGAGGTGGTTTTTCTTCTACTAGAGGTGGTTTTTGTAACAATTTTAGAGGTTCCTTTTTTCCTCGTGGTGGAGGAGGTTCTGGTTTTCGTGGTGGTTTCTCTCCACGCAGACGTGGCTCTCTTGGTCATGGTTTTCAAGGAAGTGGTTTCAGACCAAATTTTCGATCCAATTCTTCTGCTGCTCCTATTGTGTGTCAAATTTGTGACAAGCCTGGGCATAGTGCCAGAGCTTGTTGGCTTCGTGAGAATGTCGCTTCATAGCCTCATTCAGTTTCTTCTCAACCTAGAGCTTTTGTTGCTTCAAGTTCTTGGAATGCAGGGCCTTTTTCTGACTCTTGGAACTCTGGCCTTAATTCTGGTGTTTTTGGACCATCTCATTGGTATCTTGACTCGGCTGCTACAAATCATATTACTATTGATCTTCAGAATCTTGAGGATTATCAACCTTATTGTGGTACTGATCAAGTGGTGATCGGTAATGGAGCTTCATTGCCTATTCAACACACTGGTAAGGGTATTCTTCCCACACCACATTACTCTTTTTGTTTGAACAAGGTTCTTCATATCCCTACCATGTCTACCAACTTGGTCTCTGTGAATCAGTTAACTAAAGACAACAAGTGTACGGTAACCTTTGATTCTGATTCCTTTGTGGTTCAGGACAAGGCTACGAGACAAGTTCTTCATTCGGGCACTAAAGTGAATGGTCTTTATCAGTTTCCTATTGGTTCTACATCATCTGCTAGTTTTTCACCTTCTTCAAAGGCTTTTCTTACCTCTGCAATTTCAGGTTTTACTGCTGTTTCTCCTGTCATATGGCATCAGTGCTTGGGTCATCCCTCTTTCATAAAGTTTCAACAGATTCTTCAGGGTTTGAATGTTATTTGTGACAAGTCTACTGCTCTAGATTGCACATCTTGTTGTGTGGCAAAAAGTCATAGACTCCCTTTCAAATTGTCCAATTCAACTGTGTCCAAGCCTCTTTCTCTTGTTCACAGCGATGTTTGGGGTCCATTTAATAAATCAACATCTACTTTCAGGTTCTATGTTCTGTTTATCAATGATTTTAGCAGATTTACTTGGCTTTATCCTTTACATGACAAAAGTGAGGTATTTTATAAGTTTGTAGAGTTTAAGACCTATGCAGAAAAACAGTTTTCAACCTCCCTTCAGATTTTTCGAACAGATGGGGGTACTGAGTATGTCAATCATAAGATGGATCAATTTTTGGTTTCCCAAGGAGTTGTGCACCAACAAACCTGTCCATTCACTTCTGCTCAGAATGGTATTGTAGAGAGAAAACATAGACATATCACTGATACTGCAATTGCTTTACTCTATCATTCTGGTGTGCCTCTTACATATTGGTTTGAAGCTATAGCTACAGCTACTTTTCTCATTAATCGTATGCCTAGTTCTGTTCTTCAAAATCTTAGTCCTTATGAAGTTTTGTTTCAAACTTCTCCTGACTATTCTTCATTTAAAGTGTTTGGCTGTCGATGTTTCCCTTGGCTTCGACCTTATACTTCTCATAAACTTCAACCCAAATCTACTCCTTGTGTTTTCTTGGGTTATCATCCCACTGTCAAAGGTTACAGGTGTTTAGATCCTCACTCTGGTAAGGTTTATCTATCCTGACATGTTGTGTTTCATGAACATATCTTTCCATATAAATCTTCTACATCTTCTTCTACTCCCGAGTCTCTTTCTCAGGTTTCCACTTTCTTTTGGCCTTCTTCTTCCACTGTATCCACTACATCTTCTGTAGACCCTTATTCTCTTTACACTACAACTTTTTCTCCGAATTTTTCTTCTTCTTCTGCCCCTTCTAGCTCTACTTCTTCAGCTATGTCCATTTCTGCTCCTGATACTGCTACTTCTGTCCCTCCTGGTCATATTCCTATTGGTTCTCTTTCCATTGCTTTACCCTTTTCTTCTTCTGCTCAACCATCTCTATCCTCTGTTCCTCCTAAACCTAAACCTCCACCTCATCCTACGCAAACCAGGTCTAAAACTGCTGTCATCTCTTCTACTCCTTCTTGTCTTACTGCTGTCACTTCCTCCTCTTCTATTACTGAGCCACTTACTGTAAAAGAAGCTCTTAGTCTTCCCAATGGTCTCAAGCAATGTTAGAAGAGTATCGTGCTCTTCAAACACAGAGTACTTGGTCCTTGGTTTCTCAGCCCAGTCATAAGAATGCTATTGGTTGTAAATGGGTTTTCAAGTTGAAATGAAATTCTGATGGGTCTATAGCCAGGTATAAAGCACGATTAGTAGCTAAAGGTTATTTACAAGAGGAAGGTATTGATTATTATGAGACCTTTAGCCCTGTTGCTAAACAACCAACTATTCGAATTCTACTCAGTTTGGCTCTTTCTTTTCATTGGCCTATTAAACTGCTCAACATTTCTAATGCCTTCCTCCATGGTACTCTTAAAGAGGAGGTTTATATGATTCAACTCCCTGGTTTTGTTGATCCCTCTCACCCTCACATGGTTTGTAAACTTCATAAAGCGCTCTATGGGCTTAAGCAAGCTCCTTGCGCTTGGTACTCTACTTTATCTTCTTTTCTTCTTTCCCATGGTTTCCTTACTAGTCATTGTGATTCCTCTTTTTCTTCACAAAACTTCTACTTCTATCTCATTGTTCTGGTCTACGTTGACGACATTGTACTTACTTGTAGTGATTCTGCTGCCATTGACATGCTTCTTCAGCAAATGCAACGTACTTTTTCCATGAAAGATCTTGGCTCTATTTCTTATTTTCTTGGTATATCAGTTCAGTCTCAGGAACATGGTTATTTCTTATCTCAGCGCAAATATGCTACTGAGATTCTCACCAAAGCTGGTATGTTAGAATTTAAACCTTGCGCTTCTCCTATTGCTCTTAAATCTGCTGGTTCTGCTTTTGATTCCCTTCCTTTTGGTAATCCTTCTTTGTATCGAAGTGTGGTTGGGGCTTTACGGTATTTAACTATTACTCGACCTGATTTGGCTTATGCTGTTAATCACGCGTGCCAGCACATGGCTTCTCCTACTGTTGCTCATTTTACTGCTGTCAAACGGCTACTTCGTTACGTCAAGGGTACTCTTGATCATGGTCTTACTTTTACATCTGATCCCTTCACTCTCCAAGCCTTTTCTGACTCTGATTAGGCTGGAGAGTCCGTTGATCGCCGCTCTACTTCAGGGTATTGTGTGTTTTTGGGCAATAATCTGATTTTTTGGTCCGTAAAGAAACAACCTACGGTTTCACGTTCCTCTACAAAGGCCGAATATAGGGCTCTTGCTCATGTTGTGGCAGAATTAAACTGGTAACAAATGTTGTTACGGGACTTTACTATTTCTGTTTCCTCTTTACCGGTTCTATGGTGTAATAATCTCAGTGCTTTGGCTCTTGCCACGAATCCTGTGTTTCACACTCGCTCCAAACACATTAAAATCGATTACCACTACATTCGAGAACAAGTGGCTGCTAAGAAGCTTGCACTTCGTCATGTCTCTTCTATGGATCAGGTTGCTGATGTGTTTACCAAACCTCTCCCAATCTCTCGCTTTCATTATCTTCGTGATAAGCTCTTGGTTCGTGCCTCACCCAATCGCTTGAGGGGGCATGTTAATGAGGTTAGGCCAATCACTAATTTACGTCTCACTGCTCACTGTCATTGTGTATACAAGCCTTCTCAGAAAAGACTTCTGGTCGAGAGTAGTTCGTATGGTGTGGATGCAAGTGTAGAGGATTAAGTTTCTATTGTAACAGACTTAGTGGAATGTCGGTTTAGTAAAGTAGTTAGGGTAGTCGGTTTAGTAAAGTAGTTAAGGGTATTCTGTTGTGTTCTGTTGTTAGTGATATAAGAGAATATCGATTCTCATCTGTATGATTCATTCAAGAATTCAATGAGAGATTTACGTTTTCTATCACCGTACTGCAAATAAATGGTACTAATTCTACTCGGCGGCTCCCCGCCGAGAGGGTGCAGAGCGACTGATCCGACCGTTCATCTCATCATGAACCACACAACTTTTTAGATTTATGATCTCTTTCAATTTCTTCAACGTACTCTGGTCCATATACGCTTCATCAGAGATTCAAGCCCGCCAAGTGGTATCTCTTTTAATTTCCTCAACTCTTGTCCTTATACATATATGTAGACGTAGGTTTATATGCTTTTAAATTTACAATGAGCGTTTTTTAGATTCACTAATAGTGTTTGATTGATTTAGATGATGCTTTGGAGACATATATGTATGTGTTTATATATCCATTACTAGTCGGATTGCACGTAAGTTGGCCCGGACCAAAAAAAAATCAAATTCGCTAGGTTCTTGTGTATGCTGGTCAATTCTATTGATCATCACTTGATTTTGTTGTTACAAAACATTGATTCTTGAGGATGATAGTTGGATATCCATAGAGATATATTTTGTATCTATAAATGTATGATATACATATCCCTACGCGATTATTTGTGTGGACTCAATTGTTGATGCAGCAAAACGTTACTGAAGATTGTGATGTTGTGATCGTGTGTATGTTGGTTAATTATACTGATCGTCACTTGATTTTGTAAATAATTAAAAGATTGATTCTTTAGGATGATAACGTTGGACATCAATAGAGAGATACATGTTTTTTTTTTATAGGCAACAAGATTTTATTAAAGCTCGACAAATGGTACATCGAGGCGACCAAACTCTATATTCAAGTGAGAAACTTGAGACATAGAGCAAGCCCAATAGAGAGATACATTTTTTTGGGTAAGGTAAAATTTTATATCAAAACAGGGGAGCTACCCCCGAACACAGCATACAGCCAAGAAAAAGAAAAAGGGCTAGGAACATGCTCCTGCCCTAACAACAAGAAGAAAACAACACCAACCAACTACTCACCCAAACAAAGCAAAGATAACACCAACAAAATACTTAGACCCGCCATCAAAAGGTGGAGAAAATAGCCTCAGAGATATTCCACATAGCGTACAGCCTTTGTGTAGACACCCCAATTTGAAAATCCCGGATATCTTTTTAAAGTCCCCGATGATGATAAACAATGCATGATTTAAACCTTTGGATTGATCTAAACCTTTTGGAGCGCTACCTTTCGAAAACCGTAGACAAGTGGCCGATAAGCTTCCCAATGAATTAAAACATGCCTTGAAAGCTTTAAACAATACTCTTTGTACTCAAAGGAGTGAGAAAATACCTTAGAACTTGGTATGAGAGTGCCAAGTAACACTTAAAATGAGTGAGTACGTGTTTTGGCCATCGTGGCACCAACGGTCTTCGGTTTAGTCTGCTTTCAGCCCATTTTTCAAAAATCAAACTTCCTTATTTTTATATTTGGAGTCCACCATGTTTTAGTACATTCAAAACCTTCTTTATCGATATATAATAAGCCTTAATCCGATTAGAAATGAGGGAGATACAAGGATTTTGCCTAAATGACTTCTTTTTTGACCACCTGAAGGTAAAATTGTCATATCTTTCGATGTACAAAATTATTTTTATCCAAACCACTTGGGTTAGAAAGTAGACTTAACGAGCTTAATTTCCAACGGTCCAAAGAACACCCAAAACTGAGTTCGGGAGTGTCCGAGGCGGCCTTGCGAAGTTCAGCCTGTTGAGCAGTCACCTGTACAGTACGGCGGTCAACTGTGCCGTACGGCGGTCAACTGTGCCGTACGGTGGATATATTTGTACCGTACGGTAGAGTTTTTAACCGCTTAAACTTAAGTCGGTTGGGATGTGTCGTACGGTGGAAGCCTAGTGCCGTACGGTAGAGTTTATGTGCCGTACAGTGGACACAATGTCTGTTAAAAATGCGTGCAGACCAAGTTTGCTTCATTTTCAAGCCATTTTCACTCTATAAATACCCTTGCCTATTCCCATTTCAAAGGACAAGCCATTTTTCACCTTCAAAACACAAAATCTCTTCAAAAGCCAAACCCAAAACTATTTCAAAACCACCTAAAATTCAAAGCCAAGCCTCACGTTTTTTCACTGCATTATATCGAAGCTCACCCCTGCTCACCCAAGTTCACACCAAAGGCCAGCATTTCAATCACAACTATCCAAAGAAAGATTTTCGCTCCAAGAGGTATAAATCTTTCGTCCACTACTTGTCTCTTCTTTTTTTTTTTTAATCTGAGGGGAAGCCACTAAGTTCAGAACTGGTTCCTCATACCAGTTTTGGACTTAAATGGTTTAAGCAATCGCAAGAAAATAAAGTCGACACCCCATATATCTCTATCGCATGGCACATATTACTGTCGTACGGCAGAAACTCTTACGGGGACAGATTCTGTTTTCCATCTCATCCTTTCTCCTTTTCATGACAATAGTAATATGCAATGCAGTTCTACTTTCTACTTAGAATAATATATGTCATGCTACAATGTTTTAGAACTTATGAAGCATGTTAGCTTCACATACATATATATTGTTTTAAACTGCTAAACACGAAGCCATGTGCCGTATGGCACTAACTTTCTGCCGTACGGTGGTGTTTCTCGTGAAACAGAATAGCAATAAGTTAGCTACATGTTATTTTATGCAATTAAAAGTTAGATTCAAACATGTCTGTTATTTGCTGCAACAACTAAACTGTTTATGTGCATATCTGTTTGTGTGGCCTAAAAAAAGTTAAGCAATAAAATGATTTTCAAATCCCACAAGTATTAGTAAAGATCGATTTTATCGGGTGAGATGGGTGCTTTTCCAAACAAAACTTTCCACTCTCGTAACCTGGCTCCCGAACCCAAAACTCTCTGTTTTCAATAGACCAAAACCTTTTTAAAAGAGCAAAAGAGTCACATTTTTCAAATAAATGGCTTCTTGGGGTTAATCCCTTTCAAAACCCGGGTGGCGACTCTCAAACGAACCAACTATTTTCCTCCTTTTTGTAAACTAAACATACAAAAAGAGAGATGGGAAATTTTTCCGGGCATATAGCCCACACTTTGGTTCTTGGCACTGCGTTTCACCTTCCTCCAAAGACTCAAACAACTCCTGATATCAGCCTTCACCACTGAGACAAGAGATAAAGCATCCCTCTAAGAGCCTTGAAAAACTCTCTTATTCCTCTCCAACCATATATGATAAAGAGAGGCAGCCAACACCATTTTATACAAAGACTGCTGCAAACCATTGCCAGTCATATGTTGACTAGCCCAACCAATCTCTTGATCCAAACTAATCAAGCCCCTCCTATAGCTACAGATTCTCAAAAGCTGCCCTACAATATAGGAAGAATAAGGACACATGAAAAAGAGATGCAAATGGCTTTCAAGAGATGCATTATAGAGAACACACGAAGTATTGGGCACCGTACCCCAATTCTGCAATCTATCCTTCGTAGCAAGCCTACCATGAACAGCCAGCCACTGAATAATTGCCCAATGAGAAATATGAGCCTTAAACCAGATCACTTTCCACCAAGTAACACCTGGTTTAACTTCTCTAATACTATCCCAAGCAGATTTGATATAAACCCGTGAGCATTCAGTAGCCAAACCACATAATCAGATTGACCAGAATTTAGGACAAAGGTAGGAGGAGTGTGCTCAATGATTTCTTTGGTGACAGCATTCCGTCTTCTGGGCCAACATCAGGAATCATTACTGATAATAGAGGCCACTTTAGAAAACAAAGATCTCCCCGAGTTATAAACAACCCTCTCCCAAAATCTAGAAAAGAGAGGTCCGAGAGGGTGCCAATTGTCTAACCAAAGAAAAGTATCAAGCCCATTACCAACTACAGATTTTATCCAAGGTTGAACCAAACTGCGAAGCTTAAAAATTTTCCTAATAGTCCAAGAAGCAGAAGGAGGAATACTCATATACCAAAGACACTGACCTTTAATGACATAGGAATGAATCCACCTTATCCACAAAGAGTCAGCCTTTTTAGCTATGGCCCAAAGATGTCTAGACATGGCAGCCTTATTCCAATCTAGAAGAGCCCGAAGCCCCAACCCACCTTCTACTTTAGGAGAACAGACATCTCTCCATTTGACTTTAGCACCTGGAGCTTTCAAAGCTGGCCCAGACCAGAAAAAGGCCGTAAGAACCCCCTCAATAGTTTTAAGGACTTTTTGAGGCGAGATGAAGATGGAACTTCAATAATTCTGCATACTGAACAAAACTGAACTAATAAGCTGCACTCACTACAAGAAAAATTCAATTGGGTGACGAATGAAAATCATCACAAATTGCATGTTTTTCGTCACAAATAATATAGGTGACGAAAAAAAATTTGTCGACTAAAGGTTGTCGAGGATTCCTACCTGGTGACAAAATTTATTTTTCGTCACCTATAGTGCCTTTTGATGACGAAATATTTCGTCACCAAAAAGTGAATAATTGGTGACGAAATTTTTTTCCTCACTTATTGTGCTTTTTTACGACGAAAAAATTCGTCACCGATGGGTCACATTGGTGACGAAATTTTTTGTCACTAATATAAGAAATCGGTGACGAAATTTTTTGTCACTAATATAAGAAATCGGTGACGAAATTTTTCGTTGCGAAAGATGTTTTCATATGGGAAAAGAAATCCATCTTTCTTGCTCCTGCTGGGTTTCGAACCCGAGTCCCTTGAGTTTTTCGCGCAAGCTCCAACCAACTGCACTACACACACTTTTCAGTAAATATTTGAAATATCTAATATATAACACATATGTTTAAAATGAAAATATATTTCGAATGTAATTTTGGACCTTTAAACATTAAAATTAGCAATTTTGATAAACATGAAAGTCGTAGGCAATTGAGTTATTGTTCAAACCCAATTTGAATTATCTCAATCGGAGATTTTAGTAAAGAGTTATGTCCGAAATACATTTAGTGACAAAGCGCAATTCATAAATTTCGTCACGAAAGGTACCCATTTGACAACGAAATATATTTTTTGTCGCTGAAAGCGTTAAAATGGTGACGAAATTATTTTTCGTCACCAAAGTTTAAGCATTTGGTGACGAAAAAAATATCTCGTTACTAAATTGCTCACATTTGGCGACGAAATATATTTTTTGTCACCAAATGATTATCTTTGGCAACAAAAAATAATTTTGTCACCTTTTTTAAGCTTTTGGCAACGAAAAATGTATTTTATCACCAAATGAGTACCTTTAGTGACGAAAATATTTTTTTCGTCGCTAAACAGGCATAATTGGTGACGAAATTATTTCGTCACGAAAGTTATCAAAATAGTGACGAATTTATTTTTTCGTCGCCAAATATACTCATTTAGTGACAAAATTAAATTTCGTCGCCACTTTTTCGTCACTAATTTTCATTTTTCTTGTAGTGACTCTACCCTCATAAGACAGCAATTTGTTAGTCCAAGATTGAACACGCTTGAGAATCTTATCAACAAGGGCTTGACAATCACTTGCATGAATATAGGAAGATACATGTTGGATCTATATATGTGTGATGTGCATATTTATAGTTGGATATCAATTGTTGCCACGGCGTACGGTTGAAGCTGTTGAAGAACCAAACGGAAGTGCAATTGAAGCAGATGAAGAGGGAATTGGCTCAATTTGCCAGAGAGAGAGAAAGTGCTGCGAGAAGTCAGAGAAGAGAGAGGTGTGTGTGTGTGAGCATATTGTATTTGTTTTATGCTTGTCATTTATGATTCAATAAAAGTAAGTTGAGTGTTGTGTGTGATATCTCTTCGTTAATATTCTCTGTTATTGAATTCCCACCACCCAATAGTTTCTCCCATGAAAAATCTACCCTCTCGCCTTTCTTTCATCCTTCTACTTGGCTTCTCTTGTTTCTCACATGAAAGTTGAAAGCAGCAAAGACTATTAGTCTGCTACTCCCTCCGTCCCCTTTTAACAGTCGCTCGTTGTATTCTAACCGGATAAAAAACTAATCATTTAGGAGAAAATTTTGTAAAGACAGATCACTCATGACACGCGGAGACTAGAGAACTCACAAGAAATTAATACTCTCCAATTTCCTTTTCGTTTCTCTCTCCTGTCTCTATCTCTCCTTTCCTTTTTCTGTAAACATTTCTCTGTAGTCTTTTTTTGTATTGTATTGTATTGTATACGAGTCTGAAAGGTTTTCCATCCTTGCATTTTTTACTGAAAGGTTGTTTCTGTTCGGAAGTTATGCTTCTGAGACTGAGAGAATCAGCCCATGTGGTCCTTCCCATCAAAGTCCAAAGAAGAAATTTCATCGGCCAATGGGATGGGTGCTTATTGGAATCAAACTTTGCCCATGTACATGAGAGTATAAGAAGACACCAACTACTACACTCCACTCCACTTGCACCGTGTATAAGTTTTTTGGAGCTCAATCTTGCGCGTCTACAAGTATTTTGGACCATCCGAATTAAAAACAAACTATTACCAGTTAGAGATATATATTTCCGGTCAAAATGTAAAATTATATCTCAACCATTGATTGCCGAGACAGATGAATGAGATTGCGTGCCTCCATGTATAAGTTATTCTCATCATTCACACGCTGTTATTTGACCCTTGAATATGGCACCCCTTTGTTTTTTTGTTTTTTGTTTGGAAAAACAGGATAAGGCTAGGCAAGTCGTCATATGCATGTGTTAATAAAGCGATCAGGCCTAAAATAACTCAAATAAAATAAAGCGGTCAGGAATCTAATTCCAAAAAGAGGAAAATTTGCCAAAATATTCATGCGCACGGAGATAAACGGTCCATTGGGCAGAACAATGTATCGTTCTACCTTAATTTGAAAAATATGTGCAATGTTGTATTGTTTACGAAAAACTCCATAATGGGTAATTGAGAGGGGAAGAGAAACAAGAATCAATGAATGGAAATGAATCCCAACAAAATTGGCATCCATACAGAATCCAATCACGTGCTAGAGCAAAACAAACAAAACAAATCCAACCAAAAGTTGTGTAAGCTACAAAGAAGTTTGTGCTTCCTAACTCAATCAAGGCAGCTACCGAAGTGTTCCATAGAGCAACTCTAACTTTGACAAGTTTCACCACCTCTTCACAACTAGGAGCAAAATTATTGAAGATTAAACCAGTTTTTTTTTTTTTTTTTATAATTTAGATGCATGTCTGGGCCAGTTTAATGATTAAACAATTGTTAAACGGACTAGCGATCTCATCAATCAATGATTGCGATATGTTTTTTAACTTTTTTGATCAGTGATAAATATCTTTTACAAGTAAAAGATTGTTTTTAATCTAGACTGTTGATTGATGAGATAAACGGTAGTGTGCCGCCCTGCATGCGCACTTCACAGGATGCCCTACAGCACCCCCAGATCCATTGCAAATAGTAAGGTTTCCCATTTGTTTTTTAGTGCTTGTGTTGTGTGTGATTCTAAGCACTAAAAGACAACATTTTGAGTGCATTTATAAGAAAGTGGAGTACAAAAATTAATATCCTTCCAAGTATTTCAAGCAAGATGTTTAAACAAATTGCAATATAAAAAGGGCAAACAGAATTTTTGAAATTTCAATAGCGTACCCATAAAAGATCTTTAAAAGTGCAATTGGCCCACTCCAGAATCCATAGGGGTAACCTGCCCTATGATTTTCATTCAATTTGTAGCAATGCTAATTCTTTGTGAGCTGTCTGTCTTTCATAATTTATACACAGAAGCAAATCAGGCGTGGAATCGATCAAGCATTTATTGATGTTCGATCCACGGAGCTGAATTTTTATAGGAATGCTTAAAAAAATATTTGAAAAAGTTGACTCCGATCATTTGTGTAAGACCCATCCCATAGAAGGCAGTGTACACTTGGTGTATGATGTACCAATATATATATTCTTAACACATGAAGAAAGGATGGCAGCCGGTATTTCTATCTCTAACTCTCTGTCTCTCTGAAGCACACTTCTCTGTTTCCCTATCCCTCTCTCTATATATACTTAACTGCACCATACATATTTTTCTTCGCGCAGTTTTTTCTTTGAATTTTTTCGCAACGAAGTTGTGTTTGTCGAAATTGAGATATTTTAGTGTTTTTGCTATAAATTTGAAACGATACAAATATTATACTGCTTTTCGGTGTCTATCAAAGGGGGCGTGAAAAGAGAAGTGGTCATAAGTTTTAGGAGTACTTGATTTTGGTGTGTGTTGTACGTACGTACTTGCAGTTTTCTTTTTTCTTTTTTTTTTTCTTTTAGAAAAGAGAAACAAATAGACGATATTAATTGAAACCTTGGCTATGGCGGTAAGTAAATTAGATCCTGGGCTCCTTCTGATTTTTTCAATTTTTGTAATCTTATTAATTAGGTGGGACATTTGCATTGTATTCGTTGATATGTCGGAATGCCAAAATGGATCAAGTCCTGCTTAGAGAAGAGCGGATTTGTCAAGTATTTCTATGATTTGACTCGGCTGTTGATAAATAAAAGCATAAGGTGGAGAAAAGTACACACCCAGCGTTACGTACCAGGAAGCACTTGGACGTAGCTTTTCCAACGCTATTACTAACGTTAGAGTTTATCATGTACTTAGCGTTATCATTCTCTTTATATTCTAGGGAAGATCGTTTGGATACTGGTTGAAAGGCTGAAGGAGTTCATAAGAGATGACAGTGATCTTTATTCCTTTAGTTGTTCAAAACGTAGAAGAAAAGAATGGTGGAGAAGAGTCGAACAACGAGTCTGCTAACGATGAACGTGTGAATATCGAGGGAAAGAAAGTTAATAACGAGAGGCAAATAGAAGCAGTGGAGAGGAAAATTTGAAGTTTCGGATAAAGCGTGGTGTGCGGGAGTTGTTCACTTGTTGAGTGTGAGAATGAGAATAAGGTGATTGCAGGGAAAGGAGCTAATGTAGGGAAGAAGGTAGTGATTGACTACAATCCAACTACATACAGAACAATTCCCCCAGTCCCTAAAGCTCATAGGTCATTCCAACCTTCAGCAAGCGCTGATAAGGAATATCAAAAACCTTCTTTGTTTACCTCAAATTCCTTCTTATGAAATTGTAAGCGTAGTCAATCCAAAAAGTTTAGGTACACAACAATTCAGCAACCCAATCACAACCACAACTACAACCCCTCACATGTGATTGGATTGTTGTATACCGAGACTTTTTGGATTGACTATGCTTCCAATTTCATAAGAAGGAATTTGAGGCAAACAGATAAGGTATTTGATATTTCTCACCAATGCTTCCTGTAGGTTGGAATGACCTGTGAGCTTTAGGGATTGAGGGAATTGTTCTGTATGTAGTTGGGTTATAGTCAATTACTACCTTCTGCCCTATGCTAGCCTCTTTCCCTACAATCACCTCATTCTCACTCAACAAGTGAACAGCTCCTGCACACGTATGCTTTATCCGAGACTTCAATTTCCCTCTCCACTGCTTCTATTTGCCTCTCGTTAATAACTTTTTTCCCCTCAATATTCACACATTCATTGTTAGCAGACTCGTTGTCTGACTCTTCTCCACGTTCTTTTCTTCTACGTTTCGAACAACTAAAGAATAAAGACTGTCATCTCTTATGAACTCCTTCAGCCTTTCAACCAGTATCCAAACAATCTTCCCTAAAATATAAAGAGAATGATAATGCTAAGTACATGATAATCTCTAACATTCGTAATAGTATTGGAAAAGCTACATCCAAACGCTGCCTAGTAACTAACGTTGGGTGTGTACTTTTCTCCCACCTTATGCTTTTATCAACCAACAAGTCTGTCCACACAGGCAATCTGTGCACAAATTGTGCACAAATTTTGTTATGGGACCCACCAAGGGTCCCACACAAACGATCTACGCTGTTCATTAAATGTAAAATATTTTTTCAAGGGTATTCGCAAGAAATTAGCTCAACCGATATCTATAGGTGATCGATCCAATCATCTAACTTTTCATCATTCAAAAATTTGAATGAAAATTTAGATGATTAGGTCAATCACCTATAGGTATCAGATTAGGCTGATTTTTTGCGGAGACCTTTGAAAAAATGTTTTACATTTAATGACCAGCGCGGGTTATTTGTGTGGGCTCCACAACAAAATCTGTGCACAGATCATGCACAATTGTGCACAGATTGTCTATGAAGTTAGCAGTCTTGTTTATCAACAACTGAGTCTAATATTCACGAGTGAAGTCCAATTTAGACGAGAAAGCTGCTACCCTCACAGACAAAAGCGCACAGATTGTGTACAGATTTTTTTGTGGGGCCCACCATAACCTATCGCCCCAATCTTTTACTCGGAGCTTGTTCATGGAATCCCACTCACATTCAAGATCCGAGTAGAAGATCGCAAGCCCTAGAACTCGACAAAAGTTTCCATTATCAATGATTTCCTTTACCTCTGCAGGGGAAACCTTGTGATCTAGCTCATAATAATACTTCCTTTTGTAAACATCGTTCCAAATGAACATTATCACCATTAAGAAGGCGGCGAAGGCGGCCAAGGGTAGGTGCCCTCCCTGATCAAATTTGTAGAGGACGGAACTTAAATAGTGGAGTTCGACTGATCCAATGATAAGAATGTATAGGATCACGAGAAGAATGTTGATTTTCCATATCATGATCATGACGAGAATTAGAAATGTGGATGTAACCGTCATCACAAATGCCATCGCGATCCAAGCATCCGAAAATCCATTCCGTACATAAATCAGCTTACCTTTTTTGTACTACATCTATTTGTTGTTAAAAAATTTCGATCCAGAAAGCTTCGTTACGCCACCAAGGGAAATCCATGCCTCATTTTTGTTTCTCTTGAAGTAGTCAATGACAGAACTTTGGATTCAATGCTTAGATTAGGGTTGGATCGAACTTGATGAAATTGTAAACCCCAATTCCACCAATCATTAGGAACCAAATACTAATTATTGGAGCGAAGCTGTAGCTGATTTTATCTACTACAGTACTTGGCTCGATAGGTCGGAAATTCAGTGGGGCTGGGGGGTTTGTCCCTGCCCGAAGATTTGATTATTCTTCTATTAATTAGTATAAGTAAATAGACGGGTGCATTCAATATGCCTACTTGTTTGTCGAATATATTGAGATAATTATTCCAGTTACGTACAAGTTCTTATGGTCATGGGTGGAGCGCGCCGCCTAAGTCACATAACTCGGGTGCGGATACGAGAGCACGAGCGTGAAAACATCATTGAATCACATCTCGAATTACTATAATTCACGAAACCGAGAATTGAAAGCGTAGCGCGAGGATTTAGAGTGGAAGCACATGATATTTTGAAAAATTATGTGAGGGTGGAGCCGAATGCATGACGGCAAGCAAGGTCACCTGATCAACCGACCCACTAACTCAATTTTTATTTACCATTACTGAAAATTCTATTGGTAATTCATGTATATATCATTCTTCAAAGTTGAAATTAGTTGAGATTCAAATTTGTTCAGATCCTAAATTTTAATACTACTATATTACCGATACTAAAAAAACCCAAAAGTTGAACTAGAATTGGACGAGAACAGGATACATCCGTATAAAAAACAATTCACTAGAGTTGGCCCTAGCCCAAGCTGAGATAAGGCCTTTCCAACGTTAGATTTATTGGCCCAAGTGAATTGTCTTTTGTAAGACCATGAAAAAAGATGGCGGTTGGGTACCTCAAGGTCAAACTTTTTTTTTTTACAAAAGTGAGACGTGCTGCATTGATAAAGCCCAACGACACTTACACAACGAAATTTACAGATAACTTGGACAAAGCCAAACTAATCATCAAATTGATACAAAATGAGAAAGAACGAGGCAATTGATGTTTTTCATCCTGAGCTCAGGCATAGCCTGACGCACCTTCTGCTGAGCAAAAAATTCATATATCCTATAGCAGTCTCAAAAAGAGATACATTGCTAGCCAAGAAAAAAAGAAAACAAGAACCCAGACGATTAGATGAACTTCGACCAGAAATGAATACACTAATGAATTTCTAGCAAACCACCAATAATTGCATACTAATCTTCTGAAGCCCGAACAGTAAACAAATCGTCGAAAGGAGAACTTTATTACTCCTACAAGGAAAGACAAAACTCCCACAGATCTTGCTCTAAATTCAGCCGCCCAAAAACCGCCGAACGGATCGCAACCCTCACTGCCTCTACCACTGCTGCCACAAGGGCTCTAGTGACGGATTATATGCAGACAAACGACTCCGGTGACAGCGGAGCCCGCTGAACAGAGAGGGTCAAATCTGAGGGAGGAAAAAACAAAAAGAAAAAAAACTATAGGGAATAGGGGGAAGAAAGAAGAGAGTGGATGGAGGAGGAGGAGCCCGGGAAGAGGAGAGAGAGGGGCACCTCCCCCCCACCCCCAAACAGAAAAGCAAAGCGGCTATGGCTTTTCAAAATCGCCTTAGAGCTCTCAAAACCCTAGGAGGAGGTGGTTGTGGCTTAATTTTTTCTTTCTTTCACCAAGGTCAAACATTTGAAACAAAAACTAATTCGATTCGAGAAATTTTGTGGTGCAAATAGGGTACCACTGATTTGGTATCTGATACGCACATCCGGCCCACCCAAAAATGCAATCGATGGTCTAGATCTGAACAAACTTTTCCTTTTTCTTTGTCTTTGTCTTTTTTTTAAAATTCATTCGGTACCTTTTAATCCGGACTGTCGGTTGCATATTTGAACAGCCCGGATGTGCACGTTGGGTACCACATGGTACCCAATTTGCAACCAAATATTTTTCGATTTGATTCTAGTAAAAATTTGGACCATGGGTAAAACAGTTGTCTAGAGTCATTCCTCCCTCGATCCTTTCTTGTCTCCTTGATTTTGAAATAAGGGCAATAGGATAATTGCACATCAGATGTTGGACAATTGCACGCATATCATTCTAAATGAGGTTCAAATCCCAAGGCCCATTTATTCTTAGGCTGAAATTTCCATAAGATTAAATAAGGGCAAAGGTCTCGTGCCATGCACATTGCACAGTTAGATAAATATGAGCCCTTTTTTTTTTATATGTATTTGATCTGCTAAATACGTATAAAATACAAGTTTCGTTTCTATATATACCATAAATAGACCAGTTTTTAAATGATAATAAGGTGTTCAGGATCCAAGAGCTAGGCTAATTTTCTAGTATTGAATTGTTTTACATGGAATTTTTTTTAGATTCTTAGTATCAGGTGTTTTTTTTTTTTCTCAGCAAAAGTCAAGGTGGGTTTCCCTTCAAAAGTTTGTCTCTAGTTTATGGCTTTAGACACTATTTGGACTTTTAGTTAATGTATGTTGAGGGCTTTAGTCTGTTTAAACAAGAGAAAATGACGGCCAATGACATGTTTTGATAATTAATACCCGCCAAGGACATTTTTAGCATTAACAAATATTCTTAACATGTTTTTGACGGATATTAATTATCAAAACACGTCTTAAGCCGTCATTTTCCCTTTAAACAAGGGAAACTTAGCTTCAGCATTGTTACTTGGCTACCAGTTCACTTGGTAAGGTGAAATATATGATTCCTGGATGGACAAAAAAAGGAGGAATTTTGGGTTGCCGGGAGCGATACCCCATCAACGATCATAGCCCTCCAAATGTGTTTTTGACGGTCCGGATGTTATAGAGAGAAAATGATCAAGTGAGGGGAGAGAGAGTGGAGAAATCTAGGCCGTCCAAAACATGTTTGGATGGCTCGCTTGCGCGTTAGGTATCGGATGGCTCGTATGCGCGCTGGGTATCGCCACGTGGTACCCGCCTCGCGCCGAAAAATTTCTCACAAAGGGGACAGAATCGAAGCATAATAATGCAAGCAATGTTGCCCAAGCTGGCCAAACAAAGGGGCGCCTAAAAAGTGGTGGTTGGATGTCGCACGGGATGCATATGTAGTGCCGAAACAACCATGTGAATTATCGTTGGGTGGTACGTACAGATATAATTGCGGTCCATTTAACCTACCCAAAAACCAAAAAAGCGAAGCTCGTGAAATTTGGTTGGGTGGTCGCTAGACTTGGGTTCCAATCACACAATAAACGTTGTCTGGTCAGCATGATTTTTTGACTTAGCCGATCGTCATCGTGATGTGTCCCAAAATGCCTAGCATTCATCACCTATGTCTGAGACTAGATCCGATTGATTGGTATATTTTTTATTTTATTTTTTTTTTATAATGAATGATGCGCACATCATGACATCAAGATCTATAAAATGTGATTTCAACCATCAACTTCAACTCTTGTGGATCTCATATTGTGTTAAAATTAACGAGGATTTGAAACGTTCATCTATCTAGTACATCCCCACTTTTGAACCTCAATCGATCGCCCCCCACGTTTTGCGAGATGAATCATTCGGATCAAGAATTTTTGAGCTCAGGTAAAAACCTACGTACCAGTGGAAGTAAAGAGAGGCATGGAAAGATATGGGGGAATGAATGTGAGACATTATAGGTTCCCTAAATTTGCGTTCTAAAGTGTGTTTTAAATGTGCAGTATAAAAAGTGGATCCCATGCATTTGCTGGCTAATTGTGTAGATATATTTACCCCATTGAGTTTTTTTTTTTTTTTCTAACAATACCAAAAATCCTAGCCAAGCAGAAAAAGTACCGATTAATTAAAATTTCTTCAAAATAAATTTCGAAAAAGGAAAAGTGGGTCATTAACTTTTTCTAAGGAGTTGAATTTAAGTTTAATTAAATAGGTGAAGTTCACTCATTATAAATTAAATATATGGCCAAACTCCAATGTTTAAAGGTTAATAAAATCTTTTTTACCGTTCAAAATAAAAAATAAAAAATACATATGGCCAAACTTATCACACCAACCTAAGAGCGTCTTAAAGGGATGTATCCAACCAAAAAACCAAACTAAAATTGAAGAGCCATAACAACAAAATGCACTCCAAGTGAAATAGCAAACTTGCTACACTATTTTGGTGCAGCTCTCGCATTCTTCACTTTTGAAGAGAGATAAGTGACTGTTCAGAGTTTAAATGCACTCACAAAGTCTTATTTTATATACTTGGTTAATGGATTAATTTACTTGACAAAGTGGGTCCCTTAAAGTAAAAAATTTATATAAAAAAAAAACCTTCAAATTTGAATAGTCCTTCGGAGTGCACTTGATCCAAATAACTCTTCAACTAATTGCCATATGGGTCAACAAAGCTAAATATAGTATAGAAATTTGTTATTTCACTTGGAGATGCTTAACACGGTAAAATTAGCACACTATATATAATACACTCATTGGAGTATTAGAATTTCTATTCCGTTGCACAAAAAAAATTTGGAGTATAGAAAACACATATTTGTACACATGCTATGCTAAAACACGATTTTTTCCTTTCCTTTGGTCTTCCTCTATGATCCAAGTTTCTCTTGTATCTAGAGTTAGCAAAGCCGCCTTGATGTACCATTTGTCGAGGTTTAATAAAATATTTTTGCCTATAAAAAAACGTAATGTAATCTTAACTCTAGATCTCCCTATGAGAAACAAGCAGGAAGGAAATCAAATAAACGTCCCTCCATCAATATTTAGTTTATCAACCAATTTTTACTAATGAGAGAGAGAGAGAGAGAGAGAGACTGATTGTGTGTGTGATGGAGTACTTTACAATCTCAGCACATTTACCTTTAGAAAAATGAATTTGGCTCACTGGGTTGTTGCAATATCGGAGATATAAATGTGTTCAAATCAGAAACTTATAGCTATTCGATCAAAATAACTTAGTATGCGTATTATTAATGTTATTAGTAGATGCATATAAAATTAAAGGAGCAATTTCGATCGCCAATGTGAGGCCAAGGTCGGTTATACGCGCAAAAACTGCACCAGTGCATTCTACAATGAAACCTCCTACAAAGAAATTTTTTTTTTTTTTTGGGTGCTAAATATAGAAGAAATGGTGTCGATCAATTATTGTCCCAACAAATTGTGCCTACCACATCAAATTAATTATACTTATATAATCACAAGGTTGGGACAATTTCAAATGGCATTCTCAGGGAGTCATTTTCAGGCAAAATTGTTTTTAACATTTATTCTCAGAGTATATCTATCGAATTAACCCCCACTTGGCTTCTCCATCATTGAGGTCCATGCATGCTTCCCCATCATTGAGGTCCATGCCACCTTAATTAGGTTCAACAATAGACACTTCAAGTGGAACGGCTAGAACTCAGTCCCCCAATCGACTCGGGGTGTGGACCGGGATGGAGACTCTTCTAATTCGAAATTCCATATGATTTTCGTTGGACCTCATGAATCCGTATATATATGCACCAAATAATGCTTGGAAAAATATGTTATACATATTCCCTCCCTCCATCCCACTGAGAGCAATTTTGTTCACTCGATGAGATACAGTGTTGGTCCTGCTTTGACAATCAGAATCGTTCATTTTCTACGAATATTGATTTGGTAGAAGACCACGTAAAAATTCAGCCAAAATTCATTTCTTACGTGTATCCAACTACTTCAAAAGTCAAAATAATTGCACTTCAAAAGTTACTACATAATTTTCCAAAAATACGCTTTAGTGTTCCATTGTGATCAGCTTGAATTTAAATTCCAAATTCGGAATGGGAATTATGATGTGTCGATTGAATTTTGAGAGATTTAGTGATAGGTTCACTGTAAATATTTCATAAGCCCATAAGTCTACCTAATAGTTTTGTAAAGTCACAAGTCCACACATGCTACCTAAACCCTAAGGTACCCTATGAATGTGCCTAAAACCCTAAACCCTATGAAACTGTCTAAACCACTAAAACCCTATAATAGAAAATTAAAGTGCATTCTAAAACCTTATAAAAATGTCTAAACCCGAAGGTATCCTATCCTACAATAAAAAAGTGCACCCTAAAATATTATAAAAGTGCCTAAATCTTAGGGTACCCGAAAGTAGACTTGAGACCTTACAAAATTAATAGGTGGACTTGTGGGCTTATGAAATTCACATAATGGACTTAAGACTAATTTTCTATTTAATTTTTAAGGTAGACAGATATTTTGAAATCAAAATAAATTTAGGAAAAATTAAAAAAAAATGCTTGAACTTTTACTAAATTCTAAAAAAAACACCTGAACTTTTATCAAATTCTCAAAAAAAATACTTGGACTTTAACTAAGGACAAAAAAACACATGAACTTACCATTTTGTTAACAATTACACACCCAACATCTCATTCCAACATACAGGTAATGGATGGAACTAAACGGAAGACTTAACCTTCATTTATTTGCACACACGGGCCCAGCCCTAGCAATTTGATGTCGAACACGTAGAGGCCTAATTCCATGATCAATTGGACCAAGCCAAGCCTCGGAACCCCAAACGGTGTTTAATTTCAGATTACCTAATTTGGCAAAATTCGGACGAGCTCGGAATAGACCCAAATTTGGTGGGCTGACTTATTTTTGCGCTCTGGCCGATACCCATTAATCCTAAGTTGATAATCGATGGTGCTTTTTGGCCTAATTCTTTCATTTAGGCCTTCAATTGTGTTATTTAACCGTTTTAGAAAAGATTTGTTTCGTTAATAACTCTTAGACTGTAATTCTTTTTAAGTTGATTATTTTTGGACAAGTCTTGTTTTTCTTTCCCCATTTTCAATTTTAGAAAAAGTCTCAAATTCTGGGACCTTTTATTTTCCAAGTTTATTTTTAGGGTTTCGGCCTATATAAAGATTTATAACTTAGTGTTTATGCAGCTTTTTATCAATAATATTGCAGAGTTTCTCTCTTTTTTCCTTGTGTGCAAAGTTTGCTCGTTGCAACGAGCTATTTATCTCTTTTGGACTAGTACGCTAACTAGTCTCTCGTGAATTCTGTTGTGTCACAATTTGGGGGGTAAACCTTGGTTGTGCCCTAACCAATTTGGAGGGGAAAAAACTGTGTGTGTATATATATATATATATATATATATATATATATATATATATATATATATATATATATATATATATAAACGTAGGGGTGTCCCTGTTGGTCACAAGTCAGCATCGTGCCTCCGTAGGTCGAACCGTAGCGCTTGGGGCCAGCTACGTTTTAGTATAAAAAAACAGAGTTGCGTCTTTACCACTAACTGCAGATTTTGATAAAATAGGGTAAGTGCTTGATCCTAACACTCCCTAAACCTGAGTTGTGCCCTAGTTGTTGTCAGGTTTCAAAGGCACAGGAAGAGGAAGAAGACATGGACACCAGCTGGAGCTCAACGTCAATGGACCATTAATGGAATAGAATTAAGGGACAAGGAAAACTTGATTTTTTATACCTATTACGAAGAGAGATAATGGGTGAATAGGGGGATCATTTTGGGAATGGTTTGCCGGTGGTCCATTTGAGTACTATGAGACCACAAAACCCACATGGGAGAGCAGATTAGAACTCTTCCTAAAGGGTTGGCCCGGTGATTTTGACCCGAGACTCAAGAGTTTGCTCTTTACAATTTCATGTTTAATTCTTCTTCCCCGACTCTTAGGGTCACTTTACCCCCATGCCACGCCACGCCACGCTAAGTGTATGAAACTGTTGTGGAAAAGGCTGTAAGAATTTGTTTGCGATGCACGCAAACTGGACCAGAACACACTACACTAGAGAAAATAAATAAATAAATAATCATGTTCAAATTTGTCAAACTCCTGGACCTCATGGTTTGTCTTTCATTCGATTTAATAAATGGTCCAACAATATGACATTTGTGTTGTCAATGATTACTCTCCTAAGTGCACATGCACCAAGTTTAAGGGTAGGTTTTTGTCAAAACACTAAATAAAACCCTTCCTTTTTATTGTGCTGCACACTGGTTAGTTGGCTATTTTTTTATTTTTATTTTTCTCTTTATGCATGTGAAAAACGAGTGTGGTCCATAAGCGCACCTCCACCCTCTAGATGCTATTTTACCATTGCCATTATCAAAAATTGCCTTGCTACTACGTCATATATATATGTTACACTTTCTTTTCCATTGGTTTGATGTTAAACCAAAAGCAAAGCAAAGCAATGCAAAATTTTAGGTCTCGGGTGGTTTAGTGTCGGTATGCCCTTGATCCTTTTATAATCTTTGTAATCATTTATAAAGATTAATAAATTCTTTTTGTTTAGCAAAAAAAGCAATGCAAAATCCACAACATTCGTGGTGATGTCATATACAACTACAAGTCCCTATATATATATGTATAGTTCGACTCTTATTAAGAGAAAAATCTTTTATCCTCAAATTCAGAATAAAAGCTTATGCAAAACAACTGACGAAGAAGGCCCGGTTTACACCCCAACTTCCGAATAAAAGCTTATGCAAAACAACTGTTGAAGATGGCCTGGTTTACAACAGCTCTGATTACTCGAAGCAAGTCTGTCCCCCGCTTGTCACAGAAGTCACGCATTTTAACGTCGTCATTGAAAGGATGAATTAACCAAAAGCGATTTGACATTGGTGGTGTGCCTGTGGCAAGCCATTTCTTGTGCAAAAATTATGACTTGGGAAAAGAATTTTGCAAATATTGACAAGATATATATGCCCAACCAGTAGAACTGCACTTCTCCTGATTTCTATCCAAGTATGGCCACCACAAGTGAATGAAATGATTTGCCAAAAATGTGGAGATGCTCTAATCATGAATTTACAAAGTACAAAATGGTCCTGAATAAGAACATCATGTGGCAGGCTGGCAGCCCACGTGCAAGATGAGCACATTTATTTTTTTTATTTTTACTTTTTGGTTGCTTCGGAATTAGAGCATTTAATTATCGATTGTAATGTATGTATTTAATTTATGTATGTATACTATATATGTGCGGAGTTTACACGATTCATTAATCTATCCTTGTGCACACAAGGTCTAATCTACCGAGTAGTACTCATGACTCCATGGAGAGTACACCACTTGAACCGAATATAGCGTAGATGAACTCACGCTGACTTGAACGCGTCAATCCTATATGTAGTAAGTCACACAATGTTATGTTAGGACCCAACCATTGTTCTATTTATTATATGTGAGACTTAATTAACTTTCACATATGTTCTAAAAAACAATTTCCCTTATGTGTTACCCATACACCCATACATTGGGCATCTCTCTCTCTCTCTCTCTCTCTCTCTCTCTCTCTCTCTCTCTCTCTCTCTCTCTCTCTCTCTCTCTCTCTCTCTCTCTCTCTCTCTCTCTCTCAATATTGATTCTAACCTAATACTTTCTAACCTTATCTCCCGAACTAGTCTTATTCACTGCACCCACTCCATGGATATAGAGTAATCTATAGTATTTCCTTCATCCATTTTCAAGTGTTCACTACAGTTCCGTGTATCATTTTCAATAACTTATATCTCTCTTCACATATTTTTAACAATATACATTGAGAGATATAAATTATTGAAAATGACACGCAAAATCACACTGAACACTTAAAAAGGGACAGAGGGAGTAGTACTCCATCATCGAGTCACCTTACTTTATCGAGAGTCACCTTGGATACCTACTCCACCAATTCACAGTCATCCATCGCAGTACTCCATCATCGAGCCAATCGACTTTATATGGGATGTCGCTTTGTATACCCACTCCACCAATTCAGTCATCCGTCGCAGTACTCCATCGTCGAGCTACCTTGATTCATTAGGAGTCACCTTGGATTTCTATACTAACGTAATACTTAACATTTACACATGTTTTAACATTATATAGCATTTTTCTCAGTGTTCCCAAAAAAAAAAAAATTACTAATGTGTTCTAGGGAATATAAATTTCAAAGCCTTCACAACAACTTAAAGACATAATACTAACGCATGCATGTTTTAACTTTCCCTTGTGTATACTTTCTCTAGTCTAGCCTAGTGTAGTAGAGAGCATTTTCTACACCCCTAATTGGTCTTCACTTTTCAGCTGGTTCTACTTTTGTAGAGTCTGTCTCCTTCTTGAAAATTCTTGCGCATGTCGTCACGGCTGATGCACTTTTTCTGTCCATATTCTCGGATAATTTCATGCGACCCAAACTAAACTGTCATGTCTCATTTAAATTTATTGTATTATTTGGACATTTTAGGCCTATGGGTGCTATGGGCTTGTTCCTCATGGTTGTAATTTTCAACGTTTGGTTGGATTTTCCTTTCCTAATAAAATGATATTTTTGTCGATAATAAAATGATACTTTTGCCGATAAAAAAGAAAAAGAAAAAATAAGGCTACCAAAACTAAGGGGGTGCTTCCATTAACAAAAATAAAATAAAAATTAATGCATTTTATCATTTCGTTTTCACTAACAAAAAAGTTTCAGTATTTTACCATCTCATTTTCACTAACAAAAATGTTGTCAACAAAAATATTTTTTGCTACAGTAACTTTACTCACAAACTTATCAACAACTTATTCACTACCGAAATACTTAACAATTTCTCAACTACAAATTTTTCACTACTGAAAACACGCCCCAAATGTTTTACCTATTTTTCAGTATTTGTTGGTTTTATAAAAGATGAGAAAAATATTTTACATGTAAAATATTTTTCTCGAATTGGATGAAAATAACTTACCCTTAAATATCCCGTGAGTTATTTTCCGAAATGAACCTACTGTCTTCTCCTGCGATTTTCACTATTCAGTTTGCTCAATCGTCAATCCTGACCCTCGTTCATCTCTCTCTCTCTCTCTCTCTCTCTCTCTCTCTCTCTCTCTCTCTCTCTCTCTCTCTCTCTCTCTCTCTCTCTCTCTCTCTCTCTCTCTCTCTCTCTCTCTCTCTCTACTATTTTATCGATTTCTGAAAATATTTTTCATGTGCCAACTAAACATCAAAAAATAAAAGTTTGAAATTTATTTTCTGAAAAATATTTTACATGAAAAAATTTTACATCAAAACAAACGGTGCCTAAATGTAAATTTTTTTGTTGCCTACATGCATCAATTCGTTTTCTTTAGACTGTTTTGTTCTCTAACCCACAAATTTTCTATTCTTCAGGACTTGCATGCAACTGCTTGCAAGACAGACATGCAAGACTATGAACATGACCCAATCAGAGTTGAAAGTTTCAGGCGTACCCTGCTAATTTAGCATGTCTCAAGTACAAAATCTAACACATAATCAACCCTAGGATGTTGTGCTTGGGGCAGCATAATATTAATTCATAATTCAAAATCTGTGTTGAATTTCATTTTTTGTTGATGATTTTTAGAGGAATGGACGTAAGTACATAGCTTCTGATTTTCAAATGCGCTTCATTTTTTTTGTTTTCTTTTTTGGCCGAAGGGATAACGATTTCATTGTGCTCTTGCTGTTGTCGGTTGTCCCCGGATGTGTTCTTTTGGAGAGAAATGTGTTTTCTTCTATGGTTCTGTGATCCGGTGATGATTGAAGTCTGTTTTCGAGTTCTTATGCTGATGCTTGATGCTGTACGTGGTGCGGTTGGCTTGTTTGCTCCCATCTTAATTGGTCTATTTCTTTTGTGTTCCTTTTCTCTTTCTTTCATTCAACTTTTTGTTGGGTGATTTTTTCTTGTTGATGTACCCTTTATCGATTAAATGATAGAGTATTATTTTTGACGATCAAAAAAACAAAGCTAGACTTTTTGGGCTTTTTCTCAAATATTTTTAAAATATATATGTCTAAAAGCCATAGTTTTTTACTTTCTGAATCCTTTCAGCGAGACAAACCAATAGTCCACAAAATTTGTGACACAGAACTAGCTATGGCGAATTTTTTTTGAATAAGGACAAAAACTAAAAGACACTGGGTTTTTTTTTGAAAAATTAAGCCAAATGTTAATATTGCAGAAGTACACGGTGAAGAGAAGGGGTATGAGAGGAATTTGTCAAAGAGAGTTGAAAACATACCTCAGTTGAACCTTACCCCGTAGATTTTTTGGTTTTCTTTTTCAACGGTCTTGCTATTGTCAGCCCACTGGGCTGACGATAAACACACTAAAAGACAAGAAAAACACATATTTCTGTGCACTTTTTACATCCTTTAATACACATTCACATATCAGCCCAATAAGCTGATTTTAGAATTTTCTTTTTTTCAAATGATGGGATACTTCATTGATAACAAAGAGAATACAACGAACGAGCGGCCATCCCAAAGGAAAAAATCTAGCAACTATAATAGAGGCCTAAACACCAGGAAGAACATTCAGGACCTCACATAACTAAATGCGCAAACAGATGAAGTACAACTTTAATTGATCAATGCAATACCAGACAAACAAGCACCAAAAACTAATGCCTTGTTTGGTTTCAAACTTAAAAATAATAATAATAATAATTCAACTCAAAAAACACTCATTACACCTACTTTTAATTATTACTCTCATTTTCTCTTTGTACTCATTACTCATATCTCCAATCATTACTTTCATTTCTCTCTTTATCTCTCTCCACTCATTATCCCCATCTCTAATCATATTTTCATTTCTCTCTCTATCTCTCTTCACTCATTATCCATATCTTCAATTATTATTTTAATTTCTCTTTTCACTCATTACCTCAAAAATCAAACTCATCCAAACAAAGCATAAAACACACCCACGTAGGGGCTAGGAAAACACCTTCAACCGGGGGGAAAACTAGAAAAAACAAAAAACAAACCTCTGTTGTCGCCGTCCCGTCCCGTCCCGGTTATTTGGGAAAGAAAACTGCTTTTTGAACTGAACAGAGAGTAGAAAACCAATCACAATTATACTTGTGTGCGCTTTTTTCTTTTTGAAAAGCCAGCCTTTTCGGAAGTCGTCAATCACTTTCTATGAAACCCTAGGGACAGAGAAGTTTTTCAGTGCCGGGTGGACACGTGGTGTCGAGCACAATCTTGGCTGTTCAAACGTATTTTGGACGGTCTCGATTTATTTGGATAATTTTTTAGTGTTAAATTATCAAAACACCCCTTCAAGCCCAGACATATTTGAAACGTCCAAAATACATTTGAATGGCCAAAATGCGTGCTTGGCACCACGTGACCCTTGTCCACCCGGACCTGAAAAATTTCTCCTAGGGACATCAATAGTTTACTAGCTGCGTACCATCTTTTTGCCGACTGATTAGTTTTCTACTAATAACTTTTTTAATCAAATTTCACCTACCACAAAATTCAAATTGTGTTTTTAAAAAAGTTATACTAATAAATTTGTCAAAAGGCGCGATAACGTGCGAGACGAGTGGTTACAAAAGCTACAAATAGAAAACGTGAACTTATTCTATGATTTACTTCGACAATGCTACAATACATTATTTGAGTATGTACGGTATAGACTCCTTTGAATCGACTTAAAGTAAGAACAGGTGAATAAAAATTGGTAACAATAATACAAAAACTCATAACATATCCGTTTAAAACAATTGACAACCCATGACATAAAATTCTAAAAGTTGTATCTACAAATTAATATTTGTATTTTTTTATACAAATGTTAGGAATATTTCAAGATCGACTTACATTATGAACTTATGTATACCTACTACGAATATTACAAATAGTAATTGTAATATTGAGAGACAATCCTTTCGCTCCTTTTACTGAGAGACAATCCTTTCGCTCCTTTTACTGAGAGACAATCCTTTCACTCCTCTCCAAAGGAATAAGCACCAAAGAAATGAGCTCCAGGTTCGACAGAGGTCTTGATCTGCTTTCTAATGCGTCTGGGGTGTAGGAGGTGGCATGTGGGGGTAGGCCTGTCAATGGGCCGGATCCGATCCGGATCCGACAGATCCGGATCCGGATCCGAATCCGATAAGACACAATCCGATCCGGATCCGATAAGACTCAAATCCGATAGTGAGAATCCGGATCCGAATCCGAAAAATCCGGATCCGATCCGAAAATCCGAATCCGATCCGGAAACTTTTTTTACTTCAAAAATTTTAGCCAAAAAAAAATATTTTTTTCAAAAAAATACAAATTTTTTTTCAAAAAAAAATTATTTTCAGAAAAAAAATTAAAAAAAATAAAATAAAAAATAAAAATAAAAATACAACTTCTTAAACATTTTTTTTTTCAAAATAAAAATTTTACTATTTTTTTAAAAAAAATTAAAATTTTAAAAAAAAATAAAGTTCGGATTCGGATTGATAACGGATTTAATCCGATCCGATCCGGATCCGACCTGGATCCGTATTGAATTACCGGATCCGGATTATCGGATTATCGGATCGATGTTATCGGATTCGGATCCGGATCCGGATCCGGATTTTTCGGATCGGATCCGGATCGAATCCGATCCATTGACAGGCCTATGTGGGGGTGTTCTGTTATTTTGTTGAGCTAGCTGTGTGTGCGTGTGCGTGTTGCTGCCGGTGGTGGTGTGATGGCGGATGCTCTGTTTTTTGTAGCGGCGATGATTAGGGTTGCTTGGATTAGGATTTGATTTGGTTCTTGGGCTGAGATTATTAATTATTTCGGTTGAGGGCATTTTGAGGTCTTTAGGTGTTCGGGCTTTGCCCCTAAGTTGTTTGGACCTCGGTCCATTGTTTTTTTTTTTCCATCTAACCTTGGTTGGATTCTCCTTCCCTTCTCCCAACTTGATGTACGATTTGTCAAGTTTTCTTAATAAAACTTTTTGCCTATGAAAAAAAATATTATCTTTTTCTTCCGAATAGATCTTCTCTTCTTGTTCTGAATTTTTTTTTTTTGCTCAGCAAACGAAACTTTTATAAACTCGAAAGGGATACATCGAGAGAGTGAAAGAAAAAGAAAATAAAACAAACATCCAACAGATAGTTGAATGTAAACACACCTAAATCTACTCTTCTTGTTCTAAATTGAGACGCTCTTGATAATTATGGTTGTCTTCTTCTAAATTGAGACGGTATTGGGTTTAAGAAGAGGGAGTCCCTGGTTTCTTATCGTTATTGGAGTCGTAGGCACGAGGAGAGACTCTTATAGTCCTTGTAGTATTTTAATTTGAAATTTAGCTCAAAAGGCTAAGATATATAAGGCGTGGAGAGAATTTTCATGCATATTTGTTGATCACTCATTTGTCATAATTACATCATTCATTTCATACTCGAGAATTGTTAAGTTCATTTTCAAAAAAAAAAAAAAAAGAATTGTTAAGTTTTTTTTTGATAGCTAAAGAATTGTTAAGTTATACACTCTATCAAGAATATTTACTCCATCTAATAAGCACGAATAAAACTATGGTTCACCTTAGACGATATTGATTGCGTATATAACTGGAGGACACTTTGCTTTCTTCACTTGGGATCCAATTCTCCCAGTACGGTTTCGAATAAGGGTACGTGGTTTTGGATAAAAAAAAAATTAAGTCTCCCACTAAATTTTTTGTCTTTATTCAATTTTTTTTTATTTTGGCATTTGGTTGTTTTACATCAAACTTTTGTGACTTGTTGATGGTAGAGATCCTCGTACATGGTAAATAACCAAATTCCGATTGAAATTAAATCTGTATAGCATTTTATAGAATTGGAAAAGTAAAAAAATTATGATCGAAACTCATAAATTTTTTAAAAAGTCAAAAAGACAGTCTTTCTTTTCGACTTATTCTTGTCTTTTTAAAAAATTATGAGTTTCGATTAAATTTTCTTTACTTTTCTGATTCCTCTCAACGAGACGAATCAATAAGTCACAAAAGTTTGATGCAAAATTAACAAATATGAAAAATTTTGAATAAAGACAAAAAAAAAATTATCATTTTGACTTTATAATAAAATTTTGTTGCCTATCAAAAAAAAAAAGCTTACGTATTCTCTTCATTTTTTTTACTTCTATATCTATGCACTTATTACCCAAAAAATCTCATTCAAAACTTTTACCAAACATGCAACCTCATGTTTTTTTTTTTTAATCAGCAAAGAAAATATATATTTTATTTAAATTCGAAGAGGGGACATCCACAAGGTTGAAGCATCACACTTAGAACAAGCAACCCCATGTTTCACTTCTTGACACTAGTTGACCCTACTGACGTAGGACCTATCTAATGATGTGTTTGGAAAGCACTAAAACGATGTTCTTCGGTTTTGTTCACTTCCAAGTTTTCAACACTGTAATATATCTGGTGTGGTTAAAGCATTACTGAGGAGTATACATCGAAATCTACTTGGGAGGTGTTGAGAGTTCCTGGTGAAGAAGTTAGGTGGCATTATCTGGTGTGGTTCAAGCAGTACGTCCCTCGTTGGGCTATGATTCAGTAGATTGCTTTTCATGGGAAATTATTGACTCGGGTTAGATTGTTTTCTTGGGGGATTATTGCTGATAAAAGCTGTGTCCTTTGCGGTGGGTCGGAGGAGTCTCATGACCATATCTTTTTTGTCTGCCCTTTCTCAGCTGCTGTGTGGAATCTTTGTCTACTAAAGTGCAATATTTCTAGACCTCCTTTACCTCTTAGGGATGAAATCTCTTGGGGCCTTGCTAATGGTAGAAGTAAGTTTGTGGATGGCTTGATTTTCAAGTTGATCTTTACAGCTTCCATCTATTTTCTCTGGGTTGAGAGGAATAATAGAATTTTCAAGGCTAAAGGGATGCCCTGGCAAGGTGTCTTCGACCTGATTGTAGAGAATGTCAGGATTTTGGAAGGTTGGCGTGTCCCCTCTATTGTTTTCATGTAAACCAGTAGATATGTTTGTCATTTCTGTTATTCTTTGATTGTGTTTGAGTTCAAGGGCATGCCCTTGCTCTGTTTTCTCCTTTTTTGGTGGTTATAACAGCTTAACTTTCCAAAAACACTGTAATATATTACCGTCGAGAAAAACTTATTCACGGAAGAGCCGTAAATACGCTGGTCATGAAAAATGCACGATCTCATTCGTCCGTTTCTGCAATCAACGGTTGAGATATGTTTTTAATCTTTGACCGGTAATAAATATCTTTTACCGGTAATAATTTGTCGTTAATCTGGATCGTCCAAAACACTTTTGGACGCAGAGATTGACCTCCATAAACGAACCTCAGTAGTAAAATTTTTCTCATTACCCTTTCTTTAAGGTCCCAAGGATCCAAACCGATTAACAACACACGTGAAACATAAATCACACACAACCCGTCGACACAAAGAATTTACGTGGTTCCCCAAATTTCAGTACTCCACGGAAGGGCAGCGAATTAATTAATTACAAATACATACCTCTCTCACTGTTGCTTCTCTGATTTTCCTGATACAAATGTCCAGAGCCAAGGGCTCAATTTACAGCACAAGGATTTGAGCCATGCTCATTCCCTCGCCAGATACACCAATAATCCATGGCCGCTATGATCATCTGTGTGCAGGGTGGCTTTCTGGTTTGCTCTTGCTCCGTTGTGATGCCTCGTTCTTTTGGGTCATGTAATCTTTGTAATTTGTTTTCAAAGATTATAAATTCTTTTTTATCAAATCGAGCTTATGTCCCAATTGCTTGGCCGCTGATCAGGAGACTAGTGCTGCAGTAGATGACAGCACAAGGGAGGCTCAATGTCAACGAATTGAAATACAGCCGAGGTGTGATCTCAGAGTAATGGCCATTGGGATCCACAAAGGCCCCCTCAACGTCAACAATTCAATTAGTTTTACAGATATTCGAAAACATATTTGGATACAAATGTGTTAGGAACCGCTCGATTCATGTGGATCTTTTGTGCTTTGACCGAGAGGTCTGAGACTCAGATGCATCAAATTATTTCTATTAATGCATTGAATTCGATTTTCTCTTACAAGATAGCAAGGCTAAGTTGGATTTTCAACCCTAGCTACAATTATGTGATGACTTCAACAGATCATTGGTGTGTTAGTTTTTCAACCAACGGTTTCAGTCATGTGACTTTTAGACACAACTAACACAGATTAGTTGAGTTAAATTCAAACTAATTAACGGTCGCTTCGGATTAGGGAACAGAGCTTTTGTTGATTTCAAACATTTTCAAACTATATAAAAGGGGGCAAAAAGGTCTCGGTCTGTTGACTTTGTCCGTTTTTCAAATCACAGGGGACAAAGTGGACTTTGCCCGTTTTTCTTATCTCTGAATTGTGTACACTTAATTTTCTTTACGCAAGTTCCATGGCAATCAAAAAGAATAAAAAAAACTTCAAAGAAAAATTAATCTTTACTTTAGATAGGCAGGTAGAATGTATGAGAGAAACTTATTCACGGCGGAGCGCAATCTCAGTCATCTATTTCGGCAATTAATGATTGAGATACAGTTCTTAAACTATTACCAGTAATAAATATCTATTCACGGTAATACTTTATTTTTAATCCGGACCGTCCAAAACACTTTTGGACGGGCAAGATGGAGCACTGTGATTTTATTTACGGAAGACTCCGTTAAAAAGCTTTTCTCATAATGTATACTACAATGGATTATGCACACACCTTTATCCGAGAGAGAAGAGCCCCGATTTTAGCCGAGAGAAGACGAAAGTGCGGGGGTGTTCTGAAGGAAAAGTTATTCAGTGTACTGCCTCATAGATTGGGGTCATACTCATTTTAGAGGAGAACCGGCCACTTCTATTGAAGTTGGTAACTCATTTCCCTGTCTTAGAAGTGATCAAGGTTCAAGTCCCACGAGGGGCAAGGCTTTGGAGACTAGGGATATGAATAGCCTATAGACCCCCTTGTGTTAACTCTAACACCTCACTAACCCCTCTAATCTATACAATATTGGCAAAAAAAAATACTGATGCAGGGAAGTTTTCTAAAAGTGCGAAAAATTTAGGTACAACAACTATTTGTAACGCTTTTTCGCATGAGGTGGAAATTACATAGCCGTTGAACTCATCTCATGTGAGAGGGCGTTAGAATCTATAGATAACCATTGCATGTATCCGATATTCTTTCCTTGTTTAAGTGCATTTGTGTAATTTACTTTCTTTAAGATGCATTGGATATGTTTGAAATCTCATCTAATTCTTGTATTTTACTTCATCGCTAAAAAAATTCATATAATTAATACGAGTTGACTTTAAGGTCAACCAGGACGTGGCGGAAAAAATTCGTAAAAGAAATCGTGCATTGGATATGTTTGAAAACTCGTTTAATTCTTGTATTTTACTAATTCATTGCTACAAAATTCATATAATTAATACGAGTTGACTTTAAGGTCAACCAAGACGTTGCGAAAAAAATTTCGTGAAAGAAATCGTTGCTTAGAAAAGATTGCAACATATCTAGTAGAGCATTTTATTGTTCAAACGCTAAGAGCGATTGCCGTTCATAAGAAAATGCTAAGAGTGATCTTATTTCTGTTACCTTATTTCACGAATAAATACTAATTTTAGGTATATATAAGAATCTTATTAATTAGTGTGTTTTGTTTTCTCCGTTGGGGTTAAGAATCTTATTACTAATTTTTGGTATATATAAGAATCTAATTACTAATTTTTGGATTGTTCTGCATCGGACTTAATTTATTTATTGCGAACCTTCCATATATGGCTATAGAATCTTGGTAGTTTACAGATACGAAGTGGGTACAAATACTAAGTAGGTTAGGATCGTAGAGAGAACACAACAAAGAATTATAAGAACACAAGAGACTGGAATATTATTGCAAAAACTGACTGTCTTTCTAACTTGGTCTTTTACAATGGGGGAAGCCCTCCTTTTATAGGCGTAAGGAGGAGACGCTTACATCACTGATTACCTACACAAACAGTATAAACATATAATTGGAACACTGTCATACTACTGCTGCAACACACCTATCAAACTGACTACGTACAACTACTCTGTTAGCATTTATTACTACATATACACATGGTCTTTACTAGTACAGTAAAAACTAGTTATATAGACTTCCATCTTGGACCAGTCATACACAGATGACTTTCTTGTACTCGTACTTCTTTACTAATAATTTTACCCTCTCTGGAAAAGAGGACAACACTTTCATACTTTATATTACACCACACAAAAGAGACAGCTGGTATGAGCACGTGATTATCACTCTGGATCATCTGAACTACTTTTTTCATCTCTGTCAGTCAAATGATACTGGGTCAAAAGATAGCAAATATTTTGGCGCCATTCTTCCGGATAACTATCATTGAATTTTCAGTTTGCAGTTTCATAATGGAAGAGAGATGAGGGAACTTCTGCAGGTGTCAATCCATTGAGTGAACACAGTGTTTGAGTCATGACCAGATAATTTCCATTGTGGATCTCAATGCTTGGAGACTCTTGATATGCTGAAAGGAATATAGTGTGATACTCCTTTCTCCAAGTGATAGAACCATCAGGATTAGGAAGACATCTGTTGTTGCGAGTTGTCCAAAAAGCGAATTGGAGGTCTTCATCTGGATCTGTGGGAACTTGTCTGATCTTCTGTTGCCAGTAGGGTATACTTCCAAAAAGCAGGAGAAATTTCAAAAAGAAATCTTCTGGAGGTTCATTATGACCGTATGTCTCAGAGATTTTATCTTCTCAACGGCATGGATGATGTCAATCTCAAGCAAGCCTTTCTCAATTCCCTTCCTGAATCATTGGGAAATGAGATAACAAGGTTACTTCAGACAAAAGGATTGACACTGAATGCAACATCTCTTGGTGGTATTTACCAACACTCTTTGATTGCCTTAGAAAAATTGTGCAATCACCAAAAATTCCTCAGAACTCTTGAAGAACAGGAAAACTTCTTGGCAAAATATGTGACCGACCAGACTTATCCATAAAGTGCAAAGATAAGAAGTGCACTTGCCGTCCTTCATACAGGAAGTCTAAGCACTTTCAGAAATGGAAGTTCCAATCTCCTGGCAAATTTTCAAAGTTTCCAAAATCTGGCAAGTTCCCACGCTGGAAAAAATGAAAATTTTTCAAAAAGAAGAAGTTCAGAGGGCAGCGAAAGTCTGATCGCTGCTATATATGCGGAAAGAAATGGCACTATGCAAAACAGTGTCCAAATAAGGCAGCAAGAGACAAAATGGTGAGCTCTTTGGCTCTCATTGATGATGATCTTGAAGATGCTGATGTCGAATCTCTTTTTTCTATCGACAATGAAGCAACAGATGAAGCGGTCCTAGCATTTACCTTTGATGATTCAGACGATTCATCAGAATCAGATGACTCTTCTGATGATCCTAACTCATTCCCTTACGAAATCCAAACATTTGGGTTCTCCAATATCATGCTGGCTCAACCTTTAGCCAATGTCAAAATCTTGCTTGAAAAATATGAGAAACCCATACCAGTCATCGCTTTCTTTGATACTGGTGCAACAGCCTCCATTCTCAACCCAGCAATCCTTCCCAGGTCCTACTGGCAGTCCTGTTTCAGACCCTTTACAGTAGCCAATGGAGAAACTTTTGTCATCACTTTGATCAGTAAGCCTATTACCATCCAACTTTTCCCAGGATACACCATAAAACACCAAGTCTATGGTTCTGATCTCCCAGGAAAAGATTTATTGTTAGGCTTTGATATTCTCCAAAATCTCAGCAAAGTTTTCTGGCTCAAAAAAGGTTTGAAATACAAAAATTACTTGTTACCCTGGACCACCCAACCAAATCTCTTTTCCATAGAAAATTTCTCCTCCATCAAAAAAGCCATAATCCAAACTTCCTGTGCTGAATCTCATTCCCAATTCCTCACTAAATGCTCAAACCCACTTTGGAAAAACCCAAATTTCTTTATTTCTCTTCTCTTTAAGAAAAATGAAGACATTAATCCCACCAAAGCCACCCATCATGGAATGAACCCAGAACACTACCAGCTTGCTCTTCAAGAACTCCAGCAACTTCAATCAGAAGGTTTGATTGAGCCCACAACCTCTCAGTGGGCACGTGAAGCATTTTATGTCAACAAAAGAACAGAGCAGATAAGAGGAAAGCTTCGCCTGGTTATCAACTACCAACCTCTAAATCATTTTCTGCAGGATAACAAGTTCCCTCTTCCTCGGAGAAGTGTTCTTTTTGCAAACTTGCCTAAAGCTCAAATTTTCTCAAAGTTTGACTTAAAAATAGGTTTCTGGCAGCTGGGCATCTATCCAGATGATCATCCTAAAACTAATTTTTGCATTCCAGATCATCACTTCCAGTGGTCAGTAATGCCTTTTGGATTGAAAACAGCTCCATCCTTATTTCAAAAGGTCATGATTCGGATATTTGCTCCAATTCTATCCTCAGCTCTTGTCTATATAGATGATATCCTACTTTTTTCTCCAAATATTGAGTCTCATGTTGTCCTACTACAAATTTTTTATTCCCTAGTCCAAACCCATGGTATCATGCTCTTAGAGACAAAGATGTTTTTTGTCCAACCAGAAATTGATTTTTTAGGGATGCATATCTCTAAAGGTCAATATACCTTCCAGCCTCATATAGCCTTCCAACTTGACCATTTTTCAGATGAAAATCTCACAGTCAAACAAGTTCAACAGTTCCTTGGAATTGTTAACTGTATGGCTGATTTTATTCTCAATCTTGCCCAATACCGAACTCCTCTCTCAGCTCTACTAAAGAAAACCCCTCCTCCTTGGTCAGCCCTTTGTATCAAAGCCGTAAAAGACCTCAAAACCATAGCCAAAACTCTTCCTCCATTAACCATACCTTCAGATGGGAAGAGAGTCCTTCAGACATATGTCTCTAATCTATATTGGGGAGCAGTTCTTTTGGAAGAAAACACAGATCAAAAACGCAAAATTTGTGGATACAAGAGTGACACATTCTCTCTAACAGAGCTTCATTATCACTCTACCTACAAAGAAATTCTGGCGATCAAAAGAAGCATTGAGAAGTTTGAATTTCATCTAATCGGTCATCATTTTCTAATTGAGACTGATATGATGAGCTTTCCCAGCATACTCAGGTTCAAACAGAAGCACCTTCCAAAGGCACAGTTGCTCAAATGGGCAAATTGGTCTTCCAATTGGGGTTTTGATGCTGTTCACATAAAAGGAAAAACAAATGTCCTCCCTGATTTTCTGTCAAGGCTCAAAAAAGAAATCAACCAGTTTTCAAAAATAAAACCACATTCCTTTGTTCCTGGTTGCTTTCCCATGATTTCCTATTTCCATCCAGTCAATTTTTATACCCACCTTCAGTGTCATATTTTAGAGTTAACCCTTCTTTCAAGGTGTGTTCAAATGTGTCAAAACCTTCAACATCTCTGTATTTTCAAATATGGTCTTGATGAAGGTCCCATAAAAGGTCTACCTTTCCATCCTGTTTATCCATTTCTCACCCAGTTTGAAGTGTCTTACCATAATGTCTTTTATTTCAAAAAAAAAGCCTATCTCCTCTTATAGTATTTAGTCAATGTGTATACTATAAGTGTCTGTTTTAATAAATCAGCGGTATTGGTTTATCTGGCTCATGCGGCGTTCAATCAAGTTCAACCTTCAGAAGATTTCTTTTTGAAATTTCTCCTGCTTTTTGGAAGCATACCCTACTGGCAGCAGAAGATCAGACAAGTTCCCACAGATCCAGATGAAGACCTCCAATTCGCTTTTTGTACAACTCGCAACAACAGATGTCTTCTTAATCCTGATGGTTCTATCACTTGGAGAAAGGAGTATCACACTATATTCCTTTCAGCATATCAATAGTCTCCGAGCATTGAGATCCACAGTGAAAATTATCTGGTCATGACTCAAACACTGTGTTCACTCAATCGATTGACACCTGCAGAAGTTTCCTCATCTCTCCTTCATTATGAAACTGCAAACTGAAAATTCAATGATACTTATCTGAAAGAATGGCGCCAAAATATTCGCTATCTTTTAACCCAGTATCACTTGACTGACAAAATGAAGAAAGTAGTTCAGATGATCCAGAGTGATAATCACGTGCTTATACCAGCTGTCTCTTTTGTGTGGTGTAATATAAAGTATGGAAGTGTTGTCCTCTTTTCCAGAGAGGGTAAAATTATTAGTAAAGAAGTACGAGTACAAGAAAGTCATCTGTGTATGACTGGTCCAAGATAGAAGTCTATATAATTAGTTTTACTGTACTAGTAAAGACCATGTGTATATGTAGTAATAAATGCTAGCAGAGTAGTTGTACGTAGTCAGTTTGATAGGTGTGTTGCAGCAGTAGTATGGCAGTGTTCCAATTATATGTTTATACTGTTTGTGTAGGTAATCAGTGATGTAAGCGTCTCCTCCTTACGCCTATAAAAGGAGGGCTTCCCCCATTGTAAAAGACCAAGTTAGAAAGCCAGTCAGTTGGCTTTTTTGTTGAGAATACTGCTGAGCTTGAGTGAGTGAAGCTGATTTTTTAGGTGCTTCATTTCAGCATCCTTTTGAGAAAAAGCTGCTGAAAATGCTTAGTTGGCATATGTCATCTGGAGAAGTTCCTGGTGAACATTTTGAATTTTCTGCTGCAAATCTCTGATAAGAATTTCCAAAGTTGATAACTTCTTATGGACAAAATTCTCCAAATTTTGTTGAGAGTTAGCAATTCTCTAAAGAATTTGTCAAAACCTTCAACATCTTTGTATTTTCAAATATGGTCTTGATGAAGGTCCCATAAAAGGTCTACCTTTCCATCTTGTTTATCCATTTCTCACCCAATTTGAAGTGTCTTACCATAATGTCTTTTATTTTAGTAAAGAAGTACGAGTACAAGAAGGTCATCTGTGTATGACTGGTCCAAGATAGAAGTCTATATAATTGGTTTTTACTGTACTAGTAAAGACCATGTGTATATGTAGTAATAAATGCTAGCAGAGTAGTTGTACGTAGTTAGTTTGATAGGTGTGTTGCAGCAGTAGTATGGCAGTGTTCCAATTATATGTTTATACTATTTGTGTAGGTAATCAATGATGTAAGCGTCCCCTCCTTACGCCTATAAAAGGAGGGCTTCCCCCATTGTAAAAGACCAAGTTAGAAAGACAGTCAGTTTTTGCAATAATATTCCAGTCTCTTGTGTTCTTATAATTCATTGTTGTGTTCTCTTTACGATCCTAACCTACTTAGTGTTTGTGCCCACTTCATGTCATTTATGCCACTTTGAACATAATTCTCCTACTGATTTACATAGTAAAAAGGGCTCTCTTCAGTATACTATTACCATATGTAAACCCCAAGGAATTTGTTGAGTAGCAAGTACCGAAGTACGGAGTTTACTCTCCCAAGCTCGCAGATTCAATTTTCATAGCCACTAAAATCCTTGGGCCTACAGGAAATTTGCACAATTATTAACTTTAGGGTCTTGAATTAACTGTTATACGAATAAGTTGGCCAAGACACTTGTCTATACAAAAATTCATATCATATGTATCGATGACAAAACCAAATACAAAGACAAAAAAAGAGCCCTCATAAGGAAATTTCCCAACTATCGGAGATTCTCTAAATAGTAATTATTTACAAAAGGTAGTGAATGCTTTAGAGTACGTGGTCATCGATACATAACCAAACCAAACCAAATCGAGTCTTACGTCTCAATTACTTGGGGTCGGCTACATGAATCTGTTTCCTCCATTGAGCTCTGTTAAGAGCCACTTAATGGGTTTGTGTGAACAAGTATCCCTTAACAGAGCTCAATAGAGAAAACGGATTTATGTAGCCGACCTCAAGTTATTGAGAAATAAGACTCGGTTTGGTTTAGTTTGGTTTGGTTATGTATCGATGACCACTCTAAAGCATTCACTACCTTTTGTAAATAATTACTATTTAGAGAATCTCCAATAGTTAGGAAATTTCCTTGAGGGCTCTTTTTTGTCTTTGTATTTTGTTTTGGCATTCAATGAGTTTTTTTTTTTTTTTTGTAAATAGCATTTACCACATGCACTTATTAGATAAATGTTTTAAGATGAATGTTTTGCCTCACTTATTTAAGACGTAAACCATAAGCACAAAAGTCCAAGTGAAAAACGAAGGCATTCAATGAGTTACGAAATCTTTACTCAAAAAATTAAATATTTTGCCAAAAAAGCTAAACACTTAAAATATTTGGCCCATGACCTAAATGGAAGTAATCAATAGTTGTGATTTAAAGGATAAAATGGTCATTGCAACAAAAAGAATAGCAACATGATACCTCAGCGAGTGATGTCTAAGTATTGTTCAAGTCGCATTGAAGATCTATTCAACAACAAACCAAACGGTTAACATTATCCATAAGAACCCAGAATAAGCCCACATGCATATGAGAAACGGAATGCTAGAGTTGAACTAGAGAAGGCTCATTCCTCGAAAAAAAAAATAACTTCTACAACTGCAAAACGTGGCATTTTTCTAGTTGTAATAATCCGATGCAAAGAAACGATATAATAGCTTTCCCCTTTTGACCTTGGGGTTTAACCCAATGGTCGTATAGCGCTCGCTCTTTCGAAGCGTGAGGTTTGATTCTTACGTACAGAAGATTGGCCCATGTAGTAATTTAGTAAATACTACTTCCTCCGTCCCTATTTAATCATTCACTACGGTTTTGCGTGCATTTTCAATAATTTATATCTCTCAACGTATATTGCTAAAAATATGCAATATAGATCTTGTTTGATAGATCTCAATTTTTTCTCTAAGACAATAATTTCAAAACATAAAACATAATATACATCGAGAGATATAAGCCGTTAAAAATACATGTAAAACTATAATAGAGAATTAAATAAGGACGGAGGGAGTAACATCCTATTGTCAAGAATAATAAAAGCTTTTCCATTTTAGTACTTGTCCCAGTTTCTAATCAACTGAGAATTTAAACATTTTTATATTTGCAATTGAGCCCCTCATTTGTCTATTATTATTCTACATTTTCCTCCAATTAGCAACTTCCATTCAATTTGTAGACAAATTTACTATGCCACATGTAAGAGCCGTAAGCCACACACTGTCTCACATCCAAACCCATGACTACTACAATAATAGATATGCGTCACACTAAAAAGATTCACAAAGATTATGGTTTTCAGTGAAAGTGTGATAAAAAGTGATACTTAAAATTTTTTATCTCAGTTTAAGTCCAAAGCTGAGATAAAAAGTATGTTTTAGCGCAAAATAAAAGACCTTGCTCTTGCGGCGAGATAAAAGAAAAACAACCTCACCCTTGCGGCGTGATAAAAGATTTTAGGGCCGAAAAAATAAGATAAAAGATCTCGCTCTTGTAGTGAGATAAAAGAGAAAAGACATCACTCTTGTGGCGTGATAAAAAAGAGAAAAGATTTCACCCTTGTGGCGTGATAAAAAATTTTAGGGCAGAAAAGAATGTGATAAAAGATCTCTCTTTTGTGGCGAGATAAAAGAGAAAAGATATCACCCTTGTAGCGTGGTAAAAAAACTTTAGCGCGGAAAAAAGTGAGATAAATTATCTCTCTTATAGCGAGATAAAAAGCCTATCCATTTAGGCGCGTAATCTGAATTTTCATGTGGGCGGGCTGGTACTCATTTAGATAGGCTTTGAAAAGTTATGTGAGAAAAACGATGTCGTTTAAGAACTTTGAAAAGTTCTTTTTTTCTTTTTTACAAAAGGTAAGAAGATAAGCCATAATTACACTCATTTACGTTTCATCTTCATCTTCACGTCCAAAGAGAGAGAGAGAGAAGGCAAATTCCACAACTGGGTTCCACGAGTGCCCAGTTGTTTCTTCAACGATGGACGAACTGTTCCACTAGTGCCTGATTTTCACGTAGGCGAGCTGTGATCTTTATGGTTTATTGTAGTAGTGAAATTACTTATTTCGGATGTTTTTCAAGTATACGTTTGATACATTAGGTAAAAAAGCAATTATATTATTATGGTTTAGTCTTATCTGAAAAGGATTAAAATCCAATTGGGAAGCCACCATTTTATTTTTTTTGCTTGGCAAAAGAAACATTTTATAAAACTTGAAAGGGGTACATCGAGAGAGGGAAAAAAATCAATGTAAACTAACCATTGAAATATAAATTCAATATAAACATAAAATCCATGTGAAATGGTTAGTTTATAAAAAAAAAAATCTAAAATTTGTCTATAATGTTACAATATGCAGGTTGTGATAATTTTTATAAAAATACAAAGCGCATACTATAACAAAAAATACTATTGTCTACTAAATTTACTAGCTAAAACTAAATTTTTTGCCCCAAGAAAATCCTTTGGTGACCAACAACTAATTTTGATTGGCAAAAGATCTGTTGTCATATTTTTTAAATTTTTTATACAATGTTTATATATGTATTTTTATATATTTTAATATCATGTTAATTGCATTTCAAAAAATTCAGCAAATTTTAAGGGAAAAAAAAAGTTCTCACTTTAGGGAGTAAATATAAATATTTTTGTTTTCCTAATGTAACAGAAGTTTTTGGCTAGCTTAGTGGTAAGGGCTTGGGAAATCAACTAATGGTGCATGGGTTTGAAACTTGGCAATGACAAGAAAAGATGGTCTAATAGATACAAAGAAAAGATCACGCACAATGGTTTTCCATCTCACTTAATAGTGTGATCATTTTGAACTTTCAATCACGGTTATAGATTGTGATCTAAAGTGACATACAATCACACCCAAAAAAGAGAAACGATCTCGCCCAAGAGAAACAATCACGGCTTATAACTGTGATAAAAGAGAAACGATCACGGCTTTTGGCCGTGATTGTTTCTCTCTTTCAATCACAGTTTATAACAGTGATAAAAGAGAATGACTTACAATCACACTTAGATCCATCACGGTAGCAGGAGCGTGATGGAAAACTTACAATCACAACTAATAGCTGTGATCTTTATGGTTTATTGTAGTAACCCATCGCAAGTGTTCCCAAATTGAGATACGTATCATGTAGCGTTTTTTTCATTTCACGAATCATATCGAAATACATATCGTGTATTGTATATAGGAAGTGTTGGAGTCGATGATGTGGAAATGAGCTTCTGTCTTGAGATTTCTAAACGTCACTTGTTGGTTGTTACAGATCTAAAATACAAGATAAAAGGTAGTTTATTAGTGAGATTCTCCCCTTAATGGGGTTTATAGTTGAGTTGGGCTTATCTTGTTGGGTTAGCTATTGGACTTAATTATTTCGTGGACTCTCACTTGCACAATGGATATAGTGTCTCATGATTTGTACTTTGTACTTCATATATGATATAATGATCTCTCCTATCAATTGGTACCTCAGTTTGGATTTTCTTCAATTTTCACGTATGCCGATCATGTATCAAATAAAGTCCGATGAACATAATTTCTGGCATGATTATGGTTCTTGCCGAACTCTACAAAATGAACTAAATTGATTATCCAAACGCAATCGAAAAATGGCCGAAAAATAAGAAATGGACCGGAGAGGATACCATGGGGCTTGATATCCCCGGTATACCTAAAAGTTTCTCCCGGCATCAGTTCCTTCAAGCCTACCATTGACCCATCATCATTGGTATAGTTGTTGTGGATTGAAGGATGAGGTATTAGGTTAATTGTGAGCACTTGAGATTGAACCCAGTTAGGCTCGGACTCGATCGGTTAGGCAAATATTGGTCTCGATTGAATTTGGCTCGGGCTTGATTTGAGCTTAAAGAATTGAGATCGAGTTCAGCTCATTTAAAAATTTTGAAGCTTAGAGTTGGCTCGTCAAACTCAGGCAAGTTAAAACGAACCAAATCGAGTCAAACTCAAGCTCGTTTAAGGAATACTATTTGGCTAAAAGGATATACTGGGAACAAAAGACAAATGACTATATATATATACACCCCAAAGAAAATACTATTAACAAATACGTATATCTAAAACCAAAATTTTATTTACATGTTAATAATGATCTCATGTTCACGAGCCTAACCGAATCAAATATTGTTAGGCTGTGTTTGGATGTCAGGTATTGAAAGAGGGAATATGAATGTGATTCCAGAACTTCAACATTTCTATGTTTGTGAAGAGTGAAAATGAGATTACTGATCTCCCAATCCATGAGGAATCACATTCCTGAATATAGGAGGAATCTGATCCTTCCCACCCCCCATAGAAATCTTGGATTCCTGGCTCGATCGATCAATATAAAAAGGAAACGTTTGACTTAGGATGTAACGCCCCGATTTCTCAAGGGATTTCGGAAGCATTAACCCTAAAATACACTGAATTTTACAAACTATTAGGCCCTTATTTATCTTTATACAAAAATTACAATTTCAAAATAATACAAAAAAATCTATGTACATTTACTTAATAAAAGCAACTCCAGAGCGACTCTAATTTTGACACGAATTCCAAGCAACATTGGCCCAGGCTCCGTTCCAGGAGTCCCACCTGTATCAACTTCTCCACTGTGGAATCCTGCACACTCTGGCAAATTGAACGCCGAAGCAAACGATTTGCCAGGATACAAACGTATCCTGAGTGATAATTCACTAAGTAGAAATCCTAAAACCCAATACCACAATATGCAGATCAACAATATAATAATTCATAATACACCGAAGGTACAAAATAATAGCACATCGTCTTTTTCTTTACTATCCATCATCTTACATGTAATCTAAGGATTCTCTCCGCGAGATTCTTTCCTCCCACATCCACTAACTATAATCGTCTCATGGGTCCACCCTTCCTCTTGCTTGTCCTGCACCAGGGTCCTAGGTGAGCGCATCTAAGTTATGTACCGAGTATATTCTCACTTAAGACCATAACAGGAGGATCGAGTCATCCCATGACGTATCGTACATTAGGGTCGGACATCCACTACCCCACGCTAACTATAACCGTCTCATGAAACCCATTCTCTTCCTCAAAGAGAAACTTTCCATGACGTATTATACATTAACGTCTCACTAACTATAACCGTCTCATGGGACCCATTCTCTTCCTCAAAGAGAAACTTCTCATGACGTATCATATGTTAGCGTCACAACACCGGGCCCCTCAGGTAACCCATTTCAACACAGGGCCCCATAGGTTACCCTTGCCATCACCATGGCTCAAATCACAATCCACACAATCACACTTCCAACACTTTATCAATTTCCATTTACTTAACATCGTCTACATGAGTCACTACTCGTAACCACCCAGGGAACCTATTTGTCCAATCTACAGCCACAACAAAATATCACACGGTTCAACATTTCAACTAAAAGTACTAACAACACATAACCATGCGATAAAATTAATCATGTCATAGAATTAATCATGCGAGTAATAAAATAATATTCAGTCAAACAATTAATTATTACACTTAAAATTAAGTCTATTTTTCTCGTTTAGAAATTTTATAAAACATTTTTACTATTTAAACATTTTCTTTAACTCTCATATTATTTATAAATTTTACAAACAAATTTGTTTTTATTTAAAAAAATACTTATTGCTAAATTTAGTATTTACTAACTATATTAAATATTAATATGAGATTTTTATAACAACAAAATTATGAGAGGCTATTCTAGTCAATAATTATTAGAGTTAAAGATTAACTAATATATAATCTAAAATATTTCTTGTTTACAATCTAAATAAATTTTTACTAGTAAAATATTCTTGTTAATATTTCATAAACATTTATCTATCCCAATAATTTATTAAACACGTAGACGTCCACTCAAATACAAATTAACAATGTATCATCAATAATAATTTCACAATAAAACACTTGTTAAATGATCATAAATTTTCACAGGGTATAACACTAATCATTCTAGCACAACCGGACTAAATTTTAATATAAATAGAGCTAAAAATAAATTGACAATTTAACAGCAGGTCATCATCTTCGATAAACTTTAAATCTAAGTAACTCCGTTAAAATGCAGATAAAGGTTTCGGGTTTCCGGAAAACTACCTCAAACGCGATTCTAAGTCCGAATAAGTGTTATGCGGTGTCCGTAGATCGCCATGGTGGTTTTGAAATCTCGAGGCAGCGTCCGGCGGCACTCCGACAGGGCCCGCAGCAGCGGTGTGCACACACCTATGGCCACAACTCTCTCTCTCTCTCTCTCTCTCTCTCTCTCTCTATTCTAGACTCAACAATAAAATTGGGAGTGAAATAATATACTGGTGTTCAATTTTCGGATTATGTGGGTATGTATAATGAGGGAGAATAAAGTAGTGAGAATGTGAGATGATAAGTGTAGAAGTGGTGGAATGAGGAAGGAGAGTGATACTGATAATGATAAAAAGATAAGGAACAAGTGCCACATTTGGGGAGGGTGTTTCAATTCTAATGTATGTGGACGCATGTATGTACATGGTGAGAATGTATCTGGACGCTTTTATGTATAGGATGAGAGAGAGAAGTGGAGAGTTAGTTTGAATAGAGTTCTACTTAGAGTTTAGATAGGAAAGATAAGAGATGAATATGAATCACTGATTCTCTGTATATCTAAAGTTTAAATACATATCTTATACAATAGTGCAAATAATATCATTTGTACACATAATAATATATTTTAATTATTCAATCTAATTAATTATTGAATTAGAAATTTAACAATATAAATTTGTAATAAAAAAAATTAGGTCAAAAATCCGGGTTGTTACATAGGATATTTCCCAAATAAATGATTCCTAGAGAAGATTACTTAATTAATCCAAACCGTCGGAATATAATTACTCCAGGTATCGAATTACTAGGAATTCGATTACCTTCCTATTCCTACACAAAAGTGCTACACACACAACGGTTGTGTAAAACATAACACACAATCAATCTCTAGCCGTCCATTGCTGTAATAAATGATCATGATTCACTCAAACTCTTTCCCATAAAAGTTAGACTTTTTCTTGAAAAAGTTTGTTTAAAATCTAGACCATCCAAATACATCTGGACGGTCAGAATTACGCACACAACCAACACAACGATTGTGCAAGTAGCATTTTTGATTCCTACAACAGATTACGAGCATCCAAATTGAGCCTTAGGTTTAAGTTCAACTCATTTATTGAAGGATCCTATAATTGAGGTTTGCGTTTAATTAGTTTAGTAGACAAAATGAACTCGAAACGAGTTCGTACCAAAATGAGCATCGAATGGTACGCTAGTTCATTTTCAACCCTATGGGTTGGGGCTATGTATCAACGGCAAATATTACTGATAAGCTGAGGTGGCATTCTAGTTTTGCCCCTTAAAAAATAAGTACTTATTTACAATTTATAAGCTTAAAAGTAATAGGTTTACTGAAATCAAAAAAATATGTAATGTGAATATTGATTGATAGATTTTGATGAGATCCATCAAACCCTGTAAAAAAAAATTGAAAATTTATTTTCTTAAGTCCATTATTTTTAAGCTTAAAAATAAGCACTTATTTTTGAAGTACTTATTTGAGAAAATGGAACGGGGTAACTTCTATCAATGGTAAGTGGGGTGGGTCGAATAGGAAAAAATAGATACTTGAAGGAATAACTGGAATATTAAATTTTAAGTGCTCATTGTGGAATTGTATGGTTGGGCTTTAATTACTTTTCCATGGAAGATTTGAGAGTACGATTCTCCAAATCTCAATCGATGGTAATTGCCTAGAGTAACTCCAACCATTGAATTTTTATACTATATGTAAACTCCTACTTTGCCTCTGGGAAAACTTCTAGTCAAAAGATTAACAAAACCGACTAGGAATTGAATTCTCCCAAATTCTTTTCGCTATGTTTGGATGTCCGATATCTTACGCCCCGTTCAGTTGTACGGAAACGATAGAAAATCATTTTTTCTGTAATTTTCTATGTGTTCAGTTACCAGAAAGTTGTAGGACTTTCAGTTTCAACTTTCCCACTGGGAAACACTTTCCTGCAAAATAGGTCTTGCCAAAAAGAATGAATTCTTGTATTTCTACAAGATTTCTTATCAAGAGAACATACACAAGAAAATAAATTTTATTTTCCTTTATTTCACATCACTTCACTTTTTCTGGGTACCAATTTCTCACATAGCATCCCCAACAACTGAACGGAGCCTTAGGGAGAAATGGAAAATTCCCGACAACTCCTTAGGGAGAAATGAAAAATTCCCGACAACTAAACGGAGCCTTAGGGAGAAATGAAAATGTGATTTCGGAATTCTAACATTCTTATGTTTGGCAAGAGTTTGAATGAGAATATGATTCCTTATCTCTCAATCCAGATGTAATCATTTTCGTAAATAGACGAGGAATTTGATCTCTCCACAACTACCTCATGGGAATGTGAGATTACGAGATAATCTAAATCCGGAAAATATGAAAAGCTCAATATGTTTCCTCTTATACCCTCAATTCCCACATTACATGCACTCCCGCCATTTCCTTTCCACTATGTGTACTACAATTTCTAGCTCTCTTCTTCTTCTTTTTCCTATTGCCAGCCAAACCAAGAATGGGTAAATGTCTAGTTTCTTGCTGAGAAAAAAAACATAGGATGTGCAATGACCAGGTTTATGTTTCAAAAAAAAAAAAAGGTTTTGGCTGCAAAAATGAGAACAATTATTTGTTTTTTCTTTGGTTCAATCTAGTACAGTGACAAATATGTTTTCGAATATTTTTATTGTAATAATGTAGTGATGAGACAAAAAAAAAAGAAAAAAAAAAAGAAGAAAGAAAAGATGTTCCCGTGATTAATAGGAACAAGATATCAAATTCCATAACCCTTCCTGACATCGTGGGTTGCGAAATCAAGTACTTGAGAGCGCGAGATAAGGTGTATCTTGTGCACGAGCATATAATGTCTTAACTTTTTTGCTGTGAAAACAAGCGCTAAACAGATCTTTTCGACAATATATTTTCTAGGTTTTACATCGATCATTCTACATAATAGTGTTTAAACATATGATCCAAAGTACATCTTCAAGGCAGATGAATAGAATTTGGGAAAGTTGTTTTTTCTAAAGGTACAAAAAAAAAAATATGGGTTCCGAAAATGTGCATACGCAGGCATCGCAGAGTTCATTTAAAAAAAATTAAAAATTAATGGACGGTTTGGATTATTCGTATGCGACTCAAAAATAGGCTCCGCGTGTCATATATACACTTTTTAGTGTCTCAATTTTCGAGAATTTTTTTGGTACCGAGTGAGTATCACGTGACCGTGCCCACATGGTACCCAAGCAGCTCATCCGTGTCATCAAAAAATGTGCCCGAGCAGATTGAAATACTCTCTTAATTTCCTCTCATCCCACCACTCTCTCCTTTTTATCTCTTCAAATCCGAGCCATTCAAAATCGAAATGGACGGTTTAGATGCACCGAGCGAACATCACGTAATACCCACCCGGCACTGGAAAAATTTTCTTTTCGATCGAGAAATTTTTCGGTACCAAATACCAATGTTCGGATTCTGCAAGTGAAACCGAAGGAGCTATGGGCCGGAAAAGACGGTTCAGTCCAACTCCAACCGGTTCATGTGCGAGTCGGCCGGGGTAATATTTTCCCCTTGTCCAGTTAAACGAACAGCTAAACGCCTGTTACCATGCGTACGCACCACGTATACATAATCAGGGGCAAAACCGTCAACCAAATCCCTCGAAAAGCATGCCCGCTAGTGAGAGGACTCGAAATAACTGTGACTCTCTCTCTCTCTCTCTCTCTCTCTCTCTCTCTCTGCATATATGTATATAGGAGTATATGTATATGTTGATACATATGGGAAGCAGAAGAGAGAGAAAACGAGAAAGAAAACGGAAACAACTAACAAAGGAAACTAAATCACCTCTGTACTCCTTTTTTACGAGGGATTTTTGGGGAGAGAGAGAGAGAGAGAGAAACAGAGGGGGCCTCGGGATGCGGAATAACAGGGGAGGGCTGGGGGTGCTGAGGGCGTCAATGTGCGGGGCTTCCGAGCAAGAAATCGAGCAGTTCTCCAGAGACGGAAGCCATTACAGCCTCTCCACTGGGATTTTACCGTCTCTTGGCGGCAGGAGTAATCGCAGGGTCAAGCTCAGTAGATTCATTGTCTCCCCTTACGACCGCCGTTACAGGTTCTTAATCTTGTTCTCTCTCTCATTATTAAGGGCGGATATCGTGTCGTGTGTCGTGTCATCTCGTATCAAAATAATTCTCTCAACTGCAACCCAATCTGTTTACCTTTTCGTGCTATCGTATTCCCGTGTCAGAAATAGCTGACCCACCTCATGTCATATTCGTGCCTTGTTCTCGTATCTTGCCGGAAATTCCCAACCCTTCTCTGATCCATATACATGTGTTTGTATATGTATAGCTTCTATCTACTGGCAAATCCCCATTGGACGATGAGATTGGTCGTCAAGATTAGTTGATGAGCACGTAAAAGCAAGTCCGGAAATTAAGTTATAACTACAATATATGTCGGATGTATTACCCTCTTTGCTTTTATACGCATAGTAGTTGCAGATTGAGGATGCTAACCCTCTTCTCTGTTTGTCCGTTTTACTTTAGATCAACTTTTCAATTCTTTTTCCTTCCAATCAAAATACAAAAGGTCTACTTCTGCAACTTTAAAACACAAACCCGGACAGAACTTCTAGGGAGCCGATATACGTGGGCTCACCTTTGTTGAACGGTTTTGTTCCGAACGCAATTGTGTTTAAGGCCATGTTTTGAATTTGTGTTCCTAATATTGCTCATCAAATCATATTCCTTATATTCTTCTTCGAAAAGTGACAAACATCATAGAACGGGAGGGGAGAGAGAGTATTGGTTATGGATCTGGCTTCTTTACAATCTAGGTATAACCTACCGGGTACGGAGACTCCAAGATGAATTTGGCTTCTTTCCGTCAGAAATCATTAATTGTCAGATGAGCGACCAAGATGCGACTACAACTTGCCGTTCAAGATTGCACTGTGGAAGAGCTTGATCTTTTGTTATGGACTCTACTGGGAGAATTTGACTCTAACTACCCAAGGGTACTATTGACATTTTAGATTAGGTATTATTACTATTTTCGCCCTCCATTGAAACTTGAAACACCACATCGGGTGAATTTTCTTTTTTGTAAATGAAAATCGGGTGAACTGTGTTTTACTATCTTAATGCTTAATTTTCTCTATCTGTTTCCCCCATCACTAAAGATAGGTACATTACCTTTTTACACTACATAGTTACACTACATCTTATGTGGAACCTATTTTGAGTCCCAAAAAAATACCGATAAATTTTAAAATATTGTTTTATGGAGTTCTATAAAAAATTAGTTTCAATGAATGTCGGTAAGTACTACTTTTGGATTCATAGGTGTGAAATTGCTTAATTGTGCAGTTTCGCCACTACGAATCTAGAAATAATACTTACCAATATCTGTTAAAGCTAATTTTTTACAGAACCCCATTAAATAATATTTTAGAATTTATGAATATTTTTCTAGATTTTTTTGAAATCTGAAATGAGCTCCACATAAAATGTAGTGTAACTTGTAGTGTAACTATGTAGTGTATGTAGCATCTCTCTTCGCCCATATCCTTTAAGTAGTAAGTACTACATTGGTAATTGGTTTTTTTTTTCTAACTCGAGGTGTCCAGGTCAACTTGCATTTTGACTAATTCCCGGGGTCAAGCTTAAATTGGTTACGGGCATATAGCATTTGTTAGATTCTGTACTTGACATAAATTTAGTATTCTTTTGCTAGTTTAATATAGTAGTTTCCTTTTTTGAGAAAATCTTTTTCACGGTTCTGCCGTAAATAGTTGTTTACGGTAATCGCAGCAGTCCAAAAGAGTTCTAGTTCATTAAAATCCGAACCGTCCAAAACATTTCTAGACTAAATTCCATCCTTTATTCTTGGTATGATCTTTTTTTTTTTTTTTTTTTTTCCCTGAGCTATTTTTCTAGTCTATTCGTGTCCTCTTTCGAATCTCTCTTTATTTTCAATCAGGAAAGCTTTTAACTGTCCCAATCTTTTTTCTGCCTTTGGGAATTAGTTCCTATTCTATGTTTTCCGTCGTGCACATGGATTTGGACTTCTATAGTAAAAAGTGAGTAAAAGCATGGACCAGATTCATTCCTAATAGGAGGCCTTGATACTAGGTAACTTTCTTTGATTATTTGAAGATCCCTTTCCGTGTTTGAACAGTATGCGAAATATGATCCTTTACTCCTTTGAATGTTTTTGACTAGTCGATTTTCCTGATTGAAAAATTCGATTTGAATGCTAATGAATAGGATCCATTTGTAGAAATATGCAACTGGCACTCTGGCAGATGTTTTTTGAATTTATCTGTCTGTATTGGTATTTTATAAATATGTCACTGTTAAACGTATCTGCAGTTCTTTTAAGTAGAAAATATTGTTTACTAAACTTAGCTCAGGTAAACTAATTTTTTCAGGGCATGGGAGACATTTCTGGTTATTTTGGTCGTGTACACTGCATGGGTATCTCCATTCGAATTTGGTTTCCTTGCAAAGCCAAAGGGGCCACTACCAGTTACAGATAACGTTGTGAACGGGTTTTTCGCCATTGATATCATTCTCACCTTCTTCGTAGCTTACCTTGATAAATCCACCTACCTACTCGTTGATGACCGAAAGCAAATAGCCTGGAAATATGCAAGCTCTTGGTTGGTATTTGATGTCGTTTCCACAATCCCTTCTGAGCTTGCTAGGAAGATCTCCCCTGGACCCTTCCGTTCGTATGGCTTATTCAACATGCTTCGTCTATGGCGTCTTCGTAGAGTTAGTGCTCTATTTTCAAGGTAAATTCCTAGATAATGTTACAAACTTAGTTTCCAGTTTATCCTGGATGAAATTTATCCTAATGTTAATCCTAATTCCCAATTTTTGTTGTTTACAACAGAATGGAGAAAGATAGGAACTTCAACTACTTTTGGGTTCGGTGTGCCAAGCTTATATGTGTAAGTATATTTGAGAAGCCGAGTAATAGGAAAGTGTCCAGAATGCAGCATGACACTAATGTGTCCATCTTGGTGGAGTGTAAGCCCCATCGAGAATGAATGCATACATTCTAGACACTTATTTTGAAAAGATTTACGGGTCTTTAGTGGCTTATGTGGCTTTGATTGGCATAATAGGTCACCCTTTTCGCGGTTCATTGTGCTGGGTGCTTCTACTATCTTCTTGCTGCACGTTATCATGACCCATCAAGGACATGGATTGGAGCATCCATGAATGACTTCGTTCATCAAAGCCTGTGGATCCGATATGTCACCTCTATCTATTGGTCTATCACTACTCTCACGACCGTCGGATATGGTGACTTGCATGCTCAGAATACAAGGGAGATGGTCTTTGACATATTCTACATGCTTTTCAACCTTGGACTGACTGCGTATCTGATAGGAAACATGACCAACTTGGTTGTCCATGGTACCAGTAAAACTAGAGAATTTGTAAGTAAATTCTCAATTATCATTTCAATTTCAGCAGATGATTTTCTAATGTTTGTTGCTTTTGTTGGAATTGTTGTTCATCATATATGTTGTAACTTCTTGTATTATTATTATTTTTTCTAAACGGCCGAAATTCAAATTCTTTATGGTTGGTTTGTGCGTTTTGGAACAGAGAGACACAATTCAAGCAGCTTCAAATTTTGCACAGAGAAACCGTTTGCCTGTTAGGCTGCAAGATCAGATGCTTGCCCACTTATCTTTGAAGTTCAGAACGGACTCTGAGGGTTTGCAGCAGAAGGAGACTCTTGATACCCTTCCGAAAGCCATCCGATCAAGCATTTCACATTTTCTTTTCTATTCTCTTGTAGATAAAGCATACTTGTTTAGTGGGGTGTCCAATGACTTGCTATTCCAGCTGGTAATAGACTGAGAAGAATCATGACTATCAAGCATTTTCTTACTCGAATATGTCCCCTAATGTTGGGTTTTCTACTTGTTTTTTTTGTTTTGAAGGTTTCGGAGATGAAAGCCGAGTATTTTCCTCCCAAAGAAGATGTGATATTGCAGAACGAAGCACCCACGGACTTCTACATTCTTGTCACTGGAGCTGTGGTAATTGCAGAACTTTCTCTATTTCATAATAGTTATCTCATTAATGAATTTAGTAGTCCAAACTTTACTCTTGCGATCACGTATATTACTGTCCAGTTGGATGGAGGGATTTTGGTGAAATTCTGATCCTATTGCACGTTTGGATGAGTAAAAGAGGTGAGAAACTGTGAGAACTGAAGAAAAACAGTGCAGATGTATATGGTCTACTTTGTTCAAATGACAACCCTTCTTTCCTCAACAACCTTTCCATGGCTACTATCTGTTTAATATAGTTTTATCCTTTTGTTATTTTCTTTACTTTATAATGTCCACTAATGATGGTTTCGAATGTTTTTACTTCACAGGATCTGCTGATCTTCAAAAATGGAGTGGAACAGGTCGTTGGAGAGGCTAAAACTGGTGATCTATGTGGAGAGATTGGTGTACTTTGTTACAGGCCACAGCTCTTTACAGTGCGGACCAAAAGATTGAGCCAATTACTACGAATGAACCGTGCCACTTTCTTGAATATTGTTCAGGCCAACGTTGGTGATGGAAACATAATCATGAATAATCTCCTTCAGGTCCGTAAAGCTGACATAACCATACATATTTTGGTCAAATGGCTACGCTTTGTATAGTTGAGATTAGTACATTGACGATGGACATGATATAAAACACTTGGAACCCATTACAACGGTCCCTAGAGGCTGAACTTTAACTTCTATATTTGGTTGGTTGGCAGCATTTGAAAGAAATGAAGGACCCGATAATGGATGGAGTTTTACTGGAAACAGAAAACATGCTTGCTCGTGGTAGAATGGACTTACCTCTCAGCCTATGCTTCGCAACACTCAGAGGAGATGACTTATTGTTGCATCAGTTGTTGAAACGAGGATTGGATCCAAACGAGTCGGACAACAACGGGAGGACTGCACTGGTGCACACGCTCTTTCCAAATTTTCCAAATTTTTTGTTTCTGTTCCCAAAAACGATTTTAACGTAGTTTCCCTATGTTTTGTGGAAAATCAGCACATAGCGGCATCTAAAGGAAGTGAGAATTGTGTGCTTCTTCTACTGGACTATGGAGCAGATCCGAATAGCAGAGGTATTTTCTTGACCTGTTTGAAATCAGCTTTAGCACTTATCAGCGTCTTTTCGGTCATTATAGCGATTGGATGTTTTTCGTCATCTTTTATGAACTTCTTTCAATTTGGTCTACATTTTTTTACTTTCCCGATTCCTCTCTTCGAGACGAAAAAAATAATGTAAGAATTGGACCCAAATTTAAAAAGTCCGGGCGAAGTTTGTCCACACTCACCTGAAAAAGAGTTTGATGATCTGTTGCCCTTCTAAATTTTCCTTTGTTGTACTTCTTGTACTTTTTGAAATAACTTTCCTCTAGCTGTATGTGTTTCTTTAACAGTCTTTTGGATTTCACAATCTATCTTTTTCGCCCCAGGTAGGCCCATCATGTCACATGACAGCAATCTTATTGTTTTCATAGGCTTACTTAATACTTGGTTCATTGACTTATTTAACTTCACTTCATTCAAAATAGCATTTCAATCAAGTCTCATTCCCCCGATAATTATGTGGTGCTCCAGCAGCCTCTACCACCACACATTCACGTAGAGGTCCTGTACACATCCTACGTGAATGTGTGGTGGTAGAGGCCCCTGAAGCATCACGTGACAATGCTCAAGGTGCACTAAATAATTACTCTGACATAACTTCAGAACGGCCTCTACCTCCACACATTCACGTGCCTCCATGTGAATGCATGATGGTAGAGGCCCCTGAAGCACCACGTGGCGGTGCTCTAGGTGCACTGAATAATCACTCTGACATAACTTCAGAATCTACATATATTGTTTTGAGTATCTATATTGTATCCATATGTCAATTTGAGCATATCTATGCCCCCTCAATTATTGGAATAATACTTGTATATTTTGAGGCAATTATCCAATTGTGAAGTTCAATCTTATTTTATTACTCACATCAATTATTTTTGTCAAACAAAGTCATTGTGCCCCCTTGATACTTTACAAGAACAAAATTCTCAAGATAGATTTAAGTTATCCATGCATGTGGTGTTGACTTTCTTAAATGATAATTCCTACCAATTGGGTTAGACTTTTGATATCTAATCAAAGCATTTGGTGGCAAACAGTGTGCATGTGGCTTTCCATTGTTAGACATGAGCACTTAATTATTGTAGTTCACCTTATCCTATCTCATGGTCATATACTCTCGTTTATGCTTTCAGCATTGTAGTTTTGCATTTTTTCCTCTCTTTTTAACCAAGTTCATTTTTCATAGGTTCGTTTTTATACGTGTTTGTTATCTATTTTCCTGAGCTGTAGACCTTGCTCTATAGGCGAAAATTTCCCCTTCACATTTGGCTCTAATGAAGAATTGTAAATCTATGCAAGGATTTTGAGACAGTATATTTTGTCCGTTTGCCTTTTCTTTTTGAAAAGAATCTAGGAAGATCACTGAATCTCAAATCGAACTAAGTACGAAAATACGTATATATTACGGGAAATGCATAGCTTGTTTTCATGTAGTCATCGCTCTGTTTGAGTGTGAACTGTCTAGGAAGATCACTGAATCTCGAATCGAACTAAGTACGGAAATACGTATATATTACGGGAAATGCATAGCTTGTTTTCATGTAGTCATCGCTCTGTTTGAGTGTAAACTGTTTCTATGTGAAAAGAAAATTGTACTATCTTAAACTTGGAAATCGGAGTATTTAGAATAGAATATGTACCCTTTTAAAAACTACGATCAAATAAATTATTGGAGCATAAAATTATTTGGTTTATGTACTAATAGTGTTCAGATGTGAAGCCATAATTTTTTATACATGGGGTCAAAAACTAGAACAAGAGTTGTTTATGGCAAAATAAAAGCTATATTGTGGGGTCAAACTGACAAATATTGAGTATAAAAGATTAACATTCTTTGAGAAATCAAAAAGACTGGCGTCAAGTGACCCCACTTGTCTCTGTCTCTGCCCTTGCCCGTGTTGTCAACCTTTCCCTCCGTCTTATGGTCGTGCACTCTCATTTAAGCTTTCTGCATTACATTTTTGAAACTTTTCTGGTGGATTAATGGACCAAGCCCAAATTGCTAATAGTTAACTATGATTGACATTTGTACAGATTTAGAAGGCAATGTCCCACTGTGGGAGGCCATAGTGGCTAACCACGAACCAGTTGTCAAGCTACTGAAAGACAATGGTGCCACCATTTCTCACGGCGACGTGGGCCAATTTGCGTGCACTGCGGCAGAGCAAAACAACTTGGACTTGCTCAAGAAAATCGTTACTCATGGTGGCAACGTAACTCTCCCGAGAAGCAACGGAACCACCGCCCTTCACGTGGCGGTTTGCGAAGGCAACACGGAAATAGTCAAGTTCCTTTTGGACCATGGATCTGACATGGACAAACTGGATGGCAACGGGTGGACCCCGAGGGAGCTAGCCGAGCAACAAGGACATGATGAGATAAAAACCCTTTTCCAATCCATCGAATCGGTCAAGGCTGTACCAGGACTGAACATTTCAGTCCCAATACAACAAAAACATGAGACTCGGTTCCTAGGGAGATTTACAAGCGAACCAACGATCCGACCCGTTTCCCAGGATGGCATGGAAGGATCGTGGGGTCAATTTCAATCTCAATCTCAATCCCAATCCCAATCCCGTTCCCGTCCCAGGCGTAGATCAAGTAACTTCCACAATTCCTTGTTTGGGATCATGTCGGTGGCACACGGAGGGAATAACGATTTAATCTTGTCTATGAGTCCAAAACCAAAAAAGGGTGTTAAGCTGAGTAGAGATTACCCGCCGAGAGTGACGGTGAGTTGGCCCGAAAAGGGAGATGTGAAAGGAAAGCTTGTGTTGCTTCCACGGAGTTTTGAAGAGCTATTGGACGTTGGTGCTAAGAAATTCGGATCGTTGCCTAGCAAGGTTCTGACGAAGGATGGAGCTGAGGTTGATGATATAGAGCTGATTAGAGATGGTGATCATCTTGTATTTTGTTGCGATGGTGGTCAGGTGGGAGAAACCAATCGCCCAAATGGCGAAGTGGCACATTGATTTGTTGTCTTTACCATTTTTTGTGCTAATTGCGTGGTCGGATTGCTGATTGACTGATTCAATGTATAAATGTTTGTTTCATCTGGCTCAGAGATGGTGATATGCACCAGTTGACTGAAATTTTTGGAGTTCAATGATCAACAATTTAGGTCCCTTAACGAAGGATTGAAGAGAATGATCATTTCAGCTTAAGTTCATTTCTTAAAACATTTTCTGGGCTCATCACAACAATGAATATAACACAGCAAATATTTCATATTCCGATTTCAGGTAATCTTTCTAGGACATTTAGTTCATTAATTACTTTGAGCTGGCTACAGGGTATTTTGTATAATTTGTGATAATTTCTAGTTAAGCTAATTCCAAACGGCCCCATGGACCGCTATCAATGTGTGGAAGAGACATGCCCCAGTGACCCTGAATGAGTTTTTCAAACGTTAGTTGTCTTTTGTACCTCGTGTGAAACAGGTTTGCTTCAAGGATTCATCGGAGTTCGCCTTCCGGAGACAGTTCTCTCTCTTTACTTTCTCAAACCCTCCGAGAAAAAATTCATACGAAACAGCTTAGTCGTCGACAAATTGCACTTTCCGGAGACGGTTCTCTCTCTTTACTTTCTCAAACCCTCCGAGAAAAAATTCATACGAAACAGCTTAGTCGTCAACAAATTGCACTTTTTAATATAAGCTGTCGTGTTGGATGTCAGTAGAAACTGTAAAGCCCTATCGGAGCCACATTCATTTCACTACGAAAAAACTAAGCCATCACCCTGTTGCTAAACCGAAGAGTACAAATTAACCAAAGGGAAGACACAGAGAACTCTCAAAAGATATGGGAGAATATTGAACATATTGTTATTACCTCTGTAACCAGATTTTGTTGAGTTTAATTGATAAAGACATTGTTCACATTCTTCGGTAAATAAAAGACGAAATTGAAAACATCCTTTCTCGTTCCACAAAGTATGATTGCGAAACAAAATTATATTATCTCCATTTACATATACACCAGTGGTGAGAAGTTGGACGTCTATAACCTCTTCAGTCTTCAGCCCTCTCATTACAGAAGCTTAAGCATTTTCAGACGTTCTTCATGTACTGGATCCAGCTTTGGAGGGCTGTAACAACCATGTAGATCCTCCACAATGTACTCCTGCGAGGTTTTAAAATGGTAAGGAACATAATGGGACTGTCGTGGTAACGAGAATCAATGATTCGGAAGAGAAGAAGATAAATTGATCATGAATGGATCAGGTGAAGACCTAATAATTACTGAACTAAACTGCAATAGTAAACTAGGTTATAACAAATACGACTATACAAGGCTGCTAGGTGGGAATGCCGGACACAACCCATTAACATCACACGGAGGGAGTGAGAGGGTTTGGGTCGACCGTTAACACGACACGGAGGGAGTTAAGAGGGTTTGGGTCGACCACTTTATGAAACTTTTTGAAACGAACATGAATATGACACGACCCGCCAACATGCAAATTAAACGAGACGAATGCGGATTAGGCTCGATAAGGACACAGATAAACTTTGCGTGTCGACCCGTTAACCTAAAAAAACGCCACTCGAATACGACACGATACCTACGATGCCAACTCATAGCCCACACTTGTGTTTCCGTAGTTATGATAGAATTTCCAAATTAGTAGAAGATTTGTTTTTTTCAAAGGAAGGGTAGTGACTACCCTCAAAGCTCTCTTCTCAAACGTTCTTCTCTCTCTGCACTCTACGGTCCCCTTTTTATTTTATTGCCTGACTCTTTCTTCTCCCCCATTCAGTCCATCTCTTCCATGTGGCCATTGGCCGGAGGAGAGCACCGGAAGTTGAAGGAGTTGAGGTCGCCAAAATGGGTGTTGTGACTATTACCAAACCTGAACCCAACCTCTCCATGCACGACCGAATTCAACCATGACAGCAGCCACCGATGTTTCAATCGAGCACCGCCACCATACCCATCACTCAATTTATAATGGACTGTGTTCTAATTATTTCATACTCCCTATCTGCTCCCGTTCCCTTCCTGGAATTCGAACAAGAATATTCTTGTTCGAATTCCGGATATGAACGGCCCGTTGAATTGTGGTGACTGTTTTTTGTAGTGAGAAAATATCGAGAAGGAGAAAGGGCTCTAAAGGGAGGGGGGGGAGGCTGAACGGTACGATGGTCAGTGCACAAACCATGTCATGGCATTATCATTAACCAATCATACTTGGTCAACTTGTAAAGTAAAATATTGATGTAAGTATGGAAAGTCAAGACATGCAAATTATTGTACAAACCATTATAGAATTTTTTCCAAGATCAAAGCCAACTGAACATTTAATTTCCTAATCACTGTGTTTTCTAGTTTCTACGCTAAAAAAACCCAAAATTAATTAAATTCGTTTAGGCTAGTGCTTAGTTGCAGGAACCTTCAACTATGCCCACGTTTCTTCGACGGAAACGCATTTCCGCGTTCCCGTCGAAGGAAACTCCAAGAAACCCGTCCCAATGACGACGGGAACTCGTTCCTTACCTATACGGGAACTTACACCCAAAAAGCGGTTGAGAGACTTATGATTCAAGTTGCAATTGGTACCTTTAAAGTTGTTTTGATATCGTTAGTGAGCACATTTGATATTAACCTTCTAGAGTCATATTAATGCCCTTAACTTTTACGCCTACTTAATATGCACAAGAGCTCTATTGTGTAATCATGTGCTACAATAAAAATGTTGAAATATAACTAGAAACTTATAATTTTAATAGTAATATTTTATGTGGTAGAATAATATTTTTATATTGACATTCAACAATATAAAATTCCAAAATATATTTATAATTTTAATAATTTTTCCTAACCGCTCCCAATGGCGCTCCCACACTTCTGTGATCATCCGTTCCCCCGCTCCCGTCCCCGCTCCTGCTTCGTGTAACTAAGGGCTAGTGTTCTAATAACTTCTAGAGCAAAACTTTTAATAAATATAAAACACTCTAGAGCATGAAAAACTTCATACTAGTTGTGGCTTAAGGCATTTTTCAATGCCATGACTTTGGTTATTATTGACTTTTTTCTTCTTTTTTTTGATTTTATCATTTATGTGATAATGGTATTGGAAATGTCCTCATTTTTGTTGTTGGATTAAGTAAGTTGTTCAAGTGCAACATTGCTATGTGTATATTTTTATACACATCAAAAAAATAACTAAGGTTTTTAACAGTGTCAACCCAAACATAATACAGTTTAAAGCAGGTCAAATAAGTGTAGACATATTTGACAGTTCACACGTTTATGTTAACATGTGTATCAACACGAACACAAAATGACACCACCCCTAGCTGCAGCCCAGTTCAGGTGGCAAAAATTAAAATCATCAATTTCAGATTAGGGATTCAGTTTGACCTAAAATTTTACTGAGTAAAGAGTGGCTAGTATAGTAAGCAGGGGCGGATCAAGACTTTTTGCCCAATGAGAGCAAACCTTAGGACCTCATAAGACCTTGGACACGTCTTCAAATTTCAAGCATATTGCTACGAAAATGAGAAAGTAAAAGCCAATGGTTAAGGCATGTCTCCGATGCAATTTCTCAACTATCATTTCACTTAAACATGCAAATTATTCACCTGTTTGGATAGGATATTTACAGCATGTTAATAGACTTCTAAAAACTTTGCGCATATCTTTCTGTTAAAAACTTGTTACTAAGATTTTATGTTAGTATTTGGCTACTTTATTGAAGGTAAAAACAACTAATTGATCAGTTTATTTGAACTGCTTCCAATGACCTATGCATTCTGTTATGTTTCCAGTCCCATGATCCATTCAAAACTAAATAATTAATCTCTCTCAGGCCAATGTCGTTAAATTAGCTATAGATTAAAATCACAAGAAAATAAAACAATGCATCTTAAACAAGATCTAAATTTTAGGTAGGAACAAAATTGTAGAAACTGACAGATGCAGTATAAACTCCCAAACAATAGGGAAAAACCGCAAAACTAATATATATCGTAAAATTGTAGGCGAAGTAGAAATTTCAAGGGAGTTGCGGGCAATTAATGGCTCCACCTTTGTGTAAAAAATGTATTCATTGCATTGACAAAACCGTACCTTTGTGAGTTCCCTTTTCGTGAGAATGTGGTAGTGTCTCTGCCAGATTCTCTGTATGGCCACGGTGGCAGCAAGGAAACCATAAGCAATGCCAAGAATAGCAAAAATAACAACAAATACAAGAACCAAAGCGAAGCAGGCTTCCAATGATGCCGGAAAGCAGTCCAAAATGCCCCATCCATAACAGCAGTTCTGGCATCCAGCCATTCGTGGGTCACTATTAAGGGAGGAGCAGTGTAGTATGAGCCCAAAGAACCCAAGAAGCACAAAGAATGCCAGCACTCCTGTGAACGTTAATACATGAACCCATCATGATAAGTTATCCAGTGGTAGAAACAACAAAATAACATAGGCAACAAAATTTGAAACACTAAAACAACCAGCTTTATGCCCATTTAAAACTAAGGGGAAAAATATATGTGTACATAGTATCTACTATCTAGCAATTAAGCAGGATTCAAAGATGAAAGACAAGTAAAAAGGAAAACGACTAGACCAAAGTAGATGCAGAGGTATTTCATTAAACCAGCGAAAGGTTACAAAACTTGACATGAAATTTATGCATAATTTCAATACTAAGGCGTATCCATCAAAAGCATGACAAACTCTGCAAATATGTTATTGGTAATATAAAGTAAAATGGTTTTGCCGTGAATATATATGTATACACACACACACACACACTCAGAATCCTGTTAGGGATCCCGCACAAAGAGAAAAATGTGGACCATGATCTCAGCCGTTGGATTGTGTTTTCAATGGTCCGGATCATTGAAAACACAATCCAACGGCTGAGATCATGTTCCACATTTCAAGATCCGGAGATTCCGGACTGTATATATATATATGGTAGGATTACTACGCTTACACAAATAAGGATTTTTCAGAAACCCTGAAGGCCGAAACCCTTAATGGCCAACTCCTACGATCTTCCCTACGATAACCGGTTTCGATTGGACAATGACTCATAGTATACAAAGTTCTGGGCTAATAATATTCAGGAGATTAACCCAATACAAAAATTAAATAAATAAATAAAAATAAAACTAAAAATTGGGAAGTATTTGTCAATTTGTCACAGGCTAATAACTTGAACTAGAGTAGTTCAATAATACATAGACATGTACCTATGCAATAGTAGAATGGTATGGGATGCTTTGACAATATACGGTCCCAACTATCATTGAATGAATTTCTGAAGTCTCCATCATTGTCCATAAGGTATGCAAACCCACCCATTGCAGCGATTACCTGCAAAACAGAGCTACCTTTCAGATAAAGTAACAGTGAGCAGGACGATAAGCATATTGGATACAGAAAGAGACCTAGAGCACATGGCATAAATGTTTAAGCCAGGAGATGCAGTGTAACAGTTCCTAAAAAGAAATGGTAGAAGCATCAACTACCAAGGTACAAAACTGTATACCAAGTTCAAAGCACCATCGCTTCAAACATCAAATAAATGTGATGTCAGAACTAACAAAAAAAAAAAGTCAGGAAGTTGTCATTTTAGGTATGTCTTAAAAAATAACTGGAGCATGCAGATTTGGCAGTCATAAATCCTATAGATGAATGATAGTATCAGGACAAATGCAACCTATGCAACGCCAGAGACAGATGAAACCACTTCTAAATTTCTGAAGAAAGGAACAAATGTAGGAAGTAACTGCTAATTACTTATGATTTTGGAATGCTAGTATTTTCCTGACATTGATGCTCAAGGATATTGCAAACAAATGAAACAATCCCCGCTTCAAGGTTCAAATTGAAATAGTTTCAGGATGCGGTGAAGCTGCAATCATTGCCTACAGACACACACGTTTGTGCCCAACACACTAGCATGCACAAGCTTGTCCCTTCCGCAACTTAACAAGAAGGTGTCAAGTCTCATGATCGAAATATTTTAAATCTTGTTCTTTGAAGGTATTATATGGTAGGCTCCAGTCTCTTTATCATCTTAACAAACAAAACCAAGTAAAATCAATTAAAAGCTATAAAAGGCTTAAAACTAATTTCCTCATGATGTGAAACTAGATACCAAATGAAACCAAAATAAAGAACACAGAGCGAATGTAAAGCGCCCTACTTCATTTCACAAATAAGTACCCTACCCCTGATACAAGTCTCAAGCACATGGGAACAAATTTCGAAAAGATAATATGCTATCAAAAAACTAAATCCTTCATTCAAATAAACCAGGAACAACAAGACTCCCTAGTACAGCCATCACTAGGAGTTTGCGCAAAGCTGATGAAGTAGCTTAAAAAGAAGTCAACTGGTCCACCACAAACAAGAATAAGGAAGAGATCATATGTCAAAGCAATAAAAAGAGATAGTATCTGGGCAGAATAAGATGGACAGTCAATTCATCAATTGTGTGTCTTAGTGTCTTATTCTTAAATTTGACATATTTTTAGCCAATGATTAGCACGTGCTGCCATGCATGCATGACATTAGGACCACAATATTGAACTAAATAGATGAGAATTTATCTATAAGAAAGCATATTGAGCCAGTGAAAACATAAACTCAATGGAAATGCGCAGTGATGTAAACATGATACTTGTATCGTGACTTAAATAAAGAGGGCACAGGAATAGAGTTCTACTCACAGTTTGTACAGCCACAAATACAAGGAAAACATCCCTGGCCACAAAAAGTCTGAATTTTATTTTACGCCAAGTGTTGTCTTCAAACTCTGTGACTTGAAGATGAAATTGAGCTTTGCAAGTTGTGCAATGTGAAAAGGCAAATCCTTCCTACCGTTGACAAAACCAAAAATGGTAAGTGACCCCATTCTTTTACGTGAATGGTAAGCATCCATACTCAATGTGCCATTAGAAGCCGAAATACAGACACTACCTTAACAGATCGCCAATGATCAAGGCATGAACGATGTACAAACTGCTGAGTGCCTTTGCACATGCATGGAGATATCAATTCATCATCTATTAGCAAACAAAGGTAAACATTAGGCCAAGGGAACCTTACAATATGCAACGGTATCTGCACCAAGAACCAACGTTTTTAAATCAGGATACATATTGTGTACCGTTTTTTTTCTTTTATGAATCGTATCGGAATACGAATCGCGTATCATAAGATACGTTAACAGAAACTAATATATAATAAAATAATAATTATACTTAATTATAATATAAAAATCTAGTGTCTATTTGAAAAATAAGTGCTACGTGTATGAAAAAAATATATTTAGGATGAAAAAATCCAAGTCTCTTGGGTAGGGTCTATTGCATTAAGGCTTTCTGGTGCCTGAGTTAAGGGAAGAGAAAAAGAGCCCTTATTTGATTCACACAATACATGATCGAAACACGTTCTTTCTTTTATTCGAGCTTTGAGTTTGGGATTTCTTTAAATGATTTGGATATGACCATAATTAGATGAAAAGATCAGAACACGTTTGGTGTTTCAGTTCTTAAAATTTGGTATGATTTGTTCTCAGGAAGTAATCGTAGGATACGCTATTATATCGTAGGATATGCCGCCTTATCATAGGATTTCTATACAAAAAGGATATGGGGTGCGATACGTATCATATTTGGAAGGAGACGATACGATTCATACGTATCCCGTATTGTAAGATTTTAACAACCATGCCAAGAACACAAAATTGAACTCCATGCCTGGACAATATAAAAGTAAGCATTAAATTATTGGAAAATTCGATTTCATGTGGTTCAAATACCCCCACTCAGGTTTCAAAAATGTGACCAAATAACATGCGAAGATATGTTATGTGTGTAAAAGTTTAACTTAATCAGAACAAAGAAAATCGGAAACTCCTAAATCATGGCGCTTGAGTGGCTGATCTAGGCGAATCTTGGTTCAAAGTCTACTTTTATGCAAATTTAATTTTTTTTTTTTAAATTCCTTGTAACTCAATGTCACATTAGCATAAAAGACGATGTATTATTGTCAAAGGATACAAAAACTTGTAGAATGCAGGCAACCTCCTTCTCAAGTATTAGGTTAGTCATGCTAACAGCCAAATAAATATCCAAATGGTCCAAAACTTAACCAGTAGATAATAATTTTTATCGTCACCAGCAGGTGTTTCAACCACCTGCACATTCTCTAACTTCGTAACAAAAGAGGTTTCATTGATGCCTAGGAGACTAATAAACCTTCAAATAAAGTCATAACTACGACACTACTAAACATTCCAATTAAGTGATTAACACACCTCCAAAAACACCCCCAGACCTCCACTGTAAAATATAAAACCCATGATGCCAAAAACTGAAATAAATGTACATTCTTGTATACTCAATGTTCTTAAAATTGCTAGGCGCTAGTCAGGTGAAAAAGAGGCGCCTAGGTACAGTCTAGTCGGCTGCCTAGCGCCTAGTCGCTGACTTGTCTGTTGTGTAATATAGGCGTTGGACCACCACCTAGCACCTAAGCAAAGACTAGTTGGCCTAGGCGGCCGACTTTTAGAACACTGCATACACTACCTCCATGCAGAAAAGATTGACTAGTTTGTAGAACGAGAATTTAAAAATAATGTGTCTTTCTTATGAAGAAAAAAAAATCAAACTTTTTGTCACTAGTTACTACAAATCAAGAGGGGGGTTTTCATTTGAATCTTTTGAGATAAAAATGCATTTTTCTAAGTTCTCCTTTTGCGACAGAGGAGTAATTTAAAATTTTAAATCAAGCATACAAAAAGTGCCTAAATTCCGCTACATCTATAGGTTCGCTTATAACCAGAAACACAAAACTACACATTTCCAGTTCATTAAAAATACCGAAAACATGATGTATCGGATGTAACAAAGGGATACCCAACCTTCCTCGCCTTCGCATTCAAGGCAAATCCGACAACTAGCGACGGCCCCAGCTTCAATATCATCGTTCTTAATCACGCTCGAACTTTCCGGCACCGGCAACGACGGCAAATCAACCACGGGTTGATTTTCAAGCAGGGGATCGGAGTCGCTAGGGTTCTCCACACCCGACGGCTCCATCTGTAATTCACCTTTCATTTCGACGTTATTATCGTCCAAAAACCGCGGATGATCCGAGAACCCGGTTAACCTCCGAACAGATGAGGATAAAAAAAAACCTAGAAAACATCGAAACCGAATACTATTATGATTTTGAAATTAACGAACAGTCGATCAAGTTTGGGAATTTGAATTCTGCGGAAATTGAAGTATAGATATATGCGTACCTGGAATATAGAGAGAGAGATTGGAGACGAATTGATCGATCAATTCGCAGGGAGGGCGGGCGTCAACGAGAGAGGAAGACGATCGTTTGTAGAATTTGGATTTTGGAATTCATTTTTATTTTGGGAAAATTTCATGTAGTCACCCAGTCGCCTCATCTTTCACCCAAATAACACTTAAATACCTGATCTTTGATAAATGCCATATAAATGCCGGAACTCTTAAAAAAACTCACCAATTTAACATAAGCCGTCACCTCTGGCTAAAACAAAACGGAATTGGTGACATGGATGTACACGTGGGCGATTTAGGGAAGGCTTGGTCCAAGCCAAAATTGCAAAAGAAACACACTTTTCTACTACGCTTGGGGATTTGTTTTGCTCCGGTGCTGCAAGTTAATGGGCGAAACTGTTTTTCGCATTCCTCTGCCTGGCCTCCCAGACCTGTGGCATCATTTGAAAGGGCGGCGTATTCATCCACCAAGTCCGCGTGGCAACCGGCGCTAGAATTCGTGTCGAGGATTCGGTTCCTAGATGTAAAGAGAGCGTGATGGTTGATGAGTCACCAATTCCATTTGGTTTTAGACAGAGAGTGACAGCAACTGTTAAATTGATGAATTTTTTTAGAAGTTCAAGTGTTTATATTATTCGGATGGATCGCGGGCCTCGCAATTTTCGTTTCAACATATGAGCGGATGGGGCCGGCTGAAAATTTAAACAAGTAGTGAGAGCCTTGAAAATAGTACTTTATTCTTTATTTTTTATTGGGAAATTTTTATAAATGGTCCCTCTAGTTTGCATGAATTTTCATTTTCGTCCCTCTAGTATCAATTGTGTTACTTTTAGTCCTATAATTTGCATTCTGTCTCAATTTCGTCCCTCTCGCTTACGGCGTTAATGAAACAAACGGAATTGGAGGACAAAATTGTCATTTCTCCTCACAGAGGGACTAAATTGAGATTTTATGCAAACTAGAGGGACTATTTCTATAATTTTGTTTTTTACTTTTGTTTTTGTAAATAAATTTAAAATACATCATATATAATATATTTCTCATCTCACTTTATATTGAATAATAAAATATACGTTGAAATTTTGTAAAGTTTTTATTATATACATCACAAAAAATATGAGAAAATTCGAAAAACGACCCTTATGTTAATTGTCTTGGTCTTGTATTTTTTTTTCAATTGAATTTTCACTATCGTTATTTTTTTTGTCACATGATTGAAAAGAAAAAGTTGTTCAATAGTATTTAGAAATCTTGTAATTGTGTTTAATTAAGCAATGAAACACTATTAAATATTAAGAGATCAAATACATTAAAATATGGGTATAAGTGTATTTATTTTGGGACTTACTCATAAGATCACTCATATAACAAATAAACATGGATTTTAAACATTTTTTTTATTGGGTGAAAAAATAAGAAGATTATAAGAACATGATACAAAGACATTAGCTAAGGGATTGATTTGTACATTTTCTAATATTTTTGTAATGTGTAATGAAATATAAATTTTCCAATATAGTTTGATTACCCAATAAAAAATAATTCAGTTGTCAAATACATTACTTATGGTCTTTTTTATTTTATTTGCAAAAAACGAAAGTAAAATGTAAAATTTTAAAAATAATCCCTCTGGTTTGCATAAAATTTCAATTTGGTCCCTCTGTGAGAGAAAATGACAATTTTGCCCTTCAATTCCGTTTGTTTCATGGATGGCGTTAGGGAGAAGGACGAAATTGAGATGGAATGAAAACTATAGGGTTAAAATTGATACAATTAATAGTAGAGGGACGAAAATGAGAACTCATGCAAACTAGAGGGACCATTTTTATAAATTTCCCTTTTTTATTTGGTAATTACACGTCTTTTCATCATAATAAATTATCTTTCTAGGTCTATAATTATACTAGTAATTTATATGTCTCTTAAAATTTTGGGGAAATTATACTTTGCCCCCTTAAACTATCACCCGGCCACACTTTGCCCCCTCCAACTACTCAATCGAACACTTAACCCCCTTTAACTATTATTTCGCTGCCACCCTAATCCTTCCGTTTGTTGTCTGTTAGGGTTTTGGATGGAAAAATTTTCCAGGCCATTATTTTTGAAATTCAATGACAAAATTACCCTCTCCTTCTCTTTCTAGTATACACAACCATCTCAAAGATGAAATTTTTCAGACTTTACACAAACCCATCTCTCTCTCTCTCTCTCTCTCTCTCCATTGACCAGTTCATTTTCTTCTTCCCTTAGCGGAATACAATTCCAATCCATACCAATTTTTTTTTTTTATAAAATTTGATTTTTGGTTAAAAAATTAAGTGTTCCAAATTTCAATCCGTTTGAACAGGTGGAAAATTTTTAGTTTTCTGACCATTTTATCCTAAATGGTCATAATTAAATTTTGACTATAGGGCTCTCGTTGATTAGCCCTAAGAGATATTTGATTCTACGACTTTCTTAGGATTAATCAGCGAGAGCCCTATAGTCAAAATTTAATTATGACCATTTAGGATAAAATGATCAGAAAACTAAAATCTTTCCACCGATTCAAACGGATTGAAATTTGGAACACTTAATTTTTTAACCTCTTTAGACTGTTTATATATTAAAAAATATGGTTAAAAAATTAAGTGTTCCAAATTTCAATCCGTTTGAACTGATGGAAATATTTTAGTTTTTCGATCATTTTATCATAAATAGTCATAATTAAATTTTGATTCTAGGGCTCTCGTTAATTAACCCTAAGAAAGTCGTAGAATCAAATATCTCTTAGGGCTAATCAACGAAAGCCTTAGAGTCAAAATTTAACTATGATCATTTAGGATAAAATGATCAGAAAACTAAAATCTTTCTACCGGTTCAAACAGATTGAAATTTGGAACACTTAATTTTTTTTTCCTTTTTAGACAGTTTATATATTAAAATATATGGTTAAAAAATTAAGTGTTCCAAATTTCAATCCGTTTGAACCGATGAAAAGATTTTAGTTTTTTGATCATTTTTATCCTAAATGGTCATAATTAAATTTTGACTCTAAGGCTCTCGTTAATTAACCCTAAGAAAGTCGTAGAATCAAATATCTCTTAGGGTTAATCAACGAGAGCCCTAGAGTCAAAATTAATTATGACCATTTAGGATAAAATGATCAGAAAACGAAAATCTTTTCACCGGTTCAAACGGATTGAAATTCGGAACACTAATTTTTTAACAAAAACTAAATTTTATAAATAAAAAAATTGGTATGGACTGGAATTGTAGCTTTTAGGATTGGGGAAATCTGTAGGAGTATTGTGTATGTATATCTACCTGTATTGTGTAAGGGTATTTACGTAACTTAGCTCAAAACGTTAACAGAGTTAAAGGGGTGGCAGCGAAATCATAGTTAAAGGGGGTTAAGTGTTCGATTGAGTAGTTGGAGGGGGCAAAATGTGGCCGGGTGATAGTTTAAGAGGGCAAAGTATAATTTCCCCTAAAATTTTAGTTAAATGCCGATAGACGTACTTTACGGAGAAGTTGCATTTTGATGTAAACTGTATGGAAAATAGGTTAAAAACTTAATCGTCACAATTATCAATTGATGTCTGATTGAATTGATTTTTGGCCAATTAGTATATGTGTTTGTTTTGCAAAATGAACGAATGAGATCATGTTTGCGGACTCGGTATGGGTCAATAAAATTAAAATAGAATATGACGGAGTATGCAGGACGAGGTATTTGAATTTTGAATTGATCCCCATTATTTCCACCTTAACCCCTCTGGCGGTTTGATTAGATAAGACTATTTCCAAAGACTATTTGTCTTGGGATTATTTGATTGTTGAACCCCTCAAACCACAGTAGAGCTAGCACACATCCTAATAGCATGGGGTCTCACAATAAATTAAAATAAATTATAAAAGTGTTTATCAAAGTTTTTTATAAGTTGTAAAAAAGCTTAATTTGTATACTTGAATAAGCTGTCAAATAGCTTTTCATAAACGAAATCCTAGATTGTCTTTAAAATTTGAGTAAGAATAACTAATTCACTTTAAAATTCTTTTATCCATGCATATTCTAGCAATTTAAAATAAGCAAAAAAAGTTTCGAATTGGTGTTTAAAATAATCTAGCTTTTTTGGGTCAAATAAGCTAGAAAAACCAATAAGTGATTATCTATAATTGGTAACAAGCACCCTTCATTAGCTTTTTTTAAGCAAAAATAAGCTAAACAAGTAAAATTATAAGTGCTAGCAACGGGGCTACAATTTATTCGAATTTTGACTCATGCATTGATTAGATTTATTTTTGTACTTTTATAATTTACTCATTACCATTTTTGTAAGTTGTGATGATTTGTTGAGATTTTATTTTGCACTGTGATAATCTTTTAGTTTGCCCAATTTGTTAATTAGGATAAAAGTTAGGTCTTGTTGAAATGTGTTCACGTTCAATTTTTTTTCTTTTTAATAGTTGTGGAGAGAGATTTAAAAAAAAAAGTGCCATAACAATCATCAATTTTTACAAGTAACAATTTTCCTTAGCAAAGGTAAAACAAATATGATATGAATAGTTCTACTTTTTGTTTTTCTACAAAAAAACAAAGTATATGCGTGATAGATACTTGAACCTACTGCAACTAAATTCTGGCTCTACCCTTGCTTCAGGTTGCTAGTATGTCCAATTAACTTGATTTTTTGCATGGATAATGTGTGTGTCAAGACTTACAAATTCAACATACGTATCATCAAAATAAAACTCACATTATTAGCAGGGCCGGCCTTGGGCTAAAGCCCAAGGTGCCATGGCTTTAGGCCCTAAAAGACATTAAGGCCCTAAAATACATAGTAGTCCTATGTAGTATCTTCTCTATTATAAAACAGAAGGGTGTGGAAACTAGTTGTTGGAACGGATCAAATTAATTCCAGATCAATGGCTGAGATCACGTCAATCTGTCCATACTTTCTTAGTTTATTACACAAACAGCATTAGTCTCTTCTTACTCCGCTGTACAAACCTATTTTCAAATTTCAAACCCAGGTTATCTGGAAGAAAGGCGAGAGGTGAAACCCCAAACCACACCACCACCCCCCACCCCAAAACCCTTGCAGCCATCTGCCACCGTCCATCGCCGCCCGCTCCCATCTCCTTCTCCCCTCTCCCATTTCCTAGCGCTGCCCATCTCTCTCCGGTGTCGCTCATCCATTGCCTGTTTACCCACCATCAGCAGCTGGCCCCATCATTTCCAGTGGGGTCTGTTTTCCCGTTGTCTATCCCTGCCGCCGCCATCCTCATCGCGGCCTACTCACGTTCAACCCTATATCTACCTCCACCCATATAAAAAAAGCGCGGTAAACCCATTTGCAGAAAAGAGTCATTTGATTTTAGGGATTTGTATTTGGTGAATTTTGGAGATGTTTATTGGCATCAAGAATGACATTTTCCTTGAAAAGTTGAATGGTTTATCGGTTTTCTTAATGGTCTTCCAGATGTGTTGATTAATTGGCTGATTTAGGTTTTTTTATTTTTATTTTTATGTGATCCATAGTGAGAGGATTTTTTTTGTGGTTGTTCTATAAGTTCTTTGATGGAATCTGAAATTGTGCACTCGGAAGTCTGTTGCATATTGGGATACCCTTTTTGTGTGTTCTTTGGTGAATTTGAATTTGCATGTGGGGTGTTTGTTGAAATGCATGCGTAGAATTTGAATATGCCTATGGGGATACCCTTTTTGTTAATTCTTTTGGGGGGTAATTCTGTATCTCTAATAATTGGCTACTCCTGTTTCATGACTTGACGTTATCAATCCTATTTCATGACTTGAAGTTATCAATATGAGTGTTTCTCATTTTTTGAATTTTACTGGATCAGCCACATCTGCTTTTGTCATTAACTATTACCTAAATGTAAGCATGAAATTGGTATTGTTTTCTTTCCTTGGCAAAAAACTTTAGCTCTATTAGAGGGATCTTTAAGCAACATCTTATCCTGATGTATGGTCTTCTGAGGCTTTTTATTTGTCCTCTTTTAAATACCGTTGAATGGCAAAGCATTGATGTACTCTTTTTTTGGTTAATGTTAAATGCTAACACTTTGCTTTGAGTAATACTCCGTAATTGTACCGCACACGCATATGGTACGGCTTTGGTACCAAGGCTTTCAGGAGCTTATGTTTCTTGATAGGGAAGGCATGCTCCTTTCATTGTGGCTTGCATGAATTCAAGTTGTGTCAGCCTTATAAGGGATTTGATTTGCAGTGGGAGACTTGGAGGTATGAAGAAACGGTTGCCTTTATTTGGAATAGCAATTTTTAAGCATCAACGACTTTTTTTGGAATAGCAGTTTCTTACATAATTTGTACTACTTTCAGCTGTGACAGCAATGGGTCTATTGATATTTTTCCATTTTAAGGTTTAATGTGTCGATTTTTTCTCTTTGGCAGAGTCTATAGTGTTTTAGTTTCTTTACTTTGCAGGTGTTGCATAAGAGTCTTGAAAGAGCTGTTTCAAGGTGATTCTTCTCCTCTCTTAGTAAATTCTAAGACTAAATTTAATAATTTTTTTTTTTTTGTTGATTTCTCAACTTCTGTGCGTACCCTATCTCTTCTTCATTCATGAGTTGTAAAACATAACCATTTAGGTTCTTTGTGCATTTGGCTTGAGCGTGGTCCATGTCTGTACTAATTCTTGCAACACCCATCACCTTAAAAAGATTTGATGACAATGGTTTAAACATTTGTTACTTTTTGTTTACTAAAGGCTTTCTGACTTGAGATGCTTTATGATTTGTCTAAATGTAAAATTTGGAGTGTATTGATAGCTCATTGTCTGTTTGATGAAATGTCGAATTCCTTAAGTACAGATTGATGTTCTTATCCAAAAAATTCTTTATCTGAAAATCTTATTAGATTGGGCAAGTCCTTTCATAAATCTCTCTTTCCCTTCGGTCCATTGGACTTCTTAATTAGTGGTTTTGGAGTTTGAATCTCTTATTGTTGGTTAATGTAGGGTAACTAGATGTCAATTTGCTAAAAAACAAGCATACAACTCCCCCCTGCCCTTTACACAAGGGAACTTAAGTCCTTCTCTATTTCATACTTTTTCATAATAGGATTTTTCCTCATTCATATATCTTTGTAGGTGTTGTTAGGCAGTTGTACACGTTCCTAATTCTACTCTTTGGACGCGGTACATATATGGTGATACAAACACTTTTCAGAACACATGGAGTTGCCTCAATGTGTAGTCTTCTCCGTTCAGATCTTGGAACACGAACCAACCCATGAAAAGGTAAAATTGGAGTTATTTTTCCAGTGGGTTACGTAGATTTCATTGTTGTTCTTATGACATTTGCAATTCGGACACTTACCTAGAAAAATCATGACTGTGTTTGTGTAGTTTTTGGCTAGTGCTCTTGAAAGTTCTTTTACTTTGTTCTTTTCTTTCTATTTTATGATCTCTCTTGCAGTGCCCAAAGCTCAATCGAGACATTCCTCAGTTTCTAATTTTCAGTTTCCTCTTTAGAGCGGTTCTTTTAGATTTGGAAAGATTGGTTTTCGGGTGTACAAAAAGATGAGAAGCTTGATCCGAACACCTACACATATCTGATAAAGCTGATATTCCGTGATGCCCACTCAGTTTTTTTTTTAAAATTATTGAACGGCTCAAATCATCCATGCGGTGGCCGGCCACTGCATTTTGGTGCTGTGGCTGTAGACTTTCTGTTAGCTTTGTGATCATGTATTGAGTTTCTTTTTTGTGCATGCGGTCATTGATTGTTTCGAGAAATTGGGAGAAGAGAATTTGTAAAGGTTTCTTTGGTGCAGCTGATGTTCCAAATGGGAGTGGGTGGTGCAAAATAATGAGATTACCCCTGTTTTGATGGTTTGATTTAACGGAGTTTGGATTGGGGACTTGATTGGTACACGTTTTGTATGTTGTAGACTAAATGTCTTCAATGTTTACATTGAGAACCAAATGGAGACGCGATCAATACTTTGGAAATTAAAAAGGTTAATAAGTCCTTCCCCAATACCTAAAACTTAATTTGCGGTTTTAGAAGCTTTCATTTTAAGCGGGGAAGAAATCGTAAAAAAATGGCTCAATGAATAATCCGTTTTCTCTAATAAAAAATACTAAAAATTTAACGCATTTTATCATCTCGTTTATACTAACAAAAAACAAACACTAAAAACTTAATGCATTTTGTCAACTGGTCCCACTAACCAAAAATTTTTACCAACTCAACAATTTTTTCACTCGCATACCCAGCAAAAGCTTTTTCAGTATCAGAAGTAACTTGACATTTTTCAACAACTTATTCACTTCCACGAGCACCTAACAACTTTTCAATCACAAATAAAAATCTACAAATTTTTCACTACTAGAAACACTGCAAGAAAGTTTCTATGCAATTGACAGTTAACGGAGAGACAGAAAATTCAAGCAATTGAGGGTAGAATTATCAATGAACATAATAGTTGGATTGAACTTTTCCTTCCAATGGTTCTAGACAAGTACAGACTCCATTAAATTTCTTGTGGTAATGACAACTTTCTCCCCTTCTTTCTTTGCAGCTTCATTCCTCCTAGAAAACATCATATAAGGTACTCCCCTTCTCTCATCATACCCTGCATATCATGAGATGAATAATGAGAGAATTTTGCATAAGTCTACTATAGCAATTTTCAAACCCATCTAGTTCACTTCTAAACTTCATAACCCACTAAGTCCACTAGCCTACAAAAATACCAATATAACCCACTATATGTAGCCCTATATATATCCCATTATATGTAGTTTTTTTTCAAACGGGGGGAGGGAGGGGAGAGAGAGAGAGAGAGGCCGCTGGGAACAAACATCTCGTTCCATCCTCCTGTCATCGTCGCCATCGCCACCCACCTCAATCCCGTCGCCGTCGTCATCGCCACCCACCTTCCGTCACCGTCTCATCCCGTCCCACCTCTCTGATCTCACCTCGGCTTCGTTCTCACCGTCTTTTCCCACCATTGGCTTCGTTCCCACTGTCACCGTTGTTTTCAACACAAACAGGTAAGTTTAGTTTAGTTTAGGGTTGAACAAATTAAGTTATTTGTTACTATTTGTGTAGATCTGGTTTGGTTAAGCTCTTGGATGAACTTATGGAATCATATAATGTTATATATGAGCTTTTAGAATCATTTTCATTGCAGTGGAATCATCATATATGATTATATGTACATATCTATGTAATTTATTTTTTTACTCAATTAATTTGTGTGTTTAACACATATATGGTTATATATCCAAATTTGTTCTCTACATGTTATAGAAGCCAGTTAATGAGGCCGCTACGCGGACCAATTCAATATAGGTAATGGACAACGGAGTAGGGTTTTGGTTGTTTAAGTTATGGTTATATGTGAGTCTCTGTACTTTATAAATTCAAAAATAGAGAACATATAAAGTTTAGTATTTGGGTTGTTTAACATATGTGATTATCTATCTATAGAACGACTGGAGTCGTTTGAAGTGGAGTCAGGTGCTTTATTAATGACTTCCTATTTCAAAAAGGGTAGTCCAATTGTACTGAAACTGATTTTTTGCTAGTTTTGGAATGTTTTTTGTATTTTTGTTAAGCTACTGTTGAGTAACATATATGATTATATGTTCAGGTCTGTGCTCATACATAATACACATATATATATATATATATATATATATGTGTGTGTGTGTGTGTGTGTGTGTGTGTGTGTGTGAGTGAGTTCAAATGTAAACATATAACATTAGGTTATAACATATAACATTGTAATGTTATATGTTATCGCGTAATATTATATGACGTTATATATTCTCATTTTGGTTGTTAATATATATCATTTTGTTCTGGTCGTCATTTTATTTTATGAATATATATATGGTTATATATCCAATTCTGTACCCTGTATCGTGTTATCATATGGTTACATGTGGACTGTTTTAATATGATTATATGGTTATATATTTAGGTCTATTAGACCGCTGCGCGGACCAATTCAATAACATAAATTTAGTAGTTTTATTAGTTTTTATGGTATAAATATATTAGTTTTATTTGTACATATAACCATATTTTAAGAAAATATGGTATATTCTCTGTATATATGAGACACATATGATTATATATTCAATTATGTACCTTGTATTATGCCATCATTCCTAATATATATAGTTATATGTGATTTTTTCTGTTATAATGTATCATGCGACATATAACATTTAAGTTTTTGTTTGACAGCTGATATCATGAAACATATATGGTAATATACGAATTCTTGAATCATTTTTTCAACATATAAAGCTATACGTTTCCATCTGTCTAACTTTTTTCTTAAATGTGCAGAAATGACGAATTCAAACGAAATAGGAGTATGGTTTCATGAAGTTCCTAATCCAATTTATTGCAAATTGGAGTATCACAACAATGACACCATGACAATGGAGTTTAGGATGAACTCCAACCTCAGAAGAGCCCTCCACATCAAATCTTTCTACCAAAAGTACCTGATTTTGTTGAAAGGACACATTAGGATCGTTAAGCCTGACAAGATAACCAAAAACATTAGATTTAGAATTTTAATTTGGTTAAAGTCTTTTGGTGTAATTTCTTTATCGTGTTTTCATATTGCTATTCAAAAAACTCTGAATCCATTTTGTAGATTAATCGGTCAAATTTATAACTATGTAGTTGAACAATAGCAGATTCTGAATCTATTTTTTATTTATTTTGAACACAGATGTTTTGATTGACGGATATAATCGTTTCAATGATTGTTACTAATTGTTAAAACTTGAACATGTATATGCATGAACATATAACCATATATGTTACCATTACCATATATAACTATAGACAACCTTATATGAATTGGTCCGCGCAGCGCCCTAACAGATCTGAACATATAATGTTAAAACTTCAACATGTATATGCATGAACATATAACCATATATGTTACCATAACCATATATAACTATAGACAACCTTATATGAATTGGTTCGCGCAGCGGCCTAACAGATCTGAACATATAATATTACCTGTGCAGCGGTAGAGCGGGTGAGATTTGGAATGTAGAGAGAGAAAGCGCTGTCAAAATTCAAAAGAATGAAAAAAAAAGTCGGCAAGGATATTTTTGTTTTGTATTAATTCTTTTTTGACTTGACAAGGGCCCAGTTTGGCAACACAAAAAATGAAAGAGAATAAAAATACATTTTTTAGTCTAAACCAAACAAGGCCCTTGTTTGAGTGGACCTAGTGGGTTACAAACTTGAGAGGTGGACTTGGTAGGTTATAAACATGCTATAGTGGATCTTAGACCAATTTTTTAATGAATACACCTGCTTTCCTTTGTGATTGACAGCCAGTTGGTAAATCATCTCATATTACTTTAGCTGATAGATCTATCACTGCTGTTACTGGTTTGGGTTCAGTTCTTGTCTCTTCATCTCGTACATTGACATTTTTATTACATGTTCCTCGTTTCCCGTTTAATCTTATATCTGTAAACCGCCTTACAAAATCTTTAAATTGTTCTGTTACATTTCTTTCTCATGGTTGTGTTTTTTAGGATCTCATGACGGGGAGGAAGATTGGTGGGGCCATTGAGCGAGGTGGCCTCTATTACTTGACAGTGTCTCAACTTGTTACCCTTCAGACATCAGAGTCTCCATATCAATAGCACTTTTGTCTTGGTCATCCCTCTCTTCAGAGTTTAAAGCGTCTTGTGCCTTCGTGTCGTTCCATTAATAAGTTGAGTTGTGAAGTCTATGAGTTTAATAAACACCGTCGAGTCAGTTTTTATAGTAGGGTTGAGGGTTGTGCATCGCGTTCTTTTCAATTAGTTCATTCGAACATTTGGGGGCTTATTCATGTGTCTAGTATTTCTGGTTTTCAGTATTATGTTATCTTTGTGAATGATTTTTCTCGTATCACATATATTTATCTTATGAAAGAGAGATTTGAATTGAAATCTGTTTTTAAATCCTTTTACATGGAGATTAAGAATCAATTTAATACGTGCGTTAAGACATTCCGTTCAGATAATGCCTGTGAATATTTTCATAATACACTTTCTCAATTTTTTGATGATCATGGCATTATTCACCAATCGTCGCGCTCTCGGACTCCACAACAAAATAGAGTTGCTAAGCACAAGATTTGGCACTTGTCTAAGGTTATGCGCGCTTTATTATTTCAAATGCAGGTTCCTAAGTCATATTGGAGTGACGCTGTCCTCATTGCCTGTTACTTAGTCAATTGCATGCCCTCTACAGTCCTAGGTGGTCAGGTTCCTCATACGGTCTTATTTCCCGATCGGCCTCTCCATTCATTACCCCCTCGAGTTTTTGGGTGCACCTGTTAGCTCTTGACCCTGATAGAAGTAAACTTGATCCTCGGTCTTTTCGGTATATTTTTCTGGGATACTCACACACTCAAAAAGGGTATCTATGTTACTCTACTACTTTACATCGTCACTTTGTCTGTACTAATTGCACGTTCAATAAGTCCTTGCTATATTACTTGGCTCCTGTTACTACCAATGATCTCCTTACCCTAGAGTCTGTGTTACCTATGGCTGTTCCAATTGAAATTATTCTACCAAACCCTTTATAGGTTTATGTTCACCGTTCCCACACACCGACACCACCCCAGCCTCCGACACCAACCCAGCCTCCACATACAAACCACTCCTCGCCTGCCGAACCATCTTCGCCAGCACTTCCATCTTCTCCCCCTTCGCCAGATCCGTCTGCTCCTCGCTATCCGACTCGTGAGAATTGCCACCCGCCAGTAAAATATGGTTTTTCTAATTATTTTCGCACTTTTCATCCTCTGTCTTGGGTTATCTCATATGATCATCTTTCTCCATCTCTCTGTGCTTTCACTACTACTGTCTCCTCTGTTTTTGTTCCTAATACTGTTCAGGAGGCTTTATCACGATTTGAGTGGCAGAAAGCTATGGAAGATGAAATATATGCTCTTCATAATAATGGCACATGGGAGTTGGTTACTCTTCTTGCTGATCAAACTACTGTCGGCTGTCGTTGGGTCTATACTGTCAAGTACCTTCCTGATGGCACTATTGAGCACCACAAAGCATGTCCGGTTGCCAAGGGGTACACCCAGACTTATGGTATTGATTATTTAGAAACGTTCTCTCTCGTTACCAAGCTTGGTTTTGTGCGCATTCTTATTTTTCTTGCTGCCAATCTTGGTTGGTCGTTGTTCCAGCTCGACGTCCAAAATGTCTTTCTCCGTGGTGATCGCCAGGAGGAAGTCTACATAGAGCAACCACCTGGGTTTGTTTCTTAGGGGGAGCATCATAAGGTATGTCATCTTCGCAAAGAACTCTATGGACTTAAGCAATCTCCTAGAGCGTGGTTCAATAAGTTTAGTGATGCAGTTATGAAATTTTGCGTGTGTCGAAATCAGTCAGACCACTCTGTATTCTCCCTTATGTCGGCTCGAGGGAAAGTATTGTTCATTGTCTATGTAGATGACATTATTATTACTAGAGATGATCAAAAAAGGATTGATAAGTTGAAATGGTTCTTACATAGTCAGTTCCACACTAAAGACTTGGGTAAGTTGCGATATTTCTTAGGCATTGAGGTAGCGAGGTCCAAAGATGGGATCAGTCTGTCCCAGAGAAAATATGTGTTGGATATTCTAGAGGAGACAGATTTATTGGGAGCTAGTCCTGTGGAGACTCCAATGGATCCTAATGTGAAACTCTGCATTGATCAGGGAGAGGTATTTCCTCGTTCATACCAGTATCGTCGATTGATTGATAAGTTGAATTATCTTACCAATACACGTCCTGATATCTCATTTGCTGTTAATACCGTGAGTCAGTTTATGTCTGCTCCTCGTCTTCCATATTGGGAAGCTTGTATTCACATTGTTAAGTACTTTAAGGCTCATCCTGAATGCGGTTTGTTGTACCGTTCTAATGGTCATTTTCGTGTTGAGGCATTTACGAATGCAGATTAGGCAGGATCACCTTCTGACAGACGTTCAACAACTAGTTATTGTACTTTTGTTGGTGGCAACCTAGTTATTTGGAAGAGTAAGAAGCAAACTGTTGTTGCAAGATCTAGTGCAAAGGCAGAGTACCATGCTATGGCTCATACCGCATGTGAGATTGTTTGGTTGAGATCCTTTCTTAAGGAGTTAGGATTTCAGATGCAATTACCCATTCCGTTGTATTGTGATAATCAGGCAGCAATTCACATTGCATCCAATCCGGTATTTCATGAAAGGACTAAGCATATTGAAGTTGATTATCATATGGTGCGTGAGAAATTAGTTGGTGGTGTGATTGCTACTCCCTTTGTGTCTACAAGTGCTCAGTTAGCTGACATGTTTACTAAGTCATTGTTCAAGCCCCGGTTAGAGTTGTTATGTAACAAGCTGGGACTTTGTGATATTTATTCTCCAGCTTGAGGAGGAGTGTTAGAGTATTGTCAGGCTTATGTTAGTCCCACATTAGTTAATTGAGTCATTGTAATGAGTATCTCATAATATAAATAAAATATGTGTGTTAGGGTAAGCAATCACCCTAAACACTTTTCTCCTTTCTCTCTCTCTCTAACAACATGCTTGATCCAATCTTTGCAAAAAATTAGATAAATTTCTAATCGTAAAAGTATATACTACAAGCGTGCAAGGTTTTTTTTTTAATTTTTCTTTCTTCTCCAAAGAGCACTCTATCGTACACCTTTGTTTTTACCCTTTGAAAAAGAAAAAGGAAGGTAGGATATATAAGGGCGTATGTGGGAGGGGGAAAATGACCCACGTGAACGAAATTGTCTTTTGCAATAATGTAGGGAGCAAGACTACAGTTCCCGACAGGGAATTCCCGACCAAATTCCCGACACCGCGCCGGGCCCATTCCGGCCACCGGACGGCTGATCGGAGCCGATTAAAAATTCTAAAAAAAAAACATAGTGGGTCGGTGCGAGAATCAATGGCATCCGATGTGTGTAGGTGACCGATCTAAACACTCCATTTTTTTGTATACATTGTAGACAAAAAAATAGAGTGTTTGGATCGGCCACCTACACACATCGGATACCGTTGATTCCTGCGAGAACCCACTCGGTTTTTTTTTTAGAATATTTGGTCGGCTCCGATCAGCCGTCCGGTGGCCGAAATGGGCCCAGCGCGGCGTCGGAAATTCGGTCGGGAATCTCCGGTCGGGATTCTCAGACTTTCTGTAATGTAGGAAACTTTTGAAGGAGAAAATCCAATATATAATACGCACTTGTTAGCTTACTCACATATATGTAATGATAATGTCAAAATTATTTTTTCTGATGTCAAAATTTCAATGCATAAAAGTCATGGGGTTTTGCTAGTTATTGCCCAGTGGGCAGCACCTCGATAAGGGGGTAATTCCCACAATTGTACAGCAAAGGCTGACTTGTCAGCCGTTTACTCCGGTTTCTTTTTCCTTTTGTCAACTTTTATGACACTAGTTCTCATATTTCTCTAAATGCCGAATTTAACCTTGGAGAGTATGCGCAAACTTTGAAAAGCACCCAGGCTACTTTTTGTTCACTTTTCTCTCTCCTATTTCTTTCACTTTTTAATTTTCGTACGGTGCTATGCATTCTAATTTTATTTTACGGTTCATTTTTTGTGGGATCTACCTCAGATCTTACAAAAATGATTTGAACTGTTTATTTTCTAATTTTTTTTAATGAATTTCTATAGAAAATGAACTCAATCAAATATCGAGAAGGATTCTTTTAAAAAAAAATCATAGTGCAAAACTGGGTGGTTTGCCCTATAAATTTTGAAAAGATTCTTATTGATATTTAATTGACCTGATTTTTTTTACTGGATCCCAAAAAAAACATTTAAAGAAAAATGAATAGTTCATATCATTTTTAGGGGACCTGAGGTGAGCCATACAAAAAAATATGTGCATGATCTATCAAGTACTAGAATCTATGGCAAAGACCTTTTGTCCATTTTTGCCTTGAAATCACAAGAACCACACTGGACATACCATAACAATTCTAGACTTGAAACCTACGGTTTTTATATTATTTTATTTTTAATTTTTTATAGCAGACCACTCAATGTTTACACCTTTGTTTCCAGCAGCATTTTAAAAGCCTAAGCCGAATAATCAACTACAAAAAAAAAAAAAAAAGAAGCCTTAGCCGTAAAACCGAAGAGTACAAGTAGTTTACTTTGCATAGATTTGTGCAAAGATTTTTTATGGGACCTACTTTTGTGTCTTACACAAATGATTCAATTCGTTTATTAATTTTAAAATATTTTTTGAGGAACTTTGTAAAAAATCACCTCAATAGGATATATGTAAGTATTTGATCCAATCTTACAACTTTCAATCAGAATTTTAATCCGAAATTCTGAATGAAAAGTTATAAGATTGGATCAAGCACTTACATGTAGTCTATCGAGCTGATTTTTTACAGAATTCTTTAAAAAATATTTTAAAATTAATGAACGAATCGGATTATTTGTGTGAAATCCAAAAATAGGTTTCGCAAAAAATCTGTGCAAAGTTATTTGTGTCAATACTCAATAGCACTCTAATTAAAGATCAACGGTTTGGAAACTCGTGAAAAAGGGAAAAGTAAAAAAAAGTAAAGAAAGGGGGAAAAAGAGGGCTAGTAATGTCTTTTTAAGCCAAACCTTTACATCATGTTCCACTGCTATTTTAGTGTGTGTTGTAGGTACACGTGTTAAAGCCATAACTCTTTTGGGCCCATATCGAAGCTGCCCAGTGGGTGGTTTGCAGATATTGCCTTGATAAGCCGCAATTTGAACATGAGCACATGAACGAAAATCATTCTTTCTAGTTTTCTACAAATGCATGTGCAGTTCTCTTTTAGTCATGTTCCTTGGTACTGAAAAGTGAAAACATCACCTCAATTCTGCGTAAAGCTGGAGAAATTATTCGATGCCCCAAGGGCAATGACAGGTGTTGCCCCCGACCTTTTGTTTTTGTTTTTTTTTTTTTGATCAGCAAGTATCTCCCACTTAAATATCTACTGACACGCGTTTTCTTCTCTCTTGTCCCACTAGACACAGCATTTTTTCTAAAATTAAGTGTTTCAAATTTCAATCCGTTTGAATAGGTGAGAAGATTTTATTTATCTGATCATTCAATTCTAAAGGGTCATAATTAAATTTTGATTATAGGGTTCTCGTTGATTAACCCTAAGAAAGTCGTAGAATCAAATATCTCTTAGGACTAACCAACGAGAGCCCTAGAGTCAAAATTTAATTATGGCCCTTTAGAATTAAATGATCAGATAAATAAAATTTTCTCACCCATTCAAACAGATTGAAATTTGGAACACTTAATTTTTCAACCTTCAGTTTATATATTAAAAAATATGGTTAAAAAATTAAGTGCTTCAAATTTCAATCCGTTTGAATGGGTGAGAAGATTTTATTTATCAAATTTCAATCCGTTTCAAATTTCAATCCGTTTGAATGGGTGAAATTTGGATTGGGGACTTGAGATTGGCACACATTTTGTATGTTGGAGACTAAATGTCTCCAATGTTAAACTTAAGTAATTTGCGATTTTAGAAGCTTCCATTTTAAGTTTGGGAAGAAGTCGTAAAAAAGTGGCTCAATGAATAACCCGTTTCCACTAATAAAAAATAATAAAAATTTAACACATTTTACCATCTTGTTTTCACTAACAAAAAACTCTAAGAATTTAACGCATTTTACCAACTGGTTTCCACTAACAAAATATTTTTTACCAAATCAACAATTTTTTCACTCACATATCCAGCAAAAACTTTTTCACTCTCAGAAACAACTTGACATTTCTCAATAACTTATTCACTTCCAAAAATACCTAACAACTTTTTAACCACAAAAAAAATCGACAAATTTTTTACTGCCTGAAACACCGAGAGTTTCTTTGCAATTGACAGTTAACATAGAGACGGAAAATTCAAGCAATTGAGGGTAGAATTATCCTACAAACCAAGCAATGGGCAATGAACATATAATAGTTGGATTGGACTTTTCCTTTCAGTGGTTCTAGACAAGTCCAGACTCCAATAAATTTCTTGTAGTCATTACAGCATTCTCCCCTTCTTTCTTTGCAGCTTCATTCCTCCTAGAGAACATCATATAAGGTAATCCCCTTCTTTGATCATACCCTGCATATCATGAGATGAATAGAAGAGTGAGTGAGCCTGTGAATCAAAAGCCTTTCCAACCTAGATTTTGGTAAATTAACAAGAAAAACCCACATTTGGCAATTACAGTATTGTTTAAATCGCCAAAAGTGTGTGATTCAGTAAATGTTTACCGCAACTGAAAATCTCGTTCAAAATCAGCATCCATCTGAACAAAGTATATTTATCGAATTGTCGTAATGTGCAATCGGACCATTCATTTACTATTTTCTTTAATTTTCAAATACGATTTAACCAAGCCTTTTGGGAAATACATGATACGTACAACCAGGCCTACAAATTCAATGGCTGAGATCTTAGTAATCCCTATTTTAAATGAGGAATTGTCATATCCTTCCTCCGAATGAATGTATTGGGTGAGAAGGGGGAAAGAGAATTTACTGTTGGAACTCGATGTTGATGGAGGGAGCCGAAGAATTTGCAATGATTGCGAGCGCCGTCTCCGTCAAAACCATGGTGGTACCACCAAATGAAGGTTCAGAAACCAGGGTCGGAGCGAAATCGACGATCCTGATCTGAATTGTCCGGTCAGGAACGCAAGTATACGGCGTGGTCGCACTTATGCATTTCACCAAGTATTGTCTCCCACATGCTGCCCCATTGTCCCATATTCCATCTCCTGCTGCTGCGAATAAGTTGCTCGATGGAAATTGTGTTGGATCGCTCCCGTAACACGAAGTTGCTGCATAAAAAACCAAAAAAAGATCCATAGGTATGGTGCAAATTAACTGCTTGATCGAGTCTAGCTTTATATTGTTCGAGCTCGGCTCAATTATTATACGTGCCTAAAATTCGAGGTCAGCTCATTTTTACAGATGAGCCGAGGCCTTAACAAGCCGAGCCTAAAATTTGGGCTTAGCTAGATTACTAAACAAGTCGAGCGGAGCCACGAGTTTGCAGCCTTGTTCATAAGCATCTATTAGATCAAATTTATCATGTACTATATGTTTGGTTTGGTTTGTTTCACTGAAGTAATAGTTCGTTTGCAGCCTTGTTCATAAGGATCTGTTAGATCAAATTTATCATGTACTATAGTACTCCGTATATGTTTGGTTTGTTTCACTGAAGTAATCGTAAAAATATATACTCAATTTTATTGAATTCATAATCTTACAGAATTAAACGTGCAAAGAGTAATTATATCATATGGTCCCAGCTGAGATTAATATAATAATATGTAATAGCAGCAAAGTTTGTACTATGATCATGTATTTCCCTAGTAGAAACAAGTATACATATGCAATCTATAGGCGCATTTGCTCGGCTGTATACGGGCATCGAATTGAACTATATATGTAGCATATGCCGTAAATAATCAAATATTCATCGTTTGGTTATATACTTGCGTCCCGAATTAAAATAATACAGATGAATGGTACTTACGTGTATAAGGGGGACCGTATTGGGCGGCCGTGCCGACGTCACCGTGAGAGAGAGGAAAAATCTGGAGGAGGAGAGTGGAGAGAGAGAGCCATTGAAGGACTGTGAGATGAGTTCTGGACATTTTGTTATGTTAGGAAATAGTGCCGAAAGAGTTGGAGAAAAAGAAATTAAAGACACCCTTTTGGAGTCAACGGACGATTCCAAAACTGAAAGGAAGTCCACGGGTAACTTTCTTGACGGAGCTGGAATTGGAATCTCTACGGGAATAACGGGCCTGTATGCATGCCCCAAAAGAGACGCTTCTACAACCTGGGAACCGATGAGGAGTGCACCGATGGCGTATAGATCATCGCGTGAGACCCAAGTGGCTGTCATAAGAACTCGGCTCATCCGAATGATTAGAAGTGGTTGATTCAATGTACCCATTTTTCATTCAGAGTACAATATCCTCAATGAATACAGGAAATTGATACTGCATTGTATCAAACACTTGCAGCTATTCGATTGAGCTGATTTTTTCAAAAACCACTCGGAAAAAAAAAAGTATTTCAAAATTAATGAACGACTGAGATCATTTTTGAGGAATCCAAAAGTGGGTCTTGTGCGCCAATCTGTTCACTTCTCTTCAGCTCCCTTAGATTTTCGATAATTCTATGGGTACCGACAATAAATGCACCAATGGTGCACACATTGGTGTGTTGAGCTCACTTCGGGGTCCCACACATAAGATCCAAACCGTTTTAAAATATTTTTTTGAGTAGCTTTAAAGGAAATCAGCTCAATCAAATTATTGTAAGTTGTTGATCCAATTGATCAACTTTTCCTAGAAATTCCATTCAGAATCTAGGATCTAGAATTCTGAATGAAAAAATTAGAACATTGGATCAAGCATTTATTGTTATTCGATTGAGCTAGTTTATTTTGCGAAGCCAGTCGAAAAATTATTTAAATATCAACAGCTCGAATAATTTATCTGGAGCGCCGAAATAGACCTGCATACCGATCTGTGCACCCTCGGTTCATTCGTCGTCAGTACCGTAGTCAGGTTCAAAGAGACGTACGTCCTAGTAGGCGCCTTGACTTGTTCCACTTGCATGGGTCAATTTCTTCCACTCGCAACGCGGGTTCAGCCGTTCTTTAAGCCTTGACTGATCTAAGGCTTATCCCCACGAGTCATTACGTTCGTTTTCAGCCCAAGATCTTGAGTTGGAGGGATAAAAATAAAACTATTTTCTAATTTTTTTACGGCCTTCGCCGCTTTATTCCTTTTGAGAGAAAATAATATTCTCTACAGGGTTTCGAACGGAAACTAGGAGGGAGCAAATTTATAGATTTTATTTTACCAATTTATTATTATTATTTTTTAGATTTTAGTCTTTAATCACTTAGTCAACCTCTTGAGGTTACCAACTGCATGCACTTCCACTGTTAACAAAAGTTTGTAAGATTCTGCATGCACATTCAATAAAGCATGTGGTTCCAAAGAAGAGTCCTTCTACAGCCGATTTTGCACCGTATGCCATGCGGGGCCCACTTTGGGTGGTAATTTGAGCCGTGAACTAATTTAAAAAAAAGAAAGAGTGGGCCCGCGAAAAATCTGCTCAATCCGATATGTGTAGATACTCGATACACTCTTTTTATTTTTCATTCAAATTTCAGGATCGAGCACCTACATCCTGTAATTTGAATGAAAAAATGAGAAGATTGAATCGAGCATCTAGAAATATCGGATTGAGCTAATTTTTCTCGGGGTCCACTCAGTTTGTTTTTTAAATTTATGGAACGACTCGGATTTTCTTTGCGGGATCCAGAGTAGACCCCGCATGACCGTCCGTGCAAAACCGGTAAGCCACCTTCACTTTGTTGGCAAAACAATTATTTGCAGTAGGTAGTACATCTATTGGGTGTCAAATTATTTGGGTGGCTGTTGGTTGTTGCCTTGTTGGTGGATGTATATAATTCAGCTTGACTCCCGTTATCCGCTCAACATCCGAAGAGCACAAACAACATAATTGACCGGGTTCGATTTTTGGTGTCTGACCACAAGAAAATAATTTCTTATGAATTCTCTAGTCTCAACATACGTGAATATATAGCTTACTTTTGACCGAACCGAGAGGGAAATAATTGGCGTATGCGTAAGCTGGTATAGACACTCATGACCGTTGAAAAAAAGAGAGGAGAAAATAATATAACGCCTATACTATAAACTACTGTCACTTCTACATTTTGCTTTACAAGGAAAAAACTGCTTAACACTAAAGTTTTTTTCCTTCCAATCGATGGAAGAAATCATTTATATCATATATGAAATACAAAGTACGAACCCAAGATATAACAGTTGAGAGTCTACAAGACAACCAAGCCCAACAATTCAACCAATACAAAAAAATAAACCCATTATAGGGTAGAAAGAAAGGTATAGCCCCTCTAAGAGAAGAACACACACACGCAAGTGGGGAGATTCAAACTTCCGAACTCCTAATGAGATGCAAGAATCTTGATCAACTGAGTTAGCCCCAATTGGTTATCAATAAAGCTCAATGACGTGATTTTGGAAAACGATCGATTTCCTTGTGTTTCTTTCAGCCTAAGGTCATTTTTTTAAATGTTTTTTTATAAACGGATTTTCGGGCCAGCTTGCATGCAACTCGACTAATTTCGGGACTCTAAAATTAACAAAGATTTGAAATATTTGGCATCCTTAGAATTTGAATAAGTGACCTTATGAAGCACAAGCACTTGCAACTTTTTTTAAAATGTTACTTCAGCATTAATAGAATTTTTTTAAAATGTTTTTTTTTTTTGGTAAATATTTTTTTAAAATGTTACTACAACGTGTGTCACGAATTGGAATATGACATCGGAAGTCATTATCAAAATAATCGGCTCAAATAAATGAGGTAGTTGTGAAAGTTATGAACTGCGCGTGATAGAGTCAAATATGCCCATGTGGCTTGGACATGGAACACGAATTAATCACGATCCTCTCATGTGATTGTGATTTTTATGAATAGCAAATGAGATAGTTACAGCATGGTCACACTTGACGAATTGAACCGTTCATTTTGAATGTCTCAATGTGATCATAGTCCATGCAAAAGACACGATTTGATCGGACATTGGTAAACATAATTTTCACAAGATAAATCGATGATAAGTGTCTGACAGTGCATTTCTCGGATGACCTATACAATTTGATCAAGCTCTTATATTAAAATGTCTGATTAACTTAATGCTTTGCATATATGGCCGATAGAACAAATCTAAAAATACAAATTGAGTGCCTTGAATGGCCAAGTGGAATTAATCATGGTGAATCTCTTGTTAAGAAAATTTTCATTCAAAATACCAACTTTTTGTTATTAGATCTGTTAATAACAACTTTTTGTCATACATTAGTACTCGATCCCTGAAAAAACTACTCCCCGGAGGTAGCAGTGGTACCAGCTTCCTGGCGTGCTCTCTAGCTAATTCGTACATCGGCTCCTCCCTGGAGCTCATACTCATGCGGCAACCGTTCACACCATGTGATACGAGGATTTACTACCACCTTCTCAAGCGACACGACATGCTCCAGTACCCACGTAATAAACTCAACGACTATGGACCCAATACACCCCTCCAGTTTCACCACCTTCAAGTATTCATACTTCTTTTTTGCAGCATAATCAGTACCCCTTGTTATTTTAAACAACATGGCTATGAACTCACGCGAGGGGGAAGTTTCACCTTCATGACCAACCTTCATTGTAAATTCATGCAACGAGGGAGTTGCATCTAATAGGTACATGCAAGAAAGGAGGCTTTCTCGATTATAACGTGAAACTGACAGTTCGATCCAAATACTTCAGATTACCTAATATAGGAATGTCTTTGGGAAATATTGTCTCATTTGTTATCAAGAACAATGCAAGCCTCTCAAGTTGCATGAAACAGCCTGAGAAACTGCGAAGATTCCTCATTACATGCATGGAATTATCCCCCTCCATTAATGATACCTCGGCGAGACTAGGTACGTGTTGTAACGAACGCTATGAATGCAAGCTAAGAACGAGAAATTGAAAACTAAACAAGAAATCACAAAGACACAAGATGTACGTGGTTCCCCAAGATGGGTACGTCCACGGGCGAGGAGAGAGAGGTTCACTAACCAACGTGAAGAAGAGATACAAAGAGCCGGCTATAATCCGTAACTCTAGAAAGGCCACAATATGAAAGCCCAAAAGATAATTTCTAGAAGTACCCCAAAAGCCTTATTTATAATAGGCTACAAAAACGGGAACAACATAATTAACCAATGTGGGACTAAAGAATACAAGGCATTCCCAACAATTCTCCACCTTGACTTGAATTCCACCGAACTAAATCACCAAATATAGCTATCCCCTTCTAACCTCTCACTCGCCAAATGCCCCCGAGGGGCGATCAACTGCAAATACCAAGCAAGTCCAAGTAATGCTTGAACTTGGCAACCGGAACCGGTTTAGTCAACATATCTGCTGGGTTATCTGTCGTACCCACTTTCTTCACCTCAACTTGCTTCTGTGAGATGATATCCCGAACGAAGTGATACCTGACATCGATATGCTTGGTCCTCTCATGATATATCAGATTTTTAGTCAAATGTATAGCACTCTGCGAATCACAAAATACTGAACTCACACCCTGTGTAAGACCAAGCTCACAAAGCAAACCTCTCATCCACAATGCCTCCTTCACAGCTTCAGCAATGGCCATATACTCCGCTTATGTTGTAGACAGCGCAACTGTAGCCTGTAAAGTAGCTTTCCAACTAATGGCACTTCCGGACAGAGTAAAGACATAACCTGTCAGAGACCTCCTCTTATCGTGGTCACCGGCAAAATCCGAATCAACATAACCAACAGCATGATCACCAGAATTGACAATCCCAAACAATAGACCAACACCTGCAGTTCCGCACAAATACCGTAGTATCCATTTCACAGCCTCCCAATGTGCCTTTCCTGGACGCCCCATATAACGACTAACGACACTAACTGCATGTGAAATATCAGGACGAGTACATACCATGGCGTACATAAGGCTCCCAACTGCGCACGAATATGGAACCTGAGACATATACTTCTCCTCATCCTCCGACTGTGGTGACAACTCAGCTGAAAGTCGAAAGTGTGCTGCCAAAGGGGTACTGACTGGCTTCGAGTTCTGCATGGCAAAGCGCTCAAGCACTTTAAGAACATAAGACTTCTGATTCAAAAATAGTTTGCCAGCTACTCGATCTCTGCAAATCTCCATACCCAAAATACGTTTTGCCGCACCCAAATCTTTCATCTCAAATTCACCACCTAACTGTTGTTTCAACCTGTTGATTTCTGACACACTCTTGGCAGCAATAAGCATATCATCAACATACAACAGTAGATAAACAAATGAACCATCTGGAAGTTTTCGAAAATATACACAACTGTCATACTCACTCCTAGAATATGACTGGCTTATCATAAAAGTATCAAACCGCTTATACCACTGCCTAGGGGATTGTTTGAGGCCATACAAAGACTTACGAAGTAAACAAACGTGATCCTCCTTACCAGAAACAACAAATCCCTCAGGCTGACGCATATAAATCTGTTCTTCAAGCTCGCCATGCAAAAACGCAGTTTTGACATCAAGTTGCTCTAACTCAAGATCATAACATGCAACAATAGCAAGTAAAGTGCGAATGGAACTATGTTTTACAACTGGTGAAAATACCTCATTGTAGTCAACACCCTCCTTCTGGCTGTATCCTTTCGCCACTAGCCGAGCTTTAAACCGAGCGTCTTCTACCCCTGGAATACCTGGTTTGCGCTTGAAGATCCACTTGCATCCAACAATCCTCTTCCCTTTCAGCGGTTCTACTAACTCCCATGTCTGATTCTTCTGAAGAGACTCAATCTCCTCATTCATAGCAACAAACCACTGTGCAGACTCAGTGCTCGAAATAGCTTCCGTATAGCTGGAAGGCTCTTCATACTCAACTGTCTCAGCAACTGATAAAGCATAGGTCACCATCTCAGAATAAGCCGAATACCTTTCAGGAGGCCGAATCTCCCTCCTTGGCCTATCTTTAGCAATAGTGCGCGGTTGCTCAACTAATGCATCAACCTCTGTGTCTGAACTCTTGAACTCCTCTTCAATTGGCTTCTCAATGTGCTTCTTCCCTGAGTCGGAAGCTTCACCCAAAAACTCCACCTGCTTTGGAACACTATGTTCCTGAACTGTATCATCAACCTGCTTAGACTCCTTAATCAGATAATTTTCATCAAAAGTCACATCCCTACTGATCAAAAACTTCAAATCATCAGAGCACCATAACCTGTACCCTTTGACACCTGCTGCATAACCCAAGAAAATACACTTCTTGGCTCGTGGCTCCAATTTACCCTCATTCACATGAGCGTAAGCTGGACACCCAAAAACACGCAATACAGAATAATCAGCTGGATGACCTGACCATACCTCAAACGGAGTCTTACACTCAATAGCAGTCGACGGAGACCTGTTCACCAAATAGCATGTTGTGGAAACGGCTTCAGCCCAAAATTCTTTGCCCAATCCGGAATTGGACAACATACAACGTGCCTTCTCCAAAAGAGTCCTGTTCATTCGTTCAGCCACACCATTTTGCTGAGGGGTTTTTCTCACTGTGTGATGCCTCACAATGCCCTCATCACTGCAAAATCTATCAAACTCGCCAAGACAAAACTCCATACCATTATCAGTTCTCAAACGTTTTATTTTCTTACCAGTCTGATTCTCAATCAAAGTTTTAAACTGTTTGAATGTATTAAAAGCGTCACTCTTATATTTCAACATATACACCCAAACCTTACGAGAGAAATCATCTATAATACTCATAAAATATCGAAAACCACCTTTAGAAGTTACCTCTGCGGGACCCCAAAGATCCGAGTGAAAATAATCCACCGTGCCTTTGGTGCGATGAACAGCTGTACTGAATTTTACCCTGCACTGCTTGCCGTAGACACAATGCTCACAGAAATCCAGTTTCTCAATTTTCTGGCCACATAGCAAACCCTGTTTGCTCAAAACTGTCATCCCCCTCTCGCTCATATGCCCAAGGCGCATATGCCACAAACGAGTCAAGTCTGAATCTGAAACCTTGGATGAAGCAACCGTTGCTGCAGCACCTAAAACTGTACTGCCCTGGAGTGTATAAAGGTTACCACGCTTTTGACCCTTCATCAGTACTAATGCACCCCTTGAGACTTTCAAAACTCCACCTTCACCGAGGAATTTGCAACCATGAGAATCAAGAGCACCCAGGGATATAAGATTTTTCTTCAAATCCGGAACATGTCGAACCTCAGATAAAGTCCTAACAATACCATCATGCATCCTAAGCTGAATCGTTCCTGAACCAACAGTCTTACAGGCCATGTTGTTGCCCATCAAAACTGTACCACCATTGACCGCCTCATAAGTAGAAAACCACTCTCTATGCGGACACATATGGTATGAACATCCAGAATCTAGAACCCACTCGGTATTAGAGCGAGAATCGCCCTCTGTAACTGATAACACATTATCTGACTCATCTGAACTTTTAGCAATTCCAGCAATTACTTTACCCCTTTTCTGGTCTTCTTTTTCCTTCTCCTTGAGTTTTAAACAGTCACTTTTCCAGTGCCCGGGTTTCTTGCAATAATTGCACTTTCCCTTCTTCTTACCTGATGATCTGGATCTTCCCCTATTACTCGACTCCACCCTTTCTGTTGTTCTTCCCCTAACAAACAAACCCTCCGCATGTGCATCACCCTCACCTGACACTTTTTTCCTCAATTCTTTCGAATATAGGCTGGCCTTAACATCCTCCATGGATATCGTGTCTTTGCCATACAATAGGGTTGTAACAAAGTGCTCATACGAAAGTGGTAAAGAACATAGCAAAATTAGGGCTTGGTCCTCATCCTCAATTTTACTATCAATATTTTTCAGATCCATAATAATACGGTTGAACTCGTCTAAATGATCTTTAACAGGTATACCTTCTCGCATACGAAACGTATAAAGACGTTGTTTGAGATATAACCTGTTGGTGAGCGACTTCGTCATATATATGCCTTCCAACTTCAGCCAAATTCCTGCTGCTGAAGTTTCTTCTTCCACCTCGCGAAGAACGTCATCTGCCAGACTCAACTGAATAGAACTCAGAGCTTTGGCATCCGTATCATCCCAATCTTCCTCTTTGATTCCAGAACTAGTCTTGCCTAACAAAACCTTGTGCAATCCTTGTTGGGTTAGCAGAGCCTTCATCTTTACTCTCCAAAGACTGAAACTGCTGCTCTGCCCATCAAACTTCGCAATCTCAAATTTAGCCGCCATAGCCACAATCGGAAACGAAACCCTAGTTTTTGCGACCTAAGGCTTTGATACCAGTTTGTTGTAACGAACGCTATGAATGCAAGCTAAGAACGAGAAATTGAAAACTAAACAAGAAATCACAAAGACACAAGATGTACGTGGTTCCCCAAGATGGGTACGTCCACGGGCGAGGAGAGAGAGGTTCACTAACCAACGTGAAGAAGAGATACAAAGAGCCGGCTATAATCCGTAACTCTAGAAAGGCCACAATATGAAAGCCCAAAAGATAATTTCTAGAAGTACCCCAAAAGCCTTATTTATAATAGGCTACAAAAACGGGAACAACATAATTAACCAATGTGGGACTAAAGAATACAAGGCATTCCCAACAGTACGTGCTTGAAAGGCACATGCTTAAAAATGAAACCTTGTCCTCAGCCCTACATATTGAAATGACAACGAGATTTTCTGCAGAAATCTCAAGATTTTCCAAATTGCAACAATGGTGTATCTCTAATTAAGTACTTCAGGGATGGCCCGGAGACATTCAAACTTACAAGAACTGGTGAAAGTTTCACACTTATCACCTCAAGAAACGGAATGTGGGATAATAGGTACTCGAGAAACTCTCCAGTCACATTTACGTTTGCCAGAAGCTGAGATGTTAGGAAACCAAGGTTTGAAATCTCAAGCAGACGCACTGGAAAAGTGTAGAGATCGCGCCGAACGTCTCCAGTATTTGTTCGAAAGTCAAATTCAAGTTTCCTGATATTTTTTTGGATTGCGAACACAATCCAATTATCAATGTCGCATTTATAACTTTGCTTATCCATGTCAAAACAAACCTTGAGTTCGTCAACAGATGGACCCTGATGAGATCTTAAAATTTGATTCACCCAACTTACGAATCTAGTCCTTTCAAATTCAAGTGACTTTCTTCTCCATTCTATCTCAAAAAGTGTCTCTGAACCATCAAATTCCGAACTGCCAGAAAAAATGTCCACAATTCTCCATCTTCTTGAGAGGATGCTAGTTCTGGCTGCTTCTCCCATTGACAAGCCGGAGAGAATCGTCGCAAGGATTCCATCCGGCAATTAACTAATTTGATTGTCCACATTGTTGTTCCTCTTGGAACACTTCTGCAACGCAAATTGAGAAGAAAATCGAACTACCTTCCCCATCCTATCAGCTAAGCCAAATCTTTTTCGCTTTCCCTGTTTTCGTCGCTGTTAGCTGGGTGAAGAAGAACGACTGCTTCTAATGTAGTTTTTTCATTGATGGCTCCTTGACAAGAACTTTGCTTTCATTGATGTGTATCATTGATTGTGTCAAAAATATAACCCTAGCATACTTTTATATAGACTAGACCACCAAGAATCCTATATAAATTAGGAAAATACACATAACCAAAAAACTTAAACTAATTAGAAAATACGAATAATGACCTAGACAAAACAAGAAACATAATAATAGAATGAATGGACTCTAGCCTTTTTTCCCTCCACCCTCGACCCTCCTCTTGTCCTCCACCCTTTTTTCCCTTACGAAAAATGAAAAAAGAACCTAACGGAAATATAAGTTGAATGCCAATGGACTCTAGCCCAGTTGGTGGTCATTGTTATGTGTGAGGCAATGGTTCGAGCTCCGTAGTGAGCGTTTGGAATTCAGGGTTACGAATACCCTCTGAAACCCCCCGTGGACTAACCAGTGCCCGTTCCAGAACACCTTTTTAAAAAATAAGTATTTATTTTACATTTTCAAAATAAAAAATTAATGTAAATGAAAAATAATTTTTCGATTTTTTTTGTACCGTTCAAATGATCTCAATAAGATCTATCAAACAAGATCCATATTACTAGAAAAATTATTTGCGTAAACACATTATTTTTTAGTTTGAAATTGCCTTCTTAAAAACTAAGTACTTAAAATGAATTCTGAAACAGAGCACATCACTAACCCCCGCTCATGTGTACAATCTGGGCCAAGAAATATAAGCAGAATGGGCTGAAGTTGTAGGCCCGGCCTGTCAAAGTTTCTGCCTGGGTGGGTCGAGTCCGGCTCACTTAACACTGCTCTGTAAAACCACAGCCATGCCCGTCTCTCCTCTTTGCGCCAAGCCCTTTGTTTAGAGAGAGACACTGTCACAGTTTCTCGCTTACGTAACCTCCCCACTGCTAGATTCGATTTACATTCCATTTGAGTGTAATTTCACGTAAATTTAATTTTCTCGGAAAATCTCAAGAGGGCTAGGTGGCGTCGAATCTTTACGTTTCTCACCTGTGTTACATACCGCCATATACATACATAGATACATGAGACTCCCATTGTCATATGTTACAGTTTGTCTAACAATGGTTTCTAACTGATTCTTTGTTTTCTAGGGTTTAGTTTTATTTTTCTTTTTGTGTTTATTTTGGCACGCACAGATATTGGTGAATTTGTGGTAGATTCTTTGATAGGGTTGAGGTTAGATAGAGATTTTTTTTTATTTTAGAGTGAATGGATAAGAAGAGGGTGGCGGTTCCGCTAGTATGCCACGGTCATTCGAGGCCGGTTGTGGATTTGTGCTACAGTCCAGTTACTCCAGATGGGTTCTTCCTCATCAGTGCCAGCAAGGGTATATGCCAATTGCATTTTCCTAACTTAACTCATGTATATATGACTTGTAACCGTATGTATGTGTTTCTGTTTAGTACTTTAATGGGATACTGTATATATAACTTGATGCTGGAATAACGTGTTGGTTTTGAGTGTGGTGATGGATTGGATGGTCTATATTACGTTTTGTTAAATTCATGATTCTTTGAACAATAACATCTCATGGTAGTTTAAGCCCTCTGCCCGTAGCATTCCAAATAGTAAACTTATTGCTTTTCGCAAGTATTGCATCTACCGGTCTCTGTTTATGCAACGGAAACTGACCTTACCATATATTGACTCTAAAAATTTCCAATATGATGCTACCCCCACCAATCTTACTAGTCTTACTGCTCTTCTATCTGAACAACCTCATTTCAGCTACACTCATCGAATTTATGTATTGTCTCTTAGCTGCCTAACATTGTATCCCGTGTGGTGTGCAGTACTGTTGTCCTTATAGCTTTTCACCTGTTCTATTATTGTTTGATAACTGTAAATGTGAAAAAGTGGAACAATGAATATGACTTCCGGAAACGTGAAGTTGCTGAATGTAGTTTTGTTATGAAATGCTTGGTGATTAAATTCATCTTAGCTCCCTATTGGATAATTATTTATTTCAAATGGATGGATTTATGTTCAATTTCTCCAGTGATACAAAAGGTTTAGCTATAGGATATTCATGAAAAAAGAGTGGACGATGGATAAGGGTAAGAAAGAATTTATGTTGTCGGGTCATTGTATATTTACAATCCCTGGGTTCAGTTGACTCAGTAGTCAGTTCAAATACATCGTATTAAAACTCCTGAACTCGGAGGCCTATATCATATGTAAACTGTCAAAGACATATTTGCTGCTCATGGGATAATTCGAGTTAAGTACCTTCATTTGAAGTAGTGTATCCAGACAAAGCCTTATATATTCGATTCATGTGTGTTGTTCAGATTCCAGCCCCATGCTTAGAAATGGAGAGACTGGAGATTGGGTTGGCACTTTTGAAGGTCACAAAGGTGCAGTCTGGAGTTGCTGCTTGGATACAAATGCTTTACGTGCTGCATCTGGTTCAGCAGACTTCACTGCGTACGTAACAAGTTTCTCCCTTCATCTTCCCTCTCCTAGGAAGATAAAATATAAAAGAAAATTATAAAGAACTTCTTTCATCTTGTCTGAAGTTGAGTGTTATTCCAAAAGTGCTTGGTGTTGGGCTGTTTACGTCGTAGTTACTTGAAAGGGCTTTTTTTTTTTTTTTAATTTTTTTATTTCGTGGTAGAACGGATGGGATTAGAGTGCTCTATGCACTTCTTGGTTACTTCTTGGTGTCAGTTCTCACCTTTTTCCCCAAGACGACTTAGATGTATTCCCTAGTATACCTTAGAAACTCAATTTTGAGCATGGACTTCAGCAGATATGTTAGCCTTTTCCCTTGTGTTTTTAAACTGCTCTATCATATTCTCCAAAGGCTAGTTCATGGTCTTCATAATTCCCATGCATTCACTTAATGCGTAATGAGATGCCCCATTGCTTAGCACCCTTTGCCTCCTTTCTCTTGCTTCTTTCTTGTGAGGGAATGAGCCTCCTGCCATTCTGAGGCCCAATGATGAGTGTGCTTGGAAGTGGCTCTCTTTTGAGTATTTCTCAAACAATTGGGGTCCTGCGTCCTGAGGAGAAGAGGTTTACAGGAGGTGTATCTTATGGATGTAATCCTGCATATTCGATCACAGCATTGGTAATATTCTGTGTTCTAATTGCAGTAAAATATGGGATGCAATAACAGGGGAAGAGCTACACTCATTTGAGCACAGACACATTGTTCGAGCCTGTGCCTTTTCAGAGGTATTAAATTTCTGGTTTCCAGATTCATCAATTATTTTAATTAATTCGACGAATTAATTCAATCGACAATGGTCTCCATATGTCATGAACAATACTTTCTGGCTGAGTTTCCTTGTGAAAATTTTGTTTTCACGTAGTGGTACTTTTACTTTACACGTCCTATACTTGATTTAACTTCTTGGCTCGAACTTGTGATTAGAAGAGTTCCTGAATGTGTTACAACTTTTGCCTTTAATTCGGGGATAAGTTCAGTAAAATAAATTTTGGTGAACCCAGTCTTACTATGTTACTATGCTTCTATGCTTAAGAAAATCTTTCTGTTTTTAGTTATTTTTTGCTGGCTAAAACTAGTGTTTCTTTTGGAGCTTTGATTAACAATTTTGTTTTGAGATTTGAATGGCTAGTAGATTTGGGTTGATGGCCTCTATTGTCAACCTTTCCAGCATATTTCGAAATTGTCTATTATGTTTTTCGAGATTCCTTTTTCTTCTTAGGGATGAGTTGTTTGCCTCAGAAGTTTGAACCTAGAGGCCATTGCTTGATCAATACTGAAGAATGGGGGGTGACAGGTTCGAGCAGTAAAATCAACACTGTTCAAGTTTAAGTTCTGTTGGGGTATTCATGAAATAAACAATGTTCTATTGGGGTTGAACAAAGGCTTTCTTTAGCCGAATTTTACAAACATACTTGGTTGTGCTTTTCTATTCAGTTATTTCTACCTCTCAGTTAATTTTATCCACCTGCAAACAGGATACACACTTTCTACTGACTGGTGGAGTTGAAAAAGTTCTTCGAATTTATGATCTGAATCGCCCTGATGCATCTCCTAGAGAAGTGGATAAGACTCCGGGCTCAGTGCGAACTGTTGCATGGCTCCACAGTGACCAGACAATATTAAGTTCTTGTACTGATATGGGAGGTGTCAGGTATCAAAGCCTCGTGTTTGTTTGTCTTTAAGCTTTCTTATAGTTCCAGCTGTGAGCATGTGTTCCGAGGTAATCTACGTGGTCTTATTGTTGGAGACTATTCCTGTCACATTTATCTTAGAACAACTTGTATCATTTTATACCATACTCTTTGTATTTGCATTACATGTATATGGCTGTGAAGAACATAGACTTTCTCCCCTTCAGTTTCCATTAGTCCCTCGTGTTTCGGTAACACTGCAGTTGTAACTTGTAAGTTTATCGATATAAACTTCGCACTTCCTGTTGCATTTAGATTTGGTCCTTTAGCATTTCGGTCCGGGAAATATCCATGGATTTGTGCTTTTTCATTTCGGCTTGGCTTCTCAATGTACCTGCAGCTCTAGTTACACCTGAAAAAGTTCTCTCCAACCCACCACATGCAATAAAGCCCTTGTAATTGGGGGAACAATTCTACCGGAGATAGAAAGGTACAGGGAGAAAATTGGTGGTTGTCCTCAATTCACCCCAGATTTCTCTCTAACCACCTCTCATGGAAGAGCAGCCATTTGCCAACAACTCGCCAGTCACCACCAACTCCATCTCACCAGCCACCAGCCCCTTTTCCCTTTGTCCCCTTTCTCCAATCCCATCCCCTCCCTCCCTCTCCTCCTCCCTTACTCGCTGCAACGCCCTGCCCTCCTCGGCCACTGCAACCTCCATTCATCCCTTCTCAATCGCAGCGCCCTCTCCATCCCTTCCCAGCTCCAACCCCAACACTCCCTGCCTACTTGTAACTCCGTCCCCTCCCTCAGTTGCTGCATCCCCCACTCTCTCACTCCCTGTGTGAAGACCTCCACCCCCATTCCTCCCATGCTGCAATCCCACTCCTCCCTCCGCAGTCACAATCTTCTCTCCTTCTTGCAGCCGCTACAATCTTCACCCCCCTCTGCCATTGCAATTGGGAAAGCCCACCTTTCACTCCTCCAGCCACTGCAACCACCCCTCCCTCAGCCCCTGCATGAGATATTTTCCCAGTGATAGCTGTATCTTTTCCAATATGGTCTTAGATTCTCATGACAGCCTGCTAATGTCGGAAGAATCTTTTTTAGCAACAAACATGTTTTATATTGTTTGAAGCATCAATGCCTCTCTCTTTGTATTGAGGAAGTGATGGATTTCTTTTTGCATTAGGTGTTCAATGGTTGCCTTATTTCTTGAGTCATTTTGTTGTTGGGTGTACAGATTATGGGATGTAAGAACTGGTGATGTTGTACGTTCTCTTGAAACCAAATCACCTGTGACTAGTGCTGAAGTGAGTCAAGATGGCCGTTACATCACTACTGCTGATGGGTTTACAGTCAAGTTTTGGGATGCAAATCAGTAAGTTCCAAGCGAGATTGGTCTGTTTAAAATCTTCTGAATATATTATATTCATGCTTTGTCTTTCTTTCAGCTTCGGATTGGTGAAAAGCTACAACATGCCATGCACTGTAGAATCTGCTTCTCTAGAACCAAAATTTGGGTTCAAGTTTATTGCTGGTGGAGAAGATATGTGGATACGTGTTTTTGATTTCCATACTGGTGAAGAGATTGGTACGTGCTCTGCAATAAATAATTCACTGGAATTACAAGTTTGAATTAACGTCTCTTCTCAGGCTTTTTGCTTAAGTTTAAAATCTATCAAGGCACCATACCCGCTAGATCATGTATTGGGCGGATTTCCGGCTTGGTCTTCTACCTGCTTATTGAACTTTTAAAGGTCTTTTTTACTTTTCAGAAAACAATGGACGTTCAAAAGCACTCAGCATTTCCATGTCACTAATTCATACTGTCTGAAATCCTGATGTTGCTATGTCCTGAAATTACGATGTTTTCAGTTTGGTTCGACAAACTAGTTTTCTTGTTTTCAGGAAAATGGAAACAGGAAAACGTAATACATTACAAAACATGCTGTGTTATCCTAGAATGGCATTAAGAATTAATTCTACTGCCTGCTATACCTTGATGCAGCATGCAACAAGGGTCACCACGGTCCAGTCCACTGTGTTCGCTTCTCACCTGGAGGGGAATCATATGCATCAGGATCTGAGGACGGAACCATTAGAATATGGCAGACAGGGCAACAAACCCTAGATGATGTTGAGACTGTTTCGGCAAATGGGTTGACCGGAAAGGTCAATGTCACTGCAGATGATGTTTCGCGCAAGATTGAGGGGTTCCACATTGCTGATGAGGGAAGGACTGGGCAGAAAGAAGAGGTGGCAAATGCATGAGATGGCTTAAAATTTTATTCGATCTTTTCGCTTGCCATATTTCCCGGCTTTTTTTGTTTTTCAATTTGTCGAGCCTTATTGTATGCCCTCTTTATGTACAAGTTCTTTATTCCCCTTGCTATGGACTGGTGCAACCTTATTTTGTTTTTTTCCTTCTTTGGGGTTACGACTTATTAACTTCCGAGACTGGTGCACTATTCTATAGCTTTTATGTAATCTCCAGTTTAGGGTTGAGTATAATTTCCTTTTTAAGGACATCCGCATTAGTATCTCTACTAGTCCTTGGCTAAACTAGTGACTTGAATTTTGAAAAATCGTGTGCATCAGCCTTGCTCAACCATCTATGTATTCTACAATCGCAACACTTGCTTGTTACCTATCACGAGCCACTGTTCACACTGTATTGAATATTTTACTATTTTCACAAAGTCGGGGTGAGTTCTCAACTTAAAAAAATTTAAGTTGGTTTTGTCCTTATTTGAATTTTTTTTGCATTTGTTAGTTTTGTGTTAAACTTTTGTGGATTCTTGATTCGTTTCGACGAGAGAAATCGAAAAAGTATAAAAAAAAATTACTTTTACACGGGTATTTTGAGAAATAATCATTTTTTAGCAAAATAAGTCAACTTATTTCACTTATTTTGCTAAAAATGGTTATTTTTCAAAATACTTGGGTAAAAGTAAAAAAAATTTACTTTTCCAATGTAGGGCGTAAAACTAACAAATGCAAAAAAAAAAAAATTAAATAAGAACAAAATAACTTCTTCTTTTTTTTAAATTTAGAAGAACTCACCCTCAGTAGCTTTGCTTTTGCATTCAATTGATACTGATCAGAAGGTATTACTTTTGCATTCATGGAATAAAAAAATATAAAGAAACAATATTTTTAATGGAATAACTTTAATATAGGGAGTTTGATGTTGTAGACATTTTAAAAATGAGTAGGTAAAGTAATAAAGTGACTTTTTAAGGTATAATTTGTTCTAAAATTTAAAGAAGGTGATGCGGATGCTCTCTAGGTCTTAAGTGTTGGTTGGATCAGAAATGGAAAAAAGGGTTCGTTGGTTTTCGGAATACTAGTTGAATTTCGAAAAACTGGGTTTTGATTTGGTTTAGTACTCCGTATTATTTGCCACAATACGACAAACTCTTTTTTTTGTTCGGTTAAAAGGATAGGAAGGGACAACCAGTGCAACGACCTCTCGTTGTTGTTAATTGTGGGGCCAACCCAACCTGACCCCAACCCAATCTTATTTGATTCACATCTCAAATCATTTTATTTTCCTCTCTACACGTTTCTCAATACTTTTTTCTCTTTATCTATCTCCACTCGTTACATCAAAAATAACTTCCAGAAATGCAAACTTTGGTCCAGCTCGGGTGGGAATATGGAAAATCAGAAGTTTGGCTGGTCGGGTCAAACCCGATCCGGACCCGACGGGGACAGACCCGTGGACAGCCATAAGTTCCTAGGGGGATGATGCTATATACACGCCTAAAACTCCTATCTACATCCACCTTTGTGGAACACGTTACACGCACACAGAGCCACGGCCGTGAAAACAAAATTCTGAAAGAGCAGAGCGTAAGGATCACTCCAACTCCTCCCATTTTTGCTTCGCCCTCACCCTTCCTCCGATTCTCTCTCTCTTCTCTCTCTCTCTCTCTCTCTCTCCGTTCACTGTTCTCCTCCGACCGCCGACCGCGTAATTTCTAAGAGAGAGACAGGGAGATAGAGCTCCCTCGGGTATAGAAGATGTCGGGAAAAGGAGCCAAGGGTTTGACAATGGGGAAAGCCCCCAGCAACAAAGACAAAGACAAAGACAAGGACAAGAAGAAGCAGCCCACCTCTCGCTCCTCCCGCGCCGGCCTCCAGGTCTCTCTCACTCTCTCTCTCTCTCTCTTTCTCTCTCTCTCCCTATGCTTCTGTATATATTTATATATATGGGCTTCTTTTTGTTTGTACCTAAACTTCTCAGTCGACGCCTTATAATTTACCGTTTTCCCACGTATATTTTGATTTTTGCTCACAAGTCCTGATTTTTCTCGAGATTTTCCTGTTTTCCAGTAGACTTAGGGTTAGTTTCGCTGTTTAGTACGTTAGACACGTAGATCTATGTTGGAGTTGGATTTATTCTAAACTAGTATAGAAGATAGATCAGTATATCAATATGGTAGCATTAAGGGGAGGGTAGACCAGGGTTGACTTTAGAGGCAGCAGCTCAGAAAGATCTAGTATTGTCTGGAAAGTACGGAACATGATGCCCCTTGACAAGAACTGAATGAGAGATTTATGTATCCCACCCCAATTGATTTGTTGTGCAATTGATTCATGTAGCCGACCCCAATTGATTGTGTGAGAGAGGTATCAGACCCCAATTGATTCATGATACACGATGCCCTTGACATAACTCAACATGGACAATTGATTCATGTGGTCGGCCCTAGTTGATTGGGACTTAATGCTCAAGTTGGTACGATGTAACCCATGCTTACGTAAACGGTCTAGGGCAGTCCTGATTTTCATTCGGTGGGGCAAAATCTTGTCTATAACTATATGGCATGAGATAATGAGCTATGGGCCAGTTAGTGGTAGCATGGTAGGGGTTTAAGTTGTAAAGGTAATGGTTCTGGTTACGAGAGAGGAAGGAGAGTAGGATGAGAAGAAACTTGAAGCCAAGTAGCAAGGGAGAGAAGCTGAAGAGAACTGGGGAAGAACTTCAAGAACAATAAAAAGAAAAGAAGGGCTGGAAGGAGAGTGAGAGACGAAAAATGGTCTAACGTGGAAAAACCAATTGGGGGCGAAGTCAGAAAAGACAAATTAAGGATTTTATTAGGTCTTTGTGGCGGATTGTCAATGGTAAAATTGTGAGTTTTGAAAAGTGAGTAAAGAGCAAGGGCCCCTCGCAACCCTTATTCCCTTGTTTTACCAGCTGAGTTATGAGTATATAAACAAAATGGGATTACATAGTTTTTAGGAAACTTGACCAACACGAACTATGCAACTCTTCACGGATGGCTTTCAAGTGAGTCTCTTTCAATTTTGTAGTTTAAACTCCAGCAAGATAAGGCTCTACTATACCGTTGATTTTATCTCCGTTAAAATCTAATTTGATTGCACTCAAGATCTAGGATTCTAAATTAAAATAGACTTTTGGACATATTTTGTGAGTTTATTCTATAAGGCCATCAGTGTTTTCAGTCAGGGTACTCATGTAAAATTTACCTTGGTCTTGTTTATCACTTCCAACAACTTTAACAGCAAGGCAAAATGCTTGCCAAGACAATTTTTAAAAGTCTAGCCAAATTGTCAACTCATTGAAACTAAATCATTATGGTCCGACATGACCGAAGCTTACATAAACAGTTTAGGTGGGGTCACGACTTTCATTTGGTGGGGAAAATCTTGCTTATAATTACAAACGGGCAACGGCATAGTGGTGTGAGATATCGAGCTATGGGACAGGTAGTGGTAGAGGATACAGGTAATTATTATGGTTACGACTTACAAGACAGGAAGATGGAGAGTAGTACGAGAAGAAATTTGAACCCAAATAGAGGAGAGAAGCTGAAGAAATTTGAGGCAGAACAATAACAGGGGAAGGGTGGGCTGGAGAAGGGAGCTAGAGAGGGAAAAATGGTCTAACATGGAGAACACCAATAGGGAGGGCCAAATTGAACAAAAAAAAACTGAGGATTTTATTAGGTCTTAGAGGGGTGATTTCGAAAGTAAAGGTGAGTAGGAGCAAGGGCCCCTCTCGACTCTTCTTCCCTCCAGTCCATCCTTAGTTCTATCAGCTGACATAGTATAAAGGAAATGGGATACATAGTTTCTAGGAAACTTGTGCAACACAACCCTTTGGGGATGGCTTTCAGGTTAATCTCTTTCATCTTTGCAGTAACTCCAGTAAGACAAGGTTCTAAGACCCTGTTGATTCTATTTCTGTTAAAGTCTGATTTGATGCATTCTAGATCTAAATATTAATTTTGTTTCTGGATTTCATGAATCCGATTCAACCATGTGTTGTAAAGTAGGAGTATTTGTGTGGATTGCTTCCTTTATGTATCCACTCTATTGTTCTTAGTAAGGTTTCTCATGTACTAGAATATATGATGGTCTTGATTGACCTTCCAGCAACTCCAACAGCTAGGCAAAATGCTTGCAAAGGCATTTTTTGGCACTACCATCCCAAGATTCCCTTTCCAGCGGCAAGGCAAAATTCTAGCCAAATTAGCTTTTTTGCAAAATTTTCCTTTCTCATCAAAACTAAATTACTACCACGAGATATTTTAAGAATTAAAGCAATGGTTAAATTTGACATGGGAGTTGGGTTCACGAAAATGGCATTGCACTGGTGAAGTCTCACTGTGGCCAGGCAAAAGATGAGTTTTAGCATCGCTAAAATGGTTCTGACCAGTGGAGGACATCCAACAGCTTAGTTTGTAGTCCATATTATCGAAACTGAGCTTCACGGATGAAGCTTCCCAAACGAAATGATTTTACGTTATAAACCTATCCTTTAGGCTACAAAGGGACAGCCTTTCAGGGTTATAAGCAACTTTTAACTGGGTGGCTGAGGTAAGAATAAGATAGATTATCTGTTCTGACTATATAATTATTTACTTATAAATAAAAAAAAGATTATATGTTCTGACACATTAGTACACTCGGAGCCCAATGTATATTTTGACCTTGGTCCTAATATATAAAGTGGTGGAGTAAAGCCAGGTCTCCAAAATCTAACCCTTTGTTTGGATCTTGGAAACTATGAGGACAGAATTATCGACTTTTGATCTTAATTTGTATGGTGACATCAGGAATGTCCGACTTCATGGAGTATTGGATTGAAAGCTCAGAGATATCCATTTAATTATCTGCCGGAAAGAGAGAGAAGGATGCTTAGCATTCATCTTAGGATAGTCGAAGAATTGCTTTGAGAGCTCAGTTCACATACCCCAGATTCCAATTAGTACTACTAAAGCTTTATTTGTCCAAATCGTTTTGGTAGTGTCCTGTGGAGCTTAGAATTTTGCTAAACTTGTATCTGTCTGTCTGTTTTATGTTGACATCCATCAATCTGTTGACTTTGGTAGGGTCATGGGTAGTTTTTAGCAAGAGGTTTGGTCGTTGCAAAAATCCGAATGGCATGTTTGCCTCCAAATGGAGGTGCTGGTTAGAGAAAGCTTCATTCTTGATGATTTTGATGCTACGATAAGTCGATAACTTATTCTGTATTACATAAAATTATAAGTAACATGCAAAAAACCACCCCAAAATTATGTGGAAGTAGGTTTAATTGGCTTAACTTTGTTATCATTACTTGAATGAGTGGGACACAATAACTTTTTGTTTATGTCAGGGTAGATACAGGTGGAGCGCTAGAAGATGTTGAATAAAAATGATGTTTTTGATCTGTATTTATTCGGGTAGATTTCTTGTATAGTGTTTCTTACCTACCTGTAAAATTGACCTGTGATGTTTCTTTTGCTTATTCTACTTTTGATGGAGCTTTTTTTGGTTAATAGACTAAACAGTGCAGGAACCACATTCAAAAAATTAGGATTTGATTTAGCAATTGTGTATAATAGGTACCCATATTACTTAGACAGCACAAACCAGAACATCCTAAACCAAGAGATTGGTGTACTCATGTTACTCAACTCTTTGAACTTGACAAACCTTCACAGCTTCACTGCATATTTTGTCGTTTTGTCCATTCCAACCCTGGACATCTGTTGTCTTAATAATACGTAATCAGACGTAATCAGGTACAATCCTAAGCGAGAAAGAACTACTTTCTGATATCAAATTTATCTAGCCACAGAGATTTCTTTCACCAGTCTCATGGATCATTCCGTAGACCAATATAAACTGAGTCTCTGGACCACTGCTAAATGTTATCTCCCAATGGTCCAGTATTTCTGTGCTGTAAATTATATTTTGAGTTAATGAATATGTATCCTGTGGATAATGGGCACCACATATGAACTTAGTGTTCCGTTGCATAATCCAGTTTAATGGAGTTTGAGAGGTTTTAATAACAGACACAACCTTCAAAATTATGGTGGCCACTTTGCCCCTTGCGGTAGACAGATTCTCAAACTTTTATAAACCAAGGTCCAAGAGACTGATGAACTCTGTCGACAAACTTGAAATGAAATCTACTTGTCATGTCCTCACCTTACTGTTATCTGACATGTCTTTTTATTAGTTTTTCGGCTTTGCCCAGCCACCCTTGATATGGATGAAGGAATACACTATTAACTTGGTAGAAGCTAAAGCAAAGATGAAGTTCTTTCAGATATCAGTTACCCACCTGCAAGATTTCTCCTCACAGTCTTCTATATTTACTCATGTGTGTCTCATAGGTCAATGTCTGGCCATTTCTAAGGTGTATACTTTTTTTTTTCCTGGTTAAATCTATTGTGCATACTGGATCTAGAAAATTTCTACATTGAACTATCATCACCTATGTTATTTTGGGTGGCGGTGTCTCCTTTTAAAGGGATGCTGTTATTCTGTCTCTGATTGCTTTTCAATATTGTATTTTCACTATGAATTTCGGTGGACTCTTGTCCTCCTCCTCTGTTGTACCTTTTTCCCTGTTTGCGATTTCAAAGAATATCGTCATGAGTGCTCTGGAGTTCTGTGTTGTAATTTTTACCTTGATATTAATGTAAAAATTAATCTGGTTAACATTGTGCAGTTTCCAGTCGGCCGGATCCATCGTATACTGAAAACTAGGACCACCGCACACGGTAGAGTGGGAGCCACGGCCGCTGTGTACACAGCAGCTATCTTGGAGTACTTGACTGCAGAGGTGTTGGAGCTAGCTGGAAATGCGAGTAAGGATCTGAAAGTGAAACGTATCACTCCCAGGCATTTGCAGCTTGCAATCCGAGGAGATGAAGAGCTCGACACTCTCATCAAAGGAACCATAGCCGGCGGAGGTGTGATTCCTCATATCCACAAGTCACTTATCAACAAATCGTCCAAGGAGTAGATTAAGAAAAAGAGCAAGGTTGCTTTATTTGACTATAATCTCCCCATCAAGTTGCGTGTTTTGTCAGTAGGACTTAACCTGCGGATCTGTTTTCTCATTTATGTAACTATGCTGTATACCGTATTAGATCTAGGTTACTGTTTAGTTGTGTTAGGAATGGATTTATGTCTAGTGGCATTGTGATTACTTCTTGAACTATAACTAGGCTCTTGTCCAGGATCGTTCGTTTGACTTGGCTTCAATTATGATTTCTTGAAATTAGATGAATCCGGGATTAGGGCTACGTTTAAGTTTGATTTTGTAATTATCCCATTAGAAAAGACGCGGCTGAATGAAATCAGAACTTTCAGAAACTCCAAGAACAAACCTTTTGGGAAAAGGTTTGGTGATTCGGGCGCATTATTTGAAAAAGTTTTTGTGAAATTCGGAACGCTCTTGTTTTGCGAAGAATAGTTTATGGTTTTTTTTGTTTTTTTTTTTTTAATTTCTTGTTTCTGGTTTTGGATCGAAGATAGTAAATGTGTAGTTCCATATGTGTTTGGCAAATGCATAAACCAATGAAGTTCTCATGTTGTGAATTTGTCACAGTAGTTCAATACGGCTCAATGGAAGACTACATTCACGTACAAAGCCCCTGCACCCTGTAGTGCGACCCTCTTATTATCTTTGTACAAAATGCATATAGAAACTAATGAATTAAAAAGATATGGACAATTCATTGAGATACTCGAAATAGTGAAAAGAGACCGGCAATTTAGTTTTACGTTATCAAAACCCAACTTATAATTAATCAAATGCGCGGGTGATATTTTGGGAAGGACTTAAGGGGAAAATGACGGCCAATGACGTGTTTTGATAATTAATACCTCCTAAGGACATTTTCAGTATTAACAATTGTTCTTAGCATGTCCTTGACGGGTATTAATTATCAAAACACGTCCTGGGCCGTCATTTTCCCAGACTTTTTAAGACATGGAATTTTATGGAGAGAATCTCTCAAGCCATGAACTAAAAAAATAGAACCGGCCCAGCCAAAATTAGGGCTTTTTGAGTCGATCTGTGCATGTTTGGGCCTTTTGAGTGTAATTATTCAATAGTTGAGCACCGTCATGTGGTATTCCAGACCATTCTAGAAACCATACATTCGTGTAGAGTCCATGCACTTAGCCGTGTGTGTGGTGGAGTTGTCTGGAAGAATACCACGTGGCAGTACTCCCCGACTAATAATTTCACCTTGAGTTAGTTTGTGTATCTTCATTTTTGTGTATTTGTTCGCCTATATGTTTGGAACGGGGGTGTCTACACAAATAGTACATCCCATCCCTCTCTCCAAAATGGTGGTGCGGTTGCGGTCTCTCTCCCTCTCCAAAAGGGTGGTGCGGTCTCTCTCTCTCTCCAAAAGGATGATGCTGAGCGACTCAAACCCCGTACCTTAGGTCACAAATTTGATGGTCTCTCTCTCCAAAAGGATGCCGAGCGACTCAAACCCCGTACCTTAGGTCGCGAGTTTGATACTCTATGCCTTAAGTTCAAAGGCCATTATTTATAAGTTGAACGAATTTGCGTTAAAAAACAAAGAGGTCAATTATCAAACACGAGACCTCATGCATAGAACACAAGTATCTAACCGTTGCAACAGAATACTCTATTTGTGAAATACTTAACATTAGGAAAATTTTCATATTAGCACCTGATCTTTCACACATAGATATCTGACATTAACGAAATATCACATAAACACCTAACGTATTAAAGAACTCATCAATTAAAAACCCCTGCCATCAATCTCCGTCCAAAAACAAACGGAAAACATGTCTCTTCAATTTTGCTACCCGCACTAACTTTTTTTCAAAGATTGTGACCTTTTTTTTTGTGGAGCTCATTTTTGGGTCCCATACATATTATCCGATCTATTGATTATGTCAAAATTATTTTTTTGAAAACCCTTGCAAAAAATCAGCTCCATCAGATAAATGTAAGTGTATGATCCAATCGTACAACTTTTTATTCAAAATTTAGGATTAAAATTCTGCATGAAAAGTTGTAAGATTTGATCTAACACTTACATTTATCGCATTGAGCTGATTTTTTATAGGGTCATGCAAAAAAAAAAAAAAGTTTTGATGAGCGGATCGGTTCACTTTTTGGTCCCCACAAAAAAAAATTATAATACAATTCTTTTCTTCTACGTTATTATTTTCCTTTTTTCTTTCCCGCACAGTGCTGAGTTGTTTTTTTTTTAATTTATTTTTTGCCGTAACACTACCCAGTGCACCCACACAAATTAGTATTACATAGATTTTTTGTGGGGCCCACTTTTGGGTCCCTAAAAATGATCAAGATCATTTCATTAGTTTCAAAATATTTTTTGCATGACCCTTTAAACAAATCAGCTCAACGGGATAAATGTAAGTGTTTGATTCAATCTTACAAATTTTTATTCAAAATTTTAATCCAGAATTATGAATGAAAAGTTGTACAATTAGATCATACACTTACATTTATTTTATGGAACTTATTTTTAGCAAGATTGCTTGAAAAAATATTTTAGAATTAGTGAACAGATCGGATAATTTGTGTGGGACCCAAAAATAGACCCCACAAAAATTTTGTGCAAAATATGTGAAAAAAAAACAGTGTGGGTAGCAAAATTGGAGAAAGAAACATATTTTCTGTTAGTTTTTGGACGGAGGTTAACGGTAGGGATTTAATTGATGAATTTTTTAATACGTCAGGTATTTATGTGATGTTTTGTTAAGATCAGATGTCTAAATTCGTTCCTGATTATAACGGAGGGAGAGAGATAACACACCCATAATGGAACTTTTTTTGGGATACTACTGTTTTTGATAACGCCTCTTACATGAGGTGGTCCTGTGTATGTATAACAGTACAAGTCTCCCTTTTTGGCCATGTGTGAGTCTCCCTCTGTGTGAGTGGTGTTACAAGATAACGATTGAGTTGAAATAATTTGAATGATTCCTCACTATCAAGCCAACCTCTAGGTTTCCTTGTCAGGGTCTATTGGCACTTCGTGATATATTCTTAAAGAATCTTGACTTCTCTGCTCTGCCGTGTAAGTTTGCACTGCATCTCCATCCGTCCGAATGTAATTTTAATTAGTACGGATTTATTAAAAGGCTCTTCTTCATAAGAAAAGATTTTTACATTCTTTTGATAATTCTGGTGTTCGAACTAGCTTACGAACACCTCAATTATTTTTTGGGTACCGATAAAATTTTACTTGGAAGAGTTTTAAAATAAATCTGAACAATTAATTGTTTAGATGAACGGTCAAGATACAACACTTCTTACGCTTTGGGCAGTAGAGAAGCCGGACCTTCTCCAAAATGCGCCGCCTGAACCTGTACCTAGAAGACTGACTAGGGGTCTATTATTTGGGACTTGGGAGTATTTGTGTGCGTGCATGTGTTTCTAGTTGCAGCAAAATTGTATTTTTAGATACTACCCATTCTCTTTGTAGTTTTTTCTCATTTTAATAGATGTCTAATCTACTCTTAAGAGAACGGAAAAGAAGTACCGTTAGGCGTTATATGGGTGGAGCAAGTCCAAAGGACATCAACCACCGTACCAAGCACGTGCGCTTTTGACGAAAATCGAATCTTTACTTTCCATGTAGCAGAAGTGAGGAAGTGCTATTGAATTACAAGTTTATTGGCATACTCAAGTGAGGGAATCCCAGGAAAGATTCAAAAGCGCTCCGCAATTTTGGTGTCCATGCATTCCCTAGCCACATGCATAAGCGTATACATATACAGTATGTTGTTGCTGTTGTATATTCTTCAGGTTTTCCTACTTCCTTTTTCTTTAACAATCCTATTAGGCAAATGCTAATCTCCGCGGCATGGGCAGAGGATTAGTGGGCCCAATTAATAAAATTTGACCGTTTTTCTGAGATAACAAATTCTTTTGGAAGCAAATGACAAAATTAGCCTCCATGAAAACTTTTCTCCAACCAGGATACACACTCTCTCTCTCTCATTTCTCCAACCAGGAGTCTCTCTCTCTCTCTCTCTCTCTCTCTCTCTCTCTCTCTCTCTCTCTCTCTCTCTCTCTCCTTACATATCTTATACTACTACTAATAAATTCGGCTGGTGAAAATATAATTTTGCTAACGAAACCGTTGTAATAATTTTCTTATTTCTTTATTCAATTTTTTTCACATTTGTTAGTTTTGTACCAATTTTTTTTTATGCATTATTGGTTTGACTCGACGAAAATAATGAAAAAAATAAAAAAATAAAAATTTTTACACAAGCATTTTTAGAAATATTCAAGAAAATGAATTTTTCTTGAATATTTCTAAAATACCTGTGTAAAAGTCATAATTTTTTATTTTTCCATTACTATCGTCGAGATGAATTAATAATGCATAAAAAATTTGGTGCAAAACTAACAATGCATAAAAAATTTGGTGCAAAACTAACATACGCGAAACAAATTTGAATAAGGACAAAATCAAAAAGTTGTAATCTATAACTTTTTGGTTGGTGAAATTATCTTCTCTTAATTCGATTGTGTAATTCTTCAAAAAGAAAATTTTGTGAAAAAGTTATATCCAACTCAATTAATTAGTAATGAATAAAGAGGTCCCAAATGATCTCCTATTCTATTTCAAAGCAATGTGGGACAACTAATCAAAGCCCAAAGAACAAGAGCCATTCCATTCCATTAATCAAAAACTATTTTTTTACTATCAATAAAAAATAATTGCTTAGCAAAAAAAAAATCACTAGAAAAATGTTTAATATTCCTAATTTTTGTACTTTTGATTTTTAGAATTTTGTTTGTTTATTTTTGAATTTTTGTTAGATTCAGGGTATTTGTATTCTTTTTGGATTAATCATACTTTTCAATGACAAAAGTCTAATAAGGTAAAAAATTATGACTAAAACAATAAAATCAGCAAGTGGCCGGAGTGGAGTTGGCATTCCTTACATTCTCTCATGCACATGAGCATGGTTTAATGAATGTACTTAAATAAAAATAAAATCACGCTATTACTTGAATTTTTTCTATTTTGAAATACAGTATATTTTTATTTTTTTTCCATTTTCTTTTGTCAAAATGAATAATTAATTCCAAATATTACGAGAAAAATCTAAACAAAAAGTACAAAAATAAAAAATACCATACTAAAAATTTGAGTCGTTAATTATCCAAATAGACTATAGGGAGGTAAATGCAAAGTTTCTCCGTAAAGAAATTTTGTTTAAAAAAAAAAAAAAAAGAGATCAGATTCTCTACACTGTTCTTGTGGAACAGTTGGTTTTGACTTGGGGCGCCGCTATTCGCAGCCCTCTATTTACTCCCGTAGCCCACTAAATTTCAGTAAATGATTGTTGAAAATCATAAATAACATTTCGGTAAATTGCTGTTGAAAACAAGATTTTATTTCGGTAACTACATGTCGAAAATATGTTCAACTTTCGGTAAACAACTGCCGAACATGCATTTTCGGTAAACATCTGTTGAAAAAAATATTATATTTCGGTAATTGGACGCTGAAAATATATCTCAATTTCGGTAACTAACTGTCGAGTATAATTGGAAATTTTTAACGGGCTATGGGAGTAAATAGAGGGCTGCGAATAGCAGCGCCCTTGACTTGTGAATAGACTAAGGTCGGGAGAAATATTGATCAAGGCAAGAGGGTAAAAATGTAATTTACAATGTAATCTACAATAATGCATATATCTGAAGGCCGCTGATTTTGTCACTTCTTTTTTTATTAACGTCACTCTCCTATAAGTGTATTTTGCATCAAAAATACACTTGCAATGAAGTAACGTTAACAAAAAAAGGGAGGGGCAAAATCATTTCCCTATCTGAAAGGTTTGCTGTCAGAAAAGTACAAGTAAGGAGGGGACAATTGCATCGGTAAACCAAAAGACAAAAAATTAACCTCCGCCCACTGCACCAAAAATACACTTGTAGAAGAGTGACATTAATAAAAAAGAGAATGACAAAATCATTTCGTCGAAAGGTTTGTTGTCAGAAAAGTACAAGTAAGGAGGGGACAATTGCATCGGTTAATTAAAAGACAAAAAATTAACCTCTACCCACTGCGCGACCGTTAGCAGGTAGTCTTGTTTTCTTTAATGGCAAGATGTGATTAAAATATTGTACAACTCACAACTTGTTTGATTAAAATTAAATGCTTCAATGAAAATGACTCAGAGGAAATTAATTCCACAAGATCTAGTCAGCCTCCGTTCTCTTATGGATTATCAAACTCCATCCGTAAATTTACACTTACTTTGAAAGGTTTTTTTCTTCATCCGAGATGTGACCCTTAACTCGTTTGGTTGTACTCTTTGATTTTCAAGGAGAGATATGGGATTTGAGTCTATTAAGAGACTTAAATTTGACTTCGAAGAAGTGCTGACTTCAAGTTATTGAGACTAAAACTCGATAAGCTGATTTTAGAAAAATATTTTATTCTCATTCAAATACAAAAGGCCAGCAATCTATAATAAAGAATGAGAAATGTTTCAGGTACTAGACATGACATACTACACAAAGGTGAAAATATGACCGTCAACTAGATTTGGAATATCCTTTCTTTCTTCCCAATGCCACCCGTATAAATGGTATATATACAGCAAACAATAAGAATACTTGAATATCCGACTCTAATTTAACTAGATGAATTGTATTGATGGAGCATCACTTGTTGCTTTCAAGTAAGTAATGCGCAAACCAGATGCGACTGCGTCTTAAAATAGAAATGGTCATTGTAGTGGATACATCAACTTCCAATTTGGCACTAGGCATATCTCTTTAGTCGGATCATCCAGTTTAAACAATGAAAGCTAAGTGATGACTGTGTACCTTAGTGACTTAGTCCATACGATAGAAATTCCAACAAACAAAAATGTATGTGTGTGTGTCTGTGTGATTACATACGGATGTGTATAGGTGTATTAATACGTAATTACATATCTTGCTGTTTCTCTGTATAACATTTCTGCGTGGTACTCATCGAGGGAAAAAAAAATTCTGCGTGGATTTTTGTGCAGAACTGAATTAGGAACGTTTATGGACTGAGATCTCCCGGTGAACAGAGATGGAGTTCAAATTGTGTCGCAGAGCCAAGTCGAAACCGTAAGATATGATTTTCCCAAATTCAAAATTCAGCGTATTCAACTTTAATTTAATAGACTCTGATCTATGGATATTGCATTTGATCTGCAAAGTTCTATACTATCATAATCGACCAATTCAGTGCGTCAATTTGTATCAGTTGCTTGTTTTGACGCTTGTTAGCAGAATTACGTAATGACCAGTTAGTTGCAAATTGACGTTTTTTGTCTCGAAATTGCATGTTCTCTGCCTTTATTAGTTCTACATACCTCCAGTTAAACTAGGGTTTTCTTCTCATGACACCATTACCAAAATAAGATGCAGCTACTCTCTCTCTCTCTCTCTCTCTCTGATAAATAACGTGATATACCACTTATTGGAAATTAATTTCTATCACGTGCTTCATTTCGATGATGAGCTTTGTGCAGGCTTTAAAACACTCCGTCAAGGTTTAAAAAAAGGGAAAATTTCAAAAAAGCCCCTGAACTTTCTGACAACTTGCAAAAAAACACCTGAACTTTCACTATTAACAAAAAAACACCTAAACTTTGCATTCCGTTAGCAATTAAACCCCTGCCGTCCAATTCCGTCAATTTTTAACGGATGGAGCTAACGGAAGGCATTAACTTTTTATTTTTTTTTACTTTTTACATTCAAAAATTACTTTTAACTTTCTTTTTTTTATTGGTAAATAAATATGCCATAAAGTTCCTTTTTTTTTCTTACTATTTATCAAAAATTACTTTAACTCTATTTTTTACTATTTACAAAAATAACTTTAACCACCATCTTTTTTGGTACTTTCAAATTGTACCTTTCCCCTTCTCTCTCTCTCTCTCTCTCTCTCTCTCTCTCTCTCTCTCTCTCTCTCTCTCTCTCTCTCTCTCTCTCTCTCTCTTTTTTTTTTAGAACTTTAACCCCACTCCACCAATCAACTACCAAAGCTCTAGCTCTAATTTTAGAAATTCGAAATTACTCTTTTTTTTAGCATTCTTGTTTTTTATATTTTTTACTTCCAAAATTACTTTTAACTCTTTATTTTTAGTAGTAAATAAATATGAAATAAATTTTTTTTCTTACTATATATCAAAAATTACTTTAACTCTAATCTTTACTATTTATAATAATAACTTTAACCCATTTTTACTATTTATTGCATATTTATTTATGACTAAAAAAAAGAATGAGTTAAAAATAATTTTTGGAAGTAAAAGTACTAAAAAAAAGAAAAGGTTACAAAGAGGAGGTTAAAAGAACTTTTGAATTTCTGAAATTGTGGCTAAGGCTTTGGCGGTTGGTTGTGGGGTTAATTGGGGGTATGGAGTTGATTCTAATAAGCAAAAAAAGGGGGGGGGGAGGTAAAATTTGAAAATAAAAAATATGGTTAAAGTAATTTTTGATAAATAGTAAGAAAAAAAAAGAACTTTATTGTATATTTTTTTACCAATAAAAAAAAGAAAGAGTTAAAAGTAATTTTTGAATTAAAAAGTAAAAAAAAAATAATAAGTTAACGCCTTCCGTTAGCTCCATCCGTTAAAAATTGACGGAATTGGACGGCAGGGGTTTAATTGCTAACGGAATGCAAAGTTTAGGTGTTTTTTTGTTAATAGTGAAAGTTCAGGTGTTTTTTTGCAAGTTGTCAGAAAGTTCAGGGGCTTTTTTGAAATTTTCCCTTAAAAAAAAGTTCATCTTACTCTAAAAAATTGTAATTTAGGGTTTGGAGTTTCATAATCTACACCAAAAAATCAAGATCTAGGGTTTGGGTTTGGGTTTCATAATCTTCACCCTAAAAAATCTGAAACAAAATCGAAAAACCATGGAATCGAAAACCCGTGCATACCATTACCAGTCGAAACCTACAAAACCCTAGAATACAAAATTGAACCTAACACTGCCATGGAATATAAATAGCAACAAAGACAGTGCGGGAAGAGTAGCAACAGAAAAAGCACAAAGAAATCAACCCATACCTCACTGAATCGAAATGGGTACCTCGGGGTGGGAAAGGGGGGTTACGAGGGGTAGAATCGTCCGAAATAGAGGGAGATTAGGGGGGATTCCATAGCAACTGGTCGAAGGTAACCCGTCGGTAATACCCCTTAACCGGTATTAGCAGGTGCTGTGGAGGGAGGAGGGGTTAAAGAGATATCCACCCTCCATTTTGGCTTTCCAAACGGGGTGTTCAACTGGGGCCCATGGATTAAAAGGGGATATCACAATCCCCCTTCACAATACCCCATCAAAACAGACCTTTACTTGTTAATTTACCAACTCTCCACTATACCGTTGGTAAAAAAAAAAATAGAGATTTCTTCTTCGAGGGCTAAAGTATCAAAAGGACTTTCAAGACTTGTGGGTTTACTTTTAGCTTTCGTATAGTTATCACGTACATGATTAGATAGATAGATTTGTCTATACTTGATATATATTGTCTGATTTATTTAGGGGCAAATAAAATTTGCTCAATTCAACTTTTTTTATTGAATGATCTATTCAACGTATTCTATGAACAAAACAATTCAAATCATCGATCATGATGATGGAAATTTGATGAGTACAACGAGGTGCCCTATAATCCCTCAGTGCGTTGGCGCACTATGGGATCTCTATGGCACGATGTTAGATTTGATTCAGTGTTTTGGATTTATTCTTTTCAAAATAAAAATGTTACAATTAAGCACTTAATGATATTCAATCGAGCTAACTTTTTTTGCATAGTTGTTCTACTCAACGAGCTCTAAGATATGAACATTTTCGATCATCGAAATGAGACCTAAACGAGCCCCGGAAAGCTAGGACAGAATTGTACTGTCCCTTGGAGAGCACAGCACAGCACGGCCCCGGGTTCCATCCAAGTCGCCTACTCAAAAAAAAAGTAGTGGTCCTCTTTAGCAAGGTTTGATTTATATGTTGTACAGGTCCCAACTTGTTTTTTTCATTAAATGCTTATGAAAATGGCCCAAGGGGAAATCTAGTCAGTAATTCCTAGAATTATTGAACTCATCCATGAACGTGCACATAGTCACCACAGGGTTATAGCGACTCAAAATGTCACTATTTGGGGGATGCAATGAAAAAGTCAAAAGGTCCTGTTTGGTAGAAAGCCAATAAAAAAAATTAAGTGCTTCAATTTTTAATTTGTTTGAATCATTACGAAGATTTTATTTTTTTGATCATTTTATCCTAAAGAACCATAATTAATTTTTGACTCTTAAACTCTCGTTAGTCGGCCCTAAGAAAGTCATAGAATCAAATATCTCTCATGACTAACTAACGAGAGCCTTAGAGTCAAAAATTAATTATGACCCTTTGGAATAAAATAATCAGAGAAATAAAATCTTCGCACCGATTTAAAAGAATTGAAAATTAGAACACTTAATTTTTTAATATATAAACAGTCTATATATACATAGTTGAAAAAACCAACTTGAGGTGTTTTTTTTTTTTTTTTCCCTTCTTTGATTATGGATTTGATGGGTCATATATGAAAGTACGTAATATAAAATTTATAAGCGTAATGCACCATCATTGGCCTTTTGGCGTGTAACATACTAACATGAATTTAGATCCTAGTGTTGTCACTTGTCAAAGTTTATGGAATATTAATATTTGATTTGGAAAATGCTACATATAAAGAAAAAAAACCCTTAAAGTTGGTGTGGGGCCCACCCACCCACCAACTCATTTAATTTTCTTTTCTTTTTTTCTTCTCAGGCCGGTCTTCATTTCTATTCTCTCTCTCTCCTCATCTCCCCCTTCCCCTTCTCCTGCCCTGCAAGTAGAACCAAAGCACTCAATTCAGAAGAAATGCTCAAGAAATCAAAACATTAAAAAAAAACAGTGTAAGTGACTTCAAAGTATAGACCCCTGATATCATGAGCAAATATAATCAAGAAAATATAACAAAAAACAGGGAATTGTTTTTCAAAGATTGAAGGTATATTACAATCTGTAAATGAATGGATCTCAATCCCAGAAGATAGTTGAATCTCTGTTCATTCATTTCTCTCATTTAGCGAATCTCTCATTTCTTCGATTCCAAATTCAGAAGATTGTTGCCGGAGTGATTTTGACAGAACTACTTAGAGATTGCAGAGAATTGGTGTTGAATTTTGCAAAGATTTCAGTTTTGGCGGGCTCCAAAATGAAATGAAAATTGAAGGGCTGGCCCCGAGAATAAAAAAAAAAAAAGAAAATTGAATGAGTTGGGTGGGTGGGTGGATGGGCCCACACCAACTTTAAGGGTCTTTAGGGTATTTTTTCTTTGTGCGCAACATTTTCCTTAATATTTAGAGGAGTGCTATGGACAAAGAAAATGAATAAAGAATTGATCCTTAAAGTGTACATGAACGGTTTAGATGCACTATGCATAGTGCATCTGAACCTTTTATGTACACTTTAAGGATTAATTTTTTACTCTTGCATAGTGCATCTGAATCGTTCATATACACTTTAAGGATCATTTTTTTACTCATTTTCTTTACGCATAACATTTCTCTAATATTTATAGTTGAAAACTTTGGTCGAGTTGGGGGGCCACGCTTGAATGCATCACAGTTGTGTATTTATTGAATGCATTCAATGAGAATGTGGGTACCATAAAGAAATTAACTATTTTCAAGAGTCTTAAAAGTGATAAACAGGAACTGAGTAAGAGAAATATTTTGGGTGTTTTCTGAAGTGGTTCTTCTGTATGGGTCTTTTTTCTTAGAGAAAAAAATGGGTTCAAGATTTCATGTCTCTCTGCTGGTTATTTCCATTCCAATTTTACTTGTAGCAGCACAGACAAATCAGGACTGTAAGTTCAATTCCTCTGTCCAAACTTTTTAAAAGTTTCTTGAAATCTCTAGTTATATTACTACTATTTTTTGATATAAGAGAGCTTCAGAATCAGTTCGTAGTAGTATTTCCATTACTTGATTAGTAGTATTTTGAAAGAAGACATGGTGGGCTTCTTTCTCTTCAGACCTTCTCATTAATTTCTTCTGAAGATTATTGCCAGTTGAAGGAGAGGAAAACCATGGCATGATAAAGCTACGATGCTTTTTTTGTTTTTAGTGACACGACATGTTTTCCTTATTCACTCATTTACCCACGCCAGCAAAGAAAACTTTTCTCCTCCCTCGTCTGCTCTCTCTCTCTCTCTCTCTCTCTCTCTCTCTCTCTGTCTTCCAAATTTGTCAATCAAACTCAAACAGAACAAATCATATGTCTTTTATCTCCCTGCTTCCCTTCGCCTTCAATGGCCTTCACCTTCACCGTCGACACAACGGGCCCATATCCTCTCCTCCTCCACCGTTCCATTCTTCTCTCTTTTTTATTGGCTGAGAAGAAAGCAAAAAAATTCCTTGATCCATTCAATCTTCTTTCATAATTGAATGATGTCCCTCTCCCAAACCCACAATTAATACAGATTATAGATACCAGAGAGAAGTACAACACTTTTTTTTTTTGAAGGGGGGGTAAGTAGAAAAAACGCAATTTTCCATCTCTGTGTGTGTGTGTCTTCACTCTCCATATATGATGTTGGGGAAAGATAGCCTTATTAGCGTACTATAGAAATTATTAATTGATGACTATGGTTGTGCTGCTCAATTTCAATGATCATTGATAAACGAAAGTTATCACCGTCATCCTCACCAAAGCAGACGCAAACCCATTGGCCTTTGCTCTGTTCGGTTGTCAAAGATTGAGAAGCACCGATTGGGAATTTCACAAGTGAAAAAAGAGTACAAGTGATTGGAATGGGTGAGTAGAAAACGAGCAAATGATCAGAGAGTTGGAGAAGGAGCAGGGGGAGGCATGAGCGTGGGAGAGAGATGAGAGAGAAGGACTAGGGGTACAATTGTAACACAAGAAGTCACTGTCGTGGCACTAAAAGAAGTGTTCGTGGCAGTATCACCGTCCTTCTGTGTATTCCCAATTTGAGAATTTATAAACTGACCTTCCCCGGTGGATGCTGTTTAAATTTGAGAGGCCAAGTTCAAAGTTTTTGATTCAACTCTCTCGTACAGTACTTTTTATGCGTTCATTAAGCAGGAAAGTTGTGAAGTTGTGGGATACACGTCTATAACTTTCCCACTAGGATTTGTTGTCCTGCGAAAATATGCAAGTTTTTGTTTTTGCAGGAATCGTTTGTTTTTACGCTACTTCACTACACGATTGAACTACTATTTTTCGACTTTCTCACAATTTCATTTATCAAATGGACGCATACAGAGAACTACAATTCCTTTTCCTTCATTTCCTTTCACTCAAATTTAATTTTCATGCGCCAATTTCTTGACAAGCAAATAGAGCCAAACCACAGCCAAATCACGCTTCTAGAATGCATAGTTTTATTCCCATGCATGTTCTGAATGGCCTTCATATTTGGTGTTCCTTCATAAGCTAGCTTTTGATGTCAGAATTCTTTAAGTGATGTATCGAATAAGCTTGATTATTAAGTTATGATGCACGGACACGGAAATTCTAAAAAATGGGGACGCGGATACGGCGGGAGACACACCACGTGTATATTTATTTATATAGATTTTAAATTTTTTCCCAAATTTAAATAGCAAAATGTGGGCAAAATGAAAAATCTATAGTTCCAGTACCATTCAAAAAAAAAAAAAAGACATCCATAAATTCAATACAACCATATTGAAAAATTATAGTTTGACCCCTGAAAATTTTAAAAATTACAGTTTGATCCCAATTTTTTTTAAATTACACTCTGACCCCGCCGTGTCACTCTCAAAAATTTAAATTAAAGTCCCATACGGGTTCCCGCCGTGTCCCTATGTCCGACACTGCAATACGTCGATCTCTAGAGGTGTCTGTGCTTCATAGTTATTGAGCAATCATAATACTGACAGATTAGAACTGGTAGTATGAATACCAGGGCAGTGCCTTCAACTAGAAAATTAGTGGTCAAATGAAATATTAGAAGAGGGTGAGCCGAACAACATTTCGTTTCATTTACATTGAAAATTCCAAAGCATTTTGGTTTCCTTGGATATCAAAAATGAAATATTAGGGGAGTCCCGAAATTCAAATGTTTTCAATGACCCATACCGAAGCACACTGGAAAATTTCGAAGTACCATGGAACATAGCAAAACATTGAGTTGGTACGACACTCATCAGAAGTATTCAAAATATTCTTTAGATGGTTTCTGTTAGGATCGACACACACGCACACGATTTACGAGTATAAAACAGTAAAAAAATTAACACAGAGATATACGTGGTTCCCCAATATTGGGTACGTCCACGGGAGCGAGAGCGGTTTCTGTTCTTATTATCACAGTACGAAATAAGGTTTACAACATAGAATATTTATACCTACTCTATTCTAATCCTAAGCTTGTATTTGACCTATATCTCAAAAATACTCTTGTACGATACCATTCCATACCGCGGGGTGCTATTCTTTCTAGAACTCCTTAGTATCTCTTCATCATTAACATATGAGCTACAGTTCTAACAGTTTCATACATTCCCAAATTCTTGATGCATTACCATTACGTTCCTGTTACATTTTTCAAATGTTTAGAAACGCTTCCATAACTAACGAAAACTACAGACCGAAACCAAAATTTGATCTTTGTTTGTGAGCTAGAAAGCTGTTCTTTAACAGAACTCCATTATGAAGTCTATCTTCTACAAGGAATGGAATGGAGAGTTTGTGTTTTCTGTTTGAGGAGTGTCATTTGATGCTTGAAATCCATTTTGTTTATGATGTAGTTGTTGCTTTGAAGTCTCTCAAAGATGTCTGGGACAACACACCACCCAATTGGATTGGTTCGGATCCTTGTGGCAGCGGTTGGGAAGGAGTTCGGTGCACCAATTTCCGCGTCACAGCTATGTGAGTCCCCATCAGGTCTTTTTGCAATGCTTACTTTGGGTTACTTTTTCTGCAATAGTCAAATTGAGATTAACCATCAGTTGTTTAATTCCAGTACATTAGCTAGCATGGGTTTAACTGGGACGCTGTCTGGAGACATTGGATCGTTATCTGAATTACGGACTCTGTAAGTGTTGCATTTTCTAGTCCATCTTTCCCCCTTAAATAGACCAGTGCTAACTAATGAATCATCATTCATTTACCACTTATGCTCCTTTTGCTTCAACATAAAATACTTTTGCAAAAAGTACCTCACCTTTGGTAGTTTCTCGTGTTTGGATCATACAAAGTGAAAAGAAGATTGTGCAGAAATGTGTCAGATAAAATTGGTGTGGAACAACTTATGGCTTAAATGTTTGGAAGTCATTTACCATGATTTGGTGCAGTTAATTTGCAATTCTTAAAACCAGGATCTGGTGCTATTGATTTTCTTATTTTGTTTGATTTATCAAAATGCACCTTGATCGGTTTATAAAAATGCAACTTTGACAAGTTCTCTTGCAATGTTTGCTGTTTTCATTTTGTTTATTTGAGAGTTGTTTTTATGTGCTTTTGGAAAACTTTTTCAGAGGTCTCAGCCAAACTCCAAAAGGCCAGAGGAAAAACAATCTTTTCACCGTAAAATGTTTTAAATGCAAATATTTCCCCCAGAATAACCTTTTAATGTCGAAACAGACGGTGGCTTAATATCCTTGGCTGTATGAGGCGTTCATGAGACGCTAGATTATGTGATGATATGCATAATGCATTCTTCTGTTTTTATGCCTGATTGGCATGATATGAAGTACTGCCTGGGTACTCGGTTGCTACTCTATTTGTAGCAGCTGTTTGGAATTGTTATGTTTTTGCTAGAAAAAATCTGACTATTAACTTCTACCTTAGGGATCTGTCATACAATACGGGCTTGACTGGACCTATTCCTGCATCGATTGGAAATTTGAAGAAGCTCACAAACCTGTAAGATCATTTTGACTGTATTCACATAGTGACTGATTAAGGAGACAGATATTGGTACGTATACAGATTGAAATGTACTTAGCTACCATGTTACTAACCAAATTTGCTCCCACTTGCATGCTAGAATCCTGGTTGGCAGCGGTTTCAGCAGTCCTATTCCTGGAACAATAGGATCTCTGCAGCAGCTGGTCATTTTGTAAGTGTTTGAACTTTGCCATTTTTCTTATGCAGCATCGGGCTTGTATTTCCAAGTGACATGACTATAGTGCGAACGAACGACGGAACAAACTAAATTTCTAAACTAAGTTGTTACAAGCTTATGGTATCTTAGAGTTTCTTTCAGGCTCTGCAATTATTGTTTGAATAAGTATCCTCTCAAAATTTCTGACATATTTGGACATTTGAAACGGAAAGTAACTAAACCTTGCACAAACATTTGACAAAATAATTGACTGCTTCCTCAATTTTTTTGAGCTGAAATGAATTTTACGTCTGGCATTAATTTGATGGTATTGCAAAATTTTAGCAGCACCCTGTAAATTTAGTTAAGTCATGTGCAAGGACTTGTAAGTATACTTAAGCTTCCTGTGATTCCTGTGGAATGCTAGTTACAATGGCCCTCACACCCTCTGACCACTCTGGCCGCACTCACTCCTTCATGCTTTTGAAGGAGAAAATTTTGACATGGGAATTCTTTTTCTCGTAGGTATCTTCATGCAAAGGTCTATTCTTTGCATTGATATCGTCCAATTTTTCAAATGTTTCTGTTGTGAAAATTTCAGCTGAATTGTTCTGAATGTTGGGTTATGAGTAGCTATGTACCGTACGGTTCTATGTTTTAAGCTTATATTTCAATACTCATATTGGATTCTTTCAGGTCTCTAAATTCCAACAGCTTCAGTGGACCAATACCACCCCAACTTGGTAATCTATCAAATCTTTATTGGCTTGATCTAGCTGACAATAAGCTTTCTGGAGCTATCCCTGTCTCTGACGCAACCACACCTGGTCTGGACATGCTGACCAAAGCGAAGCACTTGTATGTTAAGTTTTTTTGTTTAAAATTTGCCTTCGCACGTGTGGTTTAAAGCTAATTTGTCCTATGTATGTTCATTTCAAGTTTTCAACATACTAAAGACCTTGAGTTCCTTATGTGTTTAGTCATTTTGGAAAGAATCAACTCTCCGGTGAAATCCCATCTCAACTTTTCAGTTCAAAAATGACTCTGATACACGTGTAAGTTCATTGATTTCGCTATTTTTACATAATCGGTACATAATGTTCTCTGCTTATTCTTGCTTATCTTTGCAGCAAGGATAAGCAGCAATAAGTTTTCTTTTCCATTTTTTGGCATGCGAGACGAAATGATATCCAATTATACAGGAACTTGCATTTGTTTGTGTACTAAATGAATGAGAGAGAGAGAGAGAGAGAGAGAGAGAGAGAGAGAGAGAGAGAGAGAGAGAGTCATTTTACTGAACCTCTTAATGTTATAATGAGAATAACGGATTTAGTTTATGGGCCACCCGATTCCTATACAAGATATAATCATTTGGACAATAATTTTAGTATCTTCATCTGAATCAATTTGGCAGGCTTTTCGAGAACAACAGTCTCAGCGGCAGCATCCCTTCGACGCTGGGACTTGTGCAGACTTTGGAGGTGCTGTGAGTATCTCTGTCACATACCTCATTAGAATTTGTAGCACCCTTACTAGCTGTGAGTGCTTATGACGTCAGTGGAGTCTAATGTCTCGTGTTACTACAGACGCCTTGACAGGAACTCATTAACTGGACCTGTACCATCAACACTCAACAACCTTGTAAATGTCAACGAGCTGTAAGAAGACAAACATAAAAACTATACTCTTAAGATCTACTCTTGTTTCCAGTAAGTCAGGTTATGCAGCTTTAGATTTTTATCTTTACTCTGAAAGGCTTTTGATTGTCTTCCTGCAGATTCTTGTCCAATAATCAACTGACTGGCTCCTTGCCCAATCTTACGGGCATGAGTGTTCTCAACTATGTGTAAGTAGCCACCATTATCCTTAGCAATCTTTGTAAAGGATAGCCTAGTTATATTCTTGTTTTCCCTTTCAAATCGGTTGTATATTTCTCCCTATCTTCTTGGTTACTTGTTTACATACTACATGTGCCGAGGACTACTTTTTAATATCACCTTTTTTACCTAAATATTACTTGCAGGGATATGAGCAATAACACGTTTGATGAATCTGACTTTCCTCCATGGTTTTCAGCTTTACAGTCCTTGACAACACTGTATGTCTTTCTCTTTCCTTACACAGATACATGCATGCACTGACAAAAGCACACAACTTGAAGTTAACAAAAAAACGTCTGAACTGTTTAATGTATGATTATATGATATAGGGCCCTTAGGCACTATTTAGCTTTATCTGGTACCTTATGTTTAGCATATTTCACTTATGCCTCCTCACACAAACTTAATCGTGTATGTTTGGTCTTTTTTTGTGTTTGGAGGACTTGCACTTGAAACATTTCACTCCTTCTGGTGTTCTCTTGGACTTTGTTGCTGAAAACTGAGCCATATTACAGCTGCCAACCAATGCCCTCTCGTTTTTCTGAACTTTGGGTGGTGGAATTTGTTTCATGAACTATCTTTTCTCCTCTACTTGTCAAGCAATCAAGCATTTGTGAGGGGGAAAAGTAGGTACTGGTAGAGATGGTCCTTGAATTAGTGATAGCATATTCCATTAAATAGCAAGTACCTTCTATGGTAGATGTAGTCTCTAATTGCGACTGGCCTCTTCTTTTTACCAGCACTCGTTCGCCACCCTGAGATGTTGGCCTACCAATGTGTGATACACAGTTTCACAGCCTCATATTTTGTGATTCTACCAGCATGTCTGAGCTAGCCCTGTGATTGTACATACTCCTTTTCCTCCCCCAGTATGTTCCAATAAGCAAAATACATGAAGTTGTTTCATAAAAGGCCTCATATTTTTCATTAACTTCATATTTTAAGTTTTAAATGCCTGCGTGGAATAAAGAACGTGAGAATAGCCTTCTAATTTAGTTTAGTAGTTTAGTCCAGGTTGTTCTTCTCTTAATCCTTTGACTCACTCATGTTTCAGCTTTTGAGGATTCACTATTATATGTTTTTAAATATATTCAGAGTGATGGAAAACACAGGACTTCAAGGTCAAATTCCGGTCAGCTTCTTCACCCTTCCTCAGTTACAGACTCTGTGAGTATCAGTTCATACATTCTTATTGCTTACCCAAACAAAAAGGGGTTTCAGTTCAATCTCATATCACAAAACGGCTACCAAAACTGTGTTTACTATATAGTATAGAAACCCAAGTGATTAAAAAAAAATGACTTACCCTCCCTTCGTTTTATGACAGTTGATTCTCTTGAAAAACTTGTTCTGGTGTGTTGTCTCAGGTTATTGAGGAACAACCAGCTTACTGGCACTTTGGATGTCGGCTCCAGCTATAGCGACCAACTTCAACTCATAGATTTGCAGAACAATATTATAGTTGACTTTAAACAGAAAAAGGGATTCAAAATTAAACTAATGTAAGCAGTAAGCTATATTATTTGACCTTTTTGCCATTTTATCACCAACAGTTTGTGGAAAAACTAATATGTACTCTACATTTTAGAAGCTTAGTGTTATATTTGTTTTAAATTTTCAGCAGACTCGCGGGAAATCCAATTTGTCAGGAAATTGAAGGGACAAGCCCATACTGTGGCCTTCAAGAGACTAATTCCACATATCCAACACCAGAAAGCAATTGTATTCCTGCAACATGCATTGGATATCAACTCTCAAGCCCCAACTGTAGATGTGCGTATGCATACGTGGGTACTCTATACTTCAGAGCTCCTTCCTTTTCAGACCTTGGAAACTCAACAATCTACACATCTCTCACGGACTCCCTGATGGAGTTTTTTCACTCGCATCTACTCCCGGTAGATTCAGTTTCCCTCAGTAATCCGACTAGAAATACGGATAATTACTTTGTGTTGAGACTAGAAGTTTTTCCTCCAGCGGGTCAAGATGCTTTCAATCGAACAGGAATTTCTGGAATTGGGTTTGTGTTGAGCAACCAAACTTTCAAGCCTCCCCACAAATTCGGACCCTTTTCTTTCATTGGTGGCCCATATCCAAATTTTGAAGGTGTTACCTCAAATATGATACTCAATATGTTACCTATTCTGTTGTGTAATGTATCATTCTGAGCTCTCTTTCTCCTCTTTCATCCAAAAAGGATCCACAGGAACTCACAAGTCATCAAGTACTGCCATAATTATCGGATCGGCAGTTGGTGGTTCTGTCCTAGTGCTACTCGCCCTCCTTGCGGGAATTTACGCTTTCCGTCAAAAGAGAAGAGCTGAAACAGCTGATAAACAGAACAATCCTTTTGGTAAACTTGGAGCTAATCTTAACTAGTTATTTCCTTTAGTTTGTAGTTTTTTGTTTTTAGACACGTATAATTTGCTTAAGTTAAATTGTATTCTTCGGTTCTACTTATTGCCTAAATGTCATTCTCATGCAGCTTCTTGGGACCCAAATAAAAACAGCGGAGATGTTCCTCAGTTAAGAGGAGCTAAGCCCTTCTCATTTGAAGAGCTTAAGAAATACACAAACAATTTTTCAGAAACCAACGATATTGGAACTGGCGGATACGGGAAGGTTAAATTTCCACATTCTTGTTACACAGAATAAGTTAGTGAAGCTCAGTAGAATCATATGGAGTGTTTTACCTCCTTAACTTTAGAGTAGGTGCATCATATATCCAGACGTTCATTGATAATCAAGTACAATCATGTACTTGGAAAGTCATTCCTGAAAATTCTGTAAACCAACTATATGTTGGATTATGTTTCAGTTCCTGATATCATCTGGAACAAAAAAATTCTTCCATGTCATGAAATTTCTGAAGAGTAGTCCACGGTGCTGCATAGCTTCCTTATGCTCACATTTCATTTGATTTATAGGTGTACAGAGGAATTCTCCCCAATGGACAACTGGTTGCTGTCAAACGGGCTCAAACAGGATCATTGCAGGGTGGTCCCGAATTCAAGACTGAGATTGAGCTTCTATCCAGGGTACATCATAAAAACGTTGTCAGCCTCGTGGGTTTCTGTTTTGAGCATGGCGAACAGATGTTAGTGTATGAGTATATTCCAAATGGTACCCTGAAGGAGAGTCTTTCAGGTACTTTGGGCCTGTTTGGTATCATGTTTGTTTTCTGTTTTTTCTGTTGTAGTTTTGACAGACTACACAGAAAACTTGAATGGTAAACAACTTCCAAAGGGAGAATTTTTACAAAAACAACCCATCTTTGTAGACACCAATATCACAACGATTATTGTTTTTATTTTCAAGGAAATCAAAACAGATCCTTGAATACTCATTAATTCTTCATAATTGGAGGCCAAGAGGCCCTTGGCCCAACGGCATTGGGGGTGCACTTAAGTCCAAGGAGAAATGAGGTCAGGAGCTCATCTCCTCCTCCAAAGTGTTAATCTAACTATTCTAACAATATTAACTTCTAGCGATCAAAAAAAAAAAATCTTCATAATTAGAGACACTGATGCGTCTTGCTTTAAAGTCGGTTTGCATATGGCCACTATGGGTAATGGCAATCTTCATGTTTGTTATCACCTTGTTACGAGGTTGTTAAATTGTTATATCCACCAACTTACCCAAAAGCTCAAGCTATTAGAGAAATGCGTTATTGTAACGTCGTTTGTATCATAGAATTAGGTAGTTCTTATACTAAAAAAATTGGGTACCTTGCATGAGTTGATTGTAGCTGAACAAGCAACAAAGAAAATCACAACGATTAGAATGCAAGATTCTCCATACAATTAGCATTCACATATCTTCAATAGCAAAAAGAGGGGGGGATCCCCAGAATTTGTTAACTACACAACTAGACTATGCGATCACCTGCATTCAAGGGGATAAAAATGCATGTTACTTATGCAGGGAAGTCAGGAATCAAGTTGGATTGGATGAGGCGGCTTCGAATAGCCCTAGGAACAGCAAGAGGTTTGCAATATCTACACGAGCTTGCTAACCCTCCTATCATACATAGGGACATCAAATCGAACAATATCTTACTGGATGACCGCTTGAATGCAAAAGTTGCTGATTTTGGTCTATCCAAGCTCCTTGGTGACCCAGAAAAAGGTCATGTTACCACTCAAGTCAAGGGTACAATGGTGAGTAATTTTCTTCACAACCCTGATTTGAAAAACCAGCAGTGAAACCTCTATCTTGTATTCAAAATATAGGATAACTATGAGGATTCTGTAGTTTCTTCCTATACCTACCTATTTCCTTTTTATCATTTTTCGGTCCAGTGTTAGCCGGTTGAAGTATTGGCTCCTTTCCGGTCCACAACTTAAAGTAAAACAAATCACAAGGTCTGTTGGAGATTCGTGTACGTTCCATGTAGTTTGACATTTACCCGATATGTCCAGTAATTTGAGTCCACCATGAGACTATACATGACCTTTTATACGGTTTATAATGCTCAGTGTCTTACTATAACCATAGTTTCACACTTGAAAGTAACATATGCGTATTAAGAAAGATGAGTAGTGCATGTTCTCTCTTCACCATGTGCTCTTAAGACATGGGAATCAGGAAACTCCCACACTCAGACATGTACCCGCTGTTGACACCTCCACTCAAGTCCATGTTACGCAAGGAAGCACTCATATATAATAGAAAAATTTGCACTATTCACAAATTTATGGAGCCACAAGGAAGCACTCATATTTTCTTTTTGTATTTGATGAGAAAAATGTAATTCCTTGCGGATGATAAAGAAGGAATCCCTCTTTATATATGGAGTATGTGATACTCAACAATTTAACTAACCCTAAGTTCTTTGAAGATCCATGATATTGCTAAGGATTCTTGACTACAATTCGAGTATTTTGCTGGTGCAGGGTTATATGGATCCTGAATATTACATGACCCAACAACTGACCGAAAAGAGTGATGTCTACAGCTATGGAGTGGTAATGCTGGAGCTGGTCACTGCAAGACAGCCGATCGATAAAGGAAAATACATTGTAAGGGAGGTGAGGCAGAAAATGGACAGGACAAAAGTCGGATATAACCTCCAAGAAATTATTGACCCAGCCATTTTGGGCATCACATTGGGAGGTTTAGAGAAGTTTGTGGACCTGGCACTGAGGTGCGTTGAAGAAGCAGGAGCGGAGAGGCCTACGATGGGTGAGGTGGTGAAAGAGATTGAGAGCATCATGCAAATCGCCGGTTTGAATCCCAATGCTGACTCTGCATCCACGTCAGCTAGCTATGAAGGGGCGATTAAAGGGTTCGACCATCCTTATAGCGATGAAAGCCTCTTTGTTTACAGTGGGGCATTTCTGCCAGCAAAGGTAGAGCCACAGTGAGATCAGTAACTTGCATTCGGAATTGGTTCATAGAATCTTTGGTTTGCCTTTTTAAGTAGAGAATATGACTTGCACTTTAAGTAGAACATTTTTTGTTGGCGTTGATCCTTGTGTACTTGTATCATGGAGTTGAATTCTTAGCTTTTGTTTCTTTTTGTTGGAAAGTACCATATTTGTGAGTAAAGGATAATCTTTGTCAAAGCCTTAGAGGTAAGACGCGAAAAACTGAGCTAGAATCAGAATATTGATGTACAAATCCTAGATTAAGGAAGACTTTGTGATTTGTCAACAAGACGGTGGAATTGGGCCCCAGGTTTAGTCAAGGTGCGTCTAAGCTAACTTGGACACTTGAGTTGAAACAAAGTTACTTCTTTATGGTGAGCAAATGGTTTGGACTAGTTGAGGTACGTCAAAGCTGGCTCGAACACCTAAGGTCCATGAAAGTTGGTTTTCTGGGTTCTTATGGCACCCTTGTGTACTGCTTTATAGCCCTGTCTAAGTATTGGACTTATTGAGGGAAAGGAAGGGAAAATGAAAGGAAAATGGAATGATGCAGTAGGCAGGGCTAGCTCATAAGTTTTGGAGGCCGGAAGCGAATCTCTTGCATGAGGCCTCCCTATATTTTCCATACAAAAGTTGGTCTACAAGGAGTTTCATAAAATAACCATTACAAAATATAAGCATATAGTTATCCCAAAAAAATGCAACCATTACAATATCTCAAAATCTATCATTCGAAAATTAATGTTCTTAATTCCATTAATCCATTCCATGCATTGTCAATTTCATTCCATTGTCTATTCCATTCTATCGAACCAAACGTATCCTAATGGGTTATGGCCTATGGGTGTTGATAATCAGTGTATTCCACCGTTGGGCCTATTTTGTAGCTCCTATATTTCAATTGGACATATTTTGTGTGAAGGAGACTTAGAGAAATTTTTTTGGGGCCGCACACACACACACACACATATATATAGGGGTCCTAGAATTTTTTGGGCCCTCATTTTTAGCCTTTTTGGGGTGCTCAAAGCGCGTGCTTCTCTCGCCTATCCTCCAAGTCGGCCCTGACAGTAGGAGCTAAAATTTACTCTTTCATTTTTTCTTGTGTTTTTATTGATTCTTTGGTACTTCGAAATTACCAGAGTTTTGTTTCTCCCCTTTGGGTCAAAGGCGTCAACACACTCATAGGTGCTAATGGTTAGCGCGGGCATGCTAGGACTGGATTGTAGTTCACTTCGATGTAGGTTGTGAATGCCTTAATCTGATTTTGTAATGGTGCGAAAGTGGAGGGCCTAGGGGTTAGATTGTGCCTTTCCTCAATGAAAAGGAGTCATACATCTATGTTTCCCCTTCTGTAAATAGGTACCGTACGAAATAAATTAAATCACGAAGAAGATAACAAGTGATAAAAAAAAAATTTGAGAACCAAGTGAGAGAGTTTCAGAAAAATCAAATGTCCATCCTCCTGTATAGAGAGGCCAATCTTCATATGTATAGCCTCTACAAAAACCAATAATTTTTGGTGCAATCAAGGTTGAAAATAAATAAATATCATTTTCCTTTAATTACTTATAAAGCCAGCTTTTAGCCTTTTCATTCTTAACTTTTTGGTGCAATCAAGGTTGAAATGAAGACTACAACATAGCTTATTGACCAGAGTTACGAATTGGTTTTTTAGTACTCTAAATATCATTACACTCCGCTATATTGGTTACATCAAAATTTGTACGTGTATCGGATAATTCCCGATACATATACATATTGCTTCGTAATTGGAATTTTTGACCATTTCACGAACGTAAACGGACAACACTAACTCCCGATACATATAGATATTGCTTCGTAATTGGAATTTTTGACCATTTCACGAACGTAAACGGATGACACTTGACCGTTCAAGTGCTCCAGTGCCAAATATAATTGTGCGAATATCTAATCTGCAACAAAACCCATACGCACAGAATTGTTGAAGTGGCTAAATTGCTCTTCCAATTCGTAATCATATTCCCATTTATAGTCCATAATATACCTCACATGCTCTGTCCTGAAAAAGCCACCTTTTTTGAGTTTTCGTTGTCACGCAAGTCTGCAAAAAAATCTTAACACTATCCTGATTTTATGCACAAAGATGCTTTTAACAGTTGCACCAACGTGTATGCTGATTTGTCAGCTGAATTTCCTACCTGTCCAGACGAGGTAGTGCCACGTGTCGGCTGCGTCGGGTCTCGCACACCCTCTCAGCATCAGTCCACACTTCCCACGTGTCTGACTTGTGCCAAAATGAGCCCAACACCTTCTCTCACCTTTATTTAAGCATTGGCTCCTGTCTTCACGTTCAATCGCAAAACACAAAGACCTCGAGAAAAAAACACCAGTCCAACACTTTTCTTTTCCTTCTCAAAATTTTCCAGAGAAAACATAATGCCTCTCATTTCGACGGTCATTGTGTTCTGGTGCAAGAAGCATCCAAACGGGGATGACGATGGCGACGACGGATATGACTATGCCCCGGCAGCATGCATGGAAGGAGATGGCGACGACGACGACGATGGAGATTACGACTATGCCCCTGCAGCACCCTTGGAGGGTGATGACGACGATGACGACGGTGATTATGATTATGCTCCAGCTGCATGAATGGTGGTTAAATAATTAGAACTAAATATTCTTGATAGAGTGACGTCAAGAGGCTGCATTCCAACTCTATTCCTGGGTATTTTTACATTTTGTAGGCCATGCTACAATTTGAGGCTATGTATTAGTGTCTAAGGTTTATATCTAGCTAATGATGAAAATGAACCATCTTCTAGTAGTGGGAAATTGAAGGCATTGATGTAATGAACTTTTCTATGTAATGCTCATAACTCATCATGCGACCCACGGCATAATGCAAATCATACATTGGACGATCACGAATGTTCTACATATGGCCGTTAAATATCTCTTACCGGCTGATACATAACAGGATTTCAGACTTTCCATACCGGTATTTGCAGATGAAATGGATGTTGAGGCCCAATATGCATCGATACAATTGTCATCTCAGTGAAACCGGCATATGTTTAGATACAGTGAATTAGAAAACCAAAACTTAATAATTTTAATATAACCATTTCATACTAGAGCTTCTTTATTTTTATATGCATGAGATAAAATAATGTTTCAGTTACGCATGTGATTTCCTTTGTTGTTATACTAAGTCTGCTACTATATTTTTTATTTATGAGGAAAAGAACAGGCATGACAGCATGAGTCAATCTCTGTGACTTGAGTGCTCTGAAAGGGACCCATGCACACCAAGAACAAAAGATTTAAAAACAGAGAAGAAAATGAGGGAACCAAAACTAGTTTAAAAAAAAAAAACCCTTATAGAATCTGATAAAGGGACTAGCCATTTGACACACTTGACCTTGACCTAGTTTTCCTCATAAAGATGAGACCCTCCCTTTTACTATTCTTGTGCCTAAACCAACTTAAAAAAGGGAAGGAATACATTACTACCCGCCCAAGAGCTAATATTGTTTGATCCAAACATTCGCTTTTCTATGCAACTGACACAACGTTAATTCTCTGAAGCATTAATTTACAAGGTACGAATTACTCCACAACCAAAGGCGGAGAGTGGCGCAACCAAAATTTTCATTCAGTGGGTCATTCAAAAAGACACAGCCGATGTCAGATTTCAAATTCCATACCGAAATCAACTTTGACATGACAAATAGAAACATCATGAATATAGGATCCTGTATATTGAACATCGGTAACAGTTATCAAATTATATGTAACAACAAAAGTTGGGAAAACAAGAGTACTACTTCTCAACTTAGTTCTTGATCCTTGAGGGAAAAAAATGAAAATTGACCCCCATCTTTGGGGTTTTTTCACAACTAGAGCTCCACCCATGAAGGCAGAAATTCATGACTTGGATGCATCTCTATAAAACTATACTCCCTCCGTCTCACTTTGTTGTGCCTGTTTCGTTTTTGACACCTCGCAAAAAATTGCCTATATCTCACAATCTATAATATTTTTTATGATTTCAAAAACTTGGTTTAAAAGAATTAATTGAGATCTATCAAACGAGATCTATATTAAATATATAAAATACTATAAATTAAGAAATATAGACAATTTTTTGAGACGTCCAAAAAAGGAAACAGGTAGAACAAAGAGGGACGGAGGGAGTATATCATAAAATTTTCTACCAAGTTCTTCACTCAATTGTGTGAAAATTACCAAAGAGTGTGTTGCAGCAGAGTGCAAGTTGGCAAGTCAAATTGTCGTGCCTTCCAGGATACTTTTGTCATTAATTGCTTTGGAGAGGATTGGAGTTCATAAGCTTGCTTGTCCAAATAGCTAGAGATTTCTTGAGCACCCGTCATGCAAATTTCTGATCATGCCTCAACACCCGCATTTGAAAAAGAAACGCAATATCATCCATCCAATAAACTATGTACGAATGCCACAAGGCAGACATCTCTCACCTTATAACCTGGGTTTCTCTATCCCACTTGAGAGTTTTGTCGCAATAATGACATGTTGGATATATCTTCAGCGTAATTGTTTGCTTAATATGCTAAACTGTGAGAGTAGTTGAGAAAAATATGAAGTGACAAAGAGAACGTATAGCATCTTCACACAAATAGAACTATGGAAGAACAAAGATTTTTCCCCCGACCTTCTAATAACTTCAAGCCTGTGGTGCTAATACAAGACAAAAACAACTCGACTCATCAGGAAGAAGAGTAAGGATTAAGGGCGGTGTAGATGGACGACGATGCCATAATGCATATACAAACATTAGAAAGGAAACATAATATATATGATGATGGGCATGATTCATAGCATTGGCAAACTAAAAAATGAAGTCACATTAGGTTCTTTTTCTGATCATTAGAATTATCAAATTTATAGTGGTAACATTATACCGATCTAAAGAGGAGTGATAAAGATCAATGAACCTTACTCCCTAAGCTAAAAACGTTGGAATAAATGGGCTTTTCTCTACCACAAGTTGGTTAGCTCTTGTCGCTCATGAGCAACTCTACAATGTTGCAAAAGATTGCTAATTACATCTGAATACATGGCCTTTTCTCTAGCAAAAATTAGTAAGTTCTTGTTGAAGCAACTCTAGAATGTTGCTGTGCCACATAGATCAACAGGAATTTTTTTTCAACGACGTAGATAGAGACAGTTACTAACATGACTAAAGTAGCCCTTCAAACCCATTCCTGAAGAATAATGCACCATATTTATTTGAGCTTTCATTGTCACGACTCACCAACCTGCACAAAAATCCTACTCTTCTCTGATATATCTGACCGGACCATGCAGGAAAGATGCTTCGTTACTGTTAAAATTTGTATCACCTTATTGGTGCACCAACATGTATGCGGAACTGTCACCCGAATTTCCTAGGCGGCTGGACGATATGGCTCCACGTGTTGCTTGCGTCGTGTCTCGCATGCCCTTCAAGTAACACTCCACACTTCCCATGTGGCTAGCTTGTGCCAACATGAGCCTAACACCTTCCCTTCTGCTGATATAAGCATTGGTTTCACCTCCAAGCCATGCTCAGTCCAAACAAAAAAGACCTTAGGACAACACCACAAGTCCCACTTTTCTTTTCTTCACCAAAATTTCCCTAGAAAAGAAAATGTCTCCCATTTCCAAAGCTATTGTGTCATGGTCCTCGTTGACATGTTGCAAGAAGAATCCAAATGGTGATGAAGGATACTATCCTGCCCTGTCAATAGGCATGGAAGGAGATGGTGATGATGATGACGGAGACTATGACTATGCCCCTGCAGCTTCCACTGAGGATGACGATGATAATGACAGTGGCTTTAACTCTGCTCTGGCTGCATAAGTGGATGGTCGACTATTAGTAGTATTTATTCGATGAGGTGACTACAAAAAAGCTGTTTCTGGCTTCTAACCCTTTTCCTGGGGTTCTTTTTCCATGAGCCCAAAACTTTCTTTAGCTATGCAGGATGTGAGGCACATATATTAGTAGCTTGAGGTCTTGCTAATGCTGATGATGAATGCCGATATAGTACAAATGAAAAAAGACGATATATTAATCGACTTCACGTCATCTTACAAATCATCATAGAAACCATGACATAATGCAAGTCCTGTGGTTTTATGTTTTTTCGATATAATAATCACAGTAAAATTATAAGTTCCCACTTAGAGAAATGGTTATAATTTGAAAGGCATGATATGTCAATAATATAGTACCGTAGTGCTACGTGATAGATACTGGACCATTTTGGAGAATGGTTGCTGTTTGCTATTAAATTTCATGGGAAAGTTTGTAGGTACTAACCAATAGGTGAGTTAAGTGCTCTGATAGCGTCCAATGAATTGTGCCATTACCCAAGAACAAATTTCTAAATATAGAAGAAGGGGGAACCAAAAACTAGAAACCTCAGAATCTGAAGTAAAGGTACTAGATATTTGTGACATAAACTTTCTTAGTTTCTTTATTGCTATCACAAACCAATCGACTAAAGAAATTGTTTTCCTTTGCAAACAATAGGAATCTCAGATATTCCCTATTTCTGGTTGTCACAGCTAAAACAGTTGTTGACTAAGGTTGCAATAGGTCCAAGAGACTTCCCCCTCAAATTAAGGGATAATCTTACATACCATCCAAGAAGGAAACCTAAAGCCAAGGCTTAGCACAAATGGTAAGGGTTAGCATTTCTCTGGCTTTGGTCAACTATTAGGCCACAAACTTGCTGTACATGCATGCATCTGGGAGGATGCTATATCTCACTCAATGAGTCTATGATACCTTTTTTTTTTTTTTTTTGTAGTCCTACCGCCACATATTAATTATAAGGTGTTGAGTACATACACATCATGAAAATGACTTTCTGCAGCACTTTGCTATCAGTTTAAATTTATCCAAATCCTGGATTTTCCAGTGTCAGAGATGACTTAGCTGACCTAAGACTATTGTTTCTCTATTCAACATCATAGCACATATCCTCCATGACATTTACAGGATACAAATTACCTTCATGACTAAAAGGAACATTTGATGCAGAGTACATAAACATCTTCAAGGATGCAGAGTAGATAAGCATGTCCATTGTTCAAATTTCAGCATGAAATGTATATGATTCGCCGTTCGCAGTTTCTATGAAGCAGTTCAATCAATCTATGAAAAATTACCTACACGTAGTAAATCAGCTTACCAAGCGCAACCTTGTTGACTAAAAGCCCATTCCGCAACGCAAAAAAAACCCTTATTTTTTAAGAAGGCAATTCCAAGCTCAAAAATTATGGGCTTATTGAAATCTAAAAATATGCAATATGGATCTTATTTGAAAGATCTCATCTAGATCTTTTATACAATGCAAAAAAATTTGAAAATTTATTTTTCATTTACATTATTTTTTAGTTTGAAAATGTGAAATAAGCTGCTTATTTTTTAAGAAGGTTTCTGGAACGGGGCCTAGTTGGTGTTGCCTTCTACTCTGTTTGCCAGTGAACCATTTGGACAGCATTACAATTTGTTGTCTTGCGTGCCCAAGTAGCTGGACTTTCCTCAGCACTTGTCATGCACATTACAGATCAACATCTTCATAACATCGCCTCAGTGTGCACGTCTTAGGAATAACTTATGCCCTCTCCTGGGAGTGGTGTCAACCCATTTTCAAAATATGAATATTCCACATGACTTTAAACAGATATCCAACTCTCAATTTTATTCATATATTCTGGAATAAAAACTTCTTTGCTAATACTATATAGAAAATCACCATTCAGGCTTCCCAAAATATCCTGCAACTTTGTTATCTGCTTCCATTTCAATATCTTCTAAGCCTGACAACGGTCTAGTGATGCCATCCAGCATGGCATGGACTTCCTTCATTTTTCGATGAGACGCATCGCCAACTAGGAACTCATGAACACAACCATCAACTTCAATTGAACTACACCCAGACGCCTTCTTGACTCCAATTGCTTTCATTTTCACCTTCACCTTTGTTACATCTTCCCATCTGTCAGCAGATGCAGAGATATTGGCCACCCATCTGTCAGCAGATGCATAGATATTGGCCACGAGAGTACTTGAACCACTATAGTCCATTTCCACAAGTCGTCTAGCGCAAGGTCAACATTGCCATAGATTCTGCAAGCACTCAGCAAACCACCATATATCGGACCTAATTTCGTTATTTTCTTTTGGTGTGTTTTCAATTATTTCCTCTGCCATCTACCATGGAAGCTGGAAGGTTTCCGGAGTGTTTATAGGAAAGAACAGGTTTACAGATTTTTTTTTGACAGGCAACAGGTTTACAGATTAGACAAAACGTTTTGCAAAGAAATAATATACATCAAATTTGAAATATTACAACAGGTACGGGTGCCAAATTTTTTTGGAACTGACCAACTAGCCTACCATTAGGATTTTCCAAGAACCTCAGTACGCTGGGAAAGCAAAGAATATCAAACAATTGTCAAACAGGAAACACCCATGGGATAACCAAACTATTTTTTTAAAATAGTACTCACTTAAATGTCAACAGGAATGGAAGAGAAGATCAAAAAATTTAAACCACCACCCATCCGATCAAATAAGGTATGTGGACATACTAAGGTGTTATAGGTGGACACAATAGATACAAGTTTATGAATATGCGAGCACTATATCCAAAAAATCTGCAACAGGCCTTGTTCACGCTTAGTTATGTTATTTCCAGAACTAAAGAGAGATTTGTGGCCTGGTGCTTGTGAAAAAGCGGTCTGTGAGGTGTATAAGCAAATTGGTTCAATGACGTTAAACTTATTACACTATGTAAGGTTCTTTGTCAACAGAACACGATAACACATCTCATGAATGCATGCTTTCGCTAATGAAAGTAGTTGTATGTGCTCGCCTAACAAGCTTCGAAAATATGTTCAAGCTTAAATAGTTTGAGACCAGATTCCCAGAAAATCTCAAAGGATTAGTGGTGATAAATGAGCCGAGTAGTAGCTTATTCGAGCTCGGTTTGCAACTCTAACAAGCTTCAAAAAGTGAAGGTTTTACCTTTACTCTCCCAATTTTCTTCTGTAATTGACAATTGCCTCAATTTAAACATGCAATGGAGTAAGAAATTCCTTGTTGTCGCAGATTAAAATCCAAGTGACCATGAAATCTCATATAAACACAATTGTAAACAATGAAATCTATACAAAATTGAAATTAGCTTACTGGTTATGAGTTAGTGTTGAACGATGGCAGATTAAGACTGACCTCTTCGTCGGGGTCGTTCCTTCGTCGGTCTGAGTGAATTTACCCTTTATTCTTTAACAAATTGGATTTGATACTGTGCAGACAAATCTATTTTCACAGAAAAAATTTCACTCAAATCATCTCCGATCATGCATCAATCAGTGTTCGATTAGTATGATCTTCTACAGGGTTTATCTTCTTGACGAGCTCTACAACATGAACCCTTTCGATCATCGAGACAAATCAGAACGAGATTACAATTTGACCGTTTCGCGTCGCAGTTCTTATAGAGCATTCTTCCGAGGCCGTTTGTCAAAATAGGTTTGATACAGTGTGGCCAAACTTATTTTTGCAAAAACAAATTCACTTCTATCGCATTCGATAATAGACCAAATGGTATTCGATTCAAATGATCTTTAACAAGGTTTTCTTTCTTGACCATATCTAAAAGATTAACAATTTCGATCATAGAGATGATCAGAAATGAGCTCACAATTTGACGAATATACGTTTTCAAGATGTAAAGTCCCAATGAGTACAGACGACGTCGTTGTTTGAGAAATCTCTCGCGTTCAAGGTGCGAGCTTTGAGTGAAACCCGGTCGTCGCCGTTTTGACAAAAATAAAAATACGACGTCATTGATAAACACGCTTTCTTCGTAAAATGGGACAAGGAACAAAAGTTTACGGCCAGGGAGCAATAGTTTGTGGCCAAGAAGTAAAATAACGCGGCCTGGTAGCACAAGATTGCGGCCAGTGGATAAAAAGGTGTGGTTCCCAAACACGCTTTCCTCATAAAAGAAAAGCGTTGGTTAATTAGCTGGGTAGGAGCATCCACCGTCGTCCTCCCATGCCACTGAGAGACTCGTAACACAACACCCCCCATCTCCATATTGTATTTCACTAAATCTCCATTCAAAAATTGGCGTCAATTCTTGCAAACTGATTTTGACCTCATATTTTTCAGGTCTACAAATGCTCAAGCTTTATCCCAATTGTATAAGATTCTGGCCTCACTCATCTATATAGCTTTAGCTTTCCTGTGGGCGTCAAAACTTATTAATTTGATCATTTTTTGTAAACTTTGTTACGGCTTGTTAGTGTGAATTTCGAGAATTGAGGTTTTTTTTTTCTTTTCATGTGCATGTGCTTTTGGAGTTATGTCAATGGGCATCTTTTTTGGGCAAATTGAGTAAGAAGACACATTATAAGAGTTTTTGCTATAATAAGGACATAAATATTTTCCCGTAAAGTCTAAAAGACATTCTGTCCAGGATTTGAAAAAAAACCCCCTCACAAAGTTGACTGGCGTTGACCAAGGTTGATTGGCATTGAAAGTGCCTAAAACCCTAAGATACCCTATGAAAGTGTCTAAAACCTTAGGGTACCCTATATATGAAAATGCCTAAAACCCTAGGGTACCCTATGAAAGTGCATAAACTGCTAAAACCCTATAATAGGAAAGTAAACCATAAAACCCTATGAAAGTGCCTAAAACCCTAGGGTACCCTATAAAGGTGCCTAAAATCCGTACTCTATGAAAGTACAACAAGATCGGAAAATACGAAAAATGGCATATTTTGTGTTAGCCAAACAAGGCCATTTTCTCATTTAAGACAATTTAAATTAAAAAAGACAATTTTTTGTGTTACCAAACAAAGCCCTTGTCTCATTAAAGGCAATTTTGTCTTTTCACGGACTCTAGACTCTAAAATATTTTTAATAATGGATTCTACACATCATAAAAACTTAGGCTGTACTAAACTCATATGGGGTTGTTTATTTGGACTAATATGCTATTTGAAAATCCACTATGCAAAAATATGTTTTATGGTGCATAAATAATCCATGAAAAATTTAGTCGATTTGAATATCCAATGTTTAAAAAAAATATGTGTTTCATGGTAATTTTGCAGAAATAATTCATCAAAAAACATAAATTATTTCAAAATTGATCATATTCAAAAATTTGTAGGTAAGATTATACGTAGGGTGTAATAAATGAAGAGAGAAAGGGAGAATAATATAATAACTACGGGTATAATGTGGCAACAATGTATTTTCAGGGAGGGAACATAATGGTGACATCATGGATGGACACCTAAATAAGTCTTTTAAATAAGATGTTTATTTAATTTCTTTTACATAAAATTGCTGAAATTTAAAAAACTTATTTTAATGCAATAAAGTGATTTCTTCAAATTCCTGAATAAAATAAAAATGCACCGTGAGGCAAAAAATTTCTTGCGACAAATGAATAGTTGGCCAAATTAACTAAATGCCAAATATGGTCCGGAGCAACTTCAATGGCTCACCAAACAAGGCTGGCCTTGACTTTTCGGGACTTCTAAAGCAGAGATTAAATATGATTTTTCAAAAATGTTATTTGCACAACCGTTGTGTTGGTTGTATGCGTAATTCTAACCGTCCAGATGTATTTGGACGGTCTAGATTTTATAAAAACTCTTCCAAGGAAAAGTTCAACTTTTATGGGGAAGAGTTTGAGCGAATCCTGGTCATTTATTACAGCAATAGACGGCTAGAGATTAGTTGTGTGTTGTGTTTTACACAACCGTTATGTGTGTAGCACTTTGGATGATTTTTTTGGTAGATTATCTCAAATGGTACCATACAAATGCATAAGATCCCCTTTCTTTCTGTTTTTTTGGTCAAATGGATACTTGGTAAGGTCCACTTTCAAGTTTCAATTACGCTGACCACGTCCAAATGATCGTGCATTCAGCTATATTTTTGGATTCCATGGTAACAGTAATTGGATTTTATGGTAACAATATTCTAATTGATGTTTATGAAGAAAACTGTGGGCACGCGCCCCAAAAACTTGCTCGATGTTGGGTTCCCTTTTAAAGATTGGGTGCGGCCCCTTTAGGAAAAGTGCGGCGAAATGCCTCAATTCAGAGTCACCACTCGGGTTTTAGCGGTAAAACACCCAAGGAACCGAACTCGAAAACGTTTGCCACGTTGTTTGATTTTGAAAAAGCATGGACCGGTCCGTCGTCACCTTCGATATCTGAGGTTCGGGAGCCAGTTTACGAGAGGGGAAGGTTTTATGGCACCCCTCTCGCCCAATCCGGAGATCGGTCTCTACTCAGGCATTTTCTTACAAAAATATTTGCATTTTTCTCTCATTTGATCATTATTCTAGCCAGTTAGGGCGGGGGAACAGTTAATGGGGATTTAAAGCTGTAACAAGTTGCGATTAATGTGACAAAATGCTTTATGAATGACTTGTTTGCAATACTAAATATAGATTGAGAACAAGCACTGAGCAAACTGGACAAACTGAAATACGTTGTCCTGTAGGGCCACGAGCAGGTTTTGCACTAGCATGCACCGGCCGAGCCACTGCATGCTGATTCAGACCTGCGCACGCCACACCCAACTGGCGTACTCCACTTATTTGGTTTCTCAGCCTTTGTTTGCAATCCTCTGGGTTCTGGAAAAGGACCAGCGCACACCCAGAACAAACCACGCAGTTAACAGAGCAGGATATATAATTACAGACAGATGAGAAGGCTTCAAGCCACAAGATGCAACAGAATACCCCAAAAACAGTGTTGGGACAGGAAATAGGCCAAGATTAAGCTAAGATACAAGGACCAGCCACTGGATCAAGGGACACATTACCGTACGCCAGTATCGAATGACGTACGCATGTTCGACCCCAATCCAGTGCTTGGCTTCACATCATCTGGGCTCTGAAACATGACCAGAAAGATCTCAGAGGCCTTTCAAGACAAAAATGAGAGCATGTAATGGATGCTACGACTAATTAAGTCTAAACACAGAAAGCAATAAACTGGCTCTTAGCATGCTGTAAGGTGTTAAAAGAAAGCACTAAAGCAAGAATAGGTGACCGATGATCCCCACGCCAGTAGTGCACGTACAGCCATTACTGGTGTACGGCTGAATGACACTGGCGTGCGCCATATAGCACATCTCACGATCTTTGTATTTTACCAGTTTAAGGCCAGGACTAGTATTGTTTACTAGCCTGGGCCTTACTGGTCCCCGTCAGAAGTCGAAAACAGAAAGGGACGCAAAGGTGGTATACCTTTTTATGTTGAGGTTTGGGGATGGTATTGAACTTTAGAGGTTGAAGATGGAGGATGTATGGTGACTGGACATTAGTGGGTGTATGGAAGTGGGTTGCTTTCCTTTCTCTTTCAATGGAAGAAGAGAGGTAGAGAGCAAGAAGAGAAGAGAGGAAGGCCTTTTCCTTCTTAATGTGTCTAACCCCTTGCATTCATATGCAAGGGGAGTATTTATAGAGGAGAGAGGCTGAGATCAGTTGGGACCAAGGCCTTGTTTGGCTGGTTGGAAGAGGAAGGGAGCCTCCCATGCATTAAATACATAGGACTTGCCTTGATGGGGGGTGTAGAAGAGAGAGGGAGCGTCTCTGCCGAGAGTAATCATCAGGGACACTGTGGCCGACGTCAGGGTGGCACAAAAGTCTCGTCCATGTGGCTGAATAAAGTTGATTTGACTGGCGTGCGCCACATATGGACCGGCGTGCGCCAGTAAAAGCTGGGTCAACAGCCGATGACTGACACGTGGCAGCTGACTGGCGTACGGAATCAAGGCACTGGCGTAAGCCAGTTGGGTTTTGCTGGGGCTGTTTGGCTCTGGTTTGAAATGGGTTTGAAAGGGGTTCGGGAAGCTCAAAGCTCAAACACCATCGCCATCCTCAGACTGGTCTCGACTATAATCATCATTGGGGAAATAAAAGATCGACAAATAACGTTATCTGGACAGTCCGGAATGGGGTGTCTACAAAAACGAACAACTTGTGTCACGCTCTCGATTTTCAAGATAAATATAAATGATTTGCATAATAAAAATCCTCACAATAATTCATAGGGCGCTGCTATTCGCAGCCCTTTATTTTCTCCCATAGCCCACTACATTTCGGTAAATGGTTGTTGAAAATCATACATAACATTTCGGTAAATAGCTGTTGAAAAAAAGATTATATTTCGGTAACCACATGTCGAAAATATATTTAACTTTCGGTAAATAATTGCCGAACATACATTTTCGGTAAATAGCTATTGAAAAAAATATTATATTTCGGTAATTGGATGCTGAAAATATATCTCAATTTCGGTAACTAACTGTCAAGTATAATTAAAAATTTTTAACGGGCTATGGGAGAAAATAAAGGGCTGCGAATAGCAACGCCCTAATTCATATGGTACTCCAAAAGAGTTTGACATTTCCATTTCCATAAATTGCACCTGTACGTCCAATAGTTTCTAAAAGATTACATCATTGGCTCAATGACCCAAATCAACATAAGTACTAAGTATCAAAAGAGAGTTAAGAGTTTACAGTATTCCATGGTCAATGAATTGTAATTAAAGTTACAAACACATCTTCCAAAAGAAAGTTAAAAGATGGCTAACTCCTTCAGTTAGCTTTCAAAAGATTTTTCCACATCTATGCACTCCAAGTATGCAAGCTATGGTCCTGGGTTCGCACCTGAAAATAATGAGGGATTAAGCTACACTAGCCCAGTAGAAAATTCTACACTAACGTTATATGCTCATGATAGGGGTTTATCGCTTGTTGATTTGTTATACTCTCAATTTCGTGTTCGGCACAACAAACAAATTTGTTAGAACATGTGTGAATGTTGAGTCCCACATCGGATAAATAGAAAAAAAATTGGACCTAAATATACAATTGGATGACTCACCACATATAAGGCTTAGTCTTTTAAGTGGATATGAGTCATTCAATGTATAATGAGCCCAAATAATGCGGTGAACTCTTTACCGTTACTCCAATACAAATTGGGCCTTAAGCACGTAGTGGCGGGTCGATTCATCATATAAACTCCCACAGACACTAGATTAACTCGATAAGGGAGACTCGACTCAATTAAAGAAGTTTGTTTAGTAAATGACTAAACTCGACTCATTAAGGCTGGAGCCGAGTTTGAGATCAAGTTGTTGGCTCGTTTACTAAATAAGCCGAGCTTGAAATCTAGATTTTGCTAATTTACTAAACGAGCCGAGCTTGAGCTCAACAAAGTTCAACTCGACTCGGCTAAAGCCTTACCCGTGACCGTGAGTGATCCAGGTTTTGTTTTGTACTCAACCATACCATACCATAACCATGCTGGGTTACTGGGCGGGCATGCATGGAATAACTCCACGAGTCGATGATCTAATAACGGCCCGTTTGGATGGAGGATTTGTTTTGGGTGGATACAGAATTATGGTGGATTTGAAGGTGGATATATAATGAGGGGTGATATATTAAGAAGAGTGACCCCACCTCTTAAAAATGGTGGAAACTTTCGTCATTTGTTAAAAATTTTTCTTTTTTGGGTTGTGGAAGGCTGCCATTTTATTAGTAATTGGCTTCGACTGTTGTTGGTGAATACAAAAACCCATATATTGGAAATCCAAAAATTCTATATATTGGGTTGGTTTCAGTCTAAGATGGTTTTTTTTTTTTTTTTGTATGTATTGATTATTCCTTGGCTTGTATAGTTGTAATGGATAAAAGCAAAGTAATGGATAAAGCAAAGTACAAGAGTGTTATCCGTGCATGTTCATTGAAAAGGATCTTGAACTTTTCTCTCATGGAGATCAAACCATCATTGGTGATAGAGGCATTAATCTGAGTGGTAGGCAGAAGCAACGTGTGCAGCTTGTCAGGGCACTTTATCAAGATACAGACATTTATTTACTTGATGATCCCTTTAGTGCTGTTGAAGTGTTGATGCACGCACTGGGTCCGAACTATTCAAGGTTAGGATTTTACTTCTTGTGTCATCCACTTAGCAGTTGAATGAATGGAGTTTGGCTAAACATTTTACATGGAACTGCAGGAATTCATAATGACAGCTCTAGCCGCAAAGACTGATTTTCATAACCCACCAAGTTGAATTTTTGCCCGCTGCTGATATGATACTGGTATGGATTCATCTTTTGGTCTATTCTACATATGGTATGATGTAGAAGATTTATGGTGATATGAACATCTTACGACATGTAACCTCTTATCATAGCAAGGTTGCCTTTTTCTATACAAAAAAGTTACTACATACAAGTTATTTTGAAGGGAATTTTCTACGTTGGCCATTTAAGTTATTGATTTGAAGGTCCATATCTGAATTCCTTTTATTGCTCTTTGCCCTATTCTAGGTTTGGTAAATTTTTATTCAGGGACATTTATGTTAGTTTAGTTTTCTGCCTTATTACTTGTTGGATGGGACATGTCAGTTGCAAATTGTTGTATCTATTATTAACTCGAGGATTTCACATGCACACGCACGCACATAAAGGAGAAAAAATATCTGCATAGCTTCTAGAAATGCTTAGCGAGGCATTATTGGTCTTTAAAATCATAGCAAACCAAAATGTAAGAGCAATTTAGCCCCCAAAATGTGAAGGAAAGGCTGGAAAGGTAGCACCCAAAATGCAGGGCAATGGTTATTGCCTTATGGGACCATTTAAATTATGAACCACTTTAGTCTTAAGCCCAATGCAGCCGCCTGCAGCACTGAACCATAAAACTTTCAAATTTCAGTCCTTTTTTCGCATGAGGAGTTTTTGAGAGTGAGAACTGAGGACATGCAATGAAACTTTTATGCAATTTCTTTCTAAATACGCATTTTTTATTTTGCAAGTTTTAAAGGAATGCCTTATTGTTCATGCTGGGAAATACGATGAACTTTTGCAGGCTGGAACTGATTTCAAAGCTTTAGTGTCAACTCACCATGAAGCAATTGAATCAATGGATATTCCCAACAACTCATCTGAAGATTCCAATGGAAGCAATCCTCGCGATGCATCCATTGCATTTAGTAAAAGATGTGATTTCATTGGAAACAATGGTGAAGTGAAAGAGGGTTTATCAGCTCATAAACTAGCTGCAATCAAAACAGCATGGCTACCTTCTGTTCTTCTTGCCGATGCTTATCCTCTACAATTTGCATATGTTTGCACACAACAAATGTCATTCAATCAGGTTCTCTCCTAATTCACATTGACTAAGTCATATATGTTAGTTTATTTGATAAATAACTTAATGAAAACTACATCGCAGGTCTTTACTCAACATTTTCAAGCTTTCTTCCATAATGAGCCCATTAACGAAATTGTTTTCTGCATGAATGATTTCACATGGAAAGTTCCCAGATAAAATGGCTGTCTTCAGCCTATTGGTATGGAAGTTTTGCAGAATACCTTGAACTTACAAGACTCTAATTTGGTCTTTGTTGCTGTTAGGAATCCAGATGATTTCCGCCTTTTGGTGCTTGATGCAAATGGATGAGAGAAAATGTAAGACTAGTTTAGTATGTAATTTTTGTATGCAAGAAGAACTAATCCCTTAGTTGTTTTGATCAATGCATGTATTGTGGCTTTGTAGCTATTACCAACTACTTCTTACAGTTCCAGCTATGCAGCTAAAACTCAAAAAAATTACTGCCCTTAAACATAACTTCTTGCCTTCAACGGGCATGGGTTTTGGTGCCTTGCACGAACGAAGAACCTAGTAAAGGAGGGAAACAATATTAATTGTCGGGAAAAAATTTAAAAATGTAGTAATTGGAAAGTGAAGAAGAGTTATCTCTAAAGCTTTATTATTTTTTTTTTTAAAGAATAAAACCTTGCAGCCAAATTGGATGGCTTGCCAATTTTTGGCTAATTTGCCAATTATGCCCCTCAATTGGAGAGCCTCTGATTATGGCCTTCAGGGTAATTTCGTCTTTCCAGATTTTAAGGTGCTGATGTCATGTTCGGTTCCCCATTCAGGCGTTTATATTCTTTGCTTCTCTTTTGTGCTTACAGAGTAGATGCCTGGATGGTTCTAGACGATCAGAAGAAATATTGGGGTTTCGAGCCAGTGGAAATTTCGCGTTCGTGTTCTCCTCTCTCGGCTTCGTCGGCCGCTGTGGCTCGTCGCGTGAGGTACGACTTTTGTTTCTTGAAGTTTTTTACCCCTTTTTTTTGTGGGTGTTTATTGTTTCTTGTTTCGTGCACCGATTTGAAGTGTAGGGTGTTTATCGCGTCTTTTTTTCCGATCTCGTCAACTGTTATTTGGTGTGGTGTGTTTATCTCATCTGCTTAGGGTTTGCGTGTATGGATTCTTCTCACTTAGAATCGTTGGTGGGCTGACTTTGTTTCAGTTGTTGGATGAGTTCTGAATAGTGTTTTGCGTATTTCCTGTCTTGAATGGTGTTTTTTTTCCCGGGTTCGGTTTCATTGTGTGGCTTTTGCCGATTAAACCCTTGACTTGGAGTTTTAGTGTTGTTTCCTTCGGTTGATTTTGCTTTTGGGTTCATTTCTTTCTTCACCTCTCAGAGAGATATTTCCGGACGATTTGTTTGTCATGCGATAATGGAGATATTGGGGTTTTCTTTACCATGAATCGTCCAATTGGGAGATTTAATAATGTATATAATTTTGTCGATTGGGCCATTGAGTTGGAATTTTACCGTTCTTGTGTTTTCTCAGTGGGTTTCCTGTGTTCGATGATTGCTTATCCCTGTGCTTGTATATAACTATTGACTTTTCTTCTGTAGCGAAATATTCCTATGCTTCTGTTCGTATGGTCTTCTCCTGCTTTATGGTAAAATAGATAGGTTTGTTCTTATCTAGATTTCAGGACAGTGTCTGTTCTGTAAGCAATTTATTGTCCAGATGCTGCTAGAATGATTATGCAAGTTTCATTTCCTCATGACTATTTAGGCTGGTTTGAATTTTTCCTTAATGTGATTGCATAATGCCTCTTCCGTCCTGCTTAGACAAATAAATTATTTATCAAGTTGTTTTTTACTCATTTTTGAATGGTAAACTTGTTTGCTCACATGGAACAATTATTCACAAATTTTTGGCATTCTTAGTTTTGTGTTCTCCTTGTGCATGAATTTTCCCCGCTGCTGATTTTGCTTTCTCCTTCCGTACTGTCTGCTTGCAGCAGAATAAATTGTTCCGCCTAATAATAATAAGTACAGTCTATCATTTGATATTCCTTTTGTGGTTACAGCTTTCTTGTATTCTTTTTCAATACTTTACCTATTTCATTGGAAGTTGGTTCTCAAGTAATATAGATGTTTGGATTGTAGGGTGTGCTGCTATGGCGATTCAGTTCCCATTTGTTTGCACACTATGTACAAGGCCACAACAGAATGATTTGGGTGGTATTAAGACATGGCTCAAAAGCATGCCCACTTCATGTTGTTGATAACATTATGCAGTATGGGTGGAGCGAATTTTGTTGAATGCATTGGATTGCAAATGGGTACAAAGTAGTTCTGTGTTGTGAGCGGAGGTGGATTTTTCACACGATAATTTTTAATGAAAATGATATTGAGGTTATATATGATTGGTCAGAAGAACAAAATGCATATTGGCAAGACCTAGAACCTCTAGAAGGTAATGAAAGAAAATTATTTACTAATATTTGGTTCTATGATTATACACACGCTTTCTCCTAAAGTAAAATGCTTACTATCTTTCTTAATTTTGTTCAGATAATTTGCACACTGCATGTTTGCCATCTATCTTTGAGCACCAGTCTACTTTCATGAAATTTGGATACACATGTGCAACGACGATCTTCAACGATGAAGTCTGAATGAATACCAATTACAGCGTTTCATAGTTACTTCATGAGTTTGGTTTCTTTTCTTTATTGTGGACAAATAATATACGCTTTTGTTTATTTTTGCTAGGAATTTGTCCGAAGGCTGTATCCAATGGTTTAGAAGCTCAACCTTGATCACGTTACAATCAAAATGGGAAATCGAATGTGGACTATTGCTCGCAGCAATATGTGCATGAGTTATCCTATCTTCCGCGAATTCATTCAAGAATTGCACCTCAAGTGGACAGATTTCACCCTTGTGGCAGTCCTCGAGAATTATGACATCAGAATTGTTGTGCTTGATGGAATAAAAAACTGCAAGAAAAATTATGAATGGGTATGAACATGTGCTTAAGTTCTTCCTATGTTTTGGTCTAACTGATTAGGACAGAAAAATGCATGGGATGGATAGTTTTTGCAGCACATGTTCTTCTTTTGGGTTATGACATATCAATCAATATGTACAAGAATATCGTTCTGGTTTTTGAGCAACTTGTCTGCCAATGTGTAGGTTAAACTTTTGTACAGATGTAGTGTAGAATAGACAACACTGTTGTTCTGGTTTCTAAAGCTTTAAAGACTAAAAACGTTGCAGCCAAATTGGGTGGCTTGCCAATTTTTGGCCGAATTTTCCAATTGTGTCCCACAATTGTCCAGCCACAAGGCTAAATCGCAGGGGCAATTTTGCACATTTATTGAAGTCCCGTTTTGTAGATTTGTGTCTTGCTCAAGGGTAATTATGTCCATTTGTCAAAAGCTCAATTACTGTTATACCCTCGTTGTACCGACGTGTTTCATTTGTGTTCAATTATTTGAGGTCAATAATGGAAGTCCACTGTTCTAACCTGACACGCCATAAGAGATGATGTTTGACTTCTCTCTCATCCTCATCTCTCATTTCTCTGGATCAGAAAGCACCATGCTCTTCCAAAATGATGACTACTCGCATCTCCTCCGTCTCCGCCGACTTCCACCGCATCTCTCTGGAGACCATGTCCGCGGTTGATTAGTACCGAGGGTGAAGTCCAATGGAAGATGACGCAGCAGAACGATTGAGTTTTGTAATCGATTTGATTGAGAATAGAGCTAAGGACCGTAAGGAGGTACCTCTCTCTCTCTCTCTCTCTCTCTCTCTCTCTCTCTATACACACGCATATATTTATTTTTGGGCTGTGTCGTCAATCTTATGATGCGTGTATGTATACAGACATCAAACATGGTATAGATTAGATTACTGGTCATGTGAGGAAGATGGAAGATCATTTAGCAGATCTTACAATATTCGTGATCTGGATACAGAGACTCAAAGTGATGACTTTTGGTTGGATCTAAATCCCCATGTTCTGATTTCTCGTCTTTGCTTCAATTTCTAAGAACTTTGTCACAGATTAGGAATTTTAGGGTTTCCTATGATTTTTTTAATTCGTCAATCTGGGTTTCTATTAGTGTGAAAAAGAGGGGGGTTTTTTATTTTTGAAGAGTTGTTTTCTATGATTTATGGACTTAAAATTGTTGATTTGGGTTACTGGTAGTTGAGGATGGCAGTGAAGATTTGGCACAAATAGCTTGTGCCACCGCAACAGGCTAGATCTAACAAAACAAATGGTAGTGCTCGTGTTTAATGATATCCACTCTGAAAAGCCCTCCGCCGCTTTGTCTTTGGTTCTCTCAATGAGTGTCCAGCCCAAGAAATCCCCATCTTTTCGCTTTAAGATGTCTATTAGTCTATATGTATTTAGATGGGCCTCTAATTTTTTGTTGAACTACATGTCCTTAGGTCTGGAGCAAGAGCAGAATGATTTGATTCATGTATGGGGCCTTGATCTTACTCGCCGGATATGTGCGGAGCTATGAAGCCAAAACTCCAACTCTGTGTCTATTTCATTCTGAGCTGAGCCAAAACTCCAACTATCTGTTTATTTTATTCTGGGTGAATGAGCAGGGTATGAAACGATTTCTATTTTATTAACTCCCTACAAATTATATGGGAAGGGAAAGAAAACATGACGAGAGAATATGATATATTGATGTTGCAGAGGCCACATGAGAAGATAGGTGTTGCTGATGCTCAATCGATAGAGCGTAAGGTGCTGCCGTCCTACGAGATTAGGTAAACATCATTTTAGCATGAAAATTCATAAGCTAACTTAGTATTATCAGGAGTTCAAATGAAGCTGAAAATATAGTTAGTTACATGTTGTCTAACCTTGTATGAACATGTTAATTAATAAGTTGCCATACTTTTACATACAGGGCTTATCAACTGACGGAAAGCCACCATTTGAAAGGGTAAGGAACTAAAGAACCTAGCATGTTGTGTTATATGAGTTTATGACATAGTTCTTTATCTAAGGCTTTAAAAACTAAACGTTGCAGCCAAATTGAGAGGCTTGCCAATTTGTGGCCAATTTTGCCAATTTTATCCCTCAATTGTCCAGCCACAAGGATAAACTGCGGGGGTAATTTCGTACATTCATTGAGGTCTGTTTTTGTATATTTGTGTCTTGGCCAGGGGTAATCACGTCCATTGATTAAAAGCTCAGCTACTGTTTTACCCTCACTGTACCTACGTGTTTCATTTGTGTCCATCTCTATTTTTGCGTTTTCCTATTTGATTTTGCTTTCTTTTGTTTGTCTCACAGACTTGCAGGTTTCGATAATCATGTCTTCTTCTCCTTCTCTGGACAAGGCTGAAATGATTGAAGAGAAACTAAAGCGGTAATGTATCATTCTCCTTTTATCTCCTTACCCCCTTTTATCTTCTTCACTTTTTAAGGTGTGTATAGTACCATTCACCCTAAATTGAAATAACCAAACCACATCAATTTATAACCAACTCACAAAAGACCTAAATAGGACCACACAATTACATAATATAGTCATTTTTATGGAACACTAGCCCCAACATTATTTTTTTCTCTTCTGTAATTTGATACTGCTATGATTGGTTCCCGTTGTTGTTGATAGCATAACTTTGCTCTTTGCTTAATTTGTAATGTGTGCGTATCCGATTTTGCTAATGATATCAAATTCTTTCCATCTGAAGAAAAACCACATGTATCCCATATTCTTTATGATATCAATATTGTTCCCCTTGGATAAGAACTTTGTTTTTTTTTTCTTTTTTGTTGCGGCTGTATCTTATCTTTCTTTTAGTATAGGAAGATTTAACCTTGCTTTTGCAATGTTGCAACAGTGAGATTTGACAGGCTCTCAAATTGATCGTTTCCACTCCTATACCACCTTGATTATACACCATTCTTCGTGTTATCTTTAGTGTTTTCATCTTCTTCTCTCTTTTTTTGTTTGTTTGTGGGATGGGTCATTATTGATTAGCAAATGCGAAGAACAAAAGATTGTTTATCATGCTGAATGGTGCCACCTATCCCTGCCAAACAACATTCCAATCAAATGCGACAGGATACATGAATCCAAAGTAATTGTCCAACCAAATTACAATTAATATTTTAATGAATGAGACGATGCTGGCAGGGGTGCCACCCTTCAAAAACAGTATTATCTTACTTTAGCCCTTTTAAAATCCCGTTTATTTTTACCATAATCCCTCTAAAGTTGACAAATACTTGCATTTTTGCACCACCTTAATGTTAAACAACGCATTCACGAACTAACATTCGCAAAACCATAAAATCCCACAAAATACTGCAATATTTATCGAGACAAGAATGTGACCATATTCTCGTTAAAAGGTTTTTTTCCATGTTCTATTCATTGACCTAATGCTTAAGTCGTGGGTCAAATTGACTTCAGGTTATTTTTTTTTATTTTATTTCCCAAGTTCTCCAAGAAAGAAAGAAAAAAAGTGCGATAAGTTTATCTTCTGTGTGTAAGCTGACTTTTTCATGACAATTGTATGTTCTATTGTTTGGTAAAGTAGGCTTATGAATTGATTGTGGCTGGATATTTTGGTAGTTAAGTTACAGATTAGATGGATATTTTTTTTGATTGAGAAAAGAAAGTGAATACGTTCATTATTAACCTAACGTTAAGGTATACATCAGGGGTATACATCAGGTATACATCTGGAGTGGGAGGGTTGAGCAAATTTGGGAGTGCACAGGTTTGGCTTTCATTTGTGCCCCCTTTTTAATTAGGAGTGTTCAAGTTTCAGGAAAATACCCAAGTACCTTTAAAAAGGTTTGCCTCGGGGGTTACAATGTTAAACACTTACCTTATGCAGGTCACGTGGCGTAGCATACAACATACACATCACTATTAACTACAAATCAATTCTCACTCATTAAGCGACAGAGAATAAGAATCTCTTCTTTCTGGTTCCCATCCATCAATTTGAACCAGTGGACAATGACGAACGCTATTTAAGACCTCGAATCAGTTTGAATCTTTTTCTTCTTTCTATTCTGCATTGCAGAAGTTATATCACATTCTTAGTGAAAAGGCTTGAAGCTTGTGGTTACTATAATAGCAATCATTAAAAGAACTTTTCCCAAAAGCATCATCATAATCTTAGGTGATTACCTGTTTTCGATGGCCTATGCCACTTCCTTAGCTGTAGCCTATTGTTGCTACGGTTAGAATAACTTTGACTACCCTTTTCTTTTACGAAAACTTCGAATCTAGCATAAATTGATGTTTTTACTTTTACAGGTTTGAGAAGGTGAATGAGTGATGAAAAGATAGGCGAAGAAGCTCATTGAAGCCACAAATTCGCAGAAATCAGCACCCAAAACCATCAGACCCAAGGAGTCAATGATCTAACTGTCATTGGAACTTGGAAGGTATTGATTTGAATCAGTGCAGCCTATTTGCTTTCTTTACTGGGACCAAATGGTCTTTCACTTCCATATTTAGGCTATGTTTGAGTCATGGATTTGTGCACAAATTTACGGAGGAAAAAAATAGGGAAATGGAACAAATGAATTCTTCTTTGTCACTTGGGTTTTCTTATCTTTTCCTTTCCTTTCCTTTCCTTTATATCTTCCTTCCTGCGTTTGTAAATCTTGTGACAGAGACATAATTTAAGTTTGGCTTTGTTATTTTTTTTAAAAATTGAGTTAATTGACAAGTTGGTTTTGCCCATTGCAATCTTTGGTGGTTTGTTCCATACTTCAGTAAATTCCACAGGTCTTTTAATCTTAACTGAATGTTCTTTTGTGTCTGCAGAAACATCATCAACAGAATTGGTGAGCCAAAGATGCTTTCTTTCACCTACACTTATGGTCATAAGCTTGGTACGAGTGTCAATTGTGGTGAGAGTTGTTTAAAACTTTTAGGTAACCTTTTGTCTATATTTTCTGATGAGGTAGGCTGCTAACATGTGGATCTCTAAGGATGTTCCGTACAAAACTAAGCAACTTGATCAGGCTTTTTCTTTTGTGCGATTTACAATACATACAATCGATGTCTTTTTTTTTTCTCCCTGATTAGGAATCAAGTTCATCTCTTGATGTAGACAAACATATGCATTTATTCATGACTGCTTATATTGTTCGGTTGAATGGTAACGTTTTTACAAGTTGAGGACCATAGTTTACTCTCATGTGCATTTTTTTTAATACTTTTCGACACTCTTAGTTCAAGAGATGAAGAAACACTCAGTCACATTAGTAAGATTGAATAATTGGCAATTTCTTCTTTGTTCTCAGCATAATGGGCTCTCATTTTGTTCCCCATTTGGCCTTTACTACCAACTCAATTGCTGGTTTTACACATCATCTTTGGTGGAGCATTTTTGTGAAATCTTCGCATTTCATTCCCTTTGAAAATAGGTTTAAATTACATGTTCACAGTGAAGCTAGAGATGTTGAATCTTGTGCTTTGCAGATGTTCTCTGCAAATGCTCTCGATGTTATTTTGGATGGGGCTTGAAGTTTAGTAACGCTTGGACTGGATAATGTATTTGTATATTGAGGACCAATGTTCTTATTTTGTGTCAATAAATTGTGTTGTACTTGGTCTGTGCATAATTTACTCTGAACTCTAAACTACAATTGCCCAGACTTACTTGGAAACTTTCAATAAGTAAATCTTTTGCTCTCTATAATTTCCATTCCTTGTGTAATTAGCTTTTTAGGTTTTTAGTCCTACCTCTCGTGCAAATTACTCCACTCTAAATAAAACCTACCTACTATAACATCATAGGTACAAGCATCTACAGCTACAGTGCCAATACTCCAAACACGCATGGGACACCTCCTACCAATATCAATACCAATACCAGGCATGAGACACCTCGTGCTGGCACGTGCCGATTACCTAGTAAAGCTTTAAAGAATTTCGGAGGCTTGCCAATTTTTGGCCAATTTTTTCAATTGTGCCCCTCGATTGGAGGTCCTCTGGTTATGCTTTTAGGGGCAATTCAGTCTTTTCCGTTTTAATGGCTGTTAGTGGATGCTGTGACATGCTAACGTCGTGGGAACACTGGGAAGGGTCCAGATTTTTCATTCCAGTTTTTCTCCTCTCGCACGCATGTACGCTGAGGACGAGCGAGCTACCCAACGGAACGTAATTTACAGGGAGAAGACGAAGACGATACAGAGAGATTCTCCTCACCTGCGATCATCTCCGGCCACTCCGGTAAGATAATCGTACCCCCAAAGCATTCCATTATTCAACATGATTTCCGCCTCTCTTTTTTTGGGATCTCATTCTAGGGTTTCAGTATTCACTTTTTTTTTTTTCCTTCCTAAAATACCTGTTTTTTGAAATCATTGATTTACTTGTTGTTCCCTAATCTTGTTCTTCTGCTTGCATAGAGGGAGATGTTTCCAGAGATAAATCGGTGCTTCTTCGTCTTGTACGGGTAGAAAATCCTATTCTTGTTTATAATTACATATCCATTAAGTAATTAAGACCTTTTTTTGATACTTCCCATTGAATGGGGTGAACATGACCTCCGAACTAAAACCTAGACAATGAAAAATGCACTAATTGAAGACTATCCCATGAAAATTAGGGCAAAACACCATTTGGGTCTGGTTTTTCTCTGGCCTCCAACTAGAAGCGCAGGTCATTATTGGAGCTCCCGTATTATATAAGGTAATTTGCAGCTTTACAACTACCTCAATTACTGGAAAACAAGGTAAGAAAGGAAACAAGAATAGAAAACATCAATTTTTGCATTTATTTTGCCAAAAGTACTGTGATCCGCAAGAGAAGTGTTGATGAGAGGATCATGTCACTACCTTGGAAGTAAAGGCAGATTCCTCCCTCTAATCTCTCCACAACTTGCTGTGGCTTTGTATATATGTGTGCTTGTGTTCAAGGAAAAAACTTTGAGGTGTAGCTGTTTGGTACAAGTAGAACAGCATGGATACCCTTGGGAAAAAGTTTGGATTCAAAGGAATTTTCCGGGTTGACATTCTTGTGTTTTTCACCGTAAATTTGAGCTACAATGTTTTGGTTGTCAACGGAGATGAAATTATAGAGCCAGTGGTGGGGAAATTAGACAATCCATTGGCATATTCTATCATAAACCATGGGTATTATGAGAAACTTCCTTTTATGTTGATCTAAGTATTTCTTGGGGGGTTTTTTCTCAGTAGTTGCTGGTTACACTTGTAATATATTTTTTGGTTGTGTGTAGGATATATGAAGAGGGTGAAATGGAAGACGGGGCATGGACCATGGTACAGACTAAGGGGAACCAATTCGTGGTTTATGGGCAAGCTTTTTATGTTAATGGATTCAACACTTACTGGTTGATGGAATTTGCTGTGGAGCAGTCAACAAGAGGAAAGGTCAATGAGGTGTTTCAACAGGTCTCTGCCGTTGGCCTAACAGTCTGTCGTACTTGGGCTTTCAATGATGGCCAGGGGCAAGCTCTTCAAAAATCAGCATCTGTCTATGATGACGAAGTTTTCCAGGTGATTCCCTTAAATCAATTTTCATGCCTCTGAAATACTATCAGACATTTGTGCTATATTTCAACAATGCATCTACCTTGTTGAATGTCATCTTTGGTACCTGTTGTTCATTGACTTATGGAAGTAGCAAACTTTCTGAAGAGTAACTTATGATGGGTTTCGATTATGCGTTCATTACAATGCAGTTTTTGCTTTCTTGATGATTAGTACTAAGTTCAAAACTACATGAACAATGGTGGTGAAATATGTAGTCATTTAGTAGGCATTTATCCTGTGTCCCAATCCTTTTATTTTGATGAATTGCAGGCCTTGGACTTTGTTGTCATTGAAGCAAAGAAGTACAAGATTAGGCTCATATTGACATTGACTAACTACTGGGATGGGTTTGGTGGCAAACCACAATATGTGAAATGGGGTAAAGCTGCTGGTTTGAATTTAACCTCAGATGGTGACTTCTTCACGCATGTGACTATCAAAAGTTACTACAAGGCCAATCTTAAGGCACGTTTGTTTCTGCTTTTATAATCATCTCTCCGTTGTTAAGTCCAAGTAACACACTCAATACCCAGCCTTGAAATTTTAGCTCGTCACAAACTTGTTCACATGTGTAGCAACTTGTGATAAGCAGGTCTTGTTAAGTGGAATGTGGGAATATTTAGATCATCAAAATCAGTATGCGTCCTTTCTGTATGGCGTCTAATTGTGTTTCCCAATTCTTTTCGACAGTGCAGACCGTGCTTAATAGGGTGAATACACTCACCAACATTACTTACAAGGATGACCCCACAAATCTAGGTTGGTTTCCTTTATCATCTCGCATTTTATAGAGAGTTGCAGTATTTCATGCAAAAATGCACAGGACTGGTGGAATGTTCTAAAAATATCACTTTTAGGCAAGAAAATTACAGATTTAACATAATGTGAAAACCTGGTGTTGTAAATGAAACAAGCAGAAGAAGGAATAACTCTATAAATGAAACCTTTTGTCATATCTTTTAAAATAGTAGACACCGCAGCAAATCTTTTGGTGTGCATAATTTGCAGCTATCTCTACTATTCTATCTCTTAGACTTCCCTAAAGCTACACGGCAATCTTTTGGTTCATGTCGTTTGCCTTAAAATTCTACTAACTCTCTCCCATGTAATTAACTTGGCTAACGCTTCAAACTATTGTAAATATATAAATATTGCTTGCACAACAAATTCAGCTCTTACAATTCCGCTACTACAAAATGCATACAACACCTCCTCCTAATAATAGGCATGAGACTTCTCGTGCTGGCACGTGCCGCTCACCTAGTATATTTATATATACGTATACATAAATGGAACTGTACATAACCCCATCATCTGAAACCCACTGGTCATTCACCCAACCCCATGCTCTGCAACCCCTTGTCTTCTCCGACCACCACCGTCACCGTTGATCATCTCCCCTCCGGCCGTAAGTCTCTCTCTCCAGATCTGTTGTGTTAAGAGGGCGTGTTCGTTTTGGGCTCCCGGATATAACAATGACAGGGTTACCTGTCGGTGGCTAATCCACCCGTAGGCGGATTTGTAATCCCATCTCGCCCAAATCTGGGAACAAATCTGGGTATAATTTTGACCTCCCAAACACTTGATTTAAGTGGGGCTAGGGCTCCAAATCCGGGCACACATCTGGAAGACATGATCCCCGATCCCCAAATTTATAAAGGAAACCCTTAACTCGTTTTGTATACATCGTGATACAGGTAAATCCTCTCTCTCTCTCTCTCTCTCCATCTCTGTGGATGTCGACGGAGATGGACTCAAACCCCGGTGGTCAAGGGACACCACCAGATCCGTCCATATACCTTCGTGTACAAAGAGGTTTCGCGTACGCATGGTACGTAATCAACTCGAAGACGCCTGAGGAGGACAAGACAAACTCGTCAGCCCTTTTCTCCCCAAACCACCAAAACATCTGTGGGACTCCGGCTGTGGCGTCATCGGCTCCACCATATACGTTGTCGGTGGTGAAGAAGATGACGACGACGGCTCTCTTCAGGATGATGTTTACTACATCGACACACGTCGTCCCTCCGATGGCTGGAAGAAAGGCTGTCCCATGAAGAAGACAAGACACAGCCCTTTCCCGTCACTGTTGACGGTAAGCTGTACGTGTTGGGAAAAAATGGCGAGGTGTTTGACGAACGCAAGTCTTTGTTGGACTGCGTTGCAAGAAGCAAACTTATTTCCTATCGAAAGCTTCTTTCCTATCGTAACTGGTGGTCACGCTGTTTTGGATAAAAGCAACGGGATGGAGAATAATAAGATTCTGTTTCATTGCAAGATTTTTCCCGACCTATACTATTATAATATTGAATTGGATTCATGGGGCACTTTTTCCAAATCAAATCTGGGCATTGGTAAGAAGACGTCTGCGCTGGTAGATGGGATTCTCTACTGTTTGGATTACTGGAAGGCGGGATTCATGTTTGGTCTCGACATTTCTAATCCGAAAAATGAACTCCAGATTGTGCTTGGTTTCGAGAACAAAAGCATCAAGGAGAAGAAGCCCTTACCCCAGCCTGGACCTGAATCTTCTCCTGGTCCTCGTGGTTTTTTGGTCTCCATGGGAAACTCTAAGTTAGCTAGGATTTGGGCGGGGGTCATTCCTGTCCTTCCTGGTGAACCTCGCAGCACCGACAAAGAACCTAAGCTTTTGGTCAGTTGCGCCATACTCAACATGTCTAAACAACCAAACCCCACCATTGGCGGTGTGGATTTCGTGGCGGAAACACTGTCTGTGTCCTATTACAATGTTTTGGGATCCCGTTTGATCAACTGCTTGCCAGTGTAAGCCCTCTTAAAGTATGTTATTTTAACGTGTCCAGGAGAGTGTCCTGCTTGGTTTTGCTAGCAATATGCATTATACGCGTAAAAGCTTAACTTGATGTTACATTTGTTTCCCAGGCTCCAAAAGGAGGAAGCCAAGATCGCTGCATGGGAGAACTTGCAAAAGACAAAAGCTGAGGCAGCAGTCCGGAAACTCGAGGTTAATATATGCTCCAGTCATTCTAATATACAGTCAAATGTTGTTATGATGTTCCTTACATATCCCTGTTTCCAGGTGTAAGGTTTTCTCAACTCTTGTTATCTTCTTCGTGATTCAATTTATTTCGTACCTATTTATAGAAGGAAAACATAGATGTATGTATTATAGTTTGCAGCTGCATGAAGATCTTATAGCAAGTCCATCTTGTATCCTATGTCATACCAAAGTTAAAAAAAAAGTATTGAGAATGACAAAATCCTCTGCACCATGGTGCCAAATTCAATGCCAAATTTTGACAAATCTCATCTTGCCAAAATTGGCATGAAATTTTACACTAATCATATCACCTTGGGACAATATGTTCCCTGAGTTCCTCATAATTGGTGACAAAATTTGTCTCACTAACCAGTAGATTGATTAGCTAAAGGCGTTGTAGCCCAATGTTATTTTCTGGTCCTTCCCTTGCGGGATGCTAGGATTCGAACCTCGTCAGTACCGTTTCGTTTGTGGCTCAGGGCTATGGACAGTCTTTGAATCCTTGTGGACTAACTTACTAACTCTCCACAACCCCGCTGATGTACTGCTTGGCAAGAAAGAGCTAGTTGATTGATTAAGGATAATGAATCTTAATATCAACTTCAGTTTGTTTAACAAATACTTAGATTGGAAAACCAAAAATTAAGCTAAGTGGACATGAATTTGGATTTCTGATAAATATTTGGAAAACAATTTTTGCAATCTACTCTTCGATAACAATAACCAAAAATTATCTTGTAGTGTGTTTTGGAAAACGTGTTGTATGTATTTTTGAACTAGACGAAAGATTGAAGTGGGTATATCAAATTAAAGCGGTGAAGTGATAAATAAATAAATAAAAAAGGAAATTGAGTGGTGATAAAATATTTTTTTAAAGGGTTCCTAAAAAAGATTACCTCAATCCAATATAGGTAAGAGCTGTTTCAGAATTCGTAGGGTGTTTTAGAATTCATAGGGTATCTTACGAATTTTGAATCAGCCCCTACCAATATCGAATAGAACTAATTATTTTCAGAAGCCCATACAAAATTAAAAATAATTTGTGATTTGAATTAGCACGTCGCACAAAAATCAAAGAAATTATTAATATCTTGCTTACGAAACATGGCATAAAACAGTGTGGTTCTTACAAAAAAGGTGCTATTTTCAGGGACAACTCCTAAATTAAATTTGGGAATTGATTCTGCCACTTCCCTCTTTTTAATGTCACTGCCTTCTCTCACAAAATAAATTATCTAATAAAGACATAAAGGAAGGTGACATTAACAAAAATAGAGGAGGGGCATCACTCCTCTGGAATCTCCTTCTAATCCTTTCGTTATCCGTCACACTCACTTCCCCTTTCTTTTATTCCGCCGAACAAATCGCGTCCGAAAAAACCCAAAACCCAGGGGCTCCTCCTTCGAAAAGAGCCCTAGACATAGATGGACCCCTCCTTTTTTCTCAGATGGAGCCCTTGCCCCTGCCTCCGGCCCACATGGTTCACAGACCACACGTTGAATACCGGCTCATGCTCGAGGGCTCAAGTGGCCAAATAGACTTGTCGTCAACTTTAGAAGACGGCTATTTTCAAGTGACAAGGGTGCGATGCCACACCACTCTCAACGCTTCTCGGCTATGCAGGGCCCTAAAGACCTGCAGGATGGAGAAGGTCGTGGATTTCCATATAACCGATGGCTGCGACGTCCTCGTCGAGAGGACCAGGTACACAGTGCCTCAATTATTCAAAGCAATTTTTGCTTGGTGGGAAAATGAAGGACCTGGGAGGAAGAGATGGTGGTTATACATTAAAAACGTGTTCTATTCCGTTTACAGGTAACTTTTCTAATTTTTTTTCTATTCTTGCATTTCTTAATTTAATATCCATTTGATTATTTTTTGATTTGATTAATTTTTTATATTAGAAACATTATCCTCGGATTGAAGCACACTTACTTACTTGGCTACTACTGTGGTAGACTAACTACGGATGGAGTATCCGTTACACTTGTTGATAAGAAAATAAAATTGAGTTTTTTGCAATTTGGTGATAATAATACTCTTCCTCTTCTTCTTTTCTACAAAATTTACGTGGGTTCGAATTGAAGAGAGACTGCATTAGTTGTTTGGTTAGTCAGTGTTTAATTTCCTGATTACATTTTGTGAATTTGGTGAATGGATTGATGGGGCTTCTTTTTCCTGCAAAAGGATAATTTCATTGATTGTTTGTATAAATTAATCTCTTTGTTCAGAGCATCACAACATGTACATCAAATTCCCAAGGCAATTCTGGGACTGTTTGGTTCTCCATGTTTCTGCGTGCATATTGATGTTTGGTTAATCCGTGTTTGACCATGGAAAGTTCTAAAGGTGGGACAGTATTAGTTGTTCGGCTAGTCAGTATGTTTGATTACCTGATTACATTTTGTGAATCAGATTTTAGGGCAGGAGTTCGAAGAGACATGCTTGATTTGAGCGATTTGATGTGCCGCACCCTCCTCCTCCATCGTGAAGATAAATCAGAAACACATTAAGATACTAAGAGAATTCCGGAAGAGTTGGTCACTTTCATTTGTAAACTTCGCCAAGTCAACAGATTGTAAGTTTTTTGTGAATTATTTGTCAGTATTATGCATTTTCTTTTATTAATTTTCGTATTTTTGTTTCTTTGTAGTGAACCTGTGGCTTCTAGACAACTCTGGCTTTTTAGACTAGTGCCCAAAAGTCCACATTCATGCGAAAATTGTGGGACCGGATGGACTCCTCAGGTCTTCAAAGAGTCAATAGTTTGCAAGGAGTACATCTGGTCCCACAATTTTCACATGAATGTGGACTTTTGGGCATCGGTCCAAAAGGAGTCGTAGTCTAGAAGCCACTCCAAGTAATCGGGTTCGCTACAGAGAAACAAAAATACGTACGAAAATTAATGAAAGAAAATGCATAATATTGACCAATGATTCAAAAAAAAATTACAATTTGTTGACTTTGCAGAGTTTACGAATGAAAGTGACCAACTCTTCTGGAATTCTCTCGGTATCTAAATGTGTTTTTGATTTATCTTCACGATGGAGGAGGGTGAGGCACATCAAATTGCTCAAATCAAGCATGTCTCTTCGAACTCCCGCCCTAAAATCTGATTCACAAAATGTACTCAGGCAATCAAACACACTGACTAGCCGAACAACTAATACTGTCCCAACTTTAGAACTTTCCACAGTCAAACACGGATTAACCAAACATCAAAATGCACGCAAAAACATGGAGAACCAGAAAGTCCCGGAATTTGTCTTGGGTATTTGATGTACATGTTGTGATGCTCTGAACAAAGAGATTAATTTATGCAAACAATCAATGAAATTATCCTTTTGCAAGAAAAACCATCAATCCATTCACAAAATTTAATCAGGAAATTAAACACTGACTAACCGAACAACTAATGCAGTCTCTCCTCAATTCGAACCCACATAAATTTTGTAGAAAAGAAGAAGAGTATTCTTATCACCAAATTGCAAAAAATTCGATTTTGTTTTCTTATCAACAAGTGTAACGTATACTCCATCCGTAGTCAGTTTACCACAGTAGTAGCCAAGTGAGTAAGCGTGCTTCAATCCAAGGATAATGTTTCTAATAGAAAAAATTAATCAAATCAAAAAAAAAAAATCAAATGGATATTAAATTAAGAAATGCACGAATAGGAAAAAAAATTATTACCTGTAAACGAAATAGAACACGTTTTTAATGTATAACCACCATCTCTTCCTCCCAAGTCCTTCATTTTCCCACCCAGCAAAAATTGTTTTGAATAATTGAAGCACCGTGTACCCGGTCCTCTCGACAAGGACATCGCAACCATCGGTTATATGGCAATCCACGACCTTCTCCGTCCTGCAAGTCTTTAGGGCCTTGCATAGTCGAGAAGCGTTGAGAGCAGTGTGGCATCGCACCCTTGTCACTTGAAAATAGCCGTCTTCTAAAGATGAGTCTGTTTGGCTACTTGAGCCCTCGAGCATGAGCCGGTATTCAACGTGCGGCCTATGAACCATGTGGGCCGGAGACAGGGGCTGGGGCTCCATCTGAGAAAAAGGGAGGGGTCCCTTTGTGTCTAGGGCTTTTTTTCGGAGGAGGAGCCACCTGGGTTTAGGGTTTTTTCAGATGCAATTTGTTCAGCGGAATAAAAGGAAGGGGAAGTGAGTGTGACAGATAACGAAAGGATTGGGGGATATGAGCCCCTCTTTTTTTGTTAATGTCACCTTCCTTTATGTCTTTATTAGATAATTTAATTTGTTTTGTGAGAGAAGAAGAGTGACATTAAAAAGTGGCAAAATCAATTCCCAAATTTAATTTAGGGGCTGTCCCTGAAAATAGCACCTTTTTTTTTGTAAGAAACACACCGTTTTATGCCCATGTTTCGTAAGCAAGAAATTAATAATTTTTGTGCGGCGTGCTAATTCAAATCACAAATTATTTTTAATTTTGTATGGGCTTTTGAAAATAATTAGTTCTATTCGATATCATACCCTACAAATTATGAAACAGCTCTTTATATTCGATTGAGTTAATCTTTTTTAGGAACCCTTTAAAAAAATATTTTATCACAACTCAATTTCCTTCTCATTTTTTTATTTATCTCTTCACTGTTTTAATTTGATACACCCATTTCAATCTCCGTCTAGTTCAAAAATACATACAACACGTTTTCCAAAACACACTACAAGATAATTTTTGGATTATGGTTATCGAAGAATAGATTGCAAAAATTGTTTTCCAAACATTTATCAGAAATCCAAATTTATGTCCATTTAGATTAATTTTTGGTTTTCCAATCTAGGTATTTGTTAAATAACATATCATTGTTGCGTTACTGAGGTTGATATTAAGACTCATTATCCTTAATCAATCAACTAGCTCTTTTTTGCCAAGCAGTACATCAGCGGGGTTGTGGAGAGTTAGTAAGTTAGTCCCCAAGGATTCAAAGACTGTCCATAGCCCTAAGCCACAAACGGTCCTGACGAGGTTCGAATCCTAGCATCCCGAAGGACTAGAAAATACCATTGGGCTACAACGCCTTTAGCTAATCAATCTACTGGATTTTGTCACCAATTATGAGGAACTCAGGGAACATATTGTCCCATGGTGATTCGATTAGTGTAAAAAAGGATGAGATTTGTCAAAATTTGGCACCATGGTGGAGAGTATTTTGTCATTCTCAATACTTTTTTTTTTTTAACTTTGGTATGACATAGGATACGATACAAACATGGACTTGCTATAAGATCTTCATGCAACTGCAAATTATAATACGTACATCTATGTTTTCCTTCTGTAAATAGGTACGAAATAAATTGAATCACAAAGAAGATTACAAGAGAGAACACTTTTTTTTTGTTGAGAACAAAAAAAATCTTAGTTAACAGAATGCCGATCCTCCTGCAGAGAGAGACTAATCTTCATATGTATAGCCTCTACAAAAATCAATGATGGGATGCTATGAGCTTAGGGGTGTTTGTTGCAACTTATAAAGCTAGCTTTTTCATTCTTAAACTTTTTGGTGCAATCAAGGTTGAAATGAAAGACTACAACGTAGCTTATCGATCATACTCATTACACTCCGCTATATTGTGATATCAAAATTTGTACATGTATTGGATAATTCCCGATCCCGATAAATATTGCTTCCTAATTTGAATTTTCGACCGTTTCACAAACGTAAACGGACAACACTTAACCGTTCAAGTGCTTTGGTGCCAAATATAATTGTAAAAATATCCAATCTGCAACATAACCCATACACACAGAATTGTTGAAGTGACTAAATTGCTCTTCAAATTCCCCAGTCATATTCCCATTTATGGTCCATAATGTACCTCACATGCTCTGTCCTGAAAAAGCCACCTTTTTTTGAGTTTTCATTGTCACGCAAGTCTGCACAAAAATCTTACACCATTCTGAATTTTATGCACAAAGATGCTTTTAATAGTTGCACCAACGTGTATGCTGATTTGTCACCTGAATTTCCAACCTGTCCGGACGAGGTAGCGACATGGGTCAGCCGCATCGGGTCTTGCACACCCTCTCAGCATCAGTCCACACTTCCCACGTGTCTGACTTGCGCCAAAATGAGCCCAACACCTTGAAGAAGAAACACTATTCCAACTTCTCTTTTCCTTCTCAAAATTTTCCAGAGAAAGCATAATGCCTGTCATTTTGACGGTCATTGTGTCGTGGTGCAAGAAGCATCCGGACGGGGATAACGATGGCGACGACGGATATGACTGCCCCGGCGGCATGCATGGAAGGAGATGGCGACGACGTTGACGGAGATTATGACTATGCCCCTGCAGCACCCAAGTGAGGGTGATGATGATGGTGATTATAATTACGCTCCAGCTGCATGAATGGTGGTTAAATAATTAGAACTAAGTATTCTTGATAGAGTGACTTCAAGAGGCTGTGTTCTAACTCTATTCCTGGGTATTTTTCTCCCATAGAATCCTAAACATTTTGTAGGGGGAAATTTAAAGAAATTGTCCTCCAAGTTTCATCCGTTTCTCATTTTCATCCTCCAAGTATCAATTGCAACTATTTTGACCTCCAAGTTTGTTTTTTGTTCTATGTAGGTCCAATTGATAACAGACGTGAGAAAATCTGACGGCTAACCTGGGATGGAGGGCAGTTAGGACATTTCACGTACTTTTCCTTGAAAAAAGAGAGGGTATATCTGCTTTCCCCTTCCTGTTTCCTCCCCACTTTCACGATAACAGAGAAGATTCCACTCCTTAGTTCCCAGCACCACCAGCGACCACCAAGGGCTCCCTCACCGCCATCGACTGCCACCAACACCGGCTCTCTCTCTCTCTCTCTCTCTAGGGTTTTATTTTTTTCTAGTATTGAATTCTATTTGATTGGTTGTAGAAAGCAGAATAAGTAGAACTTGTGGAATTTAATGGCACCGGATCGTACGAACTTACCTCTACCTGATAATGGATTAATGAAAAACTCTATCTCAGAGGGCCGTAAATTTCCTATTTTTCTGCCACCTATATGTTGATAACAAGTATCAACCCAGAATGGTTAGATTCCAAATACATTTTCCTTTGTTCTTGTATGCTGTTTTGGATAAGGAAGATTATGGGGAATGAAAATCAATTTCATAAAGTTTGATCAATCCACTGATGTGCATAATTCATTCATTTTATTTATGAGAATCTACTTAAATGTATCCATTGGTTAGCTAGGATACAACCAGAAATTTAGTATATGGGAAGCAGCAAGAGTATTTTTTTTTGGTAAACAGGAGCAGAAGTATTTTGAATATAGTCCTGAGTATGGGCACTTGGCACACAAAGTGGTCGTAGAGTATTTAGCAAAACTTTTATCGAAGGTCTCCTCCCTTTAGTTACATTTTATTCTATAGTTACCTAAATCATTTTATATTCACCTAATACATTTCATTTGAAAAAAATGTTTTGGGCTAATCTTGAGGGAAACCCATTTGCATTTGCATTTTGTTACTGCTGATGAGTTCACAAAAGAGGTAGAAGTTGGACCCATTTTCTCCAAACAAAGATGCTTGGAGCCACCAAAAGAAGGGTTTTTGTTCGGAAAATTGGATGAAAAATCCCAAAAAGCTGCAGCGACCGAGATGATTTATAGAGAGGTATCAGCATAGAGATGACTCCACTTGGTAGTTCAACAACTTCGAGATGTCACACACCGTTCAAGAGCATGTCTCCCGCTTGACATAATACTCTAAAGAAGCTATTCAAGTGAATCGAAGGCCAAGAAAAATGATCAATTTGTTATAATTTGGAATATCAAGTTGTAGTATCACATTTGAGATTTGTGAAATCTAACTTTGATTGTAGCCTATTTGTGTGACTATATGGTTTTATGGTTTATGTTGTGAATGGATAATTTGGCAAAGAATTTTGGTTATGAATGTGGCTTGTGAATGGTGATTTAGAATGAGAAATGCCTAGCATGGGCTTGTGCGTAACCTTATGTTGTTCCTGTTGTACTGACTCAGACGCGAGACGTCGGGCTAGGACCGAAAAAAAGGGTAGATTTTGCCGAAATGTTTTTGGAAACTACCTTTGTGATTCGTTTTGAGTACCAATTTAATTAGCAGCATATTATATCCACATAACTTGCAGTGAATTTGCAGCATAATGTGAACAAATTTGCAGCATAATGAGAATCAATTTTGCTGCATAATGAGAACCAATTTGTAGTCATGTGTCTAGTGACTAGTCAAGCTTTCAATTCTGGTCATCCAAGTGACTAGCATGCGTAATATAGCCTCAAAACTTGCAGCATATTGCAGCAGAACGAGACGAATTTAGGACATGGTAAATTGCAGCATACTTTAGCTGAATGCGACCTTAACAGGTACTTGGAGATTGCAGTTGACCATACAAGAAGCAGAACAAATACTAAGAACAAAACCACAAAAGTAAGACACAAAACTGATACACATAACAGGCATGCAAAATGCCAAAACAGATTCACAAAGCAAGCCACTTTTGGCATTCATAAACCATAAGACACAGTGTTTGGCTAATACCCCATAACAACATTACAAAAGATTTTGTCCCCAACAATAAAATTCATAAGACAGTCTACACCACTTTAGCAATTTCATGACAAAATAAACTGTCCATAAGAGTAGCCATATCCAACAGAAAAAAAAAGACAAAAAAACACAGTTTACACCACTTGAGCAACTTGATGACAAAAAACCAATGTAGCTTCCTTGTGGTGGTGCCCTTATACTAAGCCACCTTTGACCTCAAGCTTTCTTGGTTGAGGCTTGCTGCAGTGTAGACAACTTGATGGACTTTTTGATGACAAAAAACCAATGTAGCTTCCTTGTGGCGGTGCCCTTATACTAAGCCACCTTTGACCTCAAGCTCTCTTGGTTGAGGCTTGCTGCAGTGTAGACAACTTGATGGACTTCTTTCCTTAGGCCATCACTCCCCCAAAAGGTTGACTAGAATTTTGATGAGCCATTGTCCTCATAGCTATTTGTGGTTGTGCCCTCATATTGAATGACCTAGTGGTCCCCATTGCTGCTTGTGGTTGGCTGCCACTGGTCCTCATGTCTGGTTGGCTGGCATTGGTCCTAGTGGTCCCAATGGTTGGTTGGCTTGCACTCTCTTGCACTCTAGTTGTAGTGCTCTTCTTCTTTCTGACATGTCCATGTACATTAAACATCTTTTAAACACTGACTACATAAATGTACAGAAGCATTAAGAAAGTCTCAAATTATAAGAAATTCAACTCACTGGAAGCTTTTCCCTAGTTGTACCTTGCTTTTGAGTAACAGGTTGCCCTTTGCAAGTTCTTTTGTTGTGTCCAAGCATACCACATTGGGTACATGTGCTTGTGGTGTTTCTTCTCTTCAACTTGGTGCCAGTCTGTGGTTCATCAAGTCCCATCTTCCTCAGTTTCTTAGGTCTTCTTGCTTGTTTCTTAAACATTTGAGGCAATGATCCAATCACACCTGTATTGGGCCACATGTCTGCACCATTCATTGGATAGATTATTAGCTCATAGCTAGCCATGTAAGTATGTTTTGTGAACCAATGGGCAACATATTCATCTACATTCTCATGATTGAACTCAATGGCTGCATTGCATGAGCACATGGAAAGCCAGTGAGGTCCCATTTCCTACATGTACAAGTGTGGGAAGCAAGATCAACTGTGACTTGTTCACCACTGAAGCAATTGATTTGGTACATTCTCTCCCCTGACCAAGCAGCCACATAACTGGCACTTGCGTAATCTGACCTCTTATTAAGCCTAGACCTGATGTTGGGACATAGAACATTAGTGTGCTCCCTCATTTTCTCTCTTCTTTTTTGCATTCTCTCCATCATAATGAATCTTATCACCTCTTAACATTGGGATGATTGTTTTTGACTTTGCATCTAAAATGGTATCATTGAAGCTTTCACACCTATTGTTGTCCAAAACATCACATTTGTTTAATGTCCTAAAGTGGGACCTTGACCAATACATAGGTGAGTGATCAGCTAACCATTTTACTGCCCCCTCATTGCATTCATTTCTTCCATATGGAAGTTAAATCTAGCCACATGAGTAGCCTTAGCTGCATTGAATAACAGCTCATTCAAATGTAACCCCTTGTGTAGTTCCTTGAAGTTATTGTAGAAGTGCCTTATACAGAATCTGTGTTCTGCATATGGGGCTACCTCTCCACAAGCAGCAATTAAACCGTGCAAAGTTAAACTAAAAACATTAGCATACATGAAAAACTATTTACTTTTGAAATTAAACTAAGATTTACCTTTTGTTTGTCTGATATGAAAGTGAAATTGGGGTTGCAGCCTATATTAAGATCTTCAGATTAGATCTCAAGAAACCATTTCCAAGCTGGCTTGTTCTCTGCTTCAATTACAGCATATGCAACTGCATAAGTCTGGTTGTTACCATCCATCCCAACAGCAACAAGCAACTGCCCCTTGTAAGGGCCTTTAAGATGGCATCCATTCTAACCCAATGACTGGCCTGCAACCAGCCATGAAACCTTGCTTGCAAGCCCCAAAAGCAATGTACAATCTCTCAAACCTTGAATTCCCTCCACCTTCTTCATCTTCTATGGTTTTCATGATGACAGTAGTGCCAGGGTTTGTCCTTCTAAGCTCCTCACAATAGTCTAGAAGCTTGGCATATTGCTCCACATGGCTACCCTCAATCATCTCCATGGCCTTTGTCTTTGCTCTGTACAGTTGAGACCTAGATACCCCCACCTTGTGATCTTTTTGAACTTGGTCTTTCATGGATTTAACTAGCCAGGTGGGATTAGATCTAAGGGTCTCCACATACTTGTTTGACAAGCATGTAGAAGTCACTTGTCTATTGTGAAAAACCTTTTTACAGTTGTGTGTGTTCTCGTAGGTCCTCACTTGGAAACTATCTAGACCTTGCATCTTAGATGCAAGCAAGGACCATTGACATGGCTTCTTGCAAGCAGCCCTGACCCTACGGGAATCAATCTTGACAAGCTTTATGGCTTTTGCAGTCTTTATGGCATGCTCTTTAACTACATCTTTGAACAACTTGCTTGTTGAAAAAATCATCCCAACCTTGAACTTTGGGTCTGCCATGTCTATGTTTGAATTAAACTGATCATGTTCTTCTCTAGCTTCCTCATCAGAAGACCCATAAAGGCTAACAAACTCATCAGATTGACCCTCGGCATCTGAGTCTTCATTGTCATTTGCTTTGGTACTCATTGGCTCTTTTCCCTTTCCCATGGACAACCCTCCCCACTCCACATTTTTGTCCACATATATATCAAAAAGCCTATCATCTTCACTCTCATCAGCTTCACTATCTACAAATTCCTCCAAGTTTGTAGTGTCATCACCTGAATGTGTGTAATCTTCATCACTATCACCCTGATTCACATCTCCATCTCCATCCCCATCCCCATCCTCCTCCTCAATGACTACTGCAGTACTTTGGTGCTGGTTTTCATTAGAAAAGTTACAATGGTTTTCTATGTACACCTCAATGGTTTTGCTTAATTTGACCCACTTAACCCTTTCAATGCAATCACTATCACCGTCCAAGTGCCTAAACCCATGGTATAGATCCCTCGCAGGAACTTTGTAGTGATAAGTCATTGAGCCAAATAAATTCAACTCCTTAACCATGTCTTTCAATTCTATCATTCCCATGTAATCAGTATCCACCCAGTCAAAGAAAGCTACTTTACCCCCAACATATCTCCTAGTATTTATACCAACCACAAGCTTTCCATCATAATGCATCTTGATGGAGAAGTGTATAGCGTCGTTTTTTTCTGTCATATATGCATAAAAATTGCCATGGTCAACAACATGCAAACAAGGTGGGGACTGGGGACCACAATCCATTATCATATGCATAAAAAGTGTCGATCCAAATTAAAAAAGACCATATAAATCCAAAAGAAGAGTAAAAAGTTCAAAAGCACAAAATCTAGTCTTTGCAAACAATATTAAACGCCAATTTTTTCGGTGCAACCATATTAAATACCAGCTTACCATAAACTGGTGCATCTTTTCCAACCCTAAGAATTGCCATTTTGAAAACCCTTCTTCGAAAGCTGGCTTGTTCTCTGTCCTTTACTCAGAGATTCCCCATTGTAAAGAGGTTCCCCTTTTGGCCTTTAATTAATAAGAGTAAAATAGGGTTTTGGCGCCACTTTTAGGGCACCAAGTTTGCCCTCCTCTGAGTTTGGCGGGAACAGAGTAGATATACCATTTTGTCCAAGAAAAATAACATGAAATGTCCTAACTACCTCAATCCCAAGTTTTCCGTCAGATTTTCTCATGTCTGTTATCAATTGGACCTACATAGAACAAAAAACAAACTTGGAGGTCAAAATAGTTGCAATTGATACTTGGAGGACGAAAATGAGAAACGGTGAAACTTGGAGGACGATTTCTATAAATTTCCCTTTTGTAGGCCACGCTCTATGAATTAGTGTTTAAGGTTTATCTAGCTAATGATGAAGGTGAACACCTTTTAGTAGTGGGAAGTTGAAGGAATTGATATAATGAACTTTTCTGTGTAATGCTCATAACTCATCATGCAACCCATGACATAATGCAAAAATAATATATTGGACGATTGCGAATGTTCTAAATATGGCCATTAAATATCTCCTACTGGCTGATACATAATGGGATTTCAGACTTTCCATACTAGTATTTGCAGATGAGATGGCTGTTAAGGCCCGATATGGATCCATACAATTGTCATCTCAGTAATACTGACATATATTTAGGTACTGCGAATTAGAAAACTCAAACTAGCTAAATAATCATAATATAACCATTTCATACTAGAGCTTCTTTATTTTATATGCAGGACATAAAATAATGTTTCAGTTACGCATGTGATTTTCTTTGTTGTTATGCTAAGTTTGCTACTATATTTTTTATTTATGAGAAAAGAACAGGCATGACAGCATGAATCAATCTCTGTGACTTGATTGCTCTGAAAGGGACCCATGCACACCAAGAACAAAAAAAATTAAAAACAGAAGAAAATGAGGGAACCAAAAGTTTAAAAAAAAAACCCATATAGAATCTGATAAAGGGACTAGCCATTTGACACACTTGACCTTGGCCTAGTTTTCCTCATAAAGATGAGACCCTCCCTTTTACTATTCTTCTGCATAAACCAACTTAAAAAAGGGAAGGAATACATCACTACCCGCCCAAAAGCTAATATTGTTTGTTGATCCAAACATTCTCTTTTCTATGCAACTGACATGACGTTAATTCTCTGAAGCATTTACGAGGTACGAATTACTCCACAACCGAAGGCGGAGAGTGGTGCAACCAAAATTTTAATTCAATGGATCATTCAAAAAGACACAACCGATGTCAGATTTCAAATTCCATACCAAAATCAACCTTGACATGACAAATAGAAACATCATGAATACATGATCATGTATATCAAACAACATCGATAACAGCTATACCGCTTGTCAAATTATATGTAACAACAAAAGTTGGGAACACAAGAGTACTACTTCTCAACTTAGATCTTGATCTTTGAGGGAAAAACTGAAAATTGACCCCCATCTTTTTTTTTTTTTCTTTTCACTACTACAGCTCCACCCATGAAGGCAGAAATTCATGACTTGGATGCATCTTTATAATACTAAATATATCATAAAATTTTCTACTAACTTCTTCACTCAGTTGTGTGAAAATTACCACAGAGTGCATTACAGCAGCTTACCAGTGCAAGTTGCAAGTCAAATTGTTGTGCCTTCCAGGATACTTTTGTCATTAATTGCTTTGGATAGGATTGGAGTTCATAAGCTTTGCTTGTCCAAATAGCTGGAGATTTCTTGAACACCTGTCATGCAAATTTATGATCAATATCTTCATAACATTTGCCTCAACACCCCCATTTGAAAAAGAAACGTCAATACCATGCATCCAATAAACTATGTACGAATGCCACAATGCAGACATCTCTCACTTTATAATCTGGGTTTCTCTATCCCACTTGAGAGTTTCTTCGCAATAATGAAATGTTGGATATATCTTCAGTGTAATTGTTTGCTTAATATGCTAAACTGTGAGAGTAGTTGAGTAAAATACGAAGCTACAAAGAGAACGTATAGCATCTTCACACAAATAGAACTATGCAAGCACAAAGATGCATTTTTCAACCTTCTGATAACTTCAAGCCTGAAATTGTTTACACCCAAATTTGACCAAATTTTGAAAAGAAAACCTTCCGGTAAAACACTAATACAAGACAAAAACAACTGATCAACTCATCAGGAAGAAGAGTAAGGATTAAGGGCGGTGTAGATGGATGAATGCATATGCAAACATTGGAAAGGAAACATAATATGATGATGGGCATGATTCACAACATTGGCGAACTAAAAAATGAAGTCTCATTAGGTTCTTTTTCTGATCATTAGAATTATCAAATTTATAGTCGTAACATTATACCGATCTAAAGATGAGTGATAAAGATCAATGAACCTTACTCCCAAAGCTAAATACATCGGGATAAATGGGCTTTGCTCTATCACAAGTTGGTTAGCTCTTGTCACTCATGAGCAACTCTAGATGTCGCTAAAGATTGCTAATTACATCTGAATACATGGCCTTTTCTCTAACAAAAAATTGGTTATTAGCTCATGGTGAAGCAACTCTAGATAATTGCTGCAGCAACCAATCATGGCATGCCACATAGAACATGCAATTTTTTCAATCAATGTAGATATCAGTTGCTAAAATGACTAAAGTATCCCTTCAAACCCATTCCTAAAGAATAATGCACCACACTTTTTTGATCTTTCATTGTAACCAACCTGCATAAAAATCCTACTCTTCTCTTATATCTCTGACCCAACCATGCAGAAAAGATGCCTCATTACTGTTAAAATGTGTATCATCTATTGGTGCACGAACGTGTATGCTGAACTATCGATCACCCGAATTTCCTAGGCGGCTGGACGATATGGCTCCACATGTTGCCTGTGTCGTGTCTCGCACACCTTCAAGTAACACTCCACACTTCCCATGTGACTAGCTTGTGCCAACATGAGCCTAACACCTTCCCTTCCATTGATATAAGCATTGGTTTCACCTCCAAGCAATGCTCAGTCCAAACAACAAAGACCTTAGGACAACACCACAAGTCCCACTTTTCTTTTTTTCACAAAATTTCCCTAGAAAGAAAATGTCTCCCATTTCCTAAGCCATTGTGTCATGGTCCTGATGGACATGTTGCAAGAAAAATCCAGATGGCGATGAAGGATACTATCTTGCCCTGTCAACAGGCATGGAAGGAGATGGCAATTATGATGACAGAGACTAGGACTATGCCCCTGCAACTTCCACAGAGGATGACGATGATAATGACAGTGGCTTTGACTCTACTCTGGCTGCATAAGTGGATGGTCAACTATTAGTACTCCCTCCGTTCCTAAATAAGAGTCCCTCTTTGAAATTCTAACTTTTTAAGGGGATATGTAATCATTACACCTACTTTCCACTATCAAGCCTATATTTTACCTACTTTGCACCATTTGTATTCAAATAAGAGGGACAATTTTGGAATTTTATTAAATTTCAACTTCTATTTTTGGAAAGGGACAATCATTTTGGAACATTCCAAAATGAAATAAGGGACTCTCAATTTGGAACGGAGGGAGTAGCATTTATTCGATGAGGTGAATACAAAAAAGCTGTTTCTAACTTCTAATGCTGATGATGAATGCCAGTATAGTAGGAACGGAAGGAGTTGATGTATTACTCGACTTCATGACATCTTACTAATCATCATACAAACCATGACATAATGCAAGTCCTGTGGTTTTATGTTTTCAATATAATAATCTCAGTAAAATAATATTTCTTGCTTAGAGAAATGGTTATAATTTGAAATGCATGATATGTCAATAATAGTAAGGTAGTGCTACGTGATAGATACTGGACCATTTTGGAGAATGGTTGTTGTTTGCTATTAAATTTCATGGGAAAGTTTCTCGGTACTAACCAATACATGAGTTAAGAACTTTGATAGAGTCCAATGAATTACGCCATTACCCAAGAACAAATTTCTGAGAATAGAAGAAGGGATCAAAGAATGTGAAGGTAAGGTACTAGATATTTGCGACACTTGACCTAGTGTTGTCTCATAAAGATCAGAGTCACCCTTTACTATATACCTTGAGAATGACTAACGGAGATTATACTAAAGTCAGAAGATAAACTTTCTTTATTGCTATCACAAAACGATCGACTAAAGAAATTGTTTTCCTTTGCAAACAATAGGAGGCTCAGATATTCCCTATTTCTGGCTGTCACAGCTAAAACAGTTGTTGACTAAGGTTGCAATAGGTCCAAGAGACTTCCCCCTTAAATTAAGGGATAATCTTATATATCATCCAAGAAGGCAACCTAAAGCCAAGGCTTAGCACAAATGGTAAGGGTTTGCATTTCTCAGGCTTTGGTCACAAACTTGCTGTACATGCAGGCATCTGGGAGGATGCTATATCTCACTCAATGAGTCTATGATACCTATTTTTTTTGTAGTCGTACCGCCACATATTAACTATAAGGTGTTGAGTACATACACATCATGAAAATGACTTTCTGCAGCGCTTTGTAGTCAGTTTAAATTTATCCAAATGCTGAATTTTCCAGTTTCAGAAGATCACTTAGATAAGCAGAGTACATAAAAATCTTCATTGATACAGCGTAGATAAGCATGTCCATTGTTCAGATTTCAGCATCAAATGTATATGATTTGCCGTTTGCAGTTTCTATGAAGCACTTCAATCAATCTATGAAAAAATACCTACACGTAGTAAATCAGCTCACCTAGCACAACCTTGTTGACTTAACAAGTCAATTTGGTGTGCCTTCGACTATGTTTGCCAGTGAACCATTTGGACAGCATCGATCACAATTTGCTGTCTTGCTTGCCCAAGTAGCTGGAACTTTTCTCAGCAGTTGTCATGTACGTTACAGATCAACATCTTCCTAACAATCGCCTCAGTGCCCACGTCTTAGGAGTAACTTATGCCCTCTCCTGGGAGTGGTTTCGACCCATCTTTCAACATATGAATAAACCACATGACTTTAAACAGATATCCAACTCTCAATTTTATTCATATATTTTGGAATAAAAACTTCTTTGCTAATACTATATAGAAAATCATCATTCGGGCTTCCCAAAATATGGCTCCAATCACAAAATTCCTGCAACTTTGTTTTCTGCTTCCATTTCAATATCTTCTAAGCCTGACAACGGTTTAGTGGTGCCATCCAGCATGGCATGGACTTCATTTTTCGATGAGACACATCGCCAACTAGGAACCTGTGAACATGACCATCATCTTCAATTGAACTACACCCAGGCGCCTTCTTGACTTCAATTCCTTTCATTTTTGCCTTCACCTTTGTTACATCTTCCCATCTGTCAGCAGGTGAATAGATATTGGCCATGAGAGTATGAAGACTTGAACCACTATAGTCCATTTCCGCAAGTCGTCTAGCATTCACCAGTGTCAACATTGCCATAGATTCCTAAAATTTCGTTATTTTCTTTTGGTATCTTTTCAATCATTTCCTCTGCTTCATCTACCGTGGAAAGTTTCCACAGTGTTTATAGGAAAGAACAGGTTTAAAGTCTAGACAAAACGTTTTGCAAAGAAATTATTAATATACATCAAATTGGAAATATTTTACAACTGGTACAGGTGACCAAATTTTATTGGAACTGACCAACTAGCCTACCATTAGGATTTTCCAAGAACCACAGTATGCTGGGAAAGCAAAGAAGATCAAAAATTTGTCAACAGGAAACACCCACGGGATAACCAAACTATTTTTTTTTTTTTTAAAGTATTCTCTTAATTGTCAACAGGAATGGAAGAGAAGATCCAAAAAATTTAAACCACCAACTTGTGATCAAATAAGGTATGTGGACATACTAAGATGTTATAGGTGGACACAGTAGAGAAAAGTTTATGAATATGTGAGCACTATATCCAAAAAAATCTGCAACAGGCCTTGTTCTCGCATAGTTATGTTATTTTCAGAACTTTTTTTTATCGGCAAAATTGACATTTTATTAAGGATCTTGACAAAGGTACATCAAACAAGGGGAAGGGAAATCCAACCAAGGTTGGATAAATAGCCAGACTGACAAAGCCCGTAACACCTAAAGGCCTAACATGCCTAGATAATACAATGAAGCATAAACAACACCAAAGGGCCTAAAGTGCCCAGATACAACAAATACACCTCACAAATAAAGCTTAAGCCCATCCCAAGAAAACCTGAAACTTAAATTATTTCCAGAACTTAAGAGAGATTTGTGGCCTGGTTGTATAAAAGTTGTCGGTGAGATGTATAAGCAAATTGATTCAATGAAGTTAAACTAATTACACTATGTAAGGTTCTTTGTCAACAGAACACATCTCATGAATGCATGCTTTTCGGTAATTGATGGCAAAATGGAAAATTTCTCAAGCCCGACTAGGTGAGCCGCAAGCACATACAACTACTTTCAGGAAAAAAAATTTTTGGACAAACCCAGGATTAGGGGTAATTAACGAGCTGGTTGACCCAAGCAAGAGGTCAATCAAGTTGGGTTTGAAAGCTTAACAAGCTTCGAAAATGTGTTCAAGCTTAGCTAGTTTACGAGACGAGCAGATCTCAAAGGATCAGGGGTGATAAATGAGCCGAATAGTAGCTTATTCGAGCTTGATTTGAACCTCTAACTTCAAAAGGCTTTACTCTCCCACTTTTCTTTCGTAACTTTTAGTTAAATTAATTGACAATTGCCTCAATTTAAACACGCAATGGAGCAAGAAATTCCCACATAAAGTTATAAACACAATAATAAATGTCAAACTAGGAATGGAGTAGAGAGAAGTTTCGAAAAAACAATGAAATCTATACAAAATTGAAATGAGCTTACTGGTTATGACTTATGAGTTGGGGTTTGAAGGATGGAAGATTAAAGCCTGACCTCGTCGCCGGGGACGTTTCCTTCGTCGGTCGGAGTGAATTTACTCTTTATCCTTCGATAAAATGGGTTTGATACTGTGCGTCCAAATCTATTTTAACAGAAAAAAATTCACTCTAATCATCTCCGATTATGCATCAATCAACATTCGATTGGTGTGATCTTCAATTGGGTTTATTTTCTTGACGAGCTCTACAACATGGACCCTTTCGATCGTCGAGATATATCAGAACGAGATCGCAATTTGACCAATTCGCGTCGCAGTTCCTATACAGCATTCTTCCGACCCCGTTTGTCAAAATGGGTTTCATACAGTGTGGCCAAACTTATTTTCGCAAAAAACAATTCAGTTCTATCGCATTTGATAATACACCAAACGGTATCCGATTCAAATAATCTCTAACAATTTTATTTTTCTTGACAATATCTAATAGATGAACAATTTCGATCATACAGATAAACAGAAATGAACTCACAATTTGACAAATACACGTTTCCAAAGCACTTCGTAGGTTCAAGATGAGAAGTTGTAATGACTATGGACGACGTCGTTTTTTTAGAAATCTCTCGCGTTCAAGATGCGAGCTTTGAGTGAAACCCGGTCGTCGTCGTTTTGACCAAAAAAAACGACGTCATTGTCAAACACGCTTTCCTCATGAAATGGGACAAGGAATAAAAGTTTGCGGCCATGGAGCAATAGTTTGTGCCCAAGAAGTAAAACAATGCGGCCAGGTACGATAAGATTACGGCCGGTGGATAATAAGGCGTGGTTGACAAACACGCTTTTCTCATAAACTTAAAAAAGTACGCGTTGGGTTAATTAGCGGGATAGGAGCATCCACCGTCGTCCTCCCATGACACTGACACATTCGAAACACAACCTCTCTCTCTCTCTGTATACATACATATTGTATTTCACTGAATCTCCATTCACAAACCGGCGTCAATCACATTTTCAGGTATGCAAAAACTCAAACTTTATCCCAATTGTATACGATTTTGGCGCGTATCTTTATAGCTTTTCTGTGGTCGTCAAAACTTATTAATTTGATCATTTTTGGTAAACTTTGTTATGGCTTGTTAGTGTGAATTCGAGAATTGGGTTTTTTTTTTTTTTTTCCATGTGCCCGTGCTTTTGGAGATAAATGTCAATAGGCATGTAATTGTGTCTCCTATTTACATTAAACCTTTAGGTTAATCTAGAGGCTAACATTGCTTTGGCTATGGTTGAATCCTTTACTTCGAGTTTGCGCATAAGAAACCGGTTTGATATTTTCAAACCTTGTGGTGCATCAGTAGGTAATACTTCCTGTATGCCAGTGCCATTGCACTTGCTAGTCTAGAGTTTGGTCTCTTCAAGTCTTTTTGACAAATTAATCGAAGAGATATTAGATTTTGGTGATGTGCTTGTACTGTTTGTTGCAGCTACTTAGGCCACCCCTTTTTTTCAAGGAGACCAATCCACAGCCTAGAAACCACACCTTATGGCAGGCAATTGCAGATTTTACTGATGGACAAGCCAGTATGCACGGGTAAAATTCAGTGGGCTTATCTTGGGGGAGCCATGTCGGTATAATTGACCGCACTGATTTGGTAAATTTTGGATTGTCACGTGTGGTTTTAGAGAGTTTCACAGAATTGTTCCTCACAAATTAAATCTTTGATTTCCACCACTAAAATTTTGGAAAATATAGTTCTTAGTTGTGGTTGTAGTGTTTTCTGTCATTTTCCCCTTCACGGTATGCATTTTTGCTCTGTTCAGATGGTAACTTTCCTCAACTGGAAAATAGTGAAAAGTTGCGTGTACGTCTATAGATTAAGTATCACCACCATTGAATGAAAATTCTCACTGTGCCCTTGCTTGTGCACTTGTTTAACTTTTATTTGTCGTGAATTTGTAACCTTCATGAGACTAGGTGAATGCTTCAATATATTCTCTGTGTCTGTTACATGGACAGCCCTTTCTCCTTCTCATTTTTTTGGTGTAACATCATCTACACAGACTCGAACTCTTTATTTTATTTCGCATTATCATTGTAGAGAAATGTTTTGCCTTAAGGTGAAGGCGGGAACTTTATCAATGGTTATTTGGTTTCAGTGTCGATCCTCTTTCTTCAAGTTTTCAAGTCCCATAGCTATCCTTTTTGATATAGCAGGGAGAAGCATAAGTACTGTTACACTAATGTATGTAGTAGTGTTTTTAAAGTTGGTAGTTCAAGTGCAAAGAGTGTGGCATCCTCAATAATATGGCATATTTCCTGTTTGTAGCTGGATGCATGAAGCAAGCCTGCACCGCAAAACAGTTTTATTCTTCTAACATACGCCACTAAAGTATGTTGCATTTTGAGATTTTGTTTCCAGTGAATCCAGTCTTCAATCCATTTGAAAGGAAGTGTATTTCCTCATTGTGATAATCTCAACGACATATTGATCTCACCGTTTAGCTTCATTGTTGACCTTTCTTTTAGGGAACACATACACCATACCTTGACTTGTGGTATACCAGCTAGTTGCCCTTATTTTGGTGAAAACTTTTTTTTTTCTTCCGGTAATGGCCTTTGACCTGTGGGGTGTTGATTGAAATATATCTTCTTTCCTGTGCATAAACTGTCCTTTACACTTTTCTGCAATGCAAACTTTCTTGACTTTTGTTGTTTTAGATTTGTGTTCGTAGCCAGTGTTCAGAGCCTCTGAACCTGCGAAAGTTATGGGAAGTTATTTTTTTTTCCGAACATCAAAGTGATGGAATGCTATTTTTAACATCAAATTTATGGAAACTTGCCTTTTTGGTTTTTGCAGGCAGCATTCTGCAGTGCACACAAGGCCTGTCAAACAAACACTATGAGAGATTAATCCAGTGTGATAAGCATCTCAATCTTGTTAGCCAGCATCCTGATTTGGTTATTGATTCACCATATTTTGACGTTCAAGCCTCTGCCGAAGGATCTCTCCCACCTCCAGCTTCAACGACGGGGAATCAACCCCAGCAGCTCAATCTTCCTCTAAGATTGGACAGAATTCTGTTGGTTTAGTGCCAGAGCATTTGTCACCACAAGCCCTTCTCCTAGCTCAGGTACAAAATTGAACTCCATATTCGTATCTAATTCATTGAAACTCGAGGTTTTTAAATGTTGCATTTGTGGTTGACATTTATTTAGTCCCAACTCCAACGTAACGTAGTGTTTCATAGAAGAAAACTGAGTACCTACCTATCTTCGTATTAGCCATATGTAGAAACTAGAAACTATAAGACAACATGTGTTGCCAAAAAAGTGAATCCGTGATAGTTTTTACCATTGCATCTGACTGAAAAGTCTTGAATGAACTCTTTTTTTAGAAGTAAAATATCATTAAAAGGTGCAAAAGGGACGCAACATCTATATTCTTGTATGCTTGTGTTCCTATCGTTTGGATTACACAACGGGATATATGATTTATTATCCAATTTTGGAATATGTTCAAGCTCAAGACAATAACTAAGCCCTCCCATAAACAACAAAAGAACAGAAGATTGAAGATAAGAATCTCTCAAGCTAAAAATGAAAAACTAGTAATGTTCCCGAGTTCTGTAGAATCTGGATGTTGACATTTTAAATTTCCTCAAATTCCAGATATGTGGCTAAGTGGCATGCCTTCATGTATTATGATTGTTCTTCAATCGTGGAGCGGAATATTCATGTTGTTTAGATGCTGATGTTTAGAACTATCACGGCCTCAAGGTTTATTGTTCTGAAGAAAGTAATCCACAGGCTAATTTGCATTCTTCTGTTAACTGTTTAACACAAGTACTGTTTCTATTTATGACGGAATTTTGCCCGTGTCTGATTTTCAGTGATGGATTTGCGTGCAATAGAGCTGAATGAAAGTCGGGGAGGAAACGGTCTTCAAGCGCAACAGTCTATGTCCATGAGCGATATTGTCAATCACATTGGACACAAAATTTCAGAACGAATGAGTTCCGGAAACGCATCTGGTAATGAGGAAACAATAGAATGTATGTGATCAGGACATGCCGGAGAACATTGCTCGGATCCTTCTGGGTGATACCCAGTGTCCAGCAGCATCTGATGAGAAGAAACCTAGTCCAACTGATAACATTCTTCGCTGGCATTGCATCAAAAATTTGTCGTGCTATACTCAAATATCCACACTTAAAGAGTACCTATCCAACAAGGCATTGCAAATTAATTGTAGGGGTAAACCCAATTTCATTACCGCCGTAACGGTGAATTTCCCTGCCAAGTAACTGGAGTGCTAATATAATCTTCTCAATTTTTGACAAAAAAAAGAACTCGTGCCATCATCTGTGGCTCTATTTTTTTTTGGTTTCATAATTCAAGTGTTCGTATGGACTTGCACTATCTCGATTAATTCTTGGGTACAATCTGGCAGGTGATACGAAAGCCCGACTAGTTGTATGAATCCACATCAGGCCGGGTTGAAAGGACGTAGAAGATTTCAAATCTGAAAACTAGGGAATTCAAACAAATACTATCTAAGTTTAAACAACCATTCAAGCCTTATGGCCTGTTTGCAGGTGGGGGGAAGAGCGTGGGATAAATGGTGGCATGGGATAAACTTATTCTGAAAACTCATTCGATATTTGGTTCGCCTCTTAGTACCTTGATTGTTTATCCAGAGTCTAAGCTAAGAGCATCTCCAAGCAACAAAATTTTATACCCAAATTTTTTTTGGTGACACGTGTGGCAAGTTGAAGAGTCATTTGTATCAAGTCGACTCCAAGGGACTCTGCAGCCTTTAATTTTTTTTCTCTCTTTTTACTTAAAAGACCTATTTTCCCACAAAGTCAATTAATTCATCAATCATCATTATTACGTTTGATGATGTGCCAATTTGAATAGTCATTTCTCTCTCTTCAAACTAGGTGAGAGAGCTACATGAAAATGGTGTAGTGAGTTTGCTACATCCATTGGAGTTCTTTTTGCTAACATGGCTCATCAAATGTAGTTTAGTTCTCATTTTGTTATCTCCCTTGAAGAAGCTATAAAACTCCTTCAACCCTCCATAGTTAGCTTATCCTGGTGTGGAGAATTACCGATGTGTCTCTCAAAACCCTCCAAATAGTTTTTGTATCAGGAATTATATAAGAGCAACTAAATATTTTTATATTAATTTTTATCCATTCACTCTTATTCACCCATAGACTACAAAACAAACTCATTTTCTTTGATAATCCCCGTCTTACATACTCCGTCTTATATCACATCCACCTCTTATCCATCGTCATTGTTAATCCATCCAATACCTTATTCGGCCATCAAATGGGCTGTTAGGGTTTTAATCCATGGCCTTGAATAAGACATTAGACTCCCAAAAATAACCTAAGCAAGACTGAAAAATTAAAGATGGAAATAGCAAATGTGCTCTTCACAAAATAATAGTCCTAAACCAGATTGCGACTAATCAGCTAATATATTAACCCAATTATTTTCGGCCCTAATGTTTTTTTTTTTCTTAAAAATCTCGGCCCAAGAATAAAAATATATATATAAATATTGACTCAACTTAGAAAAAATTCAAAAGGATCAAAGGGCAATAACGAGTATTCGAAGTTATGTTTTTGGGGTTTCACGTGGTATTGCCAGATGGTACTCTGACAAATACCCAATTATTTGACCAAAAATAGCGCGCTAGTAAAAGAATTCAAGTATAGGTGTTTTTATCTTTATGTGGGTGTGGACTTTTTCCTTGCTCTGCCCATAAATTCAAAATAAATTGTTTTTTAATTAAAAAATGAAGACTTTCAATGTAGCCAACCAATAACAAGGAAACGTCATCTGGGTTTTAAAAAAAAAATTTGTCTGTCTCGGATCTACATAGATTACTGGGTAGTGGAAAAAAAAGGAACCGGCCGGAGCCGGCGCCGCCGCCTGCTGAAGAATATTATGTGGGTAAGAATTGTCTCATACTACTATATAACATGGTGCGATGCGATCATCACGCAACACAAAATACAATTTTTCATAGTGCTACTTAATAATTCAAATCGTTCATTTTGTAGGTCACATGCGATGATTCCCCATGCATGAAATCAGGTTGAGTAGACATTAGTAAAGATTTTGATGATTACGTTTATTTCCAAAGTAATGAGTGGTTGAAATTTGATTGTCAATTGCTCTCAAGATAAAATTGGTTTGTTCAAACCAATACGTACGGATGCTAGATGGATCTAATTATTTGCATGGTCATGAATAACATATATATATATGAAGACCTACAAAATAAACGACTTCGATCAAGAACGATATTACGATGAGTCTTATCTATTGTCTCATGACAGAATACATGCAAAAATCAAACCCTAAAACCCTTATGAAAATTGACGCAATCTATGCGATTGTCCCGAATTTAGATATGCAATAGTACTTTTTTATGTTAGAACTCTAATGTAAGGGGCAAACATTAAATGCATTTTCCCTATGAAATTGAACATTGATTTTCACTACTAGATTACCATTTTAATTCCACTTTAAAAATTATACTCTCCCCGTCTCATTTTAAATGTTCCCTACTAAAAATCGTGTAACTTTAATCTCAAAATAAAGAAAATCGGAATTAATTTTGAATTTTTTTTTTGCACCATTGGAAAGTAATCACTGAGATACTTTAATTTCTTTTTTCCCGGATTGAGATACTTTGAACGGTGCAAAAATATCTGAAAAATATTTTCAAAAATACTTTTTTTTGAAAGTTAAAATGCACAACTTTCTGTAGAGAGCATTTAAAATAGGATGAAAGGAGTATTTAATTTTAATGAAGGGTAAATGCTTGAAATTCACACATTTATGTACTTCACTTTTTGAGAGGACTAATATTAGTAATATTTTGAAACATCTCAAAATAAAATAAAGTACTGACAATATTAGACTGAAGGAAAATTACTTGGCAATTGGGATTCTCATATTTTAATGACTTGACCCGTTCCCGATTGCTAAATAAATACTTATTTTTTAAAAAGACAATTTCAAACTCAAAAATGATGGACTTATTAAAATATAAAAATATGCAATATGGATCTTGTTTGAAAGATCTCATTGAGATCTTTAATACGGTGTAAAAATATTCAAAAAATTATTTTTCATTTACATTATTTTTAAATTTAAAAATCTGAAATAAGTAATTATTTAAGAAGGTGTTATTATCCCCATAATCTCTGTGAGAATCAATTAATCAAAATAGGAAAAGGTTTTGACGATTACAGAAAACCGGACCGGATCAAAAAAGAGCTGGGGCCATTTCCGTCTCCCTCCCTCTCTCTCTCTCTCTCTCTCTCTCTCTCCACTTGGTCGCGATGAATCCTCCGACACTCTCACAGGCAAAGGTTTCTCTCTCTCTCTCTCTCTCTATCACTCTCTCTGTGTCGCTCTGTCTTATTTTTTTTACATACCGTCTCTATTTCAATTACAGATTCGCTTTCATTCACTCTGTCGGTCAACGATCTGTACACAGTTCACTAGGGTTTCGATTCATCACCCTTTTTGTTTGCCTCAACACTGATTTACGTTGTACCCAACTCGAATTTCAGCTCTATGTCGCACCCTTGTCTTTGTTTCATCACTGATCTAGCAATGACCCTTTCTTTTCTTTTCTTTTCTTTTTTTGTTTTTGGTGAAAAATGCTAACTCCAGCCTTGAGGTTTTAAATTGGGGTTGTAGTACGAGAAAAAATGTAAGAAAATTTAGTGAGGGGTGTGTGTGTGTGTGTTTGAGAAGAAGATCTCGGCCATTTTCATATTACAAAAATCCGAGGATCAAATTACAGAGACACAAGACAATAAACACATACGGGGCAAGCACCCGATACAAACGCTGATACCTCCATAAAGAACCCCGGAAAACAACTAAAGCATACTGTATAGATACGTGGGAAGAATTTGTTGCTCTAGTCATGTGCAATGTCATACCTGTTTCGAGTACGATGTCACATCTGGCTATTGAAGTTGAAGCTCATGTTTTGTTAAAAGTTTCTACATTTAACGTTGAATCTGGGGAGGGCTAGGTATATTACTCATAATTGGGTTTATGTTTAGTACTCGAGTATAAACTATTTTAACGCTGATCTAAGTAATATTGAACTTGTATTTGAGCAGGATTTTGCACGTTTCTGGGGTTCAGATGTAGTGATGTCTCTTTTGATTTGGTCCCTAGCAATACCATTTTTGTATTGTAGTCCACTTGTGCAAAATTTAGTGGTTTTGCTTGTAATGAAACAAATCAGTGCTGATTTAGCTATGAAGTCCTTTTAGTGCTCTATTTGTATGACAATGTCAAATTTGTGTACTGACATTCAAAGAGTTTGTTCAGGTTTACTACGTCTAGCATTGAATTTTGGGGAGTAAAGCTATGGCATCGATTCGACTTGATGCATCTAAGCAGTACTATGCAACCAGCAGTCTTGTAGTTGGTTATGCTCTCTGTTCTAGCTTGCTTGCCGTGATAAACAAATTCGCCATTACCAAATTCAACTACCCAGGTCTTCTAACTGCGTTGCAGTACTTAACATCAGCTCTAGGAGTGTGGGTTCTGGGCAAGTTGGGTTTTTTGCACCATGATCCTTTCGTGTATGATACCGCAAAGAAGTTCCTGCCCGCAGCAGTAGTGTTCTATCTCGCAATCTTCACCAACACCAATCTTCTTCGCCATGCCAATGTGGATACATTCATAGTTTTTCGATCATTGACGCCCCTTCTGGTTGCCATTGCCGATACTGCATTTAGAAAGCAGCCGTGCCCTTCAAAGCTTACCTTTCTTTCCTTGGTCATTATTTTGGGCGGTGCTGTTGGATATGTTGCCACAGATTCTGGTTTTACCCTCACCGCGTATTCGTGGGCATTTGCTTACTTGATCACAATTACGAGTGAGATGGTTTATATTAAACACATGGTTATGAATCTTGGGTTGAACACTTGGGGTTTCGTGTTCTACAACAATTTGTTGTCTTTGATGATGGCTCCATTGTTTTGGATTGTTACGGGAGAATATGCTGATGTTTTCGCTGCTGTGGGATCAAGATCGGAGAACTGGTTTCAGTTTGATGCATTTTCTGCTGTGTCGCTTTCGTGCGTGTTTGGGTTGCTCATCAGTTTCTTTGGATTCGCTGCCAGAAAGGCAATCTCTGCCACGGCTTTTACTGTCACCGGTGTTGTTAATAAGTTTTTGACTGTTCTAATCAACGTGTTGATTTGGGATAAACATGCGGGTCCCTTTGGTTTGGTTTGCCTTCTCGTCACGATTGCAGGAGGTGTTCTTTATCAGCAGTCGGTAACTGGAGCAGCAAGCACTGCTCCATCACAGCGTGATTCTGCCGCTTCTAATCTCATTGATAGCGAGAATGATGATAGAGTGGAGGATGAAGAGAAGGGCATCTCTGGTAAAATTTCCGGTGTATGACCTTTACAACTCGTTTCAATCCATTTCCAAGGTGGCTAAATAGAAGTCATGCCTATTGTTTGTGACAGAAACATTTATTGTGTATTAGATGTTGCAAGTTGCAACATTACTCTAGTAAAATTGCATGTGTATGAGCATTTTACTAGTCTTAAGCCATTTGCTAGTTGGCTGAATGGAATTTTATGCCTCTTGTTAGTGACTTAAAAGTATTTCTTCTGTATTGGTAAATAGATTTGGCCAATACTATTATTTTTAGAAATTTGATTTCATTGTACTTTATCCTCAGTTTGCACTTGATTGTCATATCATTTTGGTTCGCATGGGTGGTTTATGGTCTATTCTGATTCATTGGTTCCTCAAGCAATAATTAATCTTCTTTTGTGTTGGTTTTAGTAACCTCAGTATCATAATATAGTGTAATGGCCATAGGTTATTCGACCTGTAATTAGTTGGATGGAGAAATTTCGTCTAGGTCAAGATATTGTTCAGTGGCCTTGAGAACTGTCACATGGTGCCCCATGCCCTTTTTCTACCACACACAGAGGTGGGGCCTCCAGACTTTGTCTTGGGCTCCACACCAATGTGGTGTTGGAAAAGGGCCTAGGGCACACATGGTGGATTGGGCGCTGAATAAATTTTCGTTAAGGTTGGATGAGTGTCCTTTATTTGCTAACAGGCTTTAATATTCTTCAAGTGTCCTTGGTGAGGCAACATGTTCTTTAGGTTCCCTCCTTATGGAGCTCCTATTAATTGAAGTAGGTTTCAACCCATTAACCTGCGGAACAGGTTGTGCTCTTTTTTCTGAGAAGTGCTTTTACCGTGTTTTTTGCAGAGCGATGTCTGAATTGAAAAGCATTCTGTTTTTCCTTCTTTCGGAACCACATTGGCTTGGACATGGATTGTGGTCGCTAAACAATATTCATCTTAGACATGGAAATCTACTCTTCATCGAGACACATACAAGGGTTTAGTAAACTTAGTACGCATCCGTATACTGTGAAGCACCGACGCACCTTAAGTAGTTTCCGTATCAGTAAATTTAGTACGTATCTGTATACTGTGAACACACCAGGATATGTTTTGGTCTGATAAAATTTAACGGAACTCCCGTGTCTCTGTCTCACTTGAGACAAGTATGGGGGCACAGCGTGCTGTCACTCCACACTTTAAAAAACTTTTTTGATGGGTTAAAATTTATAATAAAATTGTCACTTGTGCCTCATGATTTGCACTTTTGATAGGTCATATATAGTTTTAGTTTTGTGCTAAACTAATGCTGATTTTCAACAATTTGGTTGTTTGCAGGCACGATGTTCGTGTTATCACAATTGTAGAAAATTTGAGACTATATGAATTCTTAGGCTAAAAATATATGTACTTTCCACTTTTGCAGTGTCCGTGTTCGTATTGATTTATAATTGTCCGTGTCCGTGTCCATGTCCTGTCCTTGCTTTCTCAAGTTCAAGTTTGGAGAGATTGGGAAGACTTTGAGAAAATTCAAACATGTTAGCTCTTTGCTGCTTCTTTCAGCTACTGCTGTATTCATTTCGTATGGCAGAAAGTAGCAACTAAAATTGTGGTGGTTGATGGATTATTGATATAAAATTAGAGCTACAATATGATGGTTACTTTACTCTTTAACTGGATAGCCGGGTGCTTTGGAATTTGGATTGAGGTTGTACTTATAACGGTATGCGTGATTTGACATTCTTCTGGCAACTGATAAATGGTTGTTACTTCACTCTTGCATCCATAGCTGAATGCCTAAATGCTTTGGATTGAGGCATAACAGATTAGAATAGGTTTCCATTAGGTGAACTTTCAGAGTTGTTGGTTGAGAATGGCTTCTCTCTGGCTGGTGATTCGACTGGAGACGTATTGTTGTGCCTGTGGGGAACACATTTGTGCCTTGTTAATCGTAGAGATCGCCGTATAGACCTTTCATTGAAAACAGTGAGTTTTTGACACGGCAACGGTAGAGAAAGAAGGGAAAGGAAGTCGCAAATCGAAGGGAAAGGAACTTGCGATTTCCGATGATGATACTCGGAGTTGTAAGTCATGGGTCATGGATTTCAGGAGGGAAACTGAAGGAACATAAAGTTGGAAGGATATATGTAACGATTCAGAATGGTTCTTCGTTTGAAGAACAAAAATATATTTGGACGATCAGAATTACGCGCACAACCAACACAACGGTTTAGCACTTTTGTTTTACTTAAAATCAATACAAACTCAATATGGTTGGACCTTTCAGCCTTTTTTCATTTCCCTTTCTTTTCTTTATCCAAATCCTTACGCATACGCTTGATCCAATTGCGAGGTTTTTGCCCCATATTTTATCCAAGCTGGACTAAAGAATAGTGCATAACCCAATAACCCTCTGCATCTGACATTGTAATGTATATTTCAATTCGAATTGGATCTTCTTTGGTCCTTAATTTGGACCGGATGGGACAGTCCAAATCTGGATTGTCCATTGCTGCAATTAATAGTTCGGATTTAGTCCGTTAAGAATCTCTGAGCAAATTCGAACCATTGATTATACCAATGTATGGTCCAGATTCAGACTGTCCCATTCAGTCCAAAACTTGGACCAGAAAGAATCCGAACCTATTTCAACTTATGGAATGACGCATGCTTCACTTGCACGTTAATAAGGTTAACCGGATATTACCCATTCAAAACATGAAACATTGAATCTATTATGTGTCATGATCCCAATCCGATTGCTAGGACATGTTGAATCTATCATGTGTCATGAAGGTAGCGCATTGTACTTTGTGTAATTGTTTTCGTCAAAACTTTTAGATAGCTCATTGAATCTGTAATCGGACCCTTGACTCTAACAAGCTTTTTCGATTGCATCACATGAGTGCAATTCTGTTCACCCACTTGAAAGTGGATTAAATAAGTAGTATGGGTTAGTACAATACACTGGATCCAGTAACCCCAAGGCTAGGTTTATGGACTGGACTGCGGTTGCTTCTAATTGGGCCTATAAGTTCCCTACCCCAAGGACCTAAAAATAGGCTAAAAGTGACAGCTTACAGAACCAAAAAGGCCTTTTCCAGCCCATCTGCTTGTATCCTTTGATTTTTGAGGGGAGGTTTGGGATTTGAGTCGATGGAGAGACGTCAAAACCTATAGTTGTTAGCTCACTATTTTTCTGCTAACCCCCACTGATTTATATAATATTGGACAAAAAAATCAAAAAGTCTATTTGCAAAGACAAGTGAGAACATACAATGCACATATCTTTTTGGTAAGCCCGCCTTGGGTCCTGCAAGGATGATCCGAACCGCTGACTTTTCTTAAAAAAATTTTGTGAGTTCTTGTCAAAAATTTGTTCAATCGAATATCGGTAATGACTTCTTCAGAAATTATAGGGAGAAACGACTGGCTCGGAATTAAAAAGCTTAAGACATTTTTGCGGACATCCATATGTGTTTGCACAAATTTGCCACACTACTAAAGACAATCGTTAGCATTTTCTTTTACTAATTAGGACACCCTATCACCATCCCACCTATGAGTCCAGGAGTGTTTTGGGTGCTTCATTGCTCAAATATAGATTTTGCAATTTCGGATTCTAACTTCTTGGCCGTTGATTTGTGGAATAAATTATGTCAAAATGGATTATGAAAATGAACTGGAGAAATGAAAATCCAAAAATCATCTCATAGGAGTTTTTGGATTCTCATTACATTTTGTTTTTTTGCCCGACAAAAGAAATAAAATCTGTGAAAAAGATATACAAAAATTAAACGGACCAAGGGCACAACGACAAATACCACCCGAGACCCACATAAGAAAGGCAAGGCACCCATCAAAACAAAAGGAACCACCGGAAAAAAACGCCCGAACCTGGCTACCAGAACACCTCTAAACCTCAAAAACCAACCAACAACAAACAGAGAAAAGCCAAAACCAAACCTAAGCAAAAAATAATTGAGAACACAATCAAAGCCATCACCTTCGCTAAACTACCTACAACCAAAACAGACAAAAATTGCAACACCTGCAAAAAGACTCGCTCAAAAACCAGGACCACAAGCAATGGATACAAGATGACTAAAACTCCAAAGAAAAGAGATGTGTCCTTCACGATTGTTCTCATTACACTTTCAAACACTAATCTTCTAGAACAAATTATTCAGCACTATCATCCAAACACGCTATTACGAATTATGATCGTAATTCAAATTTAAAATAAGGATTCAAGAATCTAACAAATAACTAGCTCACAAACATCTCCAAGTCACACAACAGGTCCGGTTCTTTCTTCTTTTTTTTCAACATATTACGTTGTGAGTTCCGAAAACCTAAACAATGGACACAATAAAGCACAATTCGGATTGAAATTCAAAATTCAAAACAACATTTGAAAAAAACGCAGATGGACCAAAAATATTAGGCATGGATACAATAAAAAGTACATTACCCACAAAGCCCAAACATTAGACAATTCTTGGTGGTTGTCTTTTAAACAATGTCTTGGACACCCATCAAATCCTTGTTATTCAAAATGGGTACATCCGTACATGAGATTCACCACTAACTTTTGCCCGTGCCCAATTGTAATAAAACATACTATAGTGAGACTCATGTCAGCTCATGTTTCTCGTTTCTCTCATCTACAACGGGAGAGATTTGAGATTCCTGTTGGTATGTTTTGAGAGGAAGTGAAGTACACCTCAAGTCTCTCGATACGATCCAAACTGTTTATTCTCTGAGCTTGTCGGCAGGGGCGGAGGTATGTTGGGACCGAACGGGGCCTCACCACCCCCCAATCTTAAAGAATTTGTTAATGTGATAGTATCTAATTTCGAGTTTTGATTGTTACTGTTAGTGTAATACTACCTACTTATAAGCACAAATAATTTTGGTTTGATTTGATAAAAACAGGTTAATTATTTTACATCCTCATTTTTCAATTTTTTTCATACATAAAAAAATAAGCATGTGAGTTTGATTGTACGTAGCCTTAAGAAATAGAACAAAACGCTTCATACACCTTTAATGCATTCAATGTACAAATGAATTGTATTGGAAAGCAAATACTATATGCTATAATGAGAATACATTTATATAGAAATATATCTATTCAGTCGGCCCTTTCTTATAAAAATCCTTACTCCGCCACTGCTTGTCAGTGAATCGCAAATGGCCGGATGCGTAAAAACGAATTGATTGGGAATCAAACAAACCGTGGGCTCAATCCGACCTTACACAATTAGGGTTCTCATTAGATAGATGAACCAAAGATTAATCTTTGTTTTTCATTTCAAAGATTAATAATTTTTTTTTAAATAATAGATGAACAAAAGTAGGCCCCACATTAGCTAATTGAGTAGTTTCAATAGGCTCTTTATATTTATATATATATATATATATATATATATATATATATATATATATATATATATATATATTATAATCAATTACCGCCAACCGCCCGACGAGTCAATTAAAACTAGAACAAAGTCTCATGTGCACTATCCTACCTAACTGAGGAATTGATAGTATCATAGCACACAAGTGTGAGTTGGGTCCCAAACTATTGACTTCATGAAGATTGATTTTATTCAATACTCGTGGAGTACCGTCACATTGTGCTTCATAGACCTTTTTCACTACAAATTAATGTAGGAGCTACGTATTTGGTGGTGAAACCATACCAATATATGGTGGAAAAGAGTCATGGAATGCCACATGAAAGTACTAGAAAAGCACTCTATAATTTTTCCTTCTTGATACCCTTGGTGGCCCTGTTGCCAAGTGATTAACAGTTTAACACTGTGCCAACTGCCAACCCCGGGGGTTCCTGTTACATAGACTCATGACGCCTCACTCCCTAGTTCCTCCCCCCTCCCCCGCCCTCTCTCTATCTCTGGCTCGATAGTGTGGGGTGCCTGGACACGTGTCTCAATTATTTTTTTCTCCGACCCAAACAAAGACAGGTCATTTACGTCAGGACTATAAATTTTATAAGATATTTTTTTTTACAATCCAATCCCAAGAGATTGGCAAATTTCGAACTCAAACTGTTTAGATTTATGGCTTATCTCTAGGGATTCGGAAACTTGCAGTGCACCCTTGCACTACAGGGACTTGTAGTGCAACATCCAAGCGTCTAAAAGTGTTTCCAAACTCTTCCGTCTTTAATCCGAACCGTTAATTACTGAGATGAACGACTGATATGATGTACTATAACCCTGTAGGTCAGTCCACCCCACAGGATCCCCGGATTCCTATCTCTGGACTCTAATAACACCGGAGTTACCCCATGGGGTCTCTCTTTCTCTCTCTCTCCATAGATGTCTCTCTCTCTTTCTTAAGGAGTATTTGACAGACACATGAAAGAGATGGTATAACGTGAAGTGTCAGCTAGAAGAACGGGAATGGGACACTGATTAGGGGGATTCTGGTCCCAACCCTTCACTCACTCAGACAACCCGCACTTCAATGCTAGATTTGTATTCTCTCATAGAAAAATGTGAGATAGATAGGGTTTTGATTCCCAGTTCGAGACAAGATCTTTTGTGCCAAAAATTTTTGTGCTGAAGAGTTTTTCGGCCATTGATTTTTGAAACATAAAAAAAAATCACACAATCCAACGACTAGAAAATCCCTCGGCATGGAAATTTTCGGAACAAATAAGATCGGACCCCTCCCAGATCTACATGCTGCATGTTGGTTTTAGGTCCTCCATTGTAACAGTACTTATATTACTCACAATTGAATTTGTGCCCTTCTTTTTTGAATTGTGACAGATGGTCCCTCAATTTCACCTCTTCTCCAACCGAGTAGCCACGCTATTTTCCACTAATGCGAGATTGTTTATTATTTATCTGATATGGTGGTAGTATTTAAAATTAGTAGCATCTCTTGATGAGCCCCGAGTATTGTGTAATTATTTTTTTGGGTCAAACGATAATAAGAGTTACACGCGTGCATATATAGCACGAAAATTGCTATAACAATATTTTCTCTGTCCCTATTTAATTGTCCTCTACGGTTTTGAAGATATACGAGGACAACAAACATATGCAAATTGTTGCTTCCTTTACGACTTAATTTTTTTTTGAAGATATACGACTTAAATTCGGCACCCCAAATATTAATTACTACTGTTCATTTGTTTATGCCAAAAGTAAGTTTGTTTATATATCCAATGTTAGAATTAACAGCTGTAAAGCCTGTAATGCTTTATTCTCAAACTCCAAAATCCAGTACTTGGTACCTCAACTTGTTTATTCTACTGAATCATTTGATAATCATGCAAAGCATATATATTATTTCTTTACAGATCTACATCTAATCCATACAAAATTCAATTTTTTTCCTGGGCCGCAAAACGAAAATTAAAAAATAATATATTTTTTTCAAAAAAAAAATTTATTTAAATTAAAAGAACTCGTCAATATCTAGCGAATTGTTGAAAAAAAATTGAAATTTTTTTTCACAAAAATTGTATTATTTTTACGTCATCGTTTTGTGGACCGGATAAACATTTTGGAACAGAGGGAGTACTAACAAATTAATGAGATTAAAAGATCTTATGAACCTAAACGAGTTTGGCCAAATGAGCATGAGAAAATTAATAACTACTGATTGTCCTCCGCAAAGTTGCATGTTTGAATTCCACGAAAGTCAAACATTTCAAACATTTGTGACCACTTGAGGGTTTGTCTGGTCTTTAACTTTAAGAATCTGAAGTGCGCGTAAACTAACTCGGATATTTTGTAATAAAAAAACATCTTGAGAAGTACAATAATTCGAGCAGTTGGGAATAACAAATTGGCCTATGACTAGATATTAAAAGAAAAATTGGGCTATGACCAGAATTGACTCCTTGGACTTTTAAAAGTGTGGTCCTACGAGGCTCCAATATCTTTCACTTTTATATATACGTATCCTACACATTGCATGTCATATAAAAATCAGTTTATTAACACACACTCAAATAGAAATAGGGACTTCTATATATATATTAAAGCATGTCATGCTTATCCCCAACCTTCAATTTTAATTAATTAATACATATGTGATCTGCCAAACCCTAATTTTTTATGCCTCATAGGGTTTATGCTAGGTAAATTGTTACTTTTGACGTTGATTCAGCGCTCGTAACAATACTAATTCTTACCCGAAACCTTGTTGAAGTCTTCTTCAAATAAAGGTATGTAAAATTAGAAACTGATCGACCAAATACCGGTCAAAAAACATTAGTGCACGGACTAGATTCCTTTTAGGTAAGACGTATACAAAAATTAGATTGTATGTTTACTCACGACATACCTTGTAGTATTACATTAGTAATAATTTCGAAGATCAATCAACTGTGTGACAGACCATAGAGAATTAGAATTGATGAGCAAGACTAAAGCATTAATCAGAAAGACCATGTGATCAACTTTTGCCTAATTTCAATGCTACTAGTCTAATCTAATTAATTAAAATCACCATCATCAATTGATTGACATGGACTACTTATTTCTTTTGACTAACGTGTTAATTCATTGAAATAGACATTTGCTTATGCAGAAAATACTATTAGCTTTCACTTTCTGTCAGTGTCCAAGTGGGGGGAGATTAGGGGTAAGATTAGTACTAGTTACACAAGAAAAAAGAGGCAGATAAAAATCTTCTAATCATTACATTAAAATTTTCAAACCACCACTAATAAAAAGTCAGTTTATTTAATTAGTTTAAAATGTGAGGAGATCCGTAGGAGGGAGGGTACCAAAAAACAAATGAAAAGTTAGAGAAATACTCCATCATAGAGCTATCAGAGATTTCCATCAATTTGACCAATAAAATGGTTTGGAATATTTTGAAACATTATACCTAAGAGACTCTTGGGTAATTAATTATCATATTGCGAAAATTTTAAATTACATATGCTGGCTTTGGGTTTTTCTTTTGCGGACAACTTGGTATTGGACCCGATGGAAACCTAATACGGAAAACCAGTTATATTGTTCACCGGCCATGACCAAATTAAAAGGGAGGCAAAACCGCTAATGAGAACCGAACACAGTTTAGAAGCTTCTTGAAGGCGCATGTTAATACACGAGAAATTTGTCGTACTTGCACTAATTGGCTCCTCTACTCCAATTATTTCAGAAGAATAAATTGCATTTTTTTTCCCAAAAAAGAGAGGGAAAAAATGAAAGGTCTTCAGTGAAGATATAAACTTCCTTTTTCCCTCTAGTTATAATCATTAATTTTGGAGAACTTAATTGTTGTTAAAAGGTTTTTTTCGGGTTAACGTAAGAAACCCATTTTTGGTAATGCATTGTTTGTATGTCAATATCATCTTACATTTTTTCACTCACGCCCCAGTAAAATGTCGGAGTATCATCCATGCCCCTCGAGTCAAAAACTTATATCCAACATAGAAAATCCATGTACCTAACATGTCCACCGTGCACGGTGCACTTCAGCAAATCAACATGTGTGACTATCTAGATCGCCACAACACATAACTATTTGTATCCATGTGCTTCATGTTCACCCCTTAATTACAAAATTGTAATTTCCACACTTTTTTTTAACCACATTTTTTTTAATCTCTAGTTATGTAAATCTACCATGTTATCACTCCATTAGTTTATTTTTTCATATATGAAAGAGTAAAACAGGAGTGCGAAAAACAGTTTTCTTAATTTTACTTTAATGCATTTACGTTTATACTGCAATCGCATTCTGTGTTTGAAATGAGAAAATTCGCATAAGTTTTCATTCTTAGTGTGAACAAAAATCATTACTTTCATACATAGAATGCGATTGGTTTGCCGAGAATTCGATAAAACAAAGTTGATTCTAGTGATAAATATTAGGGGATTGGTTGACACAACTCTGACGAGATTCTATCAAGTCCAAGAAAATGAATTGAATAGTTCATTTTGTCTTATAGGATTCTTCCAGCCCTTCAAGGACCATTTTGACGATCTAATTACCCATTCACATTTCAAACTTCATGATGAAAATTGATCTTGTCAAAAATCAAATTGATCGGAAATTGGTTGATATGATTTTGTTACACACTTTATCTTGAAAAGCAAAAAGACGAACATAAGATTGCAAACCATCATACTCATTTATTTCACCATTGATGCGCCTCGAAATCATATCAACTAGTTTCGGATCAACATGATTTCCAATGCGACGTCGATGTTACAGACGAGTTCTAAAAAAATAAACGGTTTGGTTCGACCAAGTGGGACAAAAACAGGCAAACTGGACCGTCTAATTCATTTTCATAGATTAGTGATGATCCCTTCTCTCATAATATAGATTAGAGATGACTGTCTAATTCATTGAGGCGTTGTTACTGTCTAACTCTCTATTGGATGGTCTTGCTTTCTTTGTTCTTTTTGTGTTTTTTTCCTCGATGTACCCTTTCGAGTAATAAAATCTTTTCGTTTGCTGAGAAAAAAAAAATATAACACAACAGAAACATGGACACATAATAAGAACTACTGGTTCAAAACTGGAGGCCAGAGGGTTTCGAAACGAAAGAAACGAAAAAATAAGGGGTAGTTTGGCGAAAAAGATATCGTTTTCAGTAGACAGATACGCATCATGGTTGATACATGAATACATGTCCCCATCTCTTCCTGGACCCTCTGTCCCCCCCCCTCTTTCTTTCCCTCTCTCCTCCCCCTCTCTCTTTCTCTGCAAATCACATCACCCCCTCACTTTCAAGTTCTCATCCATCACTTTGAACTTCCACCGCCACCACTTTTTAACTTCCTCCACTCCCACTTCAATCTCCCTTCCACTCAAAAACACCTCTCTCTCTCTCTCTCTCTAGAATTAGAAATGATCACCGGAATCTGATCAGACGGCACACAACCCACCAACCATGGACCCCTACGACTCTTCTATCACCAACAGCGCCGCATCTTCGTCCTCATCGTCGTCATGCGCCGGCAAGCCACTGGATCGGATCGACAACCTCCTCGCCGGAGCCGGGTACCGGGTCCGGTCCTCGGAGCTCCGTCAAGTAGCCCAGCGCCTCGAGCGTCTTGAGAACGTCATCGTCAACAACCCCTCGGACCTCTCCCACCTCGCAAACGACGCCGTCCACTACAACCCCTCCGACCTCGCCTCCTGGGTCGACTCGCTCCTCTCCGAGCTCCACCCACCCTTTCCCGATCACCTTTATGCTGATCGGACGGTCGATACAACCCCGTGGATGGACGACCATCATGCGGCCGCGCAACAGGGAGAAATTTTCCCCCAACAGTTAACAACCACCTCCGCCGCCGTGGTGATGGACGAAGATTCTGGTATTCGTCTGGTCCATATGCTGATGACGTGCGCCGAGCTAGTCCAACGTGGCGACTTCTCATTGGCCGGGGCTTTGATCGACGAGATGCAGTTGTTGCTGGCGCGTGTGGACACTGGCTGCGGGATAGGGAAAGTGGCTGGCTACTTCGTCGACGCTCTGAGCCGACGGCTCTTCGCGCCGCAGACTGCCGGGCTGATCGGCTCGACCCACGAGAACGAGATTTTGTACCACCACTTCTACGAGGCCTGTCCGTACTTGAAGTTCGCCCACTTCACGGCGAATCAAGCGATACTGGAAGCGTTCGATGGCCACGATTGCGTCCATGTCATCGACTTCAACTTGATGCACGGCTTGCAATGGCCGGCTTTGATACAGGCCCTGGCGCTGCGGCCCGGCGGGCCGCCGCTGCTCCGTCTGACCGGCATCGGCCCGCCTTCACCCGACGGTCGCGACTCGTTGCGCGAGGTCGGGCTCAGGCTGGCCGAATTGGCCCGGTCCGTTAACGTTCGGTTTGCCTTTCGTGGTGTCGCGGCTTCACGGCTCGAAGACGTGAAGCTGTGGATGTTGCAAGTGGGCCACAAAGAAGCAGTGGCAGTGAACTCAATCATGCAGCTCCACCGACTACTCGGGTCGGATCCGACCCGAGGATCGTCGATCGATATCGTCCTCGGGTGGATCCGGAGCCTGAACCCGAAAATCGTGACCGTGGTCGAACAAGAAGCGAACCATAACCAACCGGAGTTTCTCGGCCGATTCACCGAAGCCCTACACTACTACTCGACCATGTTCGACTCGTTAGAAACTTATTTGAGACACCCGGATAAAGCCTATGCGGAGATGTATATTCAGAGGGAGATATGCAACGTGTTGTGTTGCGACGGGTTGGCTCGTGTCGAGCGACACGAGCCGTTGGCCAAGTGGAGGGTCCGGCTCGGTGGGGCAGGGTTTAGGCCCCTCCCCTTGGGATCCAATGCATTCAAGCAAGCCAGCATGTTGTTAACTTTGTTCTCGGCCGAAGGGTATTGTGTGGAGGAGAATGAAGGGTGCTTGACTCTCGGCTGGCATAGCCGGCCCCTCATCGCGGCTTCGGCTTGGCAAGCCGTTTCTCAGCCAAACCCTCCACTTAATTTGATTAGCCATCATAATCATAACAATAATATGCTGTAAAACTTGTAATTTGGGTTCAAGTGAAAGGCTTTATTTAATTTTTTTTTTTTTTTTTTGGGGGGGGGTTTAAATCCATACGAAAAGGCATCTTATGAGAGAACTACTCTTTTTGTAGCAATATGGTTTTCAATAAAGTATCATATGGTGGATGCTTACTCTATATGGTATATTTTTGTGGTGCAATTATTGCTGGCCTTGTGTCTTTTTCTAACATAAAGTATCCATCCTGAAACTAGTAAATTCACAAGAATTTTCTTTCTTGTGACCTAACTTCAAGAATTGAACCGTGGTAAATTACGTGGAAAAAAAATCTACCAACCAAGGGCTTAATAATGAGTGCTTCAGCTCACCGAAGAATGGTTTATCCCACCACCAAGGACTCGTTTGGTTGGTCAATTTATTTGTTTATTTGTTAAAATAAAAACTTAAAATATGAACTCAATATGTGTGTACGTAATTGTTTTATTTGTTTATTTATTTACAGATCGTATATTTTAGTTAATGATTATTTGCTTAGTTTATCAAACTATTATTTGGTTATCTGTTTAAAATTTAGAACATAAACATTTAAAACGGCAAACCGAACGAGCTACGTGGATCTCGTGAATGTTTAACACAGTGCAACTTTATCTACGGTGTTTCATGCGTGATAATGGCACTCAACCTAATTAATATAGCATAAATGGATCAATGGTAGGTACCAATGGAACCCCAAAGGCTACGACAGTTGATGAAGGCTTGAGATTCAAGAGTTTGTGTCCTCTTAGTGTATTTCCAATGACCTCTGCAAAATTAACTTCCACAATGGATCCTAAAGCATCCACATAAGCAAGAATGAGGTCCAATTTTGAATGCTAAGAGTATTCTAATTTAGGAGCATGCATGAACTCCAACGGACTAATTAAGTCAGTAGCAATTTTGAGGGAAGATAGGTGTAAATAAAACAAAACTTATTTGTTTTGAGAGAATGGTCCCCCTTGTCACAAGTTAAAGCATCTGTATCAGTTTTTTTAAATTTCAAACCAGATTACACCTTAAAATGTCACTTTATTACTTTAGCTAGTCACTTTTAAAATACATACTATATCAGACTCACTATTCTAATTTATGGTCTATTAATATATTATTTCCTTCTTCTTCCAAATTAATCTTGAAATATTATTTTTTTTATTTTTTCTCAAAAGTAATACTTACGTACTCTATAGCGATCTATTAAAAAAAATTAAATTCTTTAATTTTCAATTCATTTGAATCGGTACAAAAATCTTATTTTTTTATCATTTTATTCTAAAGAGTCATAATTAATTTTTATCTCTAGGACTCTTATAATCAAGTTTCTGCTCTTTATTTTGAACCATGTAAAGCAGAAACTTGATTATGAGAGCCTTATAGATAAATAAATAATTATGACACTTTAAGATTAAATGATCAAAAAAATAAGATCTTCGCGCCGGTTCAAATAAATTGAAAATTAGAGCACTAGGGTTATGCTTGTATGTTACCTTTAGGGCCCTAAAATTAGTCGAGACGCGTAAGCTGGCTCGGACATTCGATTTGAAAAAGAAAACAAAAGAGTCATTGGTGGGGTACAAATTAAATAGTAAAATAATATAGTATGATGAATAGTGCCTCGTTTGTTCTTAAGAGGCACAGTAGCAAAGGTAAAAAAATTGCAAAGTAGAGAGGGAGGACATGTAGAGACTCGTAATTTTTTTTTCTTTAATCGTTTAATATGAAAAAGATCATATTTATATCAAATTATATGTTTATTAATGAGGTTATACAGATATATCTACCGTTGTGTACCGGACATTCGGAGAATAGTTGAACTTTGAGTTTTAGTGTTGAAATGACGTGTGGAAGTGTTGGTAGCAATCGGGGTTTGATTCAATGAACGTTGACAAAAAATTTCAAATTTGTCTTTGATGTACCGGTACCGTAGTTTCCCAGTATCGGTACACCCTACAAAAATTCTGAAATTTGAGCACGCATTTCAGACATTATAAATAAACCCCTTATGTTATTTTTTCACTCCAAGACCACGAACTAAGCCCTAAAATCGCCCCTCCACCTTCTCTCTTCAATTCTTCACCCAAATCCTTGGATTTGCACCTCAAACACCACCAAATCTTCAAGATCTATGTGTTAATCGGTCAAATATCAACCGGGTTTCGAGTTTCTCATTATTGAAGGTAAGATTCATGATTTTTGATTCTCTTTTTCTTTCTTTTCTCAAACTCTAGCTTGAATTCATACATTGATCACGTTTTTGGATAATCTAGGTTGTAGATCTAGTAGTATTGCTTTGGGAAAGCTCGTTCTTGACGGACCTTTGCTTGGTTCACTTAAGGGTTTTGCTCAAAACCCATTGTGGTTGAGATTTATTACTCTTGTTATGCTTTTATGTGGTGTTTGTATAGTTAGATCGTGCCTTGCTTCGTGGTTTGAGGTTGTTCTTTTTATTTTCGAAATTCTACAAAACCGGTCAATGTTCATGGGGCTTTTTCATCGTCTTAAGTTCGGAAATAAATTTTGGTTTCTTCATATGAAATAGAGTAGACTTAGAACCTGTTCTAATGCCATTGGAATCACCCGAAACCGTTGAGAATTGAATAAATGGTGGATTTTAGAAATCAGGTCATGAATCTGTCTCGTTTTCTGGGTTCGCTCCCGACTTCAAACGGCCATAACTTCTTCGTCTAATGTCCGTTTCATGCAAACTTTATATCGATTCGAATATATTGAAATCAGCTTTCATTTGGTACCAAAATCGCCTTAAAACTCTTTGTGCACAGAAAGTTATGATTATTTGTGTGGAGGTATGTCGATTTGCCAACGTCTGCTGGCTATTCCTAAGTTGTATTCGTTCCGTGTTATGACTCCCTATATGATTAGAACATGTTATATGATTAGAACATGTTTAAGTTACTCTCGAGTATGATTGCTTATGTCTTAATGGCTCGTTGTTCGATCTTATCTCTTGGCACTTGTTGGAGTATAATATTAGTATCGTTAGGTGAGGAATGTACCGTAAGGTTGATTAGGAGTACCGTAAACGATAAAGGGTAATGTGGTGAGTGCTGTGGGTGAACATGAGCTTGTCTAGTAATCCGATGAGTAGTATTGTGACTCATATCCTCATGCTTCATCTTGGTGGACTCCCTAGATTCCTTTGGCACTCGTTCTATAAGATTTTAGAGCTTAGTGGGTGGTGCGTCATAAAGTTATTTGTCAGATTGATACGTGATGTAGGACGTTGTGATATACTTAGAGAAATAACATGAACTTGCGTATTTGTGAATGTATAATGTAGCTTGTTTACAATGTTTGTATTGTCATGTATGATGATAAAAGGGAGAATGTGAACTGAGGAATGTTGTTTGCTTGTATATAGATTGATGGTGTGTGTGTGGGAGTTGAAAATTTGAAATGGGGAGTTCTGCAACGTATGGGGTGGTAATGCGGTGACTTAAGTGAGTTCCGCAACGCATAGGGTGGTAATGCGGAGACTCAAGAGGGTCCTGCAACGCATGGGATGGTAATGCGGAGACCCAAGTGAAGAGAGTTCACTGTAATGCATAGGGTGATAATACAGTTTGATCTCTCACAAGATGGAGGGTGGTATAGTTAACGTCAGAAGTACATGTTATCTATTGAACTATTTGCCACTTGAGTTTTCTCTAAATCATTTTGGTATATCAGAAAAGAAAGTTTTTATGAAAAAGAGATTTGATAACAAATCATATAAAATAAGAAAGTTATTTGTGGCCTTCATTCGAGGAGTCGTAGAATGGTTGAGAAATTGTTGTACGTTATTAGATTGATGTGAGTTTAATAATGCTTCTAGTTTATCATGTGAATAGTTAGGGATGTCTATAAGACGTCTTGAATCCCGTAGTCTTACACCACTTGTTCTTTGTGGTAACCCATTTGTTTCCTTTGGTTGCTTGTTAAAATTCGTTCTCTCTTGGTGCATGTTTCATCGCATTTTCATATAACTTGAGTATAGATTTTTTTACTGAGCTAGTATAGCTCAACCTATCATTTTTAGGTTCAAAACAAGAAAGTTGGCATGGTGTGCATTGCGTGCTTGTTGATCATGGATTTCAAAAGTATTAAAGAAGCAGCAATTGTCACTTGTTTTGAAAATAGTATTTGGAAAAATGACAAATGTAAAACTGTAATATTATTTTGGTATTAATAACTTGGGGTTTCGAGCTAAGCTTGTATCTTTTAAATTTAAGTTCGTAAACAAGGGAAGAAATATCATTTGGGTATTATCGGTACTTCAGTAGAGATTCAATTTATCGTAAATTATTATTATTTATGTTAAAAATTGAGGGCGAGACAAGACGAGATTGATGCATGAGACTTTCTCCTATTTTGTTCTTTATTCTAACTTTGAGCAAGAAGTAGCAGTGGTTTGGATGCTCTTAGAGCATTTCCAATAGCCTCAAGCTGTTTCTAGCCATTTTACTCAAGGAAAAATGCAATTTTTTATTATGGCTTGCCCATAAATGTGTGGATTTCCCAACAGCCTACTCAACAACACCCTAGCCATTTAGAATAAAATAGGATTTTTCTTTTTCTGTACTCAATTTTTCTTCCTTAGCTCAGATCGGAAATAGATTTCTTGAAACCCACTGATTTTGCAGTCACAGTCGTCGATTGTGCAAATTTTGCAGTTGCCGTCGTCGATTTTGCAAATTCATGAATCCACAAACAACCGCCAACACCACAAACCCCTTCGAAAAACAAACCCACAAATCCACGATCGATGGTGCCGGCGCCAAATATTCTCTGTCTCTCTGTGTGAAATTGGAAAACACCAACCAAGCTGATCGTATTTACAGTAGCCGTCAACCATTTCACTAGTCTCAAACCCAAATCGAAAAACAGAACTTACCACTACTGTCGTCGATTTTGCAGCCGTCGTAGAGCTGTAGCAGAGAGCGAGAGGAGGGGGGGGGGGGGGGAGGTGCCAAGCGAGGCTCAAAACCTCGCTGGCCCTGGCGAGGTTACCATACCTCGCTGGCCATGGTGAGGTGGGGAGCGATGCTGCTGGCTCTGCATTTTCCCCGTTTTTCTCGCCTCTTTGTCGAAATGGGAGGTCTGCTGAGTCCGATGGAGATGCTCTTAGGAGGCTCCAAGAATTAGCTAATGTGTCGGGACCCATGCTTAGAGCTGGGCAACGGACACGAAACACGATAACACGATATGAACCGAACACGAAGTTGGTTAGGGTTGAACATTTCTGACACGAAACACGAAAATGACACGACTCGAGAACACGAATTCTAAATGGGTCGATTTCGGGTTGAATACGCGAGACACGAAATTGACACGACCAACACGGTTACTAATCTGTGTCACCCATTAACACAAACACACACACACACATATATATCGGGACAGTTTCGGGGACAATTAAAAAAACCTCCCCAAGTTCCCGATTGAATTTTGATGATCTGAACCGCTTAATGTAATCAGAACGTGATTTTAAGGGTGCCCATGAGAAATCAACAAAAAAAATGACCGGGAAGGGCTTCATCCGAACAGTTTTTTATTGAACTTTATTGAATGGTTCAATAAAAAACTACTCAAATCAAGCCATTCCCTGTTAGTTTTTTTGTCAGTTTCTCGCGGGCACCTTTAAAATCACGTTCTGAACACATTGAGCGGCTCGAATCATCAAAATTTGATCGGAAACTATGAGATTAAGATTTGGAGGGTTTTTTTAAGTGTCTCCAGAACCACCCCGTATATATATATGGCATATCTGTAATTCTATATAGAGTTGGGCAACAGACACGATAACACGACACGAACCGAACACGAAATTAACGGGTTATGGTTGAGCATTTTTGACACGAAATACGAAAATGACACGACTCGAGAAACATGAATTCTAAATGCGTCGAGTTCGGATTGGGTGATTTGTGACACGAATCCGACTGACATGACATGAATACGACCCGACACGACCTGTTACCCAGGTATACCCATGCTTAGAAGTCATCCTTGAGAGTTTATTTGGACAGCCCATGAAGGACCAAAATTTAGGGTCCGTTTGGAACATATGGAAAAGAAAAGAAAGGAAAGGAATAGAAAAAAAAGGAGGAAAATAGAAGAGAAAAATTACTATTCATTGAACTTAAAATCTTTATTTTCTTCTCTCTTTCTCTCCCAATCAAACAATGGAAGGGAAATTTTTTTAATTTTCCTTTCGTTTCCTTTCTTTTCCATAAGTTCCAAACAGAGCCAAGAAATAGTTTGCTAGCTAATAAATATTATGACCCTCTTATGAGCCATTTTAGGATAGATCTCATTGGAGATGCTCTTATGGTCTCAGAGTCGAAATTGTCCAAGTGCTATTAACTCTTTTAGGGTCGGTTCATACGGAGATTTACTCCAATTTAATTAAATTTCCTGCAAGTGGGTGGTGGGATTGACTTCCAAGATTAGTCGACCGAGATGCACGCATGCTTTATAGAAATAAATGGTATGTTTTAATGCACTCAATAATGTCGTTTCCTAGGTTGTGTTTGAGTAATCTTGTTGCCAGGCTTATTGACTAGAACCTGTTTTCCTTAGAAGCATTTTCGGAGGTAATTCGGATAGGCATATCCTGCACGAAAATCCTTGTAGATATCAAGCAGTGGATTGTAAAAAATTTCTATCATCAAAAAATCAAGTCAAAGAATTTTGCTCTCCTTTGCTATACGGAACGTGAAAATCAACGACAGAGACATGACATGCAAGAACGCCTTTTAAGTTGATGGGTATGGATTCTCTTATGGTAGAATGAGACTAGCAGCAGTTGATTCGGATTTTGGATAGAAAAATATCTTACCCCACGGAAGTGGAGATTGTCATCTAAGATATTTATCGAGAAGTTGATCGGTTTAGGAATTGTGAATTTCTTTTTATTCGTAGATTGGCAAATGTAATTGCACGCACGCTTTGGTAACTTCGGGTTTGCGAGGTTCCGGTATCCGTACTTGAAAAACTAGACATCCTGATTGGTTATTGGATCCTTAGTGGAACGATAATCATTCTCTCTGATGTACTGCTATACTCTTTTTTTATCAATGAAATTTTCCTACCATATTGACAAAAAAGAAAAGAAAAGAAAAAGGATATAACCTATTTTGAATTTTCAGCTACTTTTCAATCACTAGCTGGTTGTTTAACTAAAAAAGGGAAAACAAAAGATTGTCGTCCAATAAGTTTTTTTTTTTATCTAACTGGGTGGACTAGTTGCAAGACCAAATCATAGTGTTTCTAAAGTAAATCCATTCAATAATTGCGAGATTTTATATCCATTGAAAATAAACTGCCCCGGAACGTCTTAATATAAAATACTTGATATTTCATAGAATATATATCCTTGAACGAATATTTATAATGCACATATAAAAAATGAGATTATCCAACATCTTGGGATATCATAGCGCTCCGTAGTGCACCCCCTTCCCTCGGTCTGCCATGGCGTTCTTCATTCCTTTATTTTTAAAGTAAATTAAAGAATATTTTACGAGATATTGGCATGATCCTCATTCGTATTTTACAAGATATATATTTTTCATGATCCTCATCCGTTACGTAACATTAATTTCATTCGTCAAATATTCGATCTTATTTGTTGCCAATCTCAAAAGTAGCTTTCTCTTGGTTATAATTATACTTAAATCAACTGATCAGTGCCTTAATTTTAACAAGCAGAGGAATAAGGCATGGAAATCAAATGCCATGCACAAGTGTTACTAATTCTAATATTGACCCAGACATCCAGTTATAAAAAAGAAAAGAAAATAAGGTATTTTAACACTGACTATTTAATTCGCGAGATTACTCTTATGTGACGTGCCGATGAAATCATGACTAGTATTTTATTTGACCACTCCAACAAGACTTGCAACATCGAGGGGAGGGGAGGCCAAGGATCAAATCATGCTCCCCATAGTCTAACGGGATCGGGGGATCGTGCAGGCTCCCTGTAGTGTGCATCTAGCAGGGCAGATCCAAATCGTCCATCTCGACAATCAATAGTTCAGTTATTTTTATTATATTTTTTACCAAGTAAGGATTAACTTTGACCAATAAAAATTAACAAACATATCTGAACCATTAATTGTCGAGATGGACGGTCCAGATTTGTCCTGCAGGGTGCCCTACAGGGGAGTGCACCGCAAGATTTTCAATTCCTAATCTAACGACTATTTGTAATATTCATGGAATGACTCCTTTTGTTTTTTTTAGACTTGTCCAATGACAAGCCAGGAAATTTCAAAATGAGGGCCCAAATATTGTAGAAGAAACAAGTTAGAGTTTGGCGGGATTATGATATAAATAATTTAGTTTAGAAAGGGATGAAATAAAACTACAAAGATTTAAAGGGGTTAAAACAGGACTGGGGGGCTGCTGTCCCTTTCACATGCTGTCCCAGCTAATCAGGGGGTTTCGCTCCGGTCTCGTTCCAACGATCGGAAATGTTCACTACTCCGTTATGCTTAAATTATATCAAAATACACGTGTGAAAAATGTGATTACCCAAAAGTTTGGAATGTTGTGACCTGCCTTTTTCTAGTAACAGAGAAACAGCGTGCCTTACAGCCAGGTCACTAAATGAACCCGGTTGTGCTTAAATTTTTATTTTTATTTTTGGGTGTTGGAATGTTGGGACCTACCTTAAACACCTTCGGTCACTGATTTCGTCGATCTTTTATTTAATGGAGTATTTTACAAGATATTGGCCAACATGATAGAATATCCTATTTGTTGTCTCTTACATATACTTTAGGATTTAGAAGTTTGTTTTCTCTTAAAATTTTAAGTTTGAAACTATCTAGGTGCTATCTACACCTTTGGGGGCAATCCATGTCCGAGTATTTTTTCCGACTTTACTTGGGCCCTTCAATAGTTGATGCGGATTTGGTCTCCCAGAATAAGTCAAAGATCACGTAAGCATTGCCCCGGACACCTGAGTTCATAAAAATGTAGCTTTCTATGGATTAACTTATAGTATCTACTGATAAGTTCCTTAACATTATAGCACTATACATGGGGTTGGCCCCTTGTCAACTCTTCTCCTTTTGTGGTAGCGGGTGGTAGATAATTGTTCTTAGTCTAGGTGGTAACATAGTTGGGATATAGGTTTTTGATTGTGATGCCGTCTTTTCCCTGTTTTCGTTTAATCTTTGTAATTTTGATTTGGAGATTAATTAAATTCTTTTTGCCGATTAAAAAAAAATTATATAGCCCGAAAGAATGTTTCCTAAATTTAACAAGTAACTTAAGAAGCAAGCGTGAGAGCTTATAATACTTCAAGAATCATTCGAGAGAGCTCATTGGATCACAAAATTTATGAAAAAAAATACGCCTACTTGTCATTTTCCACATGGTATTTGGTTTAGCCTCGGTTAAGAGCTAGCTAGCCATTTTGGAATGCCGAATTGGTCATCGAGAATATCGAGCCTAAGTGTTGCGAAAATCATATAATACACAATACGTATCCTACAATCTGATACGTACGTTTAAAGGTCAATCAATGCGTATCTCTTAGTCTCTAAAACGTATCTTATGTTTAAGTAGAAATTTTTGGAATACCGACACATACATGATACCTTTTTCTTGATAGAACATGTTTTATATATATATATATATATATATATATATATATATATATATATATATATATATATATATATAGTCCTTATCTCCTAAGGACCACCGTATTTTAACTAAAATGCGGATTTCCATATTTCTCTCATTTTCGGATTGAATTTCGACGATCCGAGCAGCTCAATGTGATCAGAAACGCGATTTTAAGGATACACACTATTCCGATAGGACACTTATCGTTTCGATAACCTTGATTTTATGATGTCCAAATCTAACCACTTTATTCCTTGGCAAGATAAATAATCTCTACTCTAAAATTTCTGCTAGCGTTTTGGAAAGTCCTTGATTTATTATCAGAAAAATAATTGCCCGTATATTTTCCTCCATTACAATTTGAGGTACGTACTTTTAAGTTTTGTTTTAATTTGGTGTTCGGCTCAAAGCCGACTATTTTAAGAGACAATCTCACTGCCCACTAGCGGGAGTTCAATTGAAGTTGAGAAAAATGCATGCATGTATTAACTTGTCGAATGTTGCGCAAAGGGCCACCCAAAACTCAACTGCACCCAAAGAAACAGATGGTGATTATGAGTATAGATTCAAAGAACAAACACAGATTGCGTAGCAAACCAAACATGAGAGAAGGTGAGAGAAATTGAACAAAAGTAGAGAGAGACACACATATTTTACGTGGTTTGGCTTACATAATTTGAAATGTAAACCTACTCAACAGGCAATCGATCAATGTCTTCACTAAACAAACGGCAAACCAATGCTCAAATAACTACAAAGAAGAAGTTTTGCAGAAACCCTTGTACATATCCAAATCTCGCCAAAGTGAAAAATAAAGGTAAACTCTCTCAAACCCTATTACAAAACCTAATATTTGCTCTCAAACGAAATAATTATACCAAGTGATAAAATGCCAAAAAAAAAAAAAAAAAAAGAAGACTTAATTGGGTTAGGAAATCCCACAAAAAATTCTTAAAAATGGAGTTTTGGCGCGTCACCCGCGTTGCGTCCATTTGGATGAGATTGACCTCCGTCTAGACGGGATTTACCGAGACCTCTCTGAAACTGATTCAGGTTCAACCATCCGACGGCCGTGACTCTAGTCCGGACGGGATTTAAAAAAACCTCAGAAATCGAGCCGAAACCAGCACCCAAAACTTGCATGTCTCCAAAAGCATGGCCAAGTGGCATTCTGAGGCTCCTAATCACCACAAATTGTGCGATGCTCTTTTTTTGAATATTTGCTACTAACACTAAGATCCGCACCAACAGCCGCTTCGTCTAAGCTCAAGCTTAAGGTTTTGCTGCGACCGCTGCGCCCTCCTACTCATCGAGGCCCAACACTTGCCCCAACGGCCAAGTATTGGTTGCTCGCTTAAGCGCCATCTATTTTCGGGACTAGTTGATTCGGCAAGTGAGTTATTGCACACTCCTAAGCGGATTTCGACTTCTACAAATTGTGCATGCTCGCATGATTGTGTGGTGTACGTCACTGGCCGTGGAGCGGGACTTGGCCAGTACGTACTTATACTGGCCGTACTCTTTGGCACTCACCATAATAATGAACCAGAGGTGGGAAGGGGGCGTGGTGGTGGTCACATGCACGAGGGATTTCAGTTCTACTTCTGTCACCCTGCAACAGCTGTGACTGTTCCTGATTTCTGTATATATATCGATCTTTCCCTTTCACAGGGCTCACACACAACTCATGCAGTGAACTAGATCTCCAGTTTCTTTGAAGTTTCTTCTTCTATATATGTGTATGTATATGTACAGTACAGTACAGTACAGTACATGTATATGTATATGTATATGTATATGTATATGTATATGTATAGAGGGCAACAAACCCAGAATTTGTTTAAGGCTCCGTTTATTTCGACGTAAAATGTTTTACAATGTAAAATATTTTTTCAGTAAACAAACTTTAAACTTTTATTTTTCGGTGTTTAGGTTAGCACATGAAAAAATATTTTTAAAAATCGACAAAATAGTGTTTAGTGAGAGAGAGAGAGAGAGAGGGCTTAAGTCTTAACGGTGGAATTCAAATTCAGGAGAGAGAGAGAGAGAGAGAGAGAGAGAGAGAGAGAGAGAGCACTCGGGGGCGATCGAAAAAATTGAGTAGTAAAAATTGCAATAGAAGACAATGAGTTTATTTCGAAAAATAACTTACGGAAAATTTAACGGTAAGGTATTTTCATCAAATTAATGAAAAATGTTTTGCATGTAAAATATTTTTCTCATTTTTTATACAACGAAATACTGGAAAATAAGTAAAACATTAACCTGGAAAACATTTTACGTCCAAACAAACAGAGCCTAAATTTAAGTTAAAGTGAAATTTGTTAAATTTGTTTAAATTTGAGTATTACCAGAGAGCAAAGTGCCCCATGGGGCACGTATATAGAGTACCTAGAAACATATTTTTTCTATATTCTAACTTCAAAATAATTATTATCTCCGTTTCAAAATGTTTGTCCGGTTCACAAAACGAGGACTAAAAATTAACTTATTTTTTTCAATAAAAAATTCAAACCTTTTTTCATAAATTACAAGTACTTATCGATATCTAATGAACTGTGGAAAAAATTTGAATTTTTTTTTGCAAAAATTATATTTTTTTTACGTTCTCGTTTTACAGACCAAACAAATATTATTGAAGGAGGGAGTATAATGTTTGAAATTTCGGTTATAGCCTCGAATCCCAGTGTCCATTTTGAATGTCATTGGTCAATGTCTAGGCAAGTCTTGTCATTCCCAGTCCGTTTGGGGATTTGTTGTATATAATGTAGTATCTTTTTCGGTTGGTGTGTCACCAACTTTTCTATGAGACAGCAGGTGGTATACGATTGTTTTCGGTTTGGATGCCAACATAGTTGAAAATTTTGATATGTAAGTCGTTAGTTGTAATGCCTCTTTTTCCGTTTCCTTTTAATTTTTGTAATTTTGGTTCGTTGATTAATAAAATTCTTTTTGCCTGATAAATAAAAAAATAAATATAATGTTGGCAACAGAAAATACAAATGATATGTGGAAAACACACATCTCGATCTCCGTAGAGAAAAAAATGCAGAGAAATCTGTGCATATGAATCTAGGGCAAATTATAGTTACCCCCTCTAACTAACCCTTGCGTACACTTATCCCCTTCTAACTTTTTTTTTTGGCACTTAACCCCTTCAAAGTAACTGAACTTCAAACGGTCATAACTTCTTTGTCCAAAATCGAAAATATGCAAATTATATATCGATTTCGAGGTCTTGAAGTCAACTTTCTAATGAAACCAAAATCACATCATGATTCAAAGCACACAGAAAATTATGATCAAAACGGTCTTTCTGTCTACCATCCCTTACTCTTTTGATCATAACTTTCTGTGTGCTTTAAATCGTGATGTGATTTTGGTTTCATTAGAAAGTTGACTTCAAGACCTCGAAATCGATATATAATTTGCATATTTTCGATTTTGGACGAAGAAGTTATGACCGTTTGAAATTATGACCGTTTGAATTTCAGTTAGTTTGAGGGGGTTAAGTGCCAAAAAAAAAGTTAGAGGGGGGTAAGTGTACGCGAGGGTTAGTTAGAGGGGGGTAACTATAATTTGCCCATGAATCTATATACGGAGATATATAAATGTTGCAATACTAATTTCTCCGACATTATTTATCAGTCATCCACCCCTATTTTAAGCAACATTCAGCAAGATCGTAGCTTATAACAGAGTTTATATATATTCTAGGAGCGATGCTATAAACACAATAATAATTTGCACAACACGTACGCCATCAGGTATTGAAAAACATCAATCTACACAATTAATTACGAATAAAATAGTGCCATGTTAATCTTGTAAAAGAAGTTGTGTTCATAAACTTTTCCATATTCTAGTAGAGATGCTTTAGAATTCTCATCAGAATCAAGATCTAATTGCAGCTGATTGATGGAGAAATTTAGAAATTAATCAATTGACTCAATGTCCCTTGGCTCTAGAACGCTTTTCTGATTTACTTATCAACAAACATTTGGTTTTGTCAAAAATAATGTCAATAAAAAAAAAACATTTGGCAAAACGAAAATAAAATAAGGGGTTCTTTGGGCTCACTTTTTAGTGTCATTTTGGCCTTTTAGTTTTTTTTTGGTAAGAAAGAGTGGTTTCAAGGCCAGCTTATGCACACAATACGACTAATCTCTCCAGCCCCCCACCAGCCTTTATTTTCTCTTAATTATTATTAGATTTCGATCAAATTTTTACATCACATCATTCGTGTTGACTAGAGAGAAATACTACAATCTTTGTAAGTCTCTTTAGTTTCGTCCTTAGTAAAATTTTCAACTTTAATTTATAGGAGTATTTTTATAGAAAAATTTAACCCGAATTTTAATGAAAATGAGGAAGAGAAATCAATTAACCTAAATGAACGATGCCGTGACAAATGGCTTAAGAGCCGAGGGTTAAGCCGAGTAAAGCTAACGGAGCCGAGAAATACTGAAGGAGTAGCTAGGGGGTGGAGGGTAGAGGATAGTGTGGGTGGTGCTTTTCTTTTCTTTTCTTTTTTTTAGGAAGTGAATCCTCCCTGATATAAGTTTTGGACGGGAGCGGCCACTTGAAATTTTAACCGTCTAATGCTGCAATCGATAGTGCGACTCTTCTGAATTCTTCTCGCGATTGATGAGTCTTATGAGCAAATCCGAACAATTAATTTTTTCAATGTGCTGTTCAGATCAGGACTATTTCCTCCGGTCCGAGAAGTTGGACCGGAGAGAGAATCCGGAACCCTCTTTTTTGTAACGGAATATCAAAAATGCTACAGGTACCGAAATTGGGGGACCGAAATCGGACCGACGGCCGCCGGCGGGCCGTCTCCGGCCACCGGACGGCCGATCCGAGCCGTCCAAAAATTCTAAAAAAAAAAACCGAGGGGGCCCACGCGGGAATCAACGTCATCCGAGGTGTGTAGGGTGCTTGATCGGAGCACCCCTTTTCGTGTGTATATGTGTATATGTGTATATACACACGAAAATGGGTGCTCCGATCAAGCACCCTACACACCTCGGATGACGTTGATTCCCGCGTGGGGCCCCCTCGGTTTTTTTTTTTAGAATTTTTGGACGGCTCGGATCGGCCGTCCGGTGGCCGGAGACGGCCCGCCGGCGGCCGTCGGTCCGATTTCGGTCCCCCAATTTCGGTACCTGTAGCAACACTCACGGAATATCACGTGAAGCCGTTCCCAGAACACCTGACCAAACGGGTAGCCCACATCGTGAAGATCCATCAGTGCCAGCGGGGACCACCACATGGGCCTGGGCCCCATCAGCCTCTGCTCTGCTGTTGTGTTCGTACCACTAGCCTTCGCTGTATTAAATTCTTTCTCACGTGTCGAAAGCGATGTTCATCTCTCTCTCTCTCTCTCTCTCTCTCTCTCTCCTCAGAAAGGAAGGCAGCCACTTCCACAAAGTGGTGAAATATAGGAAAGCCCACCGTACCCATTGGGGGTGCGTGTGGTCCTCTTCCAACACGTGATTGGTTTTAACACAACTCCACTAGAGAGAGTACATATCGATGGTAAACTCTCTCGACTAGTATCGATGATTATGCGGGACTTATATTGGAATCACGTAAATAATTTGAGTCGTTCGTTAATGATCTGAGTAATTGTGAGGTGCTTAATAAAAATGTCTAACTTTTAGATCAACGTATTGAATTATGAATGAAAAATTGATTTTAGGTGTGGTACTTATAGTTATTCAATTAAGCTGATTTTTTTAAGACAACTTGAAAAACTATTTTAAAATAATAAACTGTTCAAATTACTTGTGTGGAATATTGGAGTTGGCCCCACACAGCTATTGGTACCAGTAATCTTTTCGGATTTTACTCGAGCGTTTTAGAGTACCTTTTAGATTTTAAGTTGTGGATAGTAAATTATAGATATGTTCATTATAGTGAAAATTTATTGTTTGTATACTATGTACAGAGTAGATTTTATAACAATGTTTTCTAGTTTCAAATCAATCAATGTCCAAAATGATCCTCCATTAGTGATTTTTGGATCCTGAACCTTGGGGTTTGGCTCCTTTAGAGCGCGAGGTCTAAGGTTCGACTTCTATGGATAAGAGTTTGGCTCTTGTACATAGTAATTTAATCAATACTAACATACTAGCATCATATCGTTCGGGCAAAAAATAAATGTGTGTTTTCAATTCGGCATTCTTCGGTTGATTTCTGATGCAACAATATTAATTGTGACAGAACGAATATGGTCTGCCCTTCGAATAAATGCTGATTTATGGTCTGCCCTTCGTATGCTAGTGTGTGCTTGTTAGTGTATTTGCTTTGATGATTGAATGTTTTCTCTGTAAACATTGTTATGTGGTGTTCCGGTTTACCCCCTTAAAAAATATTAAGTATTTATTTGCAATTTTTAAGCTTAAAAATAACAGGCTTATTGAAATCAAGAAATATCAATATGGATCTTGTTTGACAGATCTCATAGAGATCTATCAAAACTTGCAAAAAAAAAATTTGAAAAATTATTTTTGTAAATCCATTATTTTTAAGATTAAAAATAAGTCCTTATTTTTTAAATACATATTTTGGAATGTGGAACGGGACCTTAGTTGTCCTGTTTTTCTTGCTTACTCTTATGCTTTGACACCGACCGGTCGAAATTTTTTCCTGCATGTTGCATGAATGAACATGCCGTAATTCATTTTGTGCTTGATGCTTAAGAAGTCGGAATGGATGAGGTCTTACAATAGTTAGATTGCTTGTCAATTGAATGGAATTGAAGTCCACCTTACAGTGTTGTTATTCATTTTGTGCATGACGCTTAAGAAGTCGGAATGGATGAGGTCTTACAATAGCTAGATTGCTTGTCAATTGAATGGAATTGAAGTCCACCTTATAGTGTCGTTATTCATTTTGTATGTGACGCTTAAGAAGTCGGAATGGATGAGGTCTTACAATAGCTAGATTCCTTGTCAATTGAATGGAATTGAAGTCCACCTTACAGTGTAATCTGGGAGCTTATTATTGAAGTTTGATGCCTAGAATTGAAGGTTAATTTTAAAGGGAGAAGGAAATGTGAAGTATCGCTTCTTGCTATTTTCATCATGTTTGTTGTTGTATCTTCACTGTTTTGCCTAATATTTTGTTAATCTAAATCCTTTATCCTGTTTTGCTATGCCTATTGTGGTCAATGACTAGCTAGGTTGCTCAGATTTTACATAATAGCTAGCTAGCTTGTGGAAACTGAACTAAATCATGTATAGAATTTCAATGGATGCCGTTGCATTTTTAGGATTCTACCAATTCCCTTCTTTTGACCCCATCTAAGGGATGGCACTGCTGGAAGTGTCGCCACGCGTCGTTTGGAGAAGTAGATATAGCTAGGGTGAGCCTTTAGGTGATCCATTATAATTCCGGGAACTCCATATTTGGAAGAATATTTGAGGTTCTGCTCCATGTAAGAGAAAACTGCTTTAAACCTATATCATCTATGCAACGAACCCCACGTTACCGGTTTGGAGGAGCAACTTCATCGAATTCGCTCGCCGTGTCATGCTCGTGAATTATAGGTTCTCCTAACATTTTGGTGTTAGTTTTGTGGGAGGTGTGTTTGGTCTCAACTTATACACCAGACCACACGAGTGAATTCTTCAATTTGGGTTTGGATTTGCCCAATCACTTGTTGGCGCGCGTTGAAATTCCTCTTGCGAAGGCTTTGCCTTCAAAGGTTCGATTAGGATTATGGGCCATCGGGAAGCTAGACAACTTATTATGCCTAAATGACCTAATGCAATGATAGGACTATGAACATAAGAGGTGGCAGCAACTTAAATTGAATTTAATGCAATCTAAGGACCCGTTCCGCTAAGGTTTTACGAGTCAGGTGATCTTTCTCTCACAATACATCACCTTTAATTCAAAAAATTTATAAGTACTTACTTCCTTTAGCGGAACGGAGCCTGAGTTCACTAGTGTGTGATTACCAGAAAGCATAAAATGGGACTTTAAATTGAATGACGTGAAAGAGTTGATGCCTAATGTGCATAGGACAGCAATGATCTTCCCAGCTGCAAGTTATTCTCGCGCAGGAATTTCATCAAACACCATAAATGGAGAATTTTATGACTTTTAGGCCCCGTTTCAGAACACCTTCTTAAAAAATAAGTACTTATTTCACATTTTCAAACTCAAAAATAATGTAAATGAAAAATAATTTTTCAATTTTTTTTGCATCGTATTAAAGATCTCAATGAGATCTATCAAACAAGATCCATATTGCATATTTTTAGATTTCAATAAGCCTATAATTTTTGAGTTTGAAATTGACTTCTTAAAAAATAAGGACTTAAAACCCGTTTTGGAACGGGGCCTTAAGCTCTGATTCCAGTTAATGCAGTCTTGGGCCAACGAATATGCAATATGTTGGTCCAACCAGCAGAATGTCCTAGATTCAGCCGACTTCTTTAAAATTCTGCTTGATAACAGATGACGCATCAAAAATTGAGTTAATTCTAGGCCAGTTCTAATGTTGGATTCCATAGCCCACTAAGTCCTACGGGGTAAAAGTGCAATGTTCACTAAGTCTTTTGGTTGTATTTTACTTCTTTACCCCACTTTAAATAGCAACAAATGAACACAACCCATCATTTATGGTTTCAAATAAATGCAGCCCACCCCCCCCCCCCCCCCCCCTCTCTCTCGCTCTCTCTCTTTCTCTCTCAGCCCCGCCACCACCGGTTACTCCTTTGCCGATCTTAGCCACGCCATCAGCCACTCCTCCGCCGGTCTTAGTTCCACCACCAGCTACTCCTCCTCCGGCCGTTTCACCCCCGCTGCTTCCATGAAAGTCGATGCCTCCGCCGCCACCTCTGTCCGCCGCCTCCGTCTGGAACTGCAATCGTTGTTCTTGTCGCGGTTCACAAATGAATGCCCTATCTTATCATTTTAGGGTTTCAAATCTCTCAGCCCATCCCTCCACCACCACCCTCTTTTCAACCAGAATCACTCCGTCCGGAGGCGGCGTGACGCCATCCTTCCACCTGCGCGTGACCGCCGGCCACACGATAGCGACCGCCTTCTCCATCTCCACCTTTCAGCTAACAGTGTTAATTATAAATTTGGATAAAATTTAACACTGTTAATTATAAATTTGGACATAATTTAACACTGTTAATCGTGGCGGTAATTAACGCTGTTAATTATAAATTTGGACAGAATTTAGCACTATTAATTATAAAATTTAGATAGAATTTAACATTGTTAATCATTGCGGTGGTGGTAGTGATGGTGGAGTGGTGGTATATGAGGTTATATAGGCCAACTGTTAATTAACATTATTAATTGTGATGTAAATTTATATAAAAATTAGCACGATTAATTTAGAGAGGAACTGACATTGTTAATTTAGATAGAAATTAACATTGTTAATTGTGGTGGTGGTGGTGGCGGCAACGGTGTGGTAGTGGTGATTATGGTGGCAATGGTGGTGGCGGCGTGGTGGTGATGGTGATGGTGGAGTGGTAGTGGTGGTGGCGGCGTTGTGGTGGTGGAGGTGTAGGAGGTTGTATGGGTCGACTGTTAATTTAGACAAAAATTAATGTTGCTAATTGTGGTGGCGGCGGCGGTGGTGGAGACATGGCGATGGCGATGGCGATGGCGATGGCGGCGTGGTGGTATGGGTGGTGGCGGTGGTGTTGGTGGCATGTTGGCGACGGTGGTGGCGACATGGTGGCGTGGTGGTGGCGGCGGTGACGGCGACGTGGTGGTGGCGGCGGCGGCAGTGGGGCGGTGTGATAGTGGTGGCTGGATCGTCTCTTTCCAATCGCTTTTTTTATGAGGGGTATTTTTGTCAACAAAATAATAAAAGAGGACTTACTGGGCTATAGGCTCTTTGGGCAGGATTTAGTAGGCTATTTTTCACCCAAACAAGACCGGCCAGGAAGTTCCCCTAAAAAATTTGACATAAAAACTACTCCCTCCGTCCTTTTTTAAGTGTCCTGCTTCGTAACTCCAACTTATTAAAAAGACATCATCATTACACCTTTCACATCAACTTTTTTCTCTACTTTCCATACTTACCCATCATCATTACACTTTTACTCATTAACTTTTCAAAATGAAATCTACTTTTAGGGGCAAAATAGACAATGCACCAACTTTTACCCCCCTAACTTTACAAAATGAATACTTATTAAGGGACAGCCTAAAATGGAATACTAGACACAAAAAAGGGACGGAGGGAGTATAAAATACATATATATACCGATATACATATATATAAAATACTTAAGATCTTCTACATAGCCTCGCCCTCTCGCTCCCGTTCCCGCTTCGCTAATCGCTATGAAGCACGACACTCCATAAAGGTGGTTCTATCCACGTGTCAGATACGGGGACACGCCAAAATATGTATTGGACACGCCACATGATGCGTCACTTAATTTTTATTAGTTTTTGATAGAGGACATAGAGGGGTTCAAACTATAATTTTTAAGTTTTTAAGGGTTAATATGCTATGAATCAAAATATACTAGTATCTGTTGTGTTAAGTTTGGATGACCAGAATTTTGAGTAAGGATAAGAATATGATTAATGAGAATCAAATTCCTATGAATTTTTTGAGTTGGAATATGAATAGGATTATCATCATTATGAATCAAATTCCTAAGAAATTGGTACCTGGAGTAATTTCATTTCGATTTTTAAGTTAATTCAATAATAGCAAACAATGAATTTGGAAAATTTTCAAAGTCAACATTTCCATTTGTTATTGATTGATCTGTAACGACCCAGATTTTTGGTAAATAAAAATTTCGTTAAATATTTAAATTTTATTTTAATTACTTGAATTTGTTACAAAAAATTTCTTTTTAATTTTTATAATCCGATTTGAGACTTATAAAATTATATCTTTCACGCCGAGCAATCTAGTCATTTTCTAAAAACAAGTATGCTTATAAAAAGCACTTGTATATTTTCCTAACGAGTTAGATAAAATCTTTAAATTATATTTATTGGCTAGAAATCCTACTTGGCAAGTAGAGTTAGTTTCCAACCGATTAGTTGGAGGAACCGGACCACTGATTCACCTAGTTCCATTACCCTAACCCTAATTGGACCTTTTAAACCATCTTTGAACCTTATAAACTCCTCCAAACCCTATCGGACCATTAGACCATAGGAGTAATCATTTTACTCCCATGACAAGTCATTTCAAATCCTAATTATTACCAATATTCCTTTACCTCTTGGTCCATAATTGTTAGGAAAATTTTTATCCCTTGGTTGATAGACCTTTGACTTGCCAAGGTTGACAAGACTATTCAAGCCCGTACCTACCTCTTTTATTCTTTATCCATTGAGTAATAGGAACTAGGAAAATTATGGTCCATTGGATAATAGCATGACTTGACTACCCATCATTGTACTTTAGACTTGTCATGTCATGAATAGTGTGACATGATTACGTATCTAGTGGATAATAAAACCTAGGAAAGTTAGTGACCATTAGTTAAAGCCATGACATCATAGTACCTTTGACTTGTCATGTCATGAATAGTATGACATGATTGTTTATCTATTGGGTAATAGAAAAGTAGGGAAATTATTACCCATTAGTTCATGAGGTAATTAGAAGTATGTGTATCACTGTACTTATCCCAACCCATATGCCAGTGTACTTTCCCCAACTTATAGGACAGTATACTTCCCCAAATCTATGTGTTGTCCTATCTAGAATAATCTTGACGTCACCATCACCTTTTACCCTTTGGTTAGTAATTGCTAGGAAAATTTGTATTTCTTGGGTAATAGAAGTTAGTCTTGCGAATGAAAGCCTAGATTGGACCAGACAAGTCATATAGGAATCTTGCACCATGGGAAACCCTTATTTTGCTTCTAAAAGAAGTAAGCCTAAGCCTAGTCACATCAGCCTTACTTACCATCAATATCCCCTGGATAATAATTGTTAGGATAATTTTTACCCCTTGGATCATGGAGGTTAGATTTGCCAAGGTGTACATAAACTTGACAAGACTAGTCATACCATAGGAGTAATCATTTTTATTCCCATGTCTAGTCATTTCAAGCCATAATTTTCACCAATGATCTTTTACCCATTGGTCCATAAATGTTAGGGAAAATATTATCCATTGGACAATAGATTCCCATGACTAGTCATATCAAATTATTACCAATATTTCTTTGTCCATTGGACAATAAATGTTAGGAAAAATATTATCCCTTGGACAATAGATTCCCATGACTAGTCACATCAAATTATTACCAATATTCCTTTGTCCATTGGACAATAATTGCTAGGGAAAGTTTTATTCATTGGGTAATAGCCAAGCTTTGGCTATAAATAGCCCTCCCATACTTCATTTCAACTCACACCAATCCTTCCTCCACCTCCTCTCTAGAAAATTTAAGAGTTCTTGCTTGTTCTTGCTTAGTTCTTCCTTGTTCTTGAGTTTTTCTTGTGTTCTTCAAGAAATTCATCCATAGCCGCCACTAAACCGCCACTCAACCACCTTTCGATCCATAGAGTAGAGTAGTGTTAGTCAAGAAGAAGTTTCGAGAGAAACCATTCTCTTTTGAAGCTCCCAAAGGCATACCGTAGGAAGTTACTCCGCCCGATAGCCGACTTGCCTTTCATAGTCATCACTGCCGCCAAGAAGAACGGTAGATTCTCCCTATCTACTACTCCTAATTATATGTAGTGCATCCTTACTTACTTATCTCGAAGTATTTGTATTTTTGATATTTAAGATGGTTATGAGTATGCATATATGAGTTACTTGTATTACTTGTGGTGTGATAAAGCATAAATGATTTCACTCCAAGGGCGTCCGTACATGTGGCGTTGTGCTTTGAATAAGCATAAGTGATACACTCCAAGGGCGTCCGTACATGTGGTGTTATGCTATAAATGGTATTGAGTTGGATGATCTTGTTAGAATGTTTCATGCTTACTTTTGTCCTACCGCGGAGTCTTTGCATGTAAACGAGACACGAGAACCGAGAAAGTAGAAACATGACACCTATGGTGTGGTTAATGAAAGGGAATGTATTCCGAGGATGGAAATATTTTGAAACTACATAATGACCGGTTTTGGATGGCATTATGTGAGTTGTGTGCGTGTGTAAAAGTAAGATTTGTGAAAAACCCAATGAGAACCCGGAGCGGCGGAACCGAGGGTTTAGATTTGTGAAAAATCCAATGAGAACCCGGAGCGGCGGAATCATTGTGGGATTACTCGGGAACCCGGAGCGGCGGAACCGAGGGTTTAGATTTCGAAAACCCCAAATGAGAACCCAGAGCAGCGGAACCATTGTGGGATTACTCGGGAACCCGGATCGGCGGAACCGAGGGTTTTGAATTGTGTGCGTTTTCATGGGAACCCGGAGCGGCGGAACCATGGTGAGGTATGGCTTGGTTATCCGCGGTACGGAGCCAATGCTGATGTGTGCCAATGGGAACCCGGTGCGGCAGAACCATTGTGAGGATACTCGGAAACCCGGAACGGCGGAACCGAGGTTGGGTGTGTTAAACAAATGATTTTTGAAAGATGGATTGGTATGTGAAAATGTTAACACGGTCTACGATGAGTCGCGTAGGAGAAACTCATAAAATCTTGGATACCAACAATAGTTATATAGCGATTGCGGATGTGTTATTGATATTGTCTTTTGTAACTGTGTATACACGTATCATGTGGAAATCGATGATTTTATAGCCTGTTGTTTGTAAGTTATGGGTTAGCGGGTATGAGATTATTCTGCTGAGCTTTTGTAGCTCACAGTGTTACCTTTGGTAACCCTGACATATTATATCGGTGGCGACGCTGGTATAATGTGTCAGACCTTGTAGATTATCAAGACGAACAGTTCACCTTGGAGGCTTTTTAGAGCTGAGGAGCTGGCTAGAATGGAGGAGCAGGTGGAGCTGTAGTTAGGAACCCTAGAACCCCCTTCATTTGTGTAAATATTGAACTCTTGTGGGAGTTTTGTTATAATAACGAGCCAGACTCCATTTGGTTTTATCAATAAAATATTTATTTAACGTACCCAAAATTGAGGGCGTTACATGATCTATGATTACCATAGGGTGAGAGAGGTATCAAATTCTCACTCTATTTAGGAATGCGATTCATGGTACACATTCTTATTTTTGTTTCTTCCAAACGTGATAATCATAGAAGTATGACATACACATTCTTATCACTGTCGCTTCCAAACATCCAAATCACAAAAGTATAACATCATATTCACATTCCTTCTCGTTTGATTCGGGGATTAGACGCTTGAGATTGGACTAAAAGCACCTAATCCCACTTTTTCCTTTGTTTGGTTCCCGTTTCGGCACCTGGATTAACAATATCAATACTATTTCTATCCTTATATAGAGGGGACTAAGAGCATCTCCAATCTTTATTCATTTTTCCACCCAAATTTGGGTAAAGATTTGGATTAGAAGCTTGATTTGGATACGACATCTCCAATGCTAAATCCATATTTTACTTAAATCTATTTATTATTTAATGGCACACTTGTAATTAATAAGTGACACACTTACAATTAATGAGAGTAAAAATAAGGTTTGAAAAAAATGAGATTTTTTTTTTTGGGGTCAAACGAAAATCCAGTCTTCCCAAATTTGGGTTAAGAAACGAGTAAAACTTGGGTAAGCAAATGGATATGACATTGGAAATGAGTTTTTAAGTTTTTTACTCAAATTTTGATTATGAGTAATAAAATTGGTAAGGATCGAATATGCTATTCTCTCCGTCTCTAAATAAGTGTTCGGCGTGCAAAATTAGGCCTCCAAAAAGATATATTTGTTTCGTTTCATTTTTTTTTACAAATCAATAGATAGCGATGAATTCTATTAGATTGTGAAAAAAATTAAGTTTTTTAATAAAAAATATGCATGTTTTGTAAAACTTAATTTTGCGCGCCGGACACTTATTTTGGGTTGGGAGAGTAAAATAATTCCGGACTAAAAAAACACGGAAGAAAGGCGCCCAAATTACAAAAATGCCATCAATTTAAATAAGCCCTAAAAAACTCATCGCTAACTTCTCTTCCGCTTCTGATAAAAAAAGAAAAAGAAAAACTTCTTTCCACTTCTCTGCGCCTCTCTCTCCAAACCCACCTCAAGAAATCGAAACCAGATCGTCATCTCTACGCAGGTAATCGTAACCGAAAATCGTCTATTCTTCTTTCCATCTTCGTTTTTCGATCTACACATCTTTCGTTTTAGATCCAAATACTAAAAGAAGAACTGAGCTCCTGAGGTTTCTTTATCTATTTCGTTTTCGAAGTAGAGACAGCTTCTTCTTCTTCTTTTTTCCCAGTTCTTCCTTCATCAGTTCCAGGACAGATAGTCTGGGACTCTTAATCCTTTAGTCCCCGAATCAAACGAGGCTTATTGTGTAATTTTGAAATCTACTTCGACAATCGGACAATATCAGTAGAATACTCCCTCTCTGGTTCGAAGCCCTAGATCGACTACAGAGAAGCGCGCTCTCTCTCTCTCTCTGACCATGAAACTCTCCTTCTCTATCCCACCGAAACCCTCTTCCAAAAAACAGCAGACAAACCTCAAGCCTTCCCCTACCTTCGCTGCCGCCGACCAAGACCCATCGAAACCCACCAACAAAGAGTACCTCACAGAATTCAACGCCTCCAAAACCCCATCCTCCGCCCAAAACCAACCCAACAAGCTCGTGATCCCCCCCATCCCCAACGAATACCGTCCCCACAAGAAGATGAAGAATCTCGAACTCCCCCTCCGCCCCTCCGACCGCCCTGACCTCCGCTTTGAGCTCGAAAACCCCTCTGCTTCTGATGCCGCTGACGGTGGCCCCCACATGTCCTACGGCCTCAACCTCCGCGACTCGAGTGCGGGTAATAATGCCGGAAAACCGGAATCTGTAGAGAGGGTGATGTTGGAGAAACTGAAGGAGGATCTGAGCAGGTTGCCCGACGATAACGGGCCCGATGAGTACGCCGACATGCCGGTGGAGGGGTTCGGTGCGGCGTTGCTTGCTGGGTATGGGTGGTATGAGGGGAGGGGTATTGGCAGGAATGCCAAGGGCGATGTTAAGGTTGTTCAGTATGAGAAGAGGACTGCTAAGGAAGGGTTAGGGTTTACTAGTGACATGCTGCCCGCTAATAATAATAGCGATAAGAAGAAGGGAGGAGGAGAAAAAGGGTTAGGGTTTTCTGTGGGGAATGTTGTGAGGATAGTTGGTGGGAGGGATGTTGGGTTGAAGGGTAGGGTTGTGGAGGTAGTACTCGGTGGTGGTTTTATTGTCGTGAAGCTTTCGAGGAGTGAGGAGGAAGTGAAGGTGAGGATTGGCGATGTGGCAGAGTTGGGTTCTGTTGAAGAAGAGAGATGTTTGAGGAAGTTGAAGGAATTGAAGATTCAAGGATCGAAAGATGTGGTTAGTGGTGATGGGGGAAGGACTAAGTTCAAAGACAGTCATAGAGAGAGTAAGGGTGAGGGAGTTGAGGATAGAAGGAAAGACGAGAAGCGTGGTCGAGAAGGAGGAAGAAGAAATGAAAAAAGAGAAGAAATGACCGGGACTACTAATCAGTTGCCTTGGCTTACTAATCATATTCGGGTTCGGATCATTAGCAAAGAGTTGAAAGGAGGGAGATTGTACTTGAAAAAAGGCGAGGTTGTGGATATGGTTGGACCGACTAACTGTGACATATCTATGGATGACAGTAGGGAACTGATCCAAGGTGTGAACCAAGACATTCTTGAGACTGTGGTCCCCCGTCGCGGGGGTGCAGTTGTTGTTTTGTATGGCAAGCACAAAGGTGCCTATGGAAACCTAGTGGAGAGGGACATGGACAAGGAAACGGGCATTGTCAGGGATGCTGACACTCATGAACTGCTTAATGTGCGTCTGGAACAAATTGCTGAATTTATTGGAGACCCGAGCTATATAGGGTATTAGTTTTTATGCAGCAACTGCCAGCATCTATGATGGGTTTTTCTTCGAGTTCAAGGTGCTTTAAACTCCATAGTGTAATTACACATATCTTTAGTGATTGAATGTTTCCATTGTAAACATTGTTAGTTGGTCTACCCTTCATATGCTATTGTGTGCTTGTTTGTGTATTTCCAATAATTATGGAACATTTTCATCGTAAACATTGTTAGCTGGGCTGTTTTCTTACTTACTGTTATGCCTTGAAACTGGGCAAAATTATTTAATGTTGCAAGAATTGAACATGCCATTGTTCTTTCTGTGTGTGACTCTTAAGAAGTCTGAACTGACGAGGTCTTATGATAGCTAGATTGCTTGTCAATTGAATGGAAATGGAAGTCAACCTTATAGTATAAATATGGAGCTTAATATGGGACCTTATAGTATAATTCAAGGGACTACTACATTACCATTACATTTGTAGGATTCTACCAATTCCCTTTTTTTGACCTAATCTAAGGGATGGTGCTGCTAGAAGCTGTCATAACGCGATGTTTGGAGAAGTAGATAGTGTGAGCCTTTTGGCAATTCGTTAGAATTCCTGAATCAAGCGGAAGGCATGCATCCGTTAGGGCAATCTCGTAGTTCGTATGGGGGGAGCTTTCCATCCCCATGCCAAGACAGTGCTAGATTGGAAGTTCAGGGCCCTTCCCGGCATGTCAGATGATGTGTTAGATTGAGGTCAACACGTACATCTATAATGACTAAACTGCAGCTATGTAATGTCATTTACCTGTTTCTTCTGTTCCCTGTAAGTGAAAACGGTCATCGATTACGTGCTTTAAATGACATTTAACTTAATGTTTCATGTGTCATAGACTCATAGGTTATGAAAAACAACAGAGGTAAATAAAACATGTATATAATGATGAAATTAATCGGTAACATTTCCTATTTGACAGTGAACACATGATTGGACCAAGAAAGTCTTATGATTTATCGACTAAAAAACTTTAAAAAGTACCCATGCAGGTAAGACATGTCTGGAACATTAATCAAACAACCATTGCCTTATCTTTGCCCTCATGAAGTGTATTACTTTGGACCTGTTTCACAAAAAAAGGAAATGTCCTTTGAGTTTAAGGCTATTAAACTTAATCTTCTTGTCCTCGGGCATAGGTTATTATGTGAGTTGATACTTTCTACATGAGTTGTAGTTATTACCATTTTTAGAGGTCGAATAGGTTATTATGTTGTAGTTAGTCATGCTGCTATGGCAATTTTAGCTCTATCGGACTAAGCATGCAGTATATTTGCTGAAGGAGGGGAAATTGGAATATTATTCGAACATTAGAGTTAGATATAGGTGCACCTTGTTGGAGGAACCACATCCGCGGAAACTTCCTTGAAAATGCAATACACTGTGTGTCAGTGTCCATCGAAACATCAAACAACTTTCATATGGGTGGTGTTGTAATAAAACTAAAAGAAAGCCAGAACAACCATTACGTTTATACAAAGAGTGTGTGTTTGAAAGGGCTCAACTAAAATTGAGCTGGACTATGAAATCTATCAGCATAAAATAGGATTCATAACAAACGCCTTACACACAAACCGAAAATTATGCAGTCTACTGAGCTTAAGTTTGCAAATCATAACTCTGTGCACATATTCCTTTCTCCACATGCACCACCACATGCTGCATTGAGGTGCCACCATCCAAGATTTCGTCTTTCTCTTCACCCTCAATCCATTGCTCTAGCCCCACCCACACCTACCCTTGTTGCTCCAATGCTCCTAGTTGGTAGATGTTATAGAACCGAGGGCAATCCAAAGGAGGTGTGGGCCCAGCTCATGGGATTAGCCATCTACCCTATGATGCTGTGTTTTGAGTGGCGGGAGATCTCTACGGTTGCTACATTAGCGTAGATGAGTTAAGCTATGACTTCTATAGCCCGCGTATGATCTGAGTTCATGTCAAGGGAGATGGCCATCAGATTTTAACATGTGTTAAGAGTGACCAGTGGAGTTCAAGATTCTGTTGTAGGCCGGACCAAGAGTGGGGTTTAAGGTGGAGTATGAAGATGAGGTGGACAGAGGGAAGGATATGGGGCAGCTTTGAAATTTGATATGGGCAGCTTGCTTGCCTCTTGTTGTGGTCATGATGAGGCCGCATAGCACTAGAAAGATGGGTCAGGTTGGAGCAATAGGATGATCTGGTGGTGGTGATTAGGACCCATCGTTGCAACAACAAACGTAAAATTGGAAACATGTTGATGTTGTTTTGGGTCTTTTCCTCTGCCCGTTGTACATGCAATAGCTTTCTGACCTTTAAAATCCTGTAGAGAAATATTTTCTTCAATCACATAGCAATCCAAAAAATTGATATTTTGATATTATCTTCTTTCTTTCAACCATAAAGTTCCCCTGTCCGATGCTTGAAACTTGTGTGGAGACATGGGATCTTTGTTTTGCATTTTGTTTGGATATTCATCTAGAAAACTTACTTAGCGATTTGAGTTCACAAAAAAATGAGGCATAAACCTGTCATAGTGTGCATGAAATTCCATACGACACCTTATAATACCATTATTAACCTTTGGCTTGATATAAATATATGGGAAGATATGAATTATGTTGATGTGGCAACATGTGCCTTGACATTGGAATTGTATGATTTGCACACTAGGATACATACCGGCACCTGACGTCACGAGTCTGTAACATAGGAATATGCTGAAAATTGCCATTCCTTTTTTTTATTCTAGAGTCTTATTGATGGATCACGGCTGGACATTGTTGTTTTTTTCCTTTAACCACTAGTACTTGGAAAAATGAGTCATGTACTATGTTTCTCAGTACATGCATCTATAATATGTTTAGGTTGACCATATAACCTGTGTTTACCTGTACTTGGGTTCGAAGTGATTATGAATTTCTCTAAGCCAGCCCAATCCGGTGAGTTAGTTGGCTTCACCTTGTGGTGGATTATTTCAGAATTGCTGCATTAGAGTCATGTTTCTGATGATTCTAAAATGTTAAAATACTTCGCCTTAGTGTGGGTCGGACGGGTCGTATTGCAATCACTTGCGTAGATCTTGTGTCTTGAATTATATGTTTTTCTCTGAAGTCTTAGGGTTCACTTTTTTTCCCTAGCTTCAAATGCAATAGGAAGAAATAGTCTTACGGATTTTTTTTCGAACTTTATGGTAGCAGGGTTCATGCGAACTGAAATGTAGTTAACTGATTGGTAATTAGGTGAAGAAAGCTTTTGTAACTTTTGAAATATATTCCTTGGGATGATGTTCGATTAGTCATGTCTCTCAGCTTAATTTAGTGATCGTGTTTTCTGCCTTCCTCATTTTATATTCATCTTAAAGTCTTTCCTGCTTGTATTTTGAATTATACAGCACGCAGCAATTTAATACGTAGTAATTTACTGACATGTATAAATTTGCTGAAAGGAGGCTTAATCACCATCATTGTCCTGATTGGTGCATCATGTCTAGAAGGAATGTTGAGTTACTAGGTCATTTATTTTTGGATTGTCCAACGACCTTGATTTTATGGCATCAGCTATTTCAATTGCCAACCATTTTTTGGGTTTTTGGACAAGGTTAGGATGAATTTGTCAATATTGATTTCTTGTGGCATAGAGTGTGGTACTTGGCGTCTTTTTGTGCTTCAATATCTATTCCCTTTAGGGGGTACCCTTTTTTTTTTGTTGCTATTACTAGCGATTGAAGGGTAGTGTGTGTTTTGTAGTTTTGTGATTGTGTTGTCCCATCGTATATTATCACTAAATAGATAACTCCCCACTAGCAAACGAATCACAGCCACGTAATAAGCGAGATGTTGCGATATTTACTGATCAATTGAACTTAAAAAAAAAAAAACCAGAGCAATAAGAAAAGGGTAGTTCAAATGTTCATTACACGGTCTGAAAACAAAACCAGCCAAATGGGACACCGCGCACCGAAGGAAAAGAATGTACACACCAGTAGCATAATCAGTAACAGCAGGGGTGGGAAACAGATCAGACATGGCTGGGAAAGGGGCGTAGGGTAGTATTAGAAATGAGAAAGGGAATAACAGCATGGGAGAGCCAAAGAAGAAGCAGCAGCAATCCATGTTTTCCTATTTCAATCCATCAAAGGAGAAACCCTGATTCCCCCCTTAGGCGTCACAATCCTCTTGGCCTCTCCATATACTAGAAAATAGAAATTATGTGCATAGCATGTATCAGTTGAAAATGTGGACAACCCCACACATAGGTCAAAAAAATTGAACTGCAATGCATTTAAAATTTTTTAGTCAGAGATGTGCTGGGGACATTGCAGGGACATGTAAGGAGTGCATAATATATCTAAAAGGTTTGGCAGGGTGAAATTGCTGCTCAATACTTAAGTACTTAGTGATTTTCGCTTTTAGACCTTGATAGTGTCAATATTATTTATGCTGTTAGTATTAATTACAACTTTAGCAGTTTAACAGAAATTGATAGGAATCATCTTTTTGCTTTGAGGAATTTATAGTATGTATGTTGATGTTGAATCGTACCCAATGTGTGTGTTTGTGTCGTGTCTGTATCAGTGCTTCTTAGGTTCAAGTCCTTTGATGACTTTATTCATTACCCTAGCAATTTCTCGAGGCTTCAAATTTTGTAGATACATGCATGACTGTGAAACCAATGAACTTTTTTATTCAGTGGCAATTCATGGGAACATTTTTTGTAGCGCTTCTATTAATAACAAGGGTGGGGAGTCTCTATTCATCCGGTTTGTTTGCTTGTAAGTCATATTTTTCATAATCTCACTGACAAGCCAAACGTGTTGTTCTTTCGAGATTTCTGAGTGCATTCTGTACTGTGTCTATGTGGAGATGCAAAATCTTTTCAGGAGAGTGGATGAATTGATAGTCATCTTTCTGTTGATGGTGCGTTTTGGTTATAGATCTAATGATTATATTCATGGGGAAGCATATGTGTTTTTTTCCCACTAATTAACCCGCTTGTATGTTAGCTTTAGCATACCTGACTTCAGAAACAGAATGTTATCCATTTAAGGAGATTGCAAACTTCTCAGAGCAGAAGTAACGAAGGCAATGTCGGACCATAGCCTTGGAAAGGTCTGTTTTTATGCAATTCTGTGTGTAATTTGCCCTATACGAAAAACAAACACTCTTGCTTTCATTTTAAGAATATTTGATCCATGAGTTTGGTTGAGCTTCATATTCATGTGAAACTCAATACATTTTCTGGTGCATATTCCATGTTATGGTTTGCTGGTAGTGTTCAGAGTTAGAGGTGCAGCTTTGGTAAAAGGTTTAGTTCTGTTCTTTCATTTTTACCTATGTTTTGGTTGAAGTTATATGCTGCAAGTGTTGGTATCACATTTTCTGGTAGTATTCCTAATAAATAGAGGTCAACGCATTATGCTTGGGTTCTCCATTTCGCCTTTTCCCACCGTTTTCAGTTGGGAAAACAATAATAGGAAACCGAACTTTTGAAACTATGAATGATGGAAAAGAGAAAACTGTTATAATAGCTTCGTTTAATTTTGTTTGCCTTTTTTTGTACATTACGATCCATGAACCAAATATAGCATTAAAGTTGGTGCTTTCATTATGTTTTTTGTTGTACTTGAGGGCAATAAGAGACTGATTCAACTATAGAGCTTATTAGGCTCCATTGATGAAACTATTGTTTTAGTGGTACTTGTATAACTAAGAGACTGATATGGGGGTTTCCAGTCTTTTCCTATTCTATTCGTTTTCATTTGGTTTATGTCTTTTGTCTGTGAGAATTTGATTGCATGGTTCTGAAATCTATTTCAATATGTTTCAGTATTACAATGATTGGAATGGGAGAGAGTTTATTTCTTAGAAATTTAGCCTTGTTGAACGTCCAGAAAATGTATCTGGTAAGCTGTTCGTAGACCAAGGTTTTATTGTGTAAGGGAAAATTCATCTCTAAAGTAAGGACTGTTATTTTGTATTGTGAAGTTATGTTCCATATACTGTTCTCTTTCTCAAATCATACTATATTATACCTGTTGATTGGTTTGGTAGCATCGTAGGAATTTCAAAATAGTAGGGTGTGTGTGTGCTCGCTTGTGCTCGAGCACTGGGGACCCCGTAGCGCTGAAGCTCACAGCAGAGGTGTAGCCATCCCAGAACAATGTTGTTTTGGGGCAGATAATATGATAGTCGTTTCGGTCCTATTATTTTCCAGAACGAGGAAGACAACACCGTTGACCTCCGCTATCAAAGCACCATATCACCTTGCAGACTAAGGACATCACCGGTTTGAACCGCTATCAAAGCACCATATCACCTTGCAGACTGAGGACATCACCACTTCAAACCGCCAATTACCCCGGCACCCTAGCAAACCATTAGATCCTAAACATCTTTGATCAGTAGCATCTAATTGTTCGAAGCACACCAAATTAGACCAAACACGCCACCACTGCCATCACCAAATCAAACCAAACCCACTACCAAATCAAACCAAACCCACTGCCACCTCCAAATCGGAGCAAGCCCACGGCAATCCTTGCCGCATCCTTGCCGCAAAATGCAACCTACTTGTCCATAATTTTGGGGCTTTTCTGGAATGTTGGGGTTTTTCTATTATTTTTTGTACAATTTTTTTTTGGAGTGTTGGTTGTTTCCATGACTGTGATTGGTTAAGATTGCTTTTTGAAATTTCAGGTTCACAGATGATTATCGATAATGCCAATTTACATATATATGTATACAAATTTAAATGTATGTAAGATGCTGTGATCGTTTCGGGAATACCTGATTTTGGTTTGTGTTTTCAGTCTTGCTATTGTCAGCCCGCTGGGCTGACAATAAACACACTAGAAGACAAGAAAAACACGTATTTCTGTGTACCTTTTATACCCTTTAATACACATTTACACACTCACTATTGTCAGCATATTGGGCTGATTTTAGAATTTTCCTTGTGTTTTTGCAGCCTATTAATACAAATGAACTGTGAGTTCAATGCGAATGAAGTGCGAGTGCAAAACTGTTGGGACATTATGCCTAAGTTAACTTTGTGGCCAGTTCCCATCTCCTATTGAACAGATTGAGCAGCTTCTACCAAATGTCTTCTTTTTTTTAAGCTCTACCATATTCAAAACATATTCTGATCAAAATTCGAAAAGCCAAATCAAAATGCAAAAAGTCAAAAAGTAGGGTAACCGAATAGGCAAACACCCCCATTATCTGCTCAAAAAAAAAAAACTGCTAAAAAATCCAAGTTTATGGACCTTTATGAACGACAAAAATGATTTAGAGAATTTGTTTCAGAACATCTTCAATTTGATTATGTTGTTAACAGTATCTGATTCATTTGATTTTTCAAAAGGGATTTTCTATTTGATTGAGCTCCGTAAAGTGAACGTCTCGGATCAAAGTTTTAGACACGAGCCCTGTTGTGCCACCAAAAAAGGTCATAATGCATTGGTCGCATTCTCTTATAGGTGTACATCAGTACTTGTGCTAGAAATTGCACTAAAACCAGCAGAAAATCTTGTTAACAATGCACTCGCAAAATCTAGACGACATTCATGTACAAAATCTCTCACAAGTTTTTAACCCTATGATTTCCTTCTGTGCTGTACTTTCTTTCTGTTCCTTTAGCAATAGAACATCACACTCTTCACCTTCTCCTTCAATGCCGGTAGTGGACGGAAGCAAGGACCGTTTGTTCTGGTGGTACGCATTGAAGCATTCTCGTGCACGTGCGGTTCCATGTAGAATCTTGCCCGGTAGGCCGCCAGATGAGCATAATATGCCGGTGGCACTGCAATGAAACGCTTAACACTAATTAGATTCAATTGTGCTTTTGCCTAAGAAATATTGGATTTTAACTGAATAAGCAATCGAAAATGCCATATGGGCATGTCAACTGAAAACTCAAAAACGAAAACAACGTACGCACTACCGTGCACGCATTTTTTCAAAACACGTTTTGGTTGGAGGGTTGTTGGAGGGAGGAAATGGAAAACAGAAATGCGAAACGCAGAACAAAAAGTTTTAGCAAACAGGGGAAATGAATAGAAAGGAAAATGAGTTATGAATGCACAGAGGCAAACTCTTGGCTCTACCATGAGTAGACTACATTTCTGTAGACAAAAAGAGTTAGTAGAAGATTACCAAGTGAAACAGATCGAGTGCACCGAGCATAGCTGCAACAAATAACAGCACATAGATTAATCACTGCAAAAGGAGGAGATGCCATAAAAGCATCAAAAGGGCCGATTTCTTACGTGTAACATAAGTTGTTTGTCAACGATTGGATCTCATCCGCACTAAAATTGTTTTCGTCCCAGAGAACATGATAATGAGCTGGTCTACTTGTTCCCTGAAAAATTTATAATCGAAACATCTCAAAAGTTCGTGAAGACCCGATTTAACAAGATCGATGGAAGTATGGTTAGTAGCATCATACCTGGATCCCAGCATGACTGCATAGGTAGAAGTCAAATTCGGTAGGATGACAAATTTTGGTATCCACCACAGTACCTACACTCAGTAACATCTCAAAAGTTCACATCTCCTAGTTTCTATTTAGAGTAGCAAAATTCAGTTGGTTATAAATACAAAGAAGCAAGGACATGGTCACATGGTAATGTGGTACAGACACGACACGACTTGATAGAGACACGTGAACATGGCATTGATCAATAAATTAGGACACAAACACCTCCAAGACACTTGAATGCAAAAATACGTGTTATAGGTACTTAATACAAATTCATAGGTGAAATCATTATGTTGAGTTAAAATACTAGCCAGGTACAAAAATAAAATAAAGTGATAAATAAGTATTCAAGAATTAAACATACATGAAAATTTGACCTGCGCTAACTTTAAAAAAAATAATAATTGTGATCTCTTAACTTTTCGCTAACATGTCCCCATCCTACTAAAAGATTTAATGAAATAACCGACACACATTTGGCATGTCTGACACATGACAGACATGTTCATGTCACATATGCGCAGGATCATAATATGTGAGGTGGTAGATGTCTGTGTGATTCTTAACTTACTTAATACTTTTCATTCACTAGAAAGGCCGGAAGAGGTTTGCTAGCTCCTTGGTAGCTACAATATGAGAAAAGATCAATACCTGGCAAGATGTTGCCGCTCTTGTCAGTGCTACTTTTGTCGTTGTGGTTGTTTGCAAAGAGCCGTGTGTGGTGGCGCTTTTGGACAACAATGAATGTCACTGGAGGTTGATAACTGGGTTCCAGTGATGCACAAGCCTAGACACAGCCAAATTATAAGCACAATAGTGTCGTGTAAATAGGTATTGCAGGGATTAAGCATGTGGAACCAACCTTGCGAATTGCATCGAGTTCATATAGTAGAACCTGGTAGAACTGCCCATCACTAACACCATCCCTACGTACGTATCACGGGGAAAAGGAGAATGGAGCATCAGTAAGAGCACATGGACTGTAGCTAACCAAAATTCTCATATAAAATGCAAATTAGAACCAATGTAACAACCAATGGGAATTTGGGAGGGAAGCTTGTCTATGGAAAAGTAGAGCGGAGTACCTGTAGAATATTATTCTCATTGGTTTTTGCCCAGTTGCCTTCTGAAACGATAGTAAAAGCTCTCTGCAGTTGCAAACTTCAAATTGTCATGTTGGGTTATGAGATGAACACACAATAAGCAACGGCTATGCTGTTTGGATTCTACAACAAGGACCACAACAACCCATGAAGGAAGGGATTAAGCAATGCAAATGCCGTAGGTGGAAGGGTATTCTTCTGAAAAATTGCTTGGGGAAGGAACCTAAATTTATTAATCAGACCACCTCAACTGAGTTGGGATAATATTCCATTGAAAGATTCTGACTATCTAAGAAATTTACTGCATATAAGCATATTGGTTGTAAAACAACACCTGATCCAGGGACAGAGTAAGTATGTTAGTCTGGGGGTGGCGAATGCAAATCGGGCAATGGATGTTTTACACATTGCCACCATCCGACCTCCTATCTGAGCTTCAAATGCTATGGCATGAGCACTGTAGTCCATAACCCTCAAGGTTCTCTTTTATACAGGATTGTAATTTATCTCAGTTTAGACAAAGGACCATTTTGAGAGTACCCATGCTTGATAGCTCAAGATTCCCTAATTGTGATACATATTTGACTTTTTTGCATACCTAATACGTGCATGTCGAACAAAACATGGAAGGCACAAATGTGATCTAGTTACTTTGATACCATGATATGGGTACATATTCACAAGTTTAGAGGCGGCAAAGTCATTGGAATTTGGAGTCTTAAACATGTACCTGATCATGCCTCCGGTAATTGTGCCACCCTTGGGATCTTGCCAAGTTTTGTACAAGTCTTGAATAAGTTCTTGACGATGAGGCTGTGCGCACACTAAACCAGCGTATTTTGTAACTTCTGGCCAGTCCTGAGAGGCTACAACCTGTACAAAAGTAAATGGGATGAGCTTAAAAACTAAATCAATTGAGAAGATTTTAGAAGTATAAAAAAGGTTTGATGTTCTTACAGCAGCTATAGATGGACTACAGTCCTCTCCAAACTCAGGATGAGTAACATCAGCTCCGAATATTATTGTCGGAATGTCACTTACTAGGGGAATTCTCCAACGTAAGGCGTCTAACAATACAGTATTCCTTCCTCCCATCTACAAGGAAATAAGAACATGAATTCAATCTTACAGAGAAAGCCGTTTTTGGTTGCAGTTTTCATAATGAATTTCCAGAACATTTTTTCAAATTCTTGTTTAGTTGACGATTTTCAGAACATGTTTTCTGATACTTTTATCAGACTGTACACATTCTTGAGAAAATGTTTAAACCATTTGGAACGTAAAATGAGTAAGGTACTCTAAAAGGATAAGTATTTTATACTTCCAAAGCAGTAGCTTATTTTAACAATTTGCTAAATTCATTCTAAAAACTGCTACCAGACAAAGTTTACAGAAAAATGTTCTGCCAAATTCATTCGGAATCCATAAGGTTAACAAGACACGAAAACAGAATAACCCGGTACATTTATGACATACCTTGACATTAATCTTAAGCGACAGATTAGACAGGTATTGTTTGCTGATCTTCAAGACATGTTTCGTAAGACAGCACTGAGAAATCAAGCCCAGCTCGGTTTCACAAATTCGTTTCAGATCACCTGATTTGGAAGAAACATGCTGAACTTTAGTCAATACTACTTGACATGGTTCCTAACATTTAGTACTCAAACCCAAACAATTTGTTCTTAAAACCGAATCGTCCTAGTTCATTAACTATATATGCAAGGATTGATGGAATCAAACAATTTAAAGTTCCAGATGTAAGGCACATGCATTTCCGTTTTTTAAGCAACAGAAAACTACATTGCACCTTTGAAATTATGATGGCTACATTACCCACATACCATACAAGGAGCCATTGTTGTCCGGAAGAATGGCAATAAGTAACTCTACTTCTTTCCCTCCAAGTTTATTTGCTGCAGCACTACATACATATTTCAGGGCCTTCTTTACCTGATCTGGTCTTGCTGGGTGGATAGGAATTACCGGCTCAAAGTTGAATTCCTAAAGATAAAGAAAATAAAAAAAGTAAATTCGTAAGCATGTTTAAAAAATCAGAAGTCATGTCGAATATGAGAAACAATCCACTCAACATGACAATAACTTGAAGTTGAACAAATTAAACACAGGCTATAGTTTACAGGATCAAAAAGCTTACCATGCCAGAGCCTTGGCACATCTTGATCAACTGATGACAAAAACCACGAACTGTGCTCTCTTGAACACTTCGTGAGAAGTTGATACAAGCCCAGTAATTTACGGTGCTTCCATTTATCACTTTCTGCATTATTGCAAGAAAATTACTTTTATACCTTTAATCGGCATGTTATACAGCTGTATACAAGTAAAATTTAAGTAATTTCCTCCTGCGGATATGTTACCTTATTCGTCATGTTCCACTGACCAACTTTAGGCAAAAACTCTTTGTCTTTTCCATTATCATTGTATTTCAACTATGAAAGGCAAAATGAGGGACAATGTTACAATCATATACTCATGAAAACTGATGTAAGAAGATATCAAGGAATTGGATGCCGCAGAGGACTTACCCATGGGGCTGGAAGAACTCGAGCTTCAACTGATGCAAGATTGTCATCTATACTGATGCCGAACTCCTTTGCATAAGGATCTTCATTATACCCACTTTGGTGAATTGTCTGAACATATACCAATTAGTGCCCATTAATTGCCTCCCAGTGCCAAACACATGTTTCTTCTGGGTTGGGCATGTCCGGTATTGATTTCCTTCTTCTTCATTCTCACTTCCCTTTTTTTTTTTTTTACAGGTTTTCAGAAGTAATGAATGAATGTATGAGAACGACTATCATTTCGAAGTCGTTTTCAACTTTCATGCGAAAACAGATAGGGTAATTAAAAAAAATCCTTCGTGGAATGTCCTGAAAATTTGATTATTCTTGGAAAATTCAGGCAAACACATCACCAAACATGTTTTTTTGTAATTCTGGAAAATGGTAACAGAAAGTGAAAAGGAACATACAGGACACTCCGCCCCTTAAAATAAAGGCAGTAGGCAACAGGGTTTTAGATTCAAAGGCTTTTATCAAAAATAAATGCAAACAACCAATTATTCGAGATGCCAACCTGCAATATTTCTGCTTCTTGTTCCTTAGGTCTTTGGCATGAGAATTTTAACAAAGAAGTTATCTGCTTATCATTAAGCCTTTTTGAATATCTCTGCCCCTCAACTATCTTGCAAGCCTGAAATAATATGGCAACAACCAGAGTTATTATCTAAGGACAACAAGCATATAAGTCACTTAGTTGAGAAATCATCGCAAGCCTACCTCCATTGGCAAATAGTTCACTTTCCTAGCACTTCCCACTAGGAGACAAGGTAAATGGGAATGTCGGATGGTAAATCCATACACCTCTTGAAAGTAATCAATAACTGATTTCATGTTCTTCTCCTCATCAACTGGAAAACTTGGGAAGCAGAATAATGCAAACCATAAGTACCATCAGAAGTGGTGACCACTGGTTCAAATGATCAAAAACTCGGCCACATTGTGCATTTGATGCCAAAGGTTGTGCCCATATGCAATCTACCCCACTTAGATACCCGTCAATGGGAACTATGGGGGGTGCATTGTTTGATATGACTACTGCCAAAGAGGGACAGATGATGGGAAAAAAATGAAAATTATGTTCAAGAAATGTACATGAGCTCCCTTGTTGGCTGGGATGTCAACCCTGAAATACGATACTTTCTTCGCGTGTTTCCCCTGTGTGTAACTTCAACTTTGACGCCTCTCAGGGCTTTCTTAACCTGACATCCACATAACCATTGGTCAGAACATGTGAAGATAATTGGTAAGTTATGTTATGAAGGGTGCAGCTAGCTAACTACTCACCATTTATAAATCTAATTTTTATATTCAATAAGTACGAAATATTCCAGGGATATGAAACAAGTCCTCTCAAGACATGAAAATCTTGCGCATTAAAAATTTATATGGTTTCACATATATCATCTTTGTGACCAAAGAGTACCAAAAGAAAAGCATGCGAAAGAGAATTAATATGGTAACTTTGTCTATGCACCTTTAGCTAATGTACCTTAACACAATCTGCATCTGATAGTGGCCTTGAATAAACATCTTTGCCCAAAACTTGGGCTACAAACTCAATAACCGGAAGTGGTTCAATGAATGCGGTTGCTGACATGTCTGAACAATAAGATACAAAATAGAATCTTTCAATTATTTATATATATATAAGCATCATGACATATTCAATCGATTGAATCAAATTAATTAGAACACCCATACCAATATTAAGTGACAACCCCATCTGCGTAGGTTTCACACTCTGGTAGAAGCCACGCCAAGACTGTAAGCCATTACCAAGAGGCTGAGGTCTCTTAATATTGGGAGAATAGAAGAACCTCCCAACCGAAACGTAGCTAGATGTAACAATTGAAAAGAATATCAAATAATTTAAATCCCGCATATGTTCTCTATTTCAATTAATCAGAAAACCAAGATAAATGGATATGCCAAAAAGAAAACAACAAAGAAAAATGAAGGAAAATAGAAAAGAAAAGTAAATGCGTGGAAATTGCACGCACCTTTGGCATGCAAGCTGCTTTAACACAATAGCAATTATCTTGAGCGCTTCTAGGGGAGTATCTATTTGTTTCCCGGAAACAAGTTCATGTAGTTGATGCATGCCAGCACGAGCTACAAATTTGATTGTCACTTTAAATTCCCGCTCCCTGACATAATTAGTTTAAAGTAAGCACACTCAAAACTTCACCAGTCCTACGGATTACATTAAGAAAACAAGTGCATAATCTCACACAATCGTCAAGATTATATACCTTATGATTCCTAATCCCTCATCTTCCTCAGCCAACGGTATCGTGAACTCTTTTGAGGTAAAAGGCAATACCCCAGCTATGTAAAGGGCTTCTCTTCCATCATAAACAGGTAGCCTTTTCCCCAAGTCAGTATCTCTATGAAGTTTCACCAGTTGTGTCATTACTGCTTTGTTCAATTTAGTAGAACTAACCTCTGGTTCTATGGTAACCTGCACCAAACAGTATGAAAGTAAGTTATTACCATGCCAAGCATTCACAACACTAAGCACATTCTGTTGTCAGGATCTCGTAAAGAAAACAACGAGAGATGCGTCTCGATCATGGATTTGCTAGTGGATTTGTGCACACCGGGACAAAAACTAATTTTGCACTTTCATTTTGTTATCTTGTTTCTAGTTTCCTCTGCCTTTTCCCTTTCATTCATATATGTCTCAACTAATCCATGAACAAGAGCATGAACTATAATGCAAACTTAGGCCGTTTTGTCCAGGATTTGGCTAAGGAAAATAATAGAAAATAAAAAATCTTCGCTTGTTCGCTTCATTATTTTCTTATATTTCCGTATACTAGTCCATAATGGAAACACAACTAAAAATATCCATATGACAAGAACTTACACTATACTGAGTTAAATCCCTCTCTGATATTTCCGCTAGAAAATGATTGGCTTTAACCAAACACTTGCTACCCATTTGCCCATACCCGGGCCTCCGGTGCAACACAATAATTTTGCTTGAAGGTGGAGATGGAAAACCGGTTTCCGCTTTGGCTCTCCTTGATTTCTTTCTTCCCTTGTTCCTCCCTTCACACTTCTTTGCATTGCATTCAGCAGAGCTCTCTGGGGCATTGTTTAGCAACTGGGAAACTGAATGCTGGTTCATTGATTCCACTAGAGGCCTCCTGGAAATGGCATACCTCTGCTCTGGGTCTTTGGGTTGCCAGTGGGGCATTTTGACAGTAACCTTCACATGTTCCATTTAAGTAAGCATCTTAATACTTGAGCATCATAATTTGAGATATACATAGGGGGAGAGATGACAGGGAGGAGAAACAGAGTGAAAACAAAATATAGCACAAATAAGTGTTTGAGAGGTATTGGCATGGCATTTTTCATGTGTACTCTTGAGAATCTTAAGAGGCTAAAAGCAGTCACTTTTTGAATGAATGGATTTGGTGGAAAAGAACAAAAACATTTGTTTTTTGTTTGGATTAATAAAGGAGATGACAAAAGATAAAAAATGAATGGTGATAACCCTCAAATCCTTTGCACTTAAAATCTCCTTGTACGTGTTTTATTAGTGGATTCTGAGTCATTGAATCATGTACGATTCTCACGTGGTTCAATGTCCCCGAAAATGCACCGGAACACAGGTATAAGGAGAAATTCAAGTACGGGTTATTCGGATGAAGAAAAATAAGGGTATGTTGGTTTTTTTAGAAGTTCTTTTTGACCATTTTCATACAAAACAGTGAGATTTAGCTAGAAACCATAACTTTTTCCCCTCCATCCAAATGAGGGATGGAAACATGCAAATGGATTAAGAGAGAATCAAATCCCAACAGTTACGTTTTTTTTCTTTTTTCCTCGTCAATATTTTGATTCTCTGAAAAGTTCAAGCAATAAAAAAGTGTAAGAGACATGGAGTCATGCAGATACCCATGGGGCCAAGTGAAGGCAGTCATTATCCAAATTAACAGGTAACAAAAAGTAAGAAACGAAAGTACATTCCTATGCTGCCACATTTGTTATTTTGTTAATGCAACTATGAATTTAGGAGACAAACAAGGAGATTGCAATAGCCGAGAGGCCTTTCCCCCAACGGCAACAGGGGTGCACTAAGGTGCTAGGAGTTCGGAGGTCATGAGTTATCAAGATTTTTATTTATGGGTTTGCAATAAACTCGAAGAATCGAATATGCTCTAAAGGCGAAAATCTGACTAAAGTGTCGGATACGTATTCCACATCCATAACTCAAGTTTCAATTGTCCGACTAAATAACTTAAAAGAAAGTCATCAAGAAAATCATCTTGACGACCATTCTAAAAAACTTATCCACGTGTATTGTAAAGCAAAGTGTCCCGCTATGTTAGATTTCTGGTCCGCCACGTCACGATGCGCCCATGCCTCGAGTGAATAATTACTCATACGTTGGAAAATCTATGCGTGTAGACACATAAAAATATTTGTGCATGCATCACTAGAGTTTTTTTTTTTTTTTTGTCTCTATTGAGTGGTGAAGAGCCAAAAAAAAAAAAACCCATTTGTCCCCTGCCAGTGCCCTCAGTGCCACTAACAAACTCGATCTTCTCTTTGTGGAGTGCTTTATTTTATGGGGATAGCCACAAAAAAACAGAGTGCCCTGCCCTAGATCATCTTTTTGTTGGTTCAACCCACTGGGTATCACAGTGAGGATTAAATGGACTTGTGGATCTTGCCAAATTCTTATCGCTTAATAGTGCAGCTTTGTAAGACAAAAAGAACAACCCTTTTCAGCTGCACGCAGGGGGGGCTTTAACTTCTTCCAAAGCCCACCCACAATAACACACAGGAGTAGTAAATATAGTATATAGGAGGCTACGAATAAATGCTAGGGGCACATCACTCGGCCACATTCTGACCATATCACTCTCACATACGTGTGGGTCTCACCCCTAAATGTGTGGAGCCCACATACATGTGAGAGTGATATGCCCGTTGCATTATTGAGCACACGACATTCGTAACCGTAGGTCAAATAAAAACTCTAAAACTGCACCTGTTTACACACTCACACAAGTGTGCAGGCTCCACACGGACTAATACGTTTGTGTGAGCCCACACACTTGTGAGCGTGGATGTGTAAATATGTGTGATTCTAGCATTGCTAGTAGGTCAAAATGTGTATATTACTCGTGGAAAAGTTAATTCTATTAAGAAGACAATTTTATCATAGTTATTTTGGGAAAAAAATGGAAGGACTATTTCGAAAATTGAATTCTTGGACACTTATTTAAAAATCATTTGATGACTAGTGCTATGGATCTGTTATTGTTAATCTTCTTCTTTTTTCAGGATTTTTCTGAGATAAACAGATTAAACTATTAAAGTCATAAAAATAGGCCCTGTAACTCTCCATCAAGTCTAGTCCAAAGATCCAAGCCTGGTCCATACACACATACATAGACAGCACTGTACATAGGGGAAAAAGGAGCCTAAAGTACAAAAATGGGTCCTAGAGAGGTATGTGTAAATGTGGCCAAACCAACATAATTAATGTATAGCTTCAATGAAACCTTCAATGCAGATCTGGGTATCATAATTCTCCTTTGTTCTAAAACAAAACAATGCATGAACTTTCATTGGGTTTGGTGGCTTAGGCGTTGTTCCTCTAGAAAAGATATGCAATTTTCGGATAAAAATATTAGTAATGTATTTTCGTGCATTGTTTTCCAAATTTCTTTGCATCAAATTAAACAACTAACTGATAACTTTAATTTGGTACTACAGAAAACAAAAAACAATTCTACATTGAAGTACTTCATTTTTTTTGTTCGAAAATTACACATCTTTATATACAGAACTATCCTGGCAGGACGGAGGGAGTAATATATTTCACTTAATTCGAATATTATGTGCTTCAACAACCTTCTAAAAGTTGTGAAGCTTAATCGTATCCATACCTACAAAAGATTTTCACTTGACCTAGCACCAGGACAGACATACAAAAAATATACAGGGAAACTTGGGTACAAAGGATTTGCAACTCTCCATAAAACATGGGGTCCAATCTCTTCTGTTCCGAAAACCTCTGTGTCTCTGTACTGAGAGATTTTTCAGCTGTAGGATTGTGTGATTTTCTTTTTTAATGTTTCAAATCTAATGGCCAGAAAATCCCTCGGCACAGAGTTTTTTGGCACGAAGAATCCTGCCTCATAAAACATTGGGGAAAAAGAGGCCTAAACTACAAAACTGGGGCAGGTTTATGAGTAGATAGGGCTAAACCTTCTGCAATCTAATCTTAGCTATCCACAAAACCAACCTTCCATGCAAAATGCAGGACTACTCTGTTTCTCCTCAAGACTATAATTCTCCTTTGTTGTCAAAAAGCAAGACACAATGCACGAACTTTGCTAGGGTTTTTTTTTGTGTGGCTCAGCCACAGGGTGTGTCAGCAGTAGTAAAAAACCAGCATTGATGATAGGCTCTGTTTGGTAGGACAATTTTTCAGGGAATTAGAAATGGGAAAAAACAGTCAAACTTTACCCTTTTGATCTCATCTCAGTAGCCTTTGGAATCTTCACTGTATCTCAGTTAGAATCTAGTCCATCAACCAACCAATTAGCTAACATGTTATTACCGACTGAGGGGGGAGGGTAACATGTTATTACCGACTGAGGGGGAGGGAAATCGTACCGCCGGCCGCCAGCGTGCCGTCTCCGGCCACCGGTGGGCCGATCCGATCTGTCCAAAAATTCTAAAAAAACCCCGATGGGGTCCACATGAGAATCAACGGCATCCAAGGTGTGTAGGGTGTTTGATCCAAGCACTCTTTTTTCGTGTATATACACGTATATACATATATACACGAAAAAATAGTGCTCGGATCAAGTACCTTACACACCTCGGATGCTATTGATTCTCGTGTAGGCCCCATCAGTTTCTTTTTATAGAATTTTTGGACGGCTCGAATTGGTCGTCCGGCAGCCGTCGGTACGATTTCCCTCCCCCTCAGTCGGTACTTATATCTTTTTCCTGTTATCAACCCTCCTAGTTGTTTGTTTTATTCGACTGTCTAAAAATCCTTACCTTTTTGTTTTCTTTTTTCAGAAAATGAGATTGAATCTTGACGCCTTCGGAATATCTTGTTATCACGACGTGGAGTCCAGTGGTAAGTGTGGAAGTAATGCCCGAACAATATTCAAACTATTCTAAAGTTGTGGACAATTACTAAACGAGTTCATATTCTTTTTCGCTGGTGGGTGGAAAATGTGGAGTTTTCGCCATCACCACTGTCGGTCTCCACTAATCGTCTTTTGTTGTAGTCTGAACCTTTAATTTTATCTTGTAGAAACCGGGGAAGGAGAACTTGCTAAAAATCAACCCAATTGGAATAGGCATATCAAAAAAAACTGTATTTGGTTTATAATATGACCAGTTTGATACCTTCAATAATTTTTTAAAGCTACAACGTCCATGACAATCATTCTTATAAATCAAAATTTAAATTTTGATATAACTCTCGCTTGCTATCTGATCAAGATGATTTTCAATGTGGATGTAAATAAAAGGCAAAAAGGAAAACGAAAATCCTATTGGTACCGATGGTACCGTAGGGAAAATACACCGACGGCCACTGGACGGCCGTCTTCGGCTACCGGACGGCCGATCCGAGCCGTCCAAAAATTTTAAAAAACAAAACCAAGTGGGCTCACGCGAGAATCAACGGCATCCGAGGTGTGTAGGGTACTTGATCCGAGCACCCCTTTTTCGTGTATATACATTCATCTATATATGTATATGTGTGTATATACAATGGTGCTCGAATCAAGTACCCTATACACCTCGGATGCCATTGATTCTCACGTAGTCCCACTCGATTTTGTTTTTTAAAATTTTTGGACAGCTCGGATTGGCCGTCCGATGGCCGGAGACAGCCGTCCAGTGGCCGTCGGTGCATTTTCTCTACGGTACCATCGGTACCAATAGCAATACTCAAAGGAAAAACCAGTCGCGCTCTCTCTACATATACAGTGTGGGATTTGTCGGCAGAAGGAACCGGAGGACAAAGCTTGGGCGTGGGTAGGGGCCAAAGTGAAAGCCCATTATAGGCCAAATGAAAACGACGGGACGCTGCAGGGTTTATTCTCCAAAACCAGCTCCATCTGCTAGTACACTTCGCTCTACAGTGGACTAGTACAAAAGCAGAGCACAACCCCATAATGCGGTACTCCCTTCTTACCCCGTTCTTTTTTTGTCTCTCGTCCTATTTCAACCGGATAAAAAACTAATAATAACACTTGTATTGGTAATACTGTTTATATGTAATATGGATCTCGTTTGATAGACTCTTTTAAACGATGTTTTTAAATCACCTAAGAAATTATAAATGACAAGATATAATCAATTGAAAAGTGACACGGACTTTCGAAAGGAACTAAAAAATTGGGACGTAGGGAGTAGTTTTTATTCATTCATTTTTTTATTTATTGGTCATAATGCGGTTAATACCCAAACCAGAGTGTTTATTGCTAGAGCCATACATTAATTAGGAAAATTATTCAATGCTCCAGAAGTATACTCACTCCACTCACATATATGTGGGGCCCACAAGGAACTACATATAGGCTCCACATGTTATGTGAGGAGAGAGAGTATACTCTCGAAATATTGGATAATTACCCTATTAATTAATGACTCAGTTGAAAATGCCGTTAATATTTAATTTGAGAATAGAAAAAAGGCCGTTTTGAGGGGATGCTGTTGGTATATCATACATTTTCCGGACAATATTCTCTTCTCGAATATTCAAACACTATGTTACATGGACTCGGATAGATATGTCAAGAGCAGGTATTTGTCTAAATATCGAGCTCATTTAGTTCATTTCTAGGATATGGCTAGGACTGTAAACGAATCGAACAGCTTGCAAGTTCGAGTTTTCGACTTGTTCAGTGAACTCGGCTTGTTTGACAAAAGCTCGACTCATTAAGGGAGATTCGGCTCAATTAAATAGACTTATTCAGTAAATGACTAAACTTGGCTCGTTAAGGCTCGAGCTGAACTCGAGATTAACAAAGTTCGGCTCATTTACAGCCTTGGATAGGGCAATAGGTTTTTTCTAAAAATGGACTGTAGGACTTCTATATCCATACAAGAAGTCATACTCTCTCTCTCTCTCTCTCTCTCTTGTATCCTTTCTATTGCGGGCTGGGTAGACAAAATACAACAAACCCATCACGTGTAACTGTGGGGGTAGTCAATAAACGCAACGACCAGAGGGAGAAAAAGCGAAAGGAAACCAAACTAGCACAGTTGATTAGTCGTACTCCCGCTCTCAGTGGAGGCAGGGGGTTCGAGACATGCAAGAGGCGCGATTGGAGTTCAGGGCTATAGACAACCTTTAAATCCTCTGTTAACTAACTTATTAACATCCCCGCTAACTGGTTAACATACAAAATCTGACCAAAAAAAAATAAGTGTTGCAAAAAAAAGGTAAGGAAGAAAACGAAGAACAAAAAAAGAAAAGAATATCCCTTAATTCCCTACTGTTCAAAAGACACGGTTGAGAATGAAAAGACAAGATTTTTTGCGTCGAAAATTTCTGTGTCGAGTGATTTTTCGATCAATAAATTTAAAATGTAAAAAAAAAATCAAACAATTCAATGGCCAGAAACCTCTCATCACAAAGACAAGGTTTTTGGGCCGGATGAAACCGGATCCCGAGGAGGAAACGCCAAAAAGAGCAAAAAGACATAATAAATCCACAGCCCATCGCAATGATGAGTTCTATCCTAGAGAGATACGCCTCCTACTACCACTAATAAAAGCTTCATGCATAAACCCAACCCTTATGAGAGAGAGAGAGAGAGATAGAAGAGAGAGAGAGAGAGTCAACAAACCTTGAGCTTTACGTTTGCTGTTTTATACGCCGTTGGTCATTTATAGCACGCTGCTTTGGTCTTCAATGCAAACCCCCCTTTTCACCTTCCCTTTAACTGCAACTTCGGCTTACCTACTACTCGAAACCAAACCCTGATCTGCATAAAATCCCATCCAGCTTTAGGGGTGTGCAAGGGTTTAAATTACGGTATCGGAATATGTAGCGGTAATGGTAACAGTGTAATGTTATTGAGAGTATCAAACAACACGCAATGGGAATCGGATGTCGAGATGTGAATTTTAAAAATCATTTTTGACTACAGAAAATTTTAAACACCCAGCTATTACCCATAACCGTCGAATATCAGCGGTGGGTGTAACGGCCGTGAATCCTAAACGGAACGATACGTAGAGGAAACCGGTCGAGTAACGGCCGTGAATCCTAAATTAACAGACCGCTACGTAGAGGGGAACCGGTCGAGTAACCGCAGTAGGGGTGATGGCCGTGAATCCTAAACAGACCGGTACGTAGCGGGAACCGGACGGTACACATTCGATTTTTCATCTCACTGGCATATCAAGGTATGACGGTATTTCGGAAGGCTGAAAAACCGTTACGTAACGGCCGATTTTCGAAACCTTTGTTGTTGTGGTGCCGAAAACGGTGTTACAGAAACCTTTGTTGTCATTGGATGCTTCTGCTAGATACGACACCATCCCCGGTTCGATTTTCGCCACGTGTCATTGGATGCTTCTGCTAGCTTACGACACCATCACGAAAGTCACCACCTCAGTGCATCGGTGCACATATACAGTGATTTAAAAAATCCTGATATGGACATGCACAGTGAACGTATTAAATGTTCATGAGAGACATGAAAGAGATCGATCGGTCTCAGACAGAGGAATGATGAGTACTGAGTACTGGGAAATTTAACTGTGGAAGTGCTTTTGACTTTGAACCCAAAAAACAACAGTAAATAACTACTCCCTTCAGAGGCAGTAAAATTGAAAGCTAACAGAAGCAAGAAGAATGGGAACTTACCAGAAACAGATAAGAGGATCATAAATGTCATTTTCTTTTCTTTTTTGCAAAACATTGAAACCAGACAGGAACCCACCGAGAATATCTGCTCGTTTTCGAGCAACGCTAGCGACACAACTTTAAAACACTAGTTCGGATATAACCGGGTTTAGAGTCGTTCGATGCACGCGGTTCCACCACGTACGTCGCACGGCTCTCCGAACACAGTTGTGTCTGGCCGGAAGCTGTGTACGTTCTTGTGCTTTTAGAGCGTTTTCATTTCAAGAAAACAAGAAGATGAATTGTACGTACCTCTCAACTTCCAGGTGAAAACAAGAAATTTAGACGCCCCAGAAATGATGCTACTCCATATGAGCAGCAGCTTTGAGCAAGAGAAATTTGCAATGTCTTTGAGAGTGGTGATGCGAAAAGCTAGGGAAAAGCAAGGGAAAAGCAAGAATGTGTTTTGAAACGAAGCACAAGACTGGATGGTGAATGGAATGAGAGAGCCTTGGGAGTAATAAAGAAATCGAGGAGGTGTATTATATGGAGAAGAATGCAGCTTTTTGGGTTTTTTTTTTTTAAAGTGATTTTGGCACTCTACGTTTAGTTTTTTATGGACACTTTTTTTTTTGTCTTTATCCTATGAAATTACAAAATTATTTTTTATTTTGTTAGTGTTCATTTGCTTTAAAGTGTATTGTTGTAATTTTAAATAGAAAAAAAGATAAAAAATAGAGTACCAAATTTTATTTTATTTTGAACCAAAGATCCTTATTATTTTTGTCTCCATATTTCTGTATCTTAATTGAAATACAAAATAAACGAACAAGCAAGAACTATCAAACATAATACATATTTTGATGGAATAATTAATTATTTCTGATTCGATAATTAATACAGTTTTTTTGTATATTGTTCTTGATAACTTAGAGTGCCCGGTCAGATTATGAGTAGGTCAACTAATTATTCAGATCCAAATTTCATTTTTTACTAGTAACGAGGAACCAAATTAAATTTGGAGCAAAAAGCCTCGTACTACTTACAATTTTCTGATACAGGTAGATAAATACAATTTCAATTTGGCCAAACCCGCACCCGATAGATCTACACCAAATTAAACTTCGAATTGTGCCTAATCTTTTTTCATTTGTATTTTCACAAGTAAATATAAATACTACCTTTTTCATGTAATTTGCTTTTTCTTAACAAAGTAAAGATAAAAAATTTAAAAAAAAAACATATCGTGTTTTTTTGTGGGGGTGTGGGAATGCATGTGCAGAGAGTGATTAGATAAAAACAAAGGTCACTTTATATATTCCAGAAGCCCCATACTCTCTCCTCTTCACTACCTTTTTAAGAAAAAAGTTACTTCAAATTATTATTTTTTTTATAAAAAACATACGAGAAGCAAAAGAAGAGCTTTGGTAGGATTATCACCTTTATGTAGTATATATTAAACAGCAAATCATACTTAAAGGCGTGCATTTGATAAATATGCATAACTTTCTTGCAGTGTGGCGTAGGCAGAAATTTATCTTTGCAGGGGCAACATTAATTAACATGTTCTTACAATTTTCTATCTTTCATGGCACACAACCGTAATATAAAAGAAATGAACTTAGAACGTAAAATTACTTACAATATGCAGATGGATCACGGGTTTTTACGAAAAAACAAATACTTAAAAAAAAACTTTTTGGAACATGATGACAAAGATAATAGGCGATGTAAGTGCTACAAAAAAGAAAATGCGTATAGTTTTTAGATACAAATTGTCATGATCTTTGTAATTTGAAAGTAAAACTGATATTATTGAAAATTGTGCTTTCTTGGTCCTATTTATATAACCAATATATATTCAAAAGGACTAGATTAGAGTTTTTCGGTGAGAATTTAAATAGGATAAAAAACAAAGTGAAGGGGGGAAAAAATGAAAAAAAGGTGTTAGATTCCATACATGTGTAAATCTCTGCAAAGCTTTTAGTACTTTTCCTTGCTGGTCTTCCTGACATCTATCCACACATATTTTACATTGCATACATATAAGAGAGAGAATATGCAAATGCTGCATGTAGAGAGAGAGAGAGAGAGAGAGAGAGAGAGAGGTGGGGAAGGAAGTGGGGATGGAGGAAAGCAAACAGGAGTCGGCTCTGATAAAGGATATTTTTTTGGAGTATTGCTGGAGGGGGCGCCGTATACGAAGATTTTATTATCAATAATAATACTATGGGTACCGAGAAAGCATGCACCGATAGCGCACAGATTGCCGTGCTTGAAAAAATCAGTTACATCGGACACCTATAAGTCTATAACTACTTGATCCAATGTATCAATTACATAGACATAGGATCTTGAATTTTGAATAAAAAATTATAACATTACATTAAGCACGTTCGACTATCTGATTATGCTGACTTTTCAAAAGGCCACTTAAAAAATAATTTAATATTAAAATACCCTAGTTCGCCTAGGTATATAAAGACTTGTTATGGATAATCTCTCAATCAACAAACCACCAATCAATATATCAATTCAATCGCAGAAACGAAAACAATCAACAGATAACGCCAGGATATATACATGAAAAACCTTAAACAGGAAAAAAAAAAAAAAACCATGGAAAGGAACAATTTGAGTTATTAGCATGAAATTCGAAAAAAAACCCCGCACATTGATCTGTGCACCGTCGGTGCATGCTTGGTCGCAGGGGCAAAGGCACATGAGTACAAAGGAGGGCGACCGACCCCACTAGCCGCCAAATTTCCCTCGAGATTGGTATAATTTTTACTAATTTGACCCCAAATTTTCATAAGAATAGGTATAATTTAGCTATTTTAAACCACACAAAAAATCTTTAAATTGTCCCAACTTGTTTTAAGTGCATAGAAATCTCAAGCGTTCTCTTCTTTTCGAGAGTTGATAGTGTTAGAAATGAAACTATCATGTATTATTTTTCACATATAACAAATCTTTTGGGGCCAATTATGAGGCAACATATCGATCCTATAATTAACCTTTTAATTTAGTTATTTTTGGACTTGCGCGTATAAAAAATATATTGCATATGAATCTAATTTTTAATCCCACTAACCAAAATTACTGATTTCGTCCCTGCTTCGTCGGTACTCATAACGCCAGACGGCCGGGCAGATTTTATATATACTCTGCAGCTTCTGTAGGTGACGTTTTCGTGTACCTCCCCAATGGAAGAGAAAAAATGGGGGGTGGTAATGGTGGCGTATTGGAACACGCCAAAAATGTGGTCCTGGTACTTAGGGTTTAGCCGTTTCATCTCTGTTTCCATTGTCACTCTCAAAACCTCCCTCTTCATCAAACTGATCAGGCATTTTGATTTCTTCCGGTAAGGACGAATCAAAAAAACATGATTACTACACAGTATATATGAAATTTTGATTCAAAGATGTGGTCCTGGTACTTGAAGTTATCTCTGTTTTGATCTCCGTGTCCATTGCGATCATTTCGTTTTTACGTACGAGTGTTCTGATTAGATATTATTCGGTATTAGATTGAGTTGATTTTTTTTTTACGTGATTATAATACTGGACGGATTCTACAGTGTGAACGAACCGAATCGTCATCAAAATAGACAGGGTCAAACTCTATAATAATAAAACAATTATCTTGGAGAAAAATAGACGCATGCATTGGATTTGAACCAATAGGTTTATCTAGATAAATATATTTTGAACATTTAGTTTGTTACGCATTAATTTCATGCATATATGGAGGAATGGGGGACTCTACTGACCGCTTGTGCGGTCAAGTGATCAGCAGGGTGTTGTCCGTCCAAACGACGTTTTATTGGAGCAAAAGACAAGCTGCCAAAAGGTCTTCTTAATCCACAATGCTATAATTAAAAGTAATTTTTTTTTAAAGTTAACAATGTCGGTGTAAAATATGACTCACAATACTATAATCAAACTTAACAACTTCCTTAGAAATAATCAAATTTTGGATTTTGGATAACCAAAACTAGCAACCTTTTAACAATAATCAAATTTAATAGACTCTACATATTCTCAATCAAATATACTAACCGTCATACAAAAATATTATCTCTCTTCCCTTTTCCTATCTCACTTTCCTTATGAACAATATTTTCGATTTTTTTTTTATGAAAAACTGTGTTTTTTTTTTAGAACTGTGTTTTTTTTTTTAGAAAACAGTTTTTTAAAAATATTTTTTTCCCAAAAAAAATTTTCAAAAACTATTTTCTATTTCTAGTAAATAGTTTTTATTAGTTTCAAAACTGTTTTTAGAAAAACATAACTGTTTTAAGAAAAACTATTTTCTACTGTTCACAATTTTAGTTTTTTGTAGTTTGAAAATATGATGTGATAAGTTTTGGTTATCTAATTTGATTATGCCATTGTAGACATCTATATTGCTAACATTAACAATCTCTTAAATGAATAATCAAAAGAGATGATGTGGCAACTTTTGGTTATCAACTTTTTATTATAGCATTGTGGATACCCTAATACCTTGTTTAGCAACCCTCTTTTCATTTTAGATTAATGATTTATTTATTTTTTGTGTGGTCCATTTTGGGTCCTGCAAAACTAATATCAAATTGCTCATTATCCTTAAAATAACTTTTTAAGAGTTTCTGCAAAAAAATAGCTCAATTCGATATCGGTAGGATCCTTTTCAAAATTCGTAAGACGAAACACTCACTATCGATGAGGGCTTCCCCCGAATTCTCAAAAAGCTCTCACCGATGGTGAGCATTTCGACCTTACGGATTATCGCGCTTAAAAGAATTTGGGAAATGACTAGTTTCTTTTTCTTTTCTTTTCTTTTCTTTTCCGGCCAAACCACCCTGGACCAATAAGCCAATAATCCAAAAAGAGCAAAAACCAAACTAGGATTCAATATGTGATCATTACAACATTAGTGACCCCTAAAAGTATTATGATTGAACTAGTTTTCAAAGAGAGACAACGTACGAAAAATGATTGTTTGAGATTGATCCCACCATGGCTAATGTTCAAACTAGGACTCAATGTGCTCCCCTCGTGGGGCAGTATATTCTGCAGACAGATCGAGTTGGGCTGTAGATATCTTAGGTCCAAGATTTTCTTCTCATGTGTTAAGCACTTTTTATCATGACCCAAGTGAAACTAAGATGTTGGTTCGGTGGTCAAGACCTTGGATTTAAAAGTTTGTTCTTATTAAGGTCTCAGTATCAAAACTTATCAATCAATAATACTTATGGGGTTAGAACAAACGTAACTTGCTCTGGTTTTGAGCTGACTTCCTACTACCAGTTGACAGCGTGCGGGATTAGTACCCTAAAAATCAGTTAAAGGCCGTGCATGCTGACCCAAACACCCTGCGATAGCAAAGAAAAATGATTAGAGCCAAAGTGTGTGAAAGCAACTTTTGTCCTTGATAATATGAAAGGGATCTACCCTAGCACAAGCCATGACAAAAGGGTAAACCAAAATTTTACACTCTCTTTGAACATGCAACTTTAAGTCCTTTCAATCCTATCTTCTTTTTACACCCTCTTGGACATTCTTTTTGCCTCCCACAAACTTAAGAGATTGTGCTTTCAAATCTAGTAGCTAGCTATATAGCTGTGTTCAGTCCATCAATGAAACTTCTCAGTTCTGATGCATGTTGTCATTCTCAAGATTTTGGTAGTATGCAAGAAAATGACTACTGCTGCTGCTTATTTATGGCCTTTTATTTAGGTTGGATGTTGGGGAAGATATTAGGGCCCAAGATATTAATTGGGTGCATGCATGTTATCTTTTCTTTTCTTTTTTTCGTTTTTCCTTTTTGCTAACGTACGATGGCGTACGTGGCTTCATTTCTATTCTGCGCAGCGGCTTTTCGATCCTCCGATACCGCTATACCGCGTTATATTTGTGCTATCTAAAACTGACACCCATATCGGCCGGCCAATTCCCACTATATATGTAGCACTCTGAAACTAATTTTTTGCCCACTTCACATACGGCCTCTTCAGCTGTTCTAGTGCCAAACATTCTTTCTATAAAGATTTAGGATCGCTACATCTGATAGATTCCTAATATGTATTATTCGATACTTCTGCTACCGCTACGCAGTCTGCGACCGCTATTTAAAACCTCATTTACCAATCTCCGGCTATAGAATGAGTGGCGTTAATGTAAAAACAAGCCACATTGTACTTGTATTGCATATGATTGTACTATGTAGATGGTGGCATAAGATTTACGGATCTTCGGGGGGACCATGTAAGACTTACACATAACACTCTTACCCTCAATAATGAAAAATGTATAGTTATAGTTACTAATCAAAATATTTAAGTGATGTTTGCAAAACGGCCCTTAACTAAAGCTTGAGATGCCGCAGGTTTAGACTCTCGAAAATTGTACGAGTTTTTGGTGGGCCTCCGAATAATTTGGTAACACTTATAATAGTCTAACAAAAAAGGACTTCCAAGTATGGGATAGTAGAGATATGTTCATACCTTCTCTGATACGCCGATAGAGGTGAATTGACACTCTCCCTTATTAGACTTCTAACAAGTGGAAAGGGGATGCAAAACTCAACAAAGGAGTGAAGTCGAACTAATCAGTGTCATCCGGCCGACCTTGAGTGCACCCTCGACGAATACCTGGGACGAATACCTGGCTGACCAATCTTATCGTCCAATAGCGGGAACCCTTTTTTAAGGCATTGTCAATTATTACCCATCTATATAGGATCGGATCAGATAAGAGGTGCATGTATATGATGTTCTTATTAGTCTAAAGCATGACGCTCCAATTGCTAATTGGTGCGGGTGATTCTACGGGAGTAATTCTCTTAAGTGGTCTTTTTTTACATTAGGAGTATTTTTAATCTTTTTCAAATTAATTTTCAGTTTAGTAGTATCCATCCATATGTTTTTTTCATTAAAACAACAATTTTGAGATGTTCTGTGTGATTGATCTGAGATTGAATCAATTTTTTAAGTTAGAAGGCTCCGAATATTTTTCTTAAAGAAGCAAAATATTTTTCGGTTATACTTATTATGCACGGAATATAAGTCACACATAACAAATGTCTCTTGTGGCCCAATGTGAGGATGCTTCAACAAGTGCAATAAATTAAGGTGAATGAGTTATTGTTGGAATATTTTAAAGGTGCATGCATGATACCTCGGGATGCATTAGATCAACTTGATATCGAATGACTGATGAGGACAAGAACAATGGCTCTACCATATGAAATAGAAAACGAATAAAGAGTGTACAAACAAGGGCGCTTAAAGTATACATACGATAGGTGGTTTTCATAGTCTCAACCTCGTACTTTGTGATATGTCCAATTTTTGTCCTAAAACCAAATCTTTTTTTCCAGAGCGTTACAACGTCTATATGTATTGTTTTCTTTCAGTTCAATGAAGGATAGTTAAGTAGATAATGCGGAAGGTCTCAGGCTTAGAAGTTATTGTCACACAGGTACTCTGGACAAGTCTCATTGCACCTTGTGCCTTTGAGAAGAGTTCTGGATGTCCCTTGTATACCCCTTTTGAATGTCAAGCGACAAGAAAACAAAGTAAGCAAACAAAAAAGATGAAAGTACAATAACACCAAGATATACGTGGTTTTACAAAGCACGAAGCAAAGTGTATTCCACGAGCGAAAAGCGAGAACCAAGGAGCAAGATTACAATGGAGTCGGTTGAATTGTAAGGATCCATCCTACTTTTTTTTATCCGTTATTATAGTTCAACAAAAGATGCCCTATTTTTAATTTTCGTTTTAAGTTCTCGAAAAGTCAGGACCGGCTCTGTATCTTCCTCTTTTTTCCCTAAAACCAAACATGAAAACGTGTTTTTTGTTTGTTTTTGTTAATTTCCTCATTGACGTTATTTTTCCCTCTCAAACCAACCTGAAAACTTGTTTTGTCTTCCCATTTTTCGCTTCTCTTTTTACAAAATCAAACAAAAGGAAATACTTTTTCCCCCCCATAATTTCTCTCTTATTTACCTTCCCCCTCCCCATTTCTTTCCTTGTAGGAATATAATTTTTGCATGCCGAGCAGATGCCAAGTGGTGGTGCCCGTTGACAATTCAGACTGTCCAATCGGTTTTTAGACGGTCCAGATTTATTCTCTCTCCTCTCATTCCACCACTTTTTCTTTCTTCTTTTTTTTGTCTAAAATTCGGACGGTCCATATAATACCCGCTCAGCAATCCAAAATTTCTCAACATTCAACCTCCTTTAGACGGTCCAAATCTATTTTCTCTCCTTTCACCCCACCATTTTTTCTCTTTTTTTCTTCTATCTAAAATTTTGACGATCCACGTGATACCCGCTTGTTACTGAAAAATTTCTCAATATCCAACCCCCAAACAAAGGAGGAAAAAAAAGAAGAGAAAAAAGTTCAGCGAAATAGCGGTGCGAAACGAGGGGATTCATTTACCACTCTAGTCGAAGGTGCTAGCCACCGTAGCAGTGAAAGTAAATATATCACAGAAAGTTGGATTGATTGATTTTGGGGGATCGAGGACATGACGATCGACGACGACAATTCCGTATACGTCGGCGGACTTCCTTACGACGCCGACGAAGAAAGCATTCGCCGCGTCTTTGATCTCTACGGTCACGTTGTTGCCGTCAAGGTCTCTCCTTCTCTCTCACCTATTTGTCTCTGTGCATTTTCTTCAATTAGGGTTTCCCTTTGTCTAGGGTTTCCTGTTATGTTTCTGTCAAAATACTTTAAGTTGCGATTGGTTTTCGTTGTGTAATCTGTTCGACATTTGGTAATGGATAAGAGAAACGAAACATGATGGTATCAACAGAAGAGGGATTAAGCTCACGAGGCAGGGGTTTTAGTTTCATCATTTAAACTAACTTCAGAGCAACGTAAGAAAAAAAAAAATTTGCTGGATGCGTACCATGTTTTATGTACCTGGATGGTTATTGCACCTCCAACCCTTCACCAAATCTTTCCTCGTAATTGTATTGATAAAAGATGGACCAAAAATGGGCTGCAACTATTTCATCAAATTGGTATCTCACCTATACCCAAAATGCCTTCCTGTGTTCCCGTGCAATGGCAGCCGCAGGATTGCGCAAAACACTCTTCCCAGGAAGAGACTATTGTGCAATGCTGCGGTTGAAATTGCATACGAACATAGGTACATACACTTTTTCGGTACAGAATATTTGACCTCTCGAATCAAGGGAGAAGCAAGTTTTCATCAATTAGGTAAATCCGTAAAGGAATCTTTTGGGAATAGGCTTGGGAACTTGTAGAAAGATTTGATGTAATGCTAACAAGTTATGGATTGGAGCACTCCATTTCCTCCTAAAATAAAATGGTTACTATGGGCTTTTGGGATAATTTGAAAATGGTATAACACATTTGATGGGAAACAGTTCAAGCATTCCATTGCAAATCCAGCTTTCAACCAACGTCATCCCAAATCTGATAGAAGAAAATAATGACAGATTGGCGATGGGCCCCAGAGGATTGATGGACTAATTTTATGGGACAGAGTACTATACTTTCATGCTTTTTGAGGTGCTTTCCTGAACTCGTTAATATTGCCTGATGGAGCAGACATTATATTGTTCACTTAGGTTCATTCTCATTAGAGAAGGGCATATGGGTTTTTATCTTGTGGCTAGCATGACTGGTTCATCACATTAGTATTATAATCTTTTTTGTGGCTGTCAGTATTTATTTACTGTTTTGACCACTGGCATTTTATCTGGTGGAAGATAGGAATTTGTCTCTTATGTATCAACAAAATCAACTTTCAGATAGTTAATGACCACGGGATCGGCGGCAAATGCTATGGCTTTGTTACCTTCACAAATCCTCGATCTGCGGTGGATGCCATCAATGACATGAATGGAAGGGTAATGCTTTCTTTCTTTTTGTAGTTTGACTGACAGTATACTCAAATATTGTAGTATAAGTAGGATTTTCCTTTATTTGGCCTTTTATGCAGATCACAAAGCAAATATTGGCTAATATTAAGTTTTTGGATTTTTCAAATTTTATATATAGACGTATGACATTATGAAGCTTTCTTAGACTATTGATGGGCGAGTTGTGAAAGTAAATGAAGTGAAGACCAGAGGTGGAAGATCAAATTTTAGTCGTGAAAGTTTTCGGCGTAGTTCTGAGAGGGGGAACCGGGATAGAGGCAGAGATCGTATTCGGGATTATGATCGGGGTGAGGACCGGCATTGGGGTAGAAACAGAGACAGGTCCGGAGACCCCGATCAAGAGAAGGAAAGAGGAGGACATGACCGCGAACGTGATGTTGATCGGACAAGGAATCGGTCGATGGATAGAGATATAGATCAAGAGAAGGAAAGAGGACATGACCGCGGACATGATGTTGATCAGACAAGGGACCGGTCGATTGATAGGGATATAGATCAAGAGAAGGAAAGAGGACATGACCGGAGACGTGATGTTGATCGGACAACGGACCAGTCAATGGATAGAGATATAGATCGAGGTCAAGACAGAGAAGGGGAGGACAACGAGCAAGCATACGATAAGAAGCGGACTCGGGAGTGGGAAAGAGACCGTGAATTAGATGGGAGTCGAGATAGGCAGATGCAAAGAAGCAATGATCATCATAAAAGTGGAGGCAAGGACAAAGATCAAACATTGAAGAAACTGAATGGGTGAGACATTTTTTGTGTGTTTCTCGTTTTTCCTAAACATTGGTGGGTTCTCGTCCTTCTCATTTGTAGTATCAAGTATTTTTCGTGAAGGAACTTGCCTTCTTAACTGGTTGCAGTATGTTGGTTTTTGATGTTCGAATCTGTGCTTGTTAGTATTAGGTGTTTTGAGGGATTGCCACCCAAATACAAAAAGAGGCCACAAGACAAAAAAGCCCTATACACTCCCCAAAGAGTGGAAAATCTCAAACCAGTATAAAAATTGGTCAAGAGATGGGTTACAATCTCTCTTGTTCCCAACTATACAAACTATTCACCAAAAAACTTTTTAATCTAAACATGGGCTTTTCTACCCCCTCAAAACACCTAAAATTCCTTTCTCACCAAATAAACCACATCACGCAAAGGGGAATCAATGTCCAGATTCGCTTCCTTTCTTTCCCACTCTAGCACCTCTCCAAGCAATTAATAGTTCCATCACATTCCTAGGCATGATCCATTGCATACCAATCCAAGTAAGCACCAAAGTTCATAACTCCCACGCCACCGGGCAATGAATAAGAAGGTGATCGACAGTCTCCGCATCCCTTTTACGCATACAACACCAATTCACAATGATTTGTTGCCTTCAGATCAAATTATCCAAAGTAAGGATCTTGCCTTCAACGGTGCCGTCGTCTTCCGAATTGCTTGCCATGGAAAGGAAGAAGTAACCCTCCTACAAAGAGCTTGATAGTAAGATTTCACCTGGAAAGATCCGGATTTAGACAAGCTCCAACGCATCTCGTCTTCCCCTTCACCTATTCTATGAATATCATACACTCTTGAAAGCAAAGTAATCAAAGCATTCTCCTCCCAATCACACACATCCCTACGCAAACGAATATCCCAAACTGGGGCCCCATGCTGAAAATGGAGATAATCAAAGACGGTTGCATCTCTAGGTTACTCTAGTTGACCTCAACAATGTCGGAAACAAATTTTTCTGGAAGTTTTAGTCATGCGTGGCAGCTAGTTATCCTTCAAATGACTATTGAACGTTTACGTGTATAAATGACTCCATCCTTGTTTAGGTTATACATGATGCATATGTTGGAAAAAATACTACTTAAATAAGCTAAGGCCACAGTAGAAAGTCTCAGCTTCATAGCTGGGTTCCATAGACTTAAGTCTTTAATTCAATGACATTTCTTTCTTTGTGTAATACCTCTTCCCCATTGGGTCTGTGCAAACACCTTATACTCATAAAATCACCGATTCAGACATCTACTACCGTCTGTGGGTTTACCTTTCTGGAACAAAATAGGATGCTTCTGGCAAGTTCTTGGAATCTTGAGACGATGATTCTTTTTTCTTTTCGTCCATTGTGTTCAGCTATGCTGTTGGGAGGGTACAGAGACTTAATAGAGTGTGCTTAGTAGCCTTAGTTTAGAGAAACAATAATGACAAGGACAGTTGACCTTGGTTTAGAGAAACAATAATGACAAGAAAGTTAAACTGAAGTGGATGTGATTGTGTTCAATTGTCATTCGCTTTTGTAGCTAACCAAACCGAACCGAACCGAGCCTTATGTCCCAATGAATTAGGGTCGGCTACATGTAACGAGTTTATCCATCGTGTTCTATGATATCCAGGAAACCTATATCCTTTAGAACTATAACATCGAAACTCAATTGGGGTCTACCCCTCCCCTTAGTGCTACCATTACCATAACTATATCACCCCTTTAACTACCGCATCAACGACAGACATGTCCAAACTACCTTAATATATTTTCTCTTATTTTATCTTCTACTGGTTCTACCCCTACCATTTTGCAAATGTTTTCGTTCCCAATTGTCTCGTAAGGCTTACCACACATCCTTCTCAACATTCTCAGCCGCTTTTGTAGAATCAGATGACATTCCTCTGGAAATGATATGTCCTTAATTAGAACTTCTCCTTTGTGTATGAAGCTTAAAGTTTGCAATTCTCTCAGCAAATTTTGTTGTAGCTAGACTGGAATTCTTTTTCTATTTCTCCTATATGATCATTACTTACAAGGGCTCAAGCCTTGCAGACTAACTGACTCAAAGAGGTATTTATTTCAGGGTTTCTTGGTTGAATCTTATGCTATACTTTCTCCCCAGAGTACCTTCACTACCTTCTAAACGTATTGTAACTATCCTCCGTATTTAAGCAGTTATTTACTGAACTGTTGATTATATGTACCACATTTACCTTCATCTTCGCTATTATCATATGTTTGCAACATGCAAACAAGGCCAATGGCCTCAAGTTAGTATAACCCCCAAGTGTTTTTACCTATCTGTTCTTTATTTGACTAAACAGTTACGATTTCCGCGGCCGACATGGTAGGGAGCTTTCATCAGAATCAAGTGACGATGATTATGATGAGGTAGACCTGAGAAGCTTCTGACTTGTTCATTAAGCTTATACACTGTTTGCATGAACTTGTGCAATGTTGATGCTGGTGCCTTTCTTGTTTCAATCTTCTTTTTTCTTCATTTTATCAGGTGGAAAAACAACTGGAATTTTCAAACCAACACCTTGAAGAGCTTCAAAAGCAGGTTTGCATACCTTCGAGATTCTGATTCGTCTGATAAATTCTCTTGCATCCGATTACTGCAAAACATGTTCCCCTAATGCGCAAAACTGGGGAACATCATCTATCGACTGCAGTGTAAGAGCTTGATAGGACTAATAAATGGGTGCAGTGATGATACAATTGTACTAGTGAAGTAGACTCAGCATAATTCTATCTGCAATTGTGCTATTACTTTGCGTTGGCAGCAAACTTTCCTTTATACCTGGAGAGAGGAGACCTTCGCATTATTACTTGTCAGTTGCTTGAAATCAATACAGAACTCATCTTTTGCTACCTACGTATTGCCCTCAGTATCGAGGGTGGTAATTTTTTTTGAGTCCAGCATTTGAATTGCCAACGTCGGGGACATTCTTGAATGTGAAAGTTAAAATCCCGACATTCTTGAATGTGAAAGTTAAAATTCTTCGTAGGAACTTTTAACTTCCTATATCAGATTGTTATATGACCAGCTCAATTCCCGAGTGGGCTACCTGTTGTTTTGTGAATTTTAATTTTCCCTGCCTACGTGTTGGAAAGCTTTTTGAGCCCATCTGCTCATGGATCACGTATTGATGGTTTTCGAACATCTGCTATCTTTGTGGTAATGACCAAAAAACTAAAAATTGTTTATGCCTTGCCAGATATCTGAGTTGGAAGACTTGGCAGAGGAGAAACGACAACTTATTACAAACTTTCAAGAGAAATCCCAGGTTATTTTGCTTTGGATTTGTGTTTTTTGTACGATAGGAGGAATCCCTTTCATATAATGTCACCTGATCGACTTCATGTCACTACTTCAAGAAAGAAAGGTTTCTGTCTTTACTCTTTAGTAGAACATTGCCCCTTGTAGTTTTGCTGAGAATAGGACTCCGATTGCAGAAATTGGAGGATGCATTGACTGCTGCTAAGAAGCTTTCCTCTCACCGTCGGATGCAGTTGACCAAGGTAATTGCCTTGTGAACCTTTTGGTGCCCCTTATTTAAGGGGTTGTAACTTTGTTTAAAGATGATAGATACATTCTTCCATTATGTGCAGCTTCATAGATCTTTTGTGCACGTAAAGGACTACAACGAAAGGCTTAAAAGTGCTGAACAGGAACTTGAGGTTAGTCCATCCATCCATCCTGTTAGCTAATATTTTTCACATCCGGAAATTTATCTGAGAAGCTTCTACTACTAGATAATGTCATACCTATCTCTTTTAGCAGCTAAGAATCATTTGGCTATCCTCTGTTTTTTTTTCTTAATTTTGGACCACTCCTAAAGAATCTCTTTTTCAAGAATTTCCCCAAGACCCTGCTCTTTTGCCCCTCAAATGGATTTGAGGCACCCATTCTTTGAACAGTATCAACATTTGATGGATGAGAACACCGACAACATTTAAAATAATTAAAGCAGCATTCAACCTTGTATATCTCCCAACGCAGTCTGAAATAAGAAGTCTACGTCTGGCTGCCCCACACCATCCAGTTTTTAAAAAGAAAACTTCTAGGATGAGATATCCGTAGCCAGCTAATTGTCTGTTGCTCACTAAAATTCTATTTGGGTTGCTGCCCCACCCCCCACCTCACCATGGGTTTTCTGTCCCAGTTATGCTGCCCAACATGCCCACCCTTAGAATGGCCTAGAGAAGCAGACCCGCTAGTCCATCCCCACCTCATATCAATAGGTGCGCAATACATGTAACCAGTCGTACAGCCTAATTTGAAATTAAAATCGTCTCCTGGTAGACAATGTATTCAACTCCCCAGCCCTCAAGTAACTCCACGTGTAGGTTATTGAGTCCATGCAAATTGCGAACCTTCCTCCCATCTCTCTCTCTCTGTCAATTGACACATGCTCTGCACAAATTCCAGATCTCATGGAAAAATGGTCTTTTGTTTTATCATTTCACAGATGTGCTGGAAGCACCATAACCTAGATCCACACCTCTGCTGGTCTCTTTCGTTGATCCACTCGGTTTCAATTTGTCACCTCCAGGATCGAATTCCAGAACAATCTTCCCAAAACCATCCAACCACTGGAAACTATGTTACTCAGGCTCTTTTAAATGTATGAACTACCCATGTCAGGTGCTCGACACTCTAATGAGGGTATCAGAATTGTGTCCAACTTGTTTAGCTGGACATTCATGTGGCATGTATTTATTACCATCACCAGATAACCTATGCTAAAATAATCTTTTAAATGGAAATTAGATGAATCGGCACTGGACACCCGTACTCTATTCCATATAACATAGCTGGATCCAGATACTGATTAGGGACTTAGGGTATACGTACTGCTTCATGATAGAAACTCAAATTTCCAAGAATCTCTCCGTTGCTCGTACACCAGCGCTCCAAACATCTAGATTCCCCTCTCAAATAACCTACCAGACCAGGTCTATTATGCATGGAAGACTCCATTCTTCTGCCCATCTATACGGGCTGTATGTCATGGCACACAACATAAAAGTGTTAGTTTTAAGCGGGAAATGTAAAGACTTCAACAGAAATCTCACAATTGATACAACTGCATTGTCGGCTATGTGCAATTCATTTCCTTAACTATCTATCTTATTACAGTCTCTTGTCGATGCAACAATGATAGAGGTTGATGTTGGCAATGATACTGGTGGAAGGGGTCTAGCAAATGGCAGTGCTTGACAGCACGGTGGGGAACAATAGCCATTTTGCATTTACTAAGCAGTGGCCTGATGTGAAGCCTTTTTCTGTATTCAGGTTGTGTTTGACCTTATTTTCTTCCTTGTATTGTATGCTCAAACCTGATTTCTGACAGATTTCATTAGAGATTAGGTTTCGTGCTTAACCTTATTTTTGTTGTGTATGTATGCTCAGACCGTATTTCTGACTGATTTCTTTAGGGATTATCGGCATATTTAGCGTCATCACCTTCTTGATATTTTTCTTTTTGATTTGCTGAGTTTCGCTTTTTGTGCTAGTTTGACATTATGAATGTTACCTATATCAATGAAGTTTTCTTCGACTCCTAGATACAGATCAAATGAATAAAACGCAGTTCTTAATGCGGAAGCATTGGAGATCTGCACATGGTGTGAATGCTAAGATGTATGGGAGTTTGTTGTCAAAAGCCCTGTTTGGATTATTAAACAAGAAAAAGACGAAAGGAGAAAGAAAAAGTTCTGGGGTTATGAACTATAAAGAAAGCGTCCAAGACTAGGCCAAAGTTGGAAAGCATTCAGGCAAATCTTTCGGTGCACCCTTTCCTCTAACTTTGTGAACAATTTCCGTTATAGATGGGTTATCTTTGGTCTTTGATTCTACTCCCATACATCAGCGCGCCATCAATTCCTGGGTTGGGCCATTTTGTCTGGGCTTTAAATAATTCTCCTGCTAATTAAGCCTCCCGGGTTAGCGAGTCATTTGAGTTGGATATCGAGTTGTGAAAAATAACTTCTGTAGTGATTTCAAGATCTGTGTGGCGTACACAGTGACGTACTGAGTTACTGTATGGTCCGCAATTAGTAATCCTTAGAGAGTGTTTGTTATCATTATGACAAGTGCTTTCGTCCCAGGAAGTTTTCGATGTGTGTTTGGGTTACGAGAATCAGTCTCTTGAGAGATTGGAATGTCTACCTACTAACCGCTCTGTCCCGGAAACTTGATATGAGTTAGGGCTGTGGATTTGGTACAAAACCCGTTGTTTCACGCTACCAGTGTGATTTCAGAGTGGAATGATTTGCAGTTATGCGTACGCAGATTACTCTTAGGACCTGTTTTATTGGTCAGATTAAAATGGAGATTGGGCTACAAATTAGTAGTATAAATTCCGGACATTCTTTCAATGAACAACTTCTGAAGGAGTATTTATCAATCAATGTTAATAATTACATATCTGCTCAAGTCTTTTTACAAGACAAATTCTATTTTACTACTAAACTAGGGAAAGGGATGGGGCTAGTGGGATTTGAACCGTCACCTATAAGGATTATATGGCGCCTACCACTTGGCTAACACGCCATTTTCATATCTGCTCAAGTCGAAGCAATAAAATGGAGTTTTTAGAACTTTGTAATCTATTTTCCAAAACAACTTCTTCTCCTTTTTTGTATGAGAAATGGAAAGCTAGTTAAATGTAATTTTAAGTGGGCATGAATAAGATTGTTTGAGGCCTATAGAGGATGTACAGCATTTTGGACCGATGGAGTTACTTTTTTGTTTGAAAATGATGACCAGCTCATAATTTGTTTTGTGGTCTTTAGCCATGGGTGAAGAGTACACATAAATGTGTTGAGTATATTGTCAAAAAAAAAAAAAAAAATGTGTTTGAGTATTTTTGAAATGAGAAAAGTGCCTTTACAAGTGTCTTTCCTTCTATGGTTTCCACCACCCATGGCTGGCCTCACTGTACTTTTTGCAATAATCTGAATTGTTTATCTTGAATGGCCCGCAGAATTGTAAATCTACGTAAAAAATCAGGCTGATCGGACATTGGTAGGTACATCAAAATTGAGTTTTTGTTTATAAAATAGACGGTTATGAGTTCAACTTTAAACTTATATACCGTCGATTTTATAAACCAAAATTTAATTTTTTTATATACCTATGAATGTCCGATAAAACTGATTTTTGGTGAAGATATACTATTTCTGCAACTCCTACAAGATGAACGATTCAAATTACTACAATATTTGCACGGTAGAACCCACAAGATGAACGGTTCAGATTATTGTGATGTTGAGCCTATATTTTCCATCCAGCATGAGCGTTTTCCGTTTGTTTAAACTACGATTCTCGTGAAAACGTAAATGTTCTTATTTGGATTTTGCAAAGAGAAAAGAAAAGAAAATAAAACGGTAAAGACATGGAAACGAATCAAGTAAAAGAGTTGACATTTTTGTTTTTCGTTCATACGATGACTTAGTAGTCCTGGATTAGACATGAATATTCGAGCGAAAATAGTGTTAGGGCATCGTGATACGAAAAACCGAAAAAACCGACTGAAGTAATCGGTTCAGTTCGGTTCAGTTTTTGTTTATAGAAATTTATTTTTTCGGTTCGATTTTTTTGAGGTTCCAACCGAAAAAACCGAACCGAACCAAATTATACATACCCTGCCATAGTTTTTAATCCTAGCATATCTAAAAGTTTGGACCATGTATTTCTGTTTTACCAAAAAAAAAAAAAAGTTTGGATCATAATTTTTTTCCGTTTGGAATTTACTGGCCCAAATGAAACTTTAAAAGTATGGAATTTGTTTTTGTATTTTGGCCCAAATGATTTTGTAGTATGTTAAAAGACATATAAATCTTGTATTTTTAGCCCAAATGGGCCCAATATATGTGCGAATCATTACTTTGTTCTATTTTTTGAGACCTAAAAGAGGCTCATAACTTAAAATCGAAAACCGAATAAAACTGATCGAAAACCGAATGAACGGAAACCGAAAAAACCGATACCCCTTTCGGTCAGTTTCGGTAGGTGAATATGAAAAACCAAACCAATATTTTGATTGTTGAAAGATCAAATATTTTTTTTCCTTTCATGCATGAAAGACCCAATATTTTTTCCTTTCATGCATGAAAGATCCATCTCACTTGCAGTGACCTTTTAAACATTTTCTAGCAGCCCCACTCTATTTTACTACTTTTTCCGTCCCAAATTCTTTATTCGATCTGCAAAACGGAGTATTAATATAATGCAATTTTTTTAAGAAAAAATCCAATTTTTTTTCACAAGTTAAAAATACTTATTGATATCTAGTAAATTGTTGAAAAAATTTTGATTCTTTTTTTTGCAAAAGTTAATATTATTTTTAATACTCTGTTTTGCGAACCGGACAAAGAATTTGTGACGGAGGGAGTATACTACAGTCATTATCTTGCAAAAAAAGGGCAAATCTGTCAACTAGACAACAGTCCAAGAATACCACAAAAGGCCAAACAAACAAAAAGACCAGATAAAATCCAATCTTCAATTTTCACGAAAATAGGAAAACGTGAAAAAGCATACAATGGGATAATTGGATACTCCACTTTAATAGTACTACTAACAAAAAAACAAACGCACACTTTTTCTTTATGCCCCCTTTTACCCCTCCTTCTACACATAAATTAGATAATTTTAAATCAAACCAAAATTCCAACCCTACCCCTATCAGAACTTGAGGGTGATATCACTTCCATTGCTCTCTTCACCTTTCCTCTCTCCACCGCCGTTCTCGCCGCCGCTTTCGCCGGCCTTCCAGCTCCCGCCGCTGTCCGACTTCCCGTCTTCCATGCTCTCCGACCGGTCTCCGCCGCCCCTGACGTCGGATTCCGGCGACGTCTGGTGGTACATGTGGAGCTGCTGGTGGAGGGTGTGGTGGTGCAACTGGGGAACCGGTGGCGCTGGATAGAACTCTTGGGGCACCTGCGGTGCACAGTAGTGTGCCGAGGCATGGGTGGTCGGGTGTGCGCCGTAGAGGGTGTGTGGGGCTCCCCCGTGCGCCGCGGCGGCGTACTCCGGCGGGACCCATATGCCACCGGCCAGGACGACTAACTGGGGTGCTGGAGCGCCAGCTGCTTGTGGGCTTGGACTTGGCCTTCTGGTGTGAAGTCTATATTTCTGCATATACATATACAATAATTAATTCATATCAAAATAGCATACACAAGCACATATATAAAATATTTATGAATATATGTTTTTTTTTTTGATCGGATAAAATAATTATACCGGTAACTTCGGATAAGGGTACATTGAGAGAAACATAAGAAAGGAATAGCTAAAGTTCCAATTTTACCCCTTTGTATCACAACTAATTACAATTAGTATTTTGTAAATGGTATTTTTGAAAATCTATAGACTTCTTAACCTGAAATTTTCAAGTCAATAAATCGGAAGAACTCTCGTAATGAGCAAACTAATATAAGTGATGCAGACATTTGCAGAGTTGTGGTACACACAAATTATTTGCCAATATGAAGACAAGACAAAAGTTGCAGAGGTTATATATGTCGTGCATGTCTCTGCATGAGAGAGAGAGAGAGAGAGAGAGAGAGAGAGAGAGAGAACCTGGAGGTGGCTTTTAACTTCATCGTTGGTCAAACCGTCAACCTTCATTAGCTCTCTGATTTGCTTTGGTGTCGCTACTGAAATTAATTATTACCCACCAAAAAGAAAAAGAAAGAAAATAAGCCAACCAATAAAAATAATAATTTGCTGCAGTTTCAAATATAACAATTTGCTAAAAAGTTTGTTATCATAACCGCTATACATTTGGTACCAACTACCAACTACTATCATAATTCAGGTTCAAAGTGGTTTACTAACTACTAATACAGAAAATAATTTTCTCTCACCAAAGAAATTGTCCGAAATGATGCGACAGTAATTTTTTTTTTCTTTGGTTATAAGTACTGATGATACGTTAAATTTGTTAGTTTTGCATAAAAATTCCCGTGTGATATATGTTATATATGATCTTTTTTTCGTTGTAAAAACTCATAATTGTGGCTCAATATTTTGGAAACGTCACTGTCACATCATTCTTGCACGATTCTCTTGTTGTTCGCGAATCATGTTCTGAACGACTACAAACTCTTCTGCAGACATTATCGCATAATATATTACCTTGAGAACCACCTAAAATCTGAAGAGCACTCACGAACCGCCGGTGCAAGTCCGGCGACCAACACCTCCTCGCCTTCCTATGACCTTGACCACCTGCTCCTCCCGCCGCGCCTCCACCACCACCACCACCACCGGCGTTTGTTTGCGACTCCGGCTGAACATTTCCACCTTGTCCCTGCTCAACCATCCCACAGTTATTCTCTCTCCTCAAACAATCAACTCCATTCCCAATCTCCAAACACTTCTTGTCCTCAATCTCCTTGTCCACGGAAACAAGAGCCAATTCCGGGAGAGAATTCCTCTCCTTGGAGAATGGGTGGAAAGCTCCCCCATTAATCCTCTGCTTGGTTTCCAATCCCAGCGTAGTACTAACACTAAACCCGATTTCTGTTTCTTTGTTAGGGGAACTAGAAATTGTCTGTTGAAGTTGTTTTCTGGCCCCGATATCGCTCGTTTGGCTGCACAGTTGAGTAGATGTCATCCAGTTCGCCATATCGGACACGTTGGATGAGGCCTTGATGTCTGAGGATAATTCAGAGGTTGGTTGTTTTAGGGGAATGAATTCTTCGAGTATCGGTCGCGGCCCTTGATTCGCTCGGTAGCTCTGCAGTTGCTGCCTTGAAGCCTCCATTGCTGGTTGAAGAAAATAATAACAGAACTAAAACATGAGCAAATTTTTTCTATAAAAAAAAAAAAACAATAAAAAGTTATTAGAAAATCTGATTTTATTTTTATTTTTATTTTTATTTTTTATGTTAAAGTTTAACTCAAAATGATGTGCCAGTAGTGATATTTTAGAAGTATGATGCACACCAAGTTAGGAGAATTATCTTCGGAATTTGTATAGTAGTATTACCCTTTTAAGTTTGTTGTTGATTGAGAAAAGGGGACATCAAACGAAAATAATTTGAAAATGTGAATTTTTATGCAAAAAAATTCACTCAGAATGACATGTTATTGATATCTTAAAAATGTGAGCCAGACCAAAGATCATACCAATTGTATGAGAATTACATATGCTCGAAAAGGTAATTAATTTAGACACTCCACTTTTTGATAACCACACTCTACCATTTGTCTTTTATTTTCAAAATGCATATAAGATGAACGCTAAAAGGCAAAAATTAGTGCGTGGCTATCCATAGTTATAGTGCCACAATTGTTTTCCGTTTGAAAAATCTTTTTGTATAGTATTACCCTACTAGTAAGTTTGTTCTTGATGGAAATGGAAAATTCAAAGCATTAATATTGCAATTTGGTTGAGCTTTCGGTAGCTTTAATTTCGTCTTTAAAGTGATGTCTTGTGATGGGAATACGATGAGATGATCTCGAAAAACAAAGCTAAGCACATGAAAAGTCATTTCTTGGTTCAATAATCGATAAAATCAAAAAAATAAAAACATAAAAAGAGAATAAAAGACTAAAAAAGCAAGGCAATATTAATTGCATTGAGCAATTGAATATCCACTGTAGAAAAATGCATTGGCATGCCTTTCGGATCTTTATAATTAGTATGTGATTCTATATTGAATCTATAGGTCCAAATTCCAATGCAGGGTTTTATATATATATATATATATATATATATATATATATATATACTTATAAATACATGTTAAGAAAAGAATCTTTGTGAGCATGCAATATTGCAAAAATCTTTGAGTTGTGTTTGGTATCGTTTTGGTTTTATGTTTTCTTTTTCTTTTTCTTTTTTCCTATTTTCCTTTTTTAAAAAGTAGAAAATCTTTTTTGACAACATGTTTTTTCGAAGCCTAGCTAAATGCTGAATTGGTTTCTTGAAAACATGATCGATATTTTCGAAAATAACAAAACTACTAATATCGTTTCTATTTTCTGTTCTCTAAAGCTTATTAGCCAAAGGAAAAATTTAACCTAAATGCTGAATTGGGTCATCAAAATTAAGACCAATTTCTCAGAAAACACCGAAATGAAGACGACAGGAAACGATGTGTTTTTTCATGTGAAAAATGTTTTTGAAAAGTTCGATCTCCACGAAATTGTGTATGAAAATAGAAAGCAAATTAAAAAAAAAAAACCTATGGACTAATTAATTGTATGCACATATCAAAATCATGCATGGAAAAAAAAGAAGTACCATTATTGAGGAGTTGCATGCAGAGGGGAAGCTCGCGTTTGAAGGCATCGATCTTGAGCCTTTCTTCTTCGAGGTGAGCGAGGAATTCTTCGAGCTTTAGGGTTTGATCAGCTGCTTGTTGTTCTCCAATGGATTTTAGCAGCAGAGAGTAGCTGTGGGGCTTGCAATCGAGGCTCAGTTCCGGCGGAGACGCCATCATTTTTGTGTATCTATATGTTTAGGTTTGAATATAGGAGAGAGAGAGAGAGAGAGAGAGAGAGGAGAAGGAGAGAAAAGGGAATGGATGTTGTTTGTGAACACAAGGAGGATCGAGTGGGGGGTGGTCTGCTTTTTAGGGTTGAGTTTCGAGGGAGAATAAAGTGTGGTTTTGGTGTGGGGATTTAGAGAGAGAGAGAGAGAGAGAGAGAGTGAAAAGGAAAAGGTTAAGGAAGAGATAAAAGAAGGATGGTAACTTCTTTGTAAAGAACAAAAGAACAAAGGTGGCAAAAGCCAGCCAAAAATCATAAAATGTGTGAGGGGGTGGAGAGAGAAAGAATCTCGCATATGAGAGAGAAAGAGAGAGGGTACTCTCTGACACCTGAGGGGTCATGGAAAAATTATTAGGTGGTCCTAGGCACATAAGCAATCTCTTTTCTACCATAAATTCATAGAAAGTCTACGACTAAGTGTACAGAATTCACGTGATCTTGATATAGAATTGATGGACTTTTGTATGAACCCTACATGAATTTGCGATAGAAAAGAATATCGAATCACCACGTAATAGTTCTTCAAAATCACTGAATAATTACTCAGGGTCATCTGGTTGAGGGAGAGAGAGGGGGGGGAGAGAGAGAGAGAGAGAACTAGTACTGGTTTTTTAACCAACTTTGGGGGCAGTAGTAGTGTAGGAGTAGTACGAAATTTCAAATCACAAAAATAAAGGATGATTCTTCTCCTTCTTAGTGTCCCCCCCCTTTTTCCTTTGTTTTATCTCTTTCCGTAGTCATGAATACTATATGTTCCTAGCTACACGTAGAGAATAAATTAATGAACTCTTATTTTTCCATAACAATATTACAAGAAGGTTAATTATTTAAGGATTTTTCTTTATTAGCATGATTTTTGTTAGTGGGTATCTTTTTTTTTCTACTCTAAGAAATTCAATTTTCAAAAAGTTTAGATTCCATAGGTATTAACATATTTTGAGAATTTAAATATATAGTTTTTGACTATTTTGGGATATATACACACTATTTTTTCCATGTTAATTAGCTACTTTTTTGACACATTATTAGGAATTGTACAATTCTAATGTAACCCATTAATACCAACGCGTATATGAGTCATTCTCACGGAGGTCAAATATTTCAAATCTTGGGATCACCGGAGGTTATGCCTAATCGTTATCTTCAAGGCTCTGAAATCAGTCGAGGTGCGCATAAACTGGCACGGACATGCGGTTATAAAAAAAAAAAACTTAAACTTACAATCTTATTGCACTTGAGTAGAATTATGAAGCCCTAAACTAGAACCCATTTAATGGTTTCCGTCGTATACACGTGTCACGCATCGAATGGCGCATGAAGCCACTTACAGCCGTCTTCTAAATTGGATGCAGTTTTATCCGGTCCGTTCTTTCCACACGTTGATTCGTTGAAGAAATTAATAGCATCCATAATCCAGCTTTAAGGTGGCAATTAAGGAGTCAAAAATAACCAATCAACGGCCATGATCATCAAGTTAAATTAAGGACCAATCAAAACCTCCACTTTTGGTTGACACGTGTACGGTTTAGTACTACTTGATGGTAACCTTACCCAAGTAGAAGAATCATCCTCCTTTAGATATAAGTTAATGATTCCATTATAATTGATTGGTCATCAAATATACTCCCTCCGTTTCTAATTGCAATCTTTAATTCGGTGCCAAGAAATTTTAAAAAAACGATACACGGGAAAGTGCTTTATTTTTTGGTTCGAAAATTGCACGTCTTTTCATAGCGGACTATCAACTTGGAACGAAGGGAGTATAAGTTAACGATCATGTAGCTACTGATACCCGATCAACATAATTTTTGACGTTCTTAATGTTCTCGGATGAGATTAAAACATGAACGGCTTGCATCATCAAAATGAGCCCAAGAAGAGCTAGCCCACAAATAGACCAACTGAACGTTCCAGATACACTTATTAAAACTAAAGGCTAACTTTGGAAAATAGCATATCCTGTACACATTATTTTTACCACGAGAGAGAGAGAGAGAGGGGGGAGAGAGAGAGGACATATTCAAGATGGTGTTAGTATCAATCCACGATGCAACTTACTTTCTGGTTTCAAAAGTAGAATAATTGTTCTAAAATTGAGTGCATTAGGGAGAGAATATCTAATCTAAAAAAAACGAGACATTCACTACGTAGAATAATATAATATAATATTTTAGGGCCTCAAGGAAGGAATATCTGTGTTCCAATTCTACGACTCTAAATTAAGGGAACATAACCCCCCACAAAAAGCTTAAAAGAGAGATTTCATTTTAAAAAAAAAACCTCAAAAAAGAATAATAAAGTAGGCTAGCTCTAACAGATGGGGAATCTTCTTCTGCTACTAAACTTTAGTGAAGTGGCTAGGAAGGTAGGAAGATTCTCTCTCTCTCTCTCTCTCTCTCTCTCTCTCTCTCTCCAAATTTTAAGAAGTTTTTCGATTACTAGGGTTTTGAATCTGAATGAAATTTTGAGATCCGGGTCAGGATCACCATGTGGGTCAACTTGGTTTGACTCAAATACCATCAATCCCCCAATTGGCGTTTAATTAATATATATCCATTAGAATGCTGTAGCACTGCCTATTGCCTAAGGTACATTTTCATTTTTAATACCAATTCCTTTGCTGGTCAAAAAACTTGGGCAGTCATATTTTCGTAATTTACAACCCATTAATATGAGTTTCAGGTTGAAAATAAGTTTATTGTTTTTTACTTCTCCAAATTTTCGAAAAATTGCTCTTAATACTTTCATGATAATTAGTCTAATATACAATGACTCTAATTGTGTACTACTGTACTAGCATGTTTTTTTTTATTGTGTTAAAATCGTAACGGGAGAATTTTATCTATAACAACAATATAGCAAGAGTAAGGATATGCCTCCCCACTTCGAGCGAAGAGTTCGATAAGTAGCCTCAGCTCAAGAGAAAACCCGGACAATTGAAAACTCAATGACATGTCATAGAATTTCATAAACTATATATATACACTAAGATCTTGTCTAAGTCAATTCAAATTTTGTGGAATAGTTGCATGTGATAAGCATAAATAAATAATTGGACGTTCAGGGTTATCCCTTTGCCTTTCTTTTGGTTGTTTTTTTTTTTCCAATGATTTAAATAAATAAAAAAAAACCCGGTTGGGTTGTCGTTACGTTTGATAAGTCTATTGTGTTTCATTAAAAATTTAAATTAGTATATTCTAAATGTCCATTTTGAAAGATCGTTATTTTAAACATTTTCCCCAAATGGCACAACTCCATTCTAAAATTTGAACGTTTATCTGTTATAAATCTTGCCTTGCACTATTGTTTTTTTATCATCCGCTTAGCACTACTATTATCATCAGCTTAGCACTACTAAAATAAATTCTTTTTTTTCTGTTCAAAAAAACTTCTCTCCAAAGAAAACGTATCATCGCCCTATGCTTATAACGATTTTGTTATAGCTCATACATTAATTTGCTCTTCTTGATTTTTACTTTGAGCCCGATAGTCCTTCCAAAAAAAACACATAAATTAAAGAGTTGGACCGGAGACATCATGGTAAACTTACCCAACCCGACCCATATGGACTCATTGCCGTTTTTCTTGTAAACTTCCAATATAGTAATAACCTTTTGCATGAAAACAAAAGAGGAGAGAGAGAGAGAGAGAGAGAGAGAGAGAGAGAAGGGTGCATCGAATTCCCTTTTAGGGGGGATGGAATGCATGGGAGGAGGAGTACTGCACTAATGGTGGTTGGTCGCTTTCTAAAATCAGTCTTCTCGTACAATACTCCAACCCATACCTTTTCTGCAGATTCTCTCTCTCTCTCTCTCTCTCTCTCTCTCTCTCTCTCTCTCTACAAATGCTATGGCAAAGAGATTCTCCTCGTGACACGCGTTGTGATATTCCCAATATCGTCCTTGTGAATATCCCTTTTGTCTGGTCTAAAATATTCTTCTCCCAATGACGGAAAATACCAACTAACTTTACCAATTATTAGTACTAAATTTTTGTTAAAAATCGAAACCGAAGTGTGTGTTTGGATGTTGCCATATTCACTATCACAATCACAACGGATAACTTGGGGCCATATGGGCCGTGCATTGTTTCAAAAGCCCATGTTTGGACCATTAGGTTCAACTCCAGGGGTTGGCCTTCTGGTTAAGGTTGGGACTTCGGTTTGGACCGAGGACTAAGGTACTTGCTTCCTCTTAAGTTGTAGAATCTAACTTTGTTCTGACTTGACTTTGATTGGAACTCCTGCAAGTACATTGACAATCCCTTTGGCTACTTCGGTGCGAAATGAAAAGAAAGGAATGTGATTTCTCTTAATGATGAAAGAAAAAAAAAAGTATGTTTTCTTAACATCTCATTTGGATAGACCTTTTGCTTTCTGTTCTCACCAAATCTCGTCACTTTGAGTGAGAAACAAAAATAAGCCCATAAGGGGTTGTTGATTCTCACAATCTCTTATTTTCTCTCACCTCGTTAATCATTCAAACAAAGGAGAGAAACCTCTTCCTCTCCATTTCTTTTCTCCTGAAAATCCCCCATCGGGGCTGTGATAGTATAGTGATATATAACCATAAGGAAACTAACAGAATTTATTCTTTCACCAGGTTTGTTTGTCTGTTACAACACTAGAGAGGGCGTATTCTTCTAAGAAGATTATGAAGTGATGAGTTCCCAACCAAATTGCGAAATCATTGCTTATTTGCTTGGTTATATTTATCTATATGGTCCGTTTGGTTGAGCGGATATGAATATCGAATTAGACTGAAAATTAAGCGTGACTTAATATCGCATATATATTTGGTTTTCGAGCTCAAACATATCATATATACTCAAAAAAAAATGCAAAATCATTGCTTATTTGCTTAGTTATATTTATCTATATGGTCTGTTTGGTTGAGCGGATATGAATATCAAATTCGACTGAAAATTAAACGAGACTCAATATCTAATATTTGGTTCAAATTTATGAGCCGAATCAAACATGCCTCAAATGTACTCCTAACGTCCCAATTTATTTGCTCATGGAATTCTCCCTTTTTTATTGACTAAAAGTTTTTGGGTTGGAAATTATTTAAATTTCCACAAATACCTTTTTGCTTGATTTTGTTTAAACTTAGTATTTCCTTCACCTCAATATTAAAGGGGTAAAATTGAAGCTTTGGCCTTTTAGTGGTTGCTAATTTTAAAAGATTGCAGACTTTTTGGGACGGCTCAAAAAGGAAATGTGAGCAAACAAAGTGGGACGAATGGAGTATATAATACCATGAAGTATCTGGAAGAGTCTGGTCTGGAAAAGTTGCGCACAATAAAAAAGCACAACCAAAGGCAGAAATAGTCTATTTTACAGTTGCATAATACCCTGGGACTGTACTATATATTATTAATAAGACCACCATTACTCTCCAATCAGATTTGTATCCTTCATATTAGTGTCGTCAAATAAACTGGCTCAGAATATCAGAAAAACAACATCTTTAATTGCTTGGTCACCATACATTACAATTTGAATCCTGATTCACATCTCCCAGCCCCATCAAATAAACAAGGAATGCATTTGAAAAAAGGCCAATAATGGGAGAATAATTGTTCTTTGCTAAAGCTTAGATACTTAGAATAATCAATAAAGTCCCAAACAAGGATGAGTAACATAAGATTCTATTCTTCTTTATCCAACCCAACTATTCTAAAAACTTTGTTTGTCAAGTAGGTCAGAAAATCAAAAAAAAAATATCCAATGACAAGTTCAAATTCTATTCAACACAACTCAAAGAAAAAGCTAAGAAAGAAAAAAAGGTGGCCTTTGTTTTGCATTTGTATGAAATATTCTCTTATAGGCTTTACGGAAAGCTAATGACAGGTACATTTACGGGTTGTAAGGCCTTTCTTTTATAGGAATCGTTAACTGGCAGTATTTTACTTAGTGGGATCAATTTCTTTGATTGTTCTATTAAATTCCCTAAAATTGATTTTGGATTAGATTATTCTTCTCTCACCTGGCTATCATTATGATTTATGGAATGTGCTTCTCAGCAATCCACTTATTGGTTGGTGCGTTTCGGGGCCCATAACGGGCCCGTTTCGATGATCAAAACCGTCCATATTTTAGAACTGGTCGATAACACATTCAACACACCGAAAGTTAATGTTGTTTGGATACCAATAAAGAGCTGATCGGAACACACTTATTTTTCAAAAATTGGATTTGTCAATGAACATCAGTCTAGTGTGCCCAGCTTGTTTTCTACAAGATAAATGCTTTCCGATTAGGTATTGATTCGTATTCGAACAGCACAATTTCGGTGAGATTAATGTTGTCGACGAGTCCTAAAATAAGGACAGTTCTGATCATCAAAATGAGCCCGTTATGGGACACAAAATGCACCAATCGTTTGGTGCATTTTACTTAAGTGGACTCCTGAGAAACCCATTCCATGATTTATTCGGTCCTGGCCTAATTTTATCTATGATTGGTATATAGCTTTTGAAGTTGAGTGGTTCTGATGCTTATCCTTCTGAAAAGTACTGTTGTTTTGTTGAGGATTTTCACATTATTCTTCTCTTTAACTGACAACAAGGAGTTATTTGGTAGTATTATTATTTTATAAGAAAATTGAAGAACTTTTATTTATTTACCAAACAAAATGAATACTAGCTAGTATATTTACTTTCCTATCATGTCAACATATTTTACTGTCTGGGGTTTTCCTATGGCCTTTTACTATTATCCAACCATTGCTGAGGTTTTTGCTTCTGTTAAATATATAATGCATTATGCTTAAGCTAACTTTAGTTGGATCGATAATCTATTTAGAATTTCAATGGTCAAAAAGATCGGCGATGCTACAGAAAAATCCACAGAAATTTTAATTCAGATCGATGAAGCATAACTATGTGAGATGTCCATCACATACGTGAAGTCACATTTAGCAAGGATCCACTCTAATGAGCCATTAACTTCTTAAAATCGAAATCATTTTTAGGTAAATTCACCTATGAATACGACATAAATCATCGATTGTTGTTTCCACCTTCACTCAGATATATATCACATTTGTCCACACAAATCCGTCGAGATATATAAACAATTTAATTTTTTGAACAACAAACAAGATTTTATAGATAAAGGAAAAGAAAGATTACTTCGAGAAGGGAACAAACAAAAACCCGCATCACAACGTAAGAGATGCATCACACTTAGGTTGGCACCCATCACTGAGACAATCATAGAAATCAATCAAAATTTAAAGAAAAAAAAAGAGATCCAAACCCCAAAAGATATGTAAATAACTGGTCATTCACTTCTTTACCAAACCTTTTTTTTTTTTTTTTGATAAGCAATTTTTTTTTAATAAATCTTTGAAAAAGATTTAACGAAAGGCCCGACTTCGTTACCAAACCAAATTATGGAATAGGGTGTGTCAACATGAGGGATAAGGTCCTCTATTCGCATGTTATTGTCGATGGTGCAATTATATGGAATCACCATTCTATGGACTTGGAAGCTAGATTAGAATTTTGACCAAAGAGAGAAAGAAGCATATTTAGAATGAGAGAGTAGCTAGTGGGGATGGAATTAGAATCACTTTGGTCGGCCTCTTAGCAAAAGGCATAGGAGCTTCTTCAATGGAAAAAAAGATGCATTTAGAGTGTTGTTGAAGAGTGGAATTTTTTCAAAAAGAAAATGGGCTAGCCTATGGCTATGCATTTGTTGACTTTGGGTTGTGTCAACTAAAAGTTCAGTATCACTTAAAAAAAAAAACCCAATTAATAATTAATGTTCGGATATGTATAATATTGTGAATATCTTCCACATCCTTGGATTCTAATCGCCAATTTTCTAGTGGTCCACTACTACTACCCGCACGACACCTGTTATATACTCCCTCCATCCCAAATTTCTAGTCCACTTTCACTATTTCAGGACATGAACTTCGGATTGGTACTGTACAGTGAAGTGCTCAGCACCGTGCTGCGCACCTTTGAGCCGTCGGATCGTGTATTCGACGGCTTGAATCTCATCTTGAAAATCAACGATCGAGAGCTGTTCATTGCCGAGATGAGATCCGAGCTGTCGGATGCACGATCCGATGGCTCGGCGGTGCACAGCATAGTGCTGCGCACACCATTGCATAGCACCATCCCCCAATTATTCACATCTCGAAAAATTAACTATATTTTTAGATGTGTTATGTTTTATATATGCAATATGAATTTTATTTGATAGATCTTAATTATTTTTATTAAACAAAGTTTTCAAAATTGTAGAAATTATAGATTGAAAATTATAAGTAATTTGAAAATGATGCGTATGCCTAGAAATTAATGGACAAGAAATTTGGGCAGACAGAGTATTTGTTTTCTTATTTTTTGGTAAGTAAGTATTTGTTTTCTTTACTGTATGCTAAATATTTTAATTAGGTGAAGCTGGACTAAATTAACTAATTAACTTATTTTTCATAATCAGCTCATTTAGTAGGTCGCGATGCATTTAATGTTAAATCAAAAAATCAAGTTAATTAATTGAAGATTGGTAAAATCTTAGTCGAATCATCTTTGTCTGAAGTGAAATAAACGATAAGATCATAACTTTCTATTTCTCACATGAAGAATATGATTCATTCAACTAGATAACAATGTCCCATGAACTTGATTTTTAGTATGGACGTAAAATACATCGAGACTTACAAAAAGAATTATTTGGATCGCCAAATGGACTCATCAATCTCATTTTGCGGTACATGAGGGACCACAAGAGATCGAGTTTAATATGGGTGAATCCTAATTGGTGCAAACATCTGAATTCCATAGGTTATACACAATTTGTGATATCTATAGATGAAGCAAATCCTTTTTTGTGGTTCTCTTATTTCTACACAAAATAAAATCACTTGTTCAAAAAAAATTCACAATTAATATATTGGGCAGAATTTATTTAGAAAAAAAATTATGTCTATCTTTTTGCGTTTTGATACTAGTAAGGGTGAGTTCACAATGTATTCTTTGTCTTCAGATAGACGTCAACAAACCACTCATTTTCACGAAAAATACCATTTAGACAACACAATCAAGTGAAATAAGTTATCTTAGATAATGGGTATTTTTGGACTTAAATATCGAAAATACCGTTTCGACAATAACGTGAACTCGGCATAGGTGCAAAATTGCATGGGTTTATTACATCAGTCATGGGACTAATTGCCCATCGGCTTACATAGCCTTTTGGAGAGAATGGATCAAAATACAAGGCCCAAGAGATTAAAATGGGCCGGCCATGACTTTGTTTTATGGAGGAGTATGTTTTGTTTTTTTGAAGCAAGTTTTTTTAATAGCAATGAAAATCTAATTATCATAAAGACGAGAGAATGAAGTCATTACCGAAAGCAAATGCATTGAGAGAGTTTGGAAGAGTGTAATATCCTCCTAATACTGCAACTTGCACAACTTAGTTGACAAGATGTCCACGAAACACACAATGCTTGAACCCCACAGAACTAATTCTTTCACATGCTTTTTAATTTCCAGGCACCAACCACACCCAAGAGAATATCATAATAACAGTGCCTAGGTTTCTCATGCTCTTTCGTTCCCAAAATGTCAAGCCGATGTCGGCCGCTTAAAAGAAAAAAAAAAAAAACCTCTTGCGAATCCTTCAAATTCCTTCTCTCTGAATTCCAAACCCGAGCCTTCTTGCATCCAGCTTTGCTCGCCGCGGCCTATCATACCTTAAATTAAAGAATTCCAAGTCCCATTTCATTGTTGCGGTACTGAAGATCGCCCCATCACACAAAAACGATCAAATACCAATAACTCCTAATACATCCGATCAGAAACCCAAATAACCCTCAGGCACTCGGATCGGACAAAATCTATGTGGAAATGCAAGCTTATTAAAAAGAAAACTATTAGCCCCAAGGTTCAAGATTTTGATGATAACAAACATATCTTTATTTAAGTTAAATTAGTCAATTGGGCTTCATTAATGCCTTATTGTTTCATTGGGCTAATTCAATTATTAATTCTCTTTGGAAGGATATATGAGAAATTTCCCTCAAGCCCAAGTATAAATCCGCTAATCTCTTAATTGGAGCTGTATGTTGATATACGCTGCGATTTTGAAGAATGTGTGAGCCTAGAAACATAGAAGGAAATCGAAAGCCGAAGAGGGCGCGAACGGGGTTCATTTTGAAGCTCCAGCTGCATTATCTTTACATAATTGTTGATACACGCTGAGATTTTGAAGAATGTAGCCTTGGAAATATAGAAGGAAATCGAAAGCTGAAGAGGGCGCGAAGGGTCATTTTGAAGCTCCAGTTACAGTACCTTTACATAATTGTTGCATTGATACAGTTTCGCGTAAAAATAAACAAAAATGCGTCTGCCGGGAGTTGAACCCGGGTCTATTGCTTGGAAGGCAATTATCCTAACCGTTGGACTACAAACGCCTACTTGAAGGGCTTCTCCAAAACAAAATAAATATCCCTTAATTCGTGTCTGCTCTGCTCTTAAACAAGCTTGGTTTTTTTTTTTTTTTTTTCCCCCCCTTCTTTTCTGCCCTAAAATAACTTCTATAGTCCAAACAAATCATTCAGTTAATAATAAATAAAGTTAATTCGGAAAAAGAATAGTGATTTTAAAGTTTCACAGTCTTTTTAGAGCATTTTTTTCTTTTTCTCAATCTAGAAACCTCAACCTCAACATTTGAAGGTTATGGGCTGATGTTTTTAAACAACTTTCGCTACAATACAAGGGTGGCAATCAAGGTCAACAATTCGGTTTGTTGGTGGGTTTGCTAGTTATAGACACACAATTGATAGAAATTCGATTCTTGATGTCAAGGACAATAAATAAATTTCTTGTAAATAAATTTCATAGTTCAGCGTGAGTGCCCTGCCTTTGACCAATTTGGGTAAAGAATTAACCGAGAAATCTAAGATGCACGTAAGCGGACCCGGGACCCTGCCGAGCGGCACCCCTGCCAAGCGGGTGCCGAGCGGCCAATCTGGCCGTTCATCTCGGAATCAACGGCCCAAATTGAAACATCTTTTTCCTTTTCCTTTCTTTTTTTTTTTTAAATCCGTTCGGTACCTTTACATCTGGGTCTTCCAAAACACTTTTGGACGGCCGAGATGTACTCAGTACCCTTGCTTGGCAGGATCTCTAGGTCCCACTTAAGCTGACCTAGACAACTTAAGAAAGGAAAAGGAAAAAACAAGGTGGACAATTTTCTTATCCCTCATACACTAAACAAGGTAGATTTCTGTTGAGGAAACCAGTTATGGCAACCACATATCTCCCCCTCTCTTCCATCCTCTTTATGTATGGCTTCTCTCCCAGTCAACACCTCACTAAACCCCCACATCCCTCACTTGAACTCCGCCAGATCCCATAAACTCACCCCAACCCATCTCGCAAACCTCTCAGAAAATGGAAAAACTTACCCAGCTCTACACAAATCTTATTTCAAACAGATATCTGCACTCTCCAAAGATGGCCGGATTCAAGAAGCCGCGGACCTGTTCACTGAAATGCAGTCCAAGAATTTCCAAATCGGACCCGAAATCTATGCTGAACTCCTTCAGGGTTGTGTCTACGAGCGTGACATCTTCATGGGTCAGCAGTTACACGCGTTGATTATCAAAAATGGTGAGTCTTTTGCAAGAAATGAGTATGTTGAGACAAAACTGGTGGTTTTCTATGCAAAATGCAGTCTTTTTGAGGCTACGGCCCGTTTGTTTTGCAGAATTAGGAAACAGAACGAGTTTTCTTGGGCTGCCATAATTGGGATGAATTGTAGAATGGGTTTTAGGGAAAGAGCATTGTTGGGTTTCTGTGAAATGCAAGAAAATGGTATTTTGGCTGATAATTTTGTTGTTCCTAACGTTTTGAAAGCGTGTGGCGCTCTCCAGTTGGTTGGATTTGGTAAGGGGGTTCATGGGTATGTGCTGAAGATGGGTTTTGCTGAGTGCGTATTTGTCGCAAGTAGTCTGGTGGATATGTATGGCAAATGTGGGGTTTTGGATGAAGCAAGGAAAAAGTTTGATAAAATGCCTGAAAGAAATGTCGTCGCTTGGAATTCGATGATTGCGAGTTACGTTCAAAATGGGATGAACGAGGAAGCCATTGAGGTCTTTCATGATATGAGAGTGGAAGGAATGGAACTGACTCATGTAACTGTGTCAAGCTTTCTTTCGGCTTCAGCTAATTTAAATGTTGTAGTAGAGGGTAAGCAAGGGCATGCTATAGCAATTGTAAATGGGTTTGGTTTAGATAACATTTTGGGAAGTTCCATTATAAATTTCTACGGCAAAGTTGGGTTGATAGAGGATGCTGAGTTAGTTTTTAGTAGGATGGTTGAGAAAGATGTAGTGACATGGAATTTGCTGATCTCCTCTTATGTGCAACATGGTTTGGTTGAGAAAGGACTCAATTTGTGCCGATGGATGAGACTGGAAAACTTTAGGTTTGATTCTGTGACTCTAGCATCAATAATTTCCACTTCAGCTAATACAACGGACATAAAACTTGGCCAAGCGGGCCATTGTTATTGCATTAGAAACAGCCTTGAATCTGATGTTGTAGTTGCAAGTAGCATTGTGAATATTTATGGCAAATGTGGAAAATTTATGTACGCAAGAAGAGTTTTTGACTCTACGAAAAAGAGAGATCTTGTGTTGTGGAATACATTATTGGCCGCTTATGCAGAAAAAGGTCTAAGTGGTGAAACCCTGAAGTTGTTTTATCAAATGCTGCTAGAGAGCGTTCCACCGAATGTGATATCATGGAATTCGGTAGTTCTGGGATTCATGAGAAGTGGAGATGTTGAAAAGGCCAAAGAGATGTTTTCACAAATGAAATCTCTTGGTTTCCAGCCTAATCTTGTTACTTGGACTACCCTAATTACTGGCATGGCTCAAAACGGCTTTGCTGACGAAGCGATTCTGTTTTTTCAACAAATGCTAAAAGAAGGAAACATACCAAATGCTGTAAGCATCGTTGGTGCTCTATCCGCTTGTTCAAACGCAGCATCATTGCATGTTGGACAAGCCATTCATGCCATCATTATTAGGTATAGCATGTTTTTGTCCATTCCACTTGCAACTGCTCTTGCGGATATGTATGGCAAATGTGGATGCATTGATCGAGCGAAGAAAATGTTTAATATGGTTTTAAGGAAGGAGCGTCCTTTGTACAACGCACTGATATCTGTCTACGCATTACATGGCCAAGCTGAAGAAGCCCTTGCACTGTTTAAACTTCTTCAGGAGGAAGAAATCGAACCAGACAACTTAACTTTCACTAGCATTTTGTCGGCGTGTAGCCACTCTGGCTTGTTAGAAAAAAGTTATGAGCTTTTTGGTGATATGATTTCAAAATACAAAGTAAAGCCAAGTATTGAGCATTATGGCTGTTTGGTTAGTCTTCTTTCTCGACATGGGAAGTTGGATGAAGCGCTTACTCTCATCCTCAGGATGCCATTTGACCCTGATGAACACATACTAACGTCACTGCTGGCCGCTTGTAGAGAAAACGAGGAGTTGGAAATCGGGGAACACGTATCCAATATGTTATTCAAATTAGAACCGGATCACTCGGGAAATTTTGTCGCGCTCTCAAACACATATGCAGCTGCAGGGAAGTGGGATGAAGTGTCGAGAGTGAGGGCTTTGATGAAAGAAAAGGGCATGACGAAGAATTCAGGGTGCAGTTGGATTCGAATCGGGGGAGAGCTCCATGTTTTTGTTGCTGGTGATGTATCCCACTTAAAAACAAAGGGAATTCATTCCATGTTAGCTCAGTTAGGAAAGGAAATGCAGTTAGTGCAGTATGTTCAAATGTTCAGGAACGATGAAATTTTGTACTGTTGAAGAAAATAAAATGGTGCTGAATTGCAACTGAAGTTGAGATAGATAGGACTTATCATTGGGGCTCTGTGTAGTTGAAGTCCCTTAGTTGATATGTGGCCCTCTGCTGGGTTTTCACAGAGGTAGAGCATCTTACCATTAACTTGTTTTTCAAGTGAAGAGAGAGAGAGAGAGAGAGAGAGAGAGAGAGAGAGGAATGTAAAGACTAAAGAGAAGTTGTTTGTATACTGTTTTGTAATCTTGTTACTTGTTATTGGATAAATCATGTGGTTTTTGTAACTGGGCTAGCTGTGTTCTTGAAAGAGTACTAATCCTTTTGAATACTAGAATTTCATGCTGAGCTAACTTTTTTTTTTCTAGATGTGTTTGTGGGATTGTACTACTGTGAAGTAAAAGACCAAAAAGAAGATAGTAACGTTCAATACTGCCCAAACAAAATTTAATAATGCCTCAAAGAAATTTGTAATGCACAATGGTTTCCTAGAATTGTTGCCAGCCATTAATTCCAATTCTGAATATTGGTCTCTCTCTCTCTCTCCCTCTCTCTCTCTCTCTCTGAGTTTGTATTTCCTGTTTGAATAGTACATCAGACCCATAATAAGTCTTAAATTTTTTCTCAAATTTGACTGAATGTCGTGTAAATTTTTTAGTTTGATACGACATACTCTTATGAGCAAACTATAATTGAGTAACGATTGGACTCCCACTTAATTTGAGTAAAGACTCAATCTTGATGAATGTTTGAATGAATGTTTGAGTGAGTGTGGATGGAATTTTGGTAGATCTTTTTCTAGTGAATTTAAAAATACGGACGGTCCCGATCGTTGAAGTGATTGGGAAAAAAAAATTTCTGGGCCGGATCCATTTAAAAGAATTCGAGAGGAGATCCATTTATAGCTCTCCAGAATAGGGCTATAAATGAACCGACCTGCTTGTGAGCAAGTCGTGACTCAACTCATTTAAGCTCGGCTTGACTCGTTTAGTAATCAAGCCGAACTCGAACTTGAGTTTTAGGCTCTTTTATAAAACAAGATGAGCTTGACACTAAAAAACTCGACTCGACTAGACTAGCAGAAGTTCAGCTCATTTGTATAGACTCAATTTGGTTAAAGACGCTCGTTAAGTAAATTAGACAAACTCGATTCGTTTACTTAAAATTTTAAGCTTGTTTAATACTCAAATGAGTTAAGCTCGAAGACTAAAACTCAGCTCGCAGAGACCCTTACCCGGGAAGAGAAAAATCTGGTGGTAGTTTTTCCTCCACTGTCTTCTCTCCCACAAACCAGCCCAACTTTTTTTTAAATCAAACAAAAAAGCACAGCTTGAACGAAGCACAGTAGCAAAAGCCAAAAAATCGTAACATTTTCTTCGCGAAAGATAAACAAGAACCAATTTCACCCCTCTTTCCTCTAATCGACAAGGTGGACGTGAATCCTTCTTCAAGTAAGCATTTCTTGATTTCCTCGATTTCTTTTGTGCTTCTTTTAACCTTTTTGTGATTTTTCGTAACGTTTTTCTATGATTTGCTTATCATATCTGTTTCGCCGTATTGATTGTTCATTTCCTACAATTCCAGTACATTTTGCCTATAATGAGTTTAACTGTTCAAATTCAACTATTTAAAGCTTGAATTGAACTACTTATGAACTAACCCGCCACCTGTCTGATGAAAACCCAAAATGGGTAGATTTTTTTTTTTTTTTTGATCCGCAAAATGGGTAGATTTGTTCGAGTGAAATTCATACATCTGTTTTGAAGTCTTTTGGCTTTTTGGGGTAATCGAGTATAATCAGGCTTTGTGAATTTTACAAGTCCAAGTAGGAGTCAGGTGAACCCAGTAGAGCAAGGAAACAATTGTGCTCGATGTGGAATGATTTTGTGTGGATAGAAATGAATGTTCCTTTGATGGTATTTTTAGGAGTTTTTTACGTCGGGAAGTTTTGAAGCCCCAACATGGCTGATGTGAATGCAAAAGTAGTACTCAAAAGCACAAACACTCAAACACACTGGATTTATGTGGTTCGCCCAATACGGGCTACATTCAGAGTCTCTACTGCTACAGCGATATGTGGGGTGGCCAGAATTCTATCAAAAGTCGCAATCGACATTTTGGATTGTGGAAGGGGATGCATTTGAGTTTTTTTTTGGGGTAAATCAGCTTGCAATATAAAAAAAGGCAAACCAAATATAGAGCCTACAAGGGGCATACCCCATGAGGAAAGAAAGAAAAGAAAGAAAAATATAAAACCTATGCTAAGCAGCTACAAGGTTCTAATAGATAATTACTCGACTGGGTGTTTCCGGCCCATCTAAGAAGAGGGAAAGGAAACAACCAGACAAAAATAACATACAGGGGGATAAACGAAAAGATTGTGCAACAGCATCTTAGGACCCATATAATGGGGCTCTTGAGGGATGCAACTGAGTTTTCCTATGCTGCAATAATATAACCAAGGTTCAATCATATGAAAAATTCCAACTTTTGATGTGAATGGTACCACGAGGCTCCACAATTTGTAACAGTTGGTGTGGCATGGATGGCTGTTGGTGGGAGCAAAATAGATGTACTGTGGGTGCTACTCATTCAGAGGGTCCAAGTAGTTTTACAGTTACTTTATTTCACTAGATCAGTGAAAACATGAAGGGTTAATCTTTTTCAGAATAGTTTTTATTTTTTAATCTTGTAGACTCATTGGAGCTTTATCTTAACTTAGGGTGTTGTCTTGTTTATATATCTTTTGTGCTATTAGGTGCACCAATTCTGATGCCTTCAAAATAATTTTTAACCGGTCAAAACTAGTTTTTGATAGTGGATGTTTCTTTTGCAGTTTGCTTTCTCTTGCAAGGAAGCTATAATCCATTGGACGCTCTTAAGGATTATGGTTCAGAAGTTTCCAGCTGCATCTTTAGCATCATGGAATGCATCTCAGAGGGGTCGGTACTTGTTATCTGCTTTTCACTACCATTACACCTTATGGGCCTGTTTATTTGACTGGACTCATAATGAAGGGGTATATAGCCTCTTAGGACAAGTAATCCCATTGGACTAATAGTGAATCAGAGATTTCCGCATTAATATATCTCCCAAGGTATGATATGTCCCTTATTTTTCTCAGATTTCATATCCAGTGGATACTTGCTCATGAACGCAAAAGTTTCAACCAGACATAGGATATGTGGTCCCCTTGGATTCAGAGTCCAAACTGGTACTCAAATCCGGGCAAACAAACAGGACCCTATGTTTACTTTGTGAAAGGGTACTAGTCTGCAGACTTAACATGAATGTGGATTGTATGACTTGGAAACTTGAAAGCAAATATTGACAATGATTTGGGCATTGTTGCCCAAGATGGCATATGCTAAACCAGCATGTTGTATGCATTGGCTTTTGTAAATAAACAAACAGGAAGCTTACAAGTTTCCAACTTTAGACACTATTTTTTTTCTCGAAACATAAGCAATTTCGTTTCCAATTTCAGGTGTTTTCCTTTGCATATTGGAGCATACCAGGCCTCAACTGGGAGCCTCTAGCTCATATTCTCCTCGGTTGAAGGTTTTCTCGCTCGTTCTTGTCGACTCTGCTTTATCAGTTTCTTTCTCTTTGCAAATTATGTTGAATAATTTCAGTTTCTTTTATTTTGCTAATTATTTTTGATAGTTCAGCTAGCTTACATGTGCAAAGCAAGTTTTAATATGTTTCTGCATCCACTTTAGGAGAACACTTTTCTTTGTTCTCTTCCCAATTACTGCAATTTTTCCTAGAGTGTGTTGTCTCAGATTTCATCATAGCCCTGATATTAGTTGTGCTACATCTGGAAGTTGATTTCTCCGCAACATTGCTATCGGTGCTGTATCGGGCTAGCCTAAAAGTATGACCTTGGTGAATGCTTCTATTTTCCATCAATAGGCCACTTTGCCTTTCTAAGTCCATTTGGTCAAATACTTGTCTGCATTTCCTTCTGCTGATATTGGGTCATGGCCACCAAACCTGTATAACTCCAGATTCTTCTTCCGGTTTCCACAATTTGAAATTAGGCCACCAGAACTATTTCACTCCAATTCTTACGAAATTGATATTAATGGTGCATCATGCACACTTGATCCAGTCATTCATCTCCGTCCTGTGTTTTTTATTTTCACAACTAACAGATTCCTTTGCTTCTTGTTTCGGTAAATAGCATGGTAAATCGATCTATCTTTTGGGCCTACAACTTTCTTTCGCAGTTCAAACTCTACCCATAGATCATTGTTCTCTATTTTGTAAATATCTGATACATCAGCATGCCTTATGATGGCTCTTCATTTACATCATCCGGCTTAGAGGTTATATAATCATATTAGACTTGTAACTGATCAATAGTTCTGATTTTCATTTGATGAGAGCAATATTTTTGTTGAAATAAGGTAGATTATACGTCTTAGCCTTGAATCTATATGATCCAAAAGTTTTTTGAGTAGATTATCTACAGTAATACCAATTGCATAGTGGAAAGTCTGTTAGTTTTTTTGAGTAGCCTGAGTTTGTTAACGGATACTACCAGTTGGGTTTCTTGGGACCTCAGTGAATGATGTGGGGCACTTAGAATGAGGTTCGAAGTACTGTCCAATCAAGTCCGTCCCAACACCTACCAAAGAGTTGAAGGTTAATGTTACTATGAAATAGCAAGGTCAGGGTTAGGGGTTGGGGGAGAAAGTTAAGCCAAGATAAATGTTAAGGAGTTCACTGGGAGAGAGACAATGGATAATCGACTTTGTAGCTTTTGGATGGTGAATCTGGGCGGAAAACCATATGTGGACCTTTTACCATTACTTATGTTTCTTGCAATAAAGTTGTGATATTGTCAAACATCCTGCGAGTGATATTGTTATTTTCATGAAAGATCAATAGGTAGTGAACAATGACTTTTCGTTGATGGGATAACACTTCTATCAGGCTGTTAATCTTGCTTTTTAAAGAATTTGTTTCTTCCAAACAGTTCCGTTGTGGGATTTAGGGAATCATGTTTAGGCTCTGTGGCGACTGCAGGAATTATCCAGTATGGGGTCATTCACAAGCTTAAATCTACTTGTCTGTAGAAGAAAATTTATATTACTGACAATTTCTCATATATTTCTAAGAAACCACAAAATTAAGGGTTAAGAACGGCTGTTGAAACAGAAAATCAAATTTTTGTGACTGATAAGCGTATTTACATGTGCGTATTATTCCTAATGAGCAGGTTAAGAAAATCCAAATATATGTGTATAAATGTGGATTTTTTTTCAGATATCTCATCCAATACATTAGAATTCTAAATCAATGCCAGATTTTAATAACACAAATTTAGTAACATGAACATATTCTTCCCCAAATGGAGAACCACAAACCACCATGCTTTGAATGAGTGGTAATTTGAAATCAACAGAGAAGTTTGGCAAATTGGGAAAAGCTTGAACTTTAGGGAAGGATTATCCCATGTTATTGGCTACTTGTCATGGGGTGATCTCCATTTGCTTATGGTGTCAACTGTTAACTAATCAAACAAAATTAGTGTAACAATAGGGGTGAGTATTTTGCCCATGGGGTCAGCCGACCCCACAGGAAGAAGTGTGGCGTCGCCTCCGTTTAGGCGAATGGTGCTAGTAGTTTTTAGAGCTGTTTTTTTGTGAACTGGCTTCTGCAAGTTTATTCTACATATTTTTACCTTTATAAGTTGATTTCTTGGACAATCGTTGAATTGCTGGATTTACCCTTTTTGGTAATGATAGTGTACCATATTTAGTAATTTGGTAATGATAGTGTACCATGTTTCTCGGGTATTACCATTCCCTGGTAGCATAGGTTCTGACTTCTGACAAGGCCAATTAGGTGACCACTTGTATGTCACTGTGGGGCCAATTAGGTGACCACTTGTATCTTTCTATGCTAAATAGGAAAATTAAGTAGCATATAGGAAAATTAACCTTCCATAAGCCTCCAGTCTCTTAATGTTCAAATCTCATTGGAAGCTTCGGTGCTCTCTTCTACATAGCAATCTGCTTTAATTTTTTATATTTCTTGATTTTTTACTGGGTTATCTAGTACTTCATACAAGGGTTATCCTTAAGATAAGACTGCACGTTGAAATTTAAAAAAACCGCGTTCATAATCCTCCCTATTTTTCCTCTCTGCCACTCACATCCCCATCCTTCCGTTTTTTGTGTAAAATCAATTGGAGACCAACAATTTGTAAAGGCCTAAAGCAATGTTAAGTCATTCATTTTGCATTTTCTGGTATGACTTCCTTTTTACTTGTGATACTTTGTCCGATTGGATTCCTGTGAATTTCTTTATGGGTGAAATTGTCTCTTCAATCACAACTAAAAAAGTTTATATGTGGAATACCCACAAAAATACGATGGTCATGTATCAATATCGTGAGAAAACTATGTAGTGATACCATTGCAATAGTAAGTTCTTGCAACTAATTTGATTACTTCCCCCTTTTTTTTCCCTGGGATTATAAATATCATATTTTTATTTCTTTTAAGAGTAATGCCTTGAAGGCAGTGTTACTTTAATTTGCCAATGTAATTTATAAGTTCTGTATGCTACAACTCAAAGTCAAAATATTATATAGTTCTTCCCCGTGGAATTCGAATATAAGACCTTCAATTTAACAGTTGGCGTTGATGATAACCTATGAAGCACCAACACTCCTAGAGGTGCAAAAAACGTATGGGACACGCCACTTGGTGTGTCCGTTAAATTTACTCGTATTTTTTGGGGGGGACACAGGAGAGACACATACAGGGACACGACAGGGGCTTAAAGAGTAGGTGTTTTAGGATAAACTTTTACCAACATACTAAAATTGAATACAATTGCTTATTACTCGAATTCTCATTTTAGTCATGTCCTGTGCATCGCACAATTTACCACTAGTATATATTCTTCAAGCTTAGTTCTTTAGATGGCTTTTGACCCCAGTATCACTCATGCCATTGGGAGTGCCTCTCCAGTGTGACAGGCCTGTTATAGGCTTTGTGAGTTCTTGAGTCCTTGGACCTAATATTCTTCAAATGTGTCCATGATGCATCAGCCTCAACGTGTAAATGTGTAATCAACATTCCGGATTATGGGGCACATGATGATGGCTTCGTCTAGATCTCAAACCTGCACTGTGCTATTTAGAATTTTCACAATGCATATAGCACTTTTTTTTTTGAACATGTCCTCTTTCATGTGATTTAATTACCACCATGAATACTTCAACATTTATTGTTCTATTAGCAGGTCAGGCAGGAAAATACTACAATTACAACAGGGATTCGCTGTTGTGGAGGTCAGAGACCTGCTAAAAAATTCAACTCCAATAAACAAGAAGCACGTCGTCAAAATGTGGATCTTCCTCTGATATTGCCCAAGGGAAAGAAGAAACCCTTTCCTATCCCCCTGGAAAAAATGCTGCAGGCTTCTAGGGCGGACAAGAAGCTAGCACAAAGAGGAATAGAAAAGCCCCTCAAGCCTCCAAAAAATGGACTACTTGTTCCTGATCTAATTCCTGTTGCTTATGAAGTACTGGATGCTTGGAAAGTTCTTATTCGAGGAGTTTCACAGCTCTTGCATGTTCTTCCGGTCCACGGATGTAGGTAAGTTGATTTTGGTGATCAGTACTTTAACAAGTTTTGCTGCTATGACGGGTATGTTGATTTGGTAATTGGTACCTTTGAAAAGGAAACCTTTTAGGAAATGCTTTGGAAAAATATTGAGCTGGAGCATAATGAAAATGTTAAACCAAAAAATGTAGGAGTATATAAGAATGCCTTTTTTTGGATATTTCTAATAGATAGCTGGAATTTGGATACGTTTAAGTGTGTGTATACTTATGTCATTTGAAGTTGCAATATTAGAATTTTGAGATTCCACTGTTGTCTTATTTCGGTATTGTAGGAAACATAATTGTCATTTTTGAAGGAAACGAAACCAAAATTTTTTCCTTGGCCGTACTCATTTGCATTTCTATTTAGCAAGTCAATTCAGTTAAATGTAGCCATTCCTGTGCAGCGAGTGCTCAGAAGTTCACGTTGCTCAAAGTGGTCATGACATTCAGGATTGCCTGGGCCAAAACAATGCAAGGCGCAGAAGCTTCCATTCATGGGTCAAAGGATCCATCAATGACATACTTGTCCCTATGGAGTCATACCATATGCATGATCCTTTTGGTCCTCGCATAAAACACGAGACTCGGTTTAGCTACGACAGAATTCCAGCAGTTGTGGAGCTATGCATCCAAGCAGGCGTTGAATTACCAGTTTACCCTTCACGACGTCGCACCAAGCCCATCCGGATGCTCGGAAGCAAAGTGATTGACCGAGGTGGATTTGCCGAGGAGCCCAAACTGTCTCACTCTGTGGATCCCACTTCACTGCTTGCAGATATTGACACGTATGGAGCATTAGAGCGATACCCAACTCCCACCGAGGAAGAAATGCCTCACATTGCGCAGGAAACCATTGGCGCATATGAGAAAGTCAAATGGGGTGTGACCAAGTTGATGAGGAAGTACACAGTGAAGGCCTGTGGATATTGTTCTGAGGTTCACGTGGGGCCGTGGGGTCACAATGCTAAGCTTTGTGGGGAATTCAAGCACCAATGGAGGGATGGAAAGCACGGTTGGCAGGATGCAACTGTGCATGAAGTGTTCCCACCAAATTATGTATGGCATGTTCAGGATCCAAAAGGGCCTCCATTGAGAAGTGCACTTAAGAGGTTCTACGGAAAGGCACCTGCTGTAGTTGAGTTGTGCATGCAGGCGGGTGCTCAAGTTCCTGATAGGTACAAGCCTTTGATGCGGCTTGATATTGTTGTTCCAGAAAGCGAAGAAGCTTTCTTAGTTGCGTAGCGATGTATATAAGGATGGCAAAAACTTTCTATCCGTGAAGCATTCTACTGGTCGTAATGTTGAATATTCCCAGAAGAAAAGATAAGAGATTCCAAATTAGAGACTGCACGGAAGACCGCTCAAATGCCGGTGGGTCTTTAGTGTGGTTCCCACCAGCCTTGTGTGAGAGTCAATGGTTTAGACGGTCAAAAAATTGGTGTAAATAGCATTGTTGGATCCTATAATTCAGAATTTGTGCAAGAGTTCTGGTTGATGACTGCATATACATGTCTGGTTTACTGTAGAATGCCGTATTTGCTGGATGTTATGTATGTTTATGGACCCTGTAGTTTCTTGATTTGCAATATACATCATGTTGATTTAACTATGGTTTTTAAGGGGTTTTCAACTCCCCTACCATAGTGAAAATAGTGTTTCTTTTTTTCTGGAAAAATTACGGATCTCTCTCTCTCTCTCTCTCTCTCTCTCTCTCAGTGATGCACAATGTCTTGTGGATGACTCTCCTCTAAAGATGTGAGGGAGAAGTTAGTTGCAGATTGGGCAGGAAGCATGTGTTGTTTCCCAGAAAGGGTAGTGATATCATGTGGTGGAAAGATGCTTTTGTTCACTTTATGAATCATGGCCACCACCGTGCAGTAGTGCACTGGTGCACTTTGATATCTGCACAAGCAAGGAACTAACAAAGAGGGTGCCAAATTATCACCAGATAGATGTGGTTCCATGAGGCCTACTGAAAAGCACAAATGTGAGGTTTATGGAGTACCTTTAGAAAGTGAGTTGCTTTATCTGGCATAAAGTTCAAATAGTGTGGATGAGGGGAGTGACTCCTACAGGTAAGAGTCCCAGAGCAAATCCGAAACAATGATGGTTTTGAACTATTCCGTCCAGTTCAACTTAAGAACAGGAGATTACCCAAGTCCAATTTACAAACGGATAATTTCTCGAGTTATGGATAGGTTTTGCTTCTATTTCTTTCAATCTTTTTGCAAAAATCAGTAGAACTAGTCTTAGATTAGGCAAAGACATGAAGTTGATCTTATAACTATGAGAAAACCTCGACCTAGACATGGAGCAATTGTCATGAAACATCAAACCCAAATGGCAGTATAATTTGGGATATCCTTCTCACAAGTGATCAGAATTGGACTCTCGTTTACAGTGCGGCCATGCGATTTAAGATTGCAATTGAGAAGATCAGGAAAAAAAAAAAAAAACGGTAAATAAGGTGGTTGCAGAGGTGTAAAAGAATGTTATGTTAGGACAGAAGCATGATTTTAACATTAAGACATATAAACACACATACATATAAAATAGAAATGTAGAACACCATAAATTGAAGAAGATGACCTTGTATACTTTTAAAACACTACTATGATCTTATTGCACTACGGGACTTAGGAATTTGCTCCTATTTAAAGTACCTTTCAAAACTTGCTTCTATCAACTCTTGTGCAATTAGCCTCTGGTTCATATAGCCACCCCCAACCCCGCGCCACCCCCCCCCCCCCCCGGCGGATGGTCGAATTAGTCCACAAGAATTAATTATTTTTTTAAGAAGATACAAGAATCAATTGAGGTGCGTAAAGTGATTCGGATATCTAAGTTATAAGAAAAAACAATTACAGTAAGTAGCAAATTTTTGGAAACTGAATTATCTCAAATTCTTTAGGAAGAAGCTCTGTTTGGTAAAAAGTTTGGGAAAGTTCGTCCTTGTTTTGATTGAAAATGTGGAATTATCTCAATCGCTTGCGAGATTGAGCGCTGCTAAATGCGGCTGCCCTCTAGTCCCTATCTGAAAGACATTGTTATGGTTCGATATCTGAACTTAGAAGGAAAGAAATATGTTTTCTAAGCTGCACTCAAATGGCAGAGTATAATTTGCACTCTTCATTTCTGGTGTACCAAAAAAAATAAAAAATTTCGCACTCACTTCTCTGTGTGGAGGATGGGATGTGCACCAAAAGAAGAGATGAAAAAAGTAGTGTCACAGTGAGCATTGGACTTCGGGTTGGGAAGGTGCACAACATCGTGCTGCACACCTCTGAGCCTGTCGGATCGTGCATTTGACGGTTCGAATCTCATCTCGGCAACCAACGATCGAAAACCGTTCATTGCCGAGATGAGATTCCAACCGTCGAATATACGATCTGACAGCTCAAAGGTGCACAGCAACATCCCCCAATTCGTGAGCAATTTGCTTGAGTGACATCTTCACATATACAAGTGGGTTTAATTTGTAGTAACTTTTTATTAACATGACATCATTACTTACAGCATTGGACGGTTCAAATTTCGATGGTCTCCTCCGGTCTAAAACATGGACCGAAGAGAATCCACTTCTAATTAATAAACAAACGGTGAAATTTAATGAAATTGATTTTAATAGAAAGTATTCACTCAGTACACACCCTCATTTCAAATTTTCGTGGCTCATTTTACGTTTTTTTTGGGCTCATTTAATAATTTTTCGCAGCTTGTTTCATTTTTGGGTGTATGTACACCCTTTTTGATTTTTTTGACCTATACATGCCCATACACCAATTTTTAAAGGTGTTTACACACCTTTTTTTTTTATAAATGCAAATTCTCTCCTCTCTCATTTTTATTCATATAAAATTAAAAAGATTCCCTTATCATGCGTAGAAAAATATATATATCCCATAAAATTCTATAAAATGTGCGCTAGGCAAAAAAAGAGTGCTAATTAATTTTTCACTTTCTAAACCCTACAATTGAAGATTGATATTAGATGAACAACAAAAGATGACAACGACGTGGGAAATCCTTTTGGCTTATTAAAGAGAATAAAGTTGTCACATGCACTAGACGACCCATGCAGTGGTATGTGATGCCAAAAGTTAGTTGGACCTTAGGGGAAAATATATATATTTTTGAGGGTGAAAAATATGATAGGACAGTTAAAAGGAAGATTTTTTTGGAAAAGAAAAGTGCTTTATGGAATTCATGCTTATTAAAAAGAAGAACCCTAAGAATCATCACATAGGGTTCCTATATACTCTTTCAAATTACCAACGAAAAGGTAACATTGTTAGGTCCAGTCTGCTAAGATTCTTATTTTTTAAGTATTTATTTTTCGTTTTACGAAACAGTTAAAAAGAAGATTTTGGAAAAGAAAAGTGCTTTAGGAATTCATGCTTATTAAAAAGAAGAGCCCTAGGAATCCTCACATAGGGTTCCTTTGGAATCCCCAAGCAAAGTACGCAAAGGCACTCACACTAATGCAAAATGCAAAATATAAAAATTTTATTCATTGATTCCTATATACTCTTTCGAATTAGAACGAAAAGGTAACATTGTTACTGAAATTACTATATAGAGCTCCCTTGTGATTTGAAGATAAATAGTATAAAAATATAAACAAACTAAAAAGACTAAAATATGGACCAATTAAACAATTGCACTAGATAAATGCATGAATAGGTACACGTTTAACTCACAAAGAAGATAAAACGTGTTCTGATCGTGCATTTATCGATATGATATAAAGATGAATTTTGGCGTGATTATATTTTCAACATGACCTATAAATTGAACGTTTTCGATCACTAAATGATGGAGCCCATATGTTAATGTGGCATATTGGTTGTAAGTTAAGGGGTAAAAGCGAGACTGTGGGTAGACTTTTCCCTAGAATGACCAAAGTAAAATATGATGAAAATGTAGAAGCCACTGGCGTAATTAATGTGGGGAAATGATTTTCACACTCACCTTTTATTTAGGGCGCCGCTATTCGCAGCGCTTTATTTTCTCCCATAGCCCCGTTAAAAATTTTCAATTATACTACAGTTAGTTATCGAAATTGAGATATATTTTCAACATCCAATTACCGAAATATAATATTTTTTTCAACAGCTATTTACCGAAAATGTATGTTCGGTAGTTGTTTATTGAGAGTTGAACATATTTTCGACATGTAGTTACTGAAATATAATCTTGTTTTCAACAGCTATTTACCGAAATGTTATTTATGATTTTCAACAACTATTTACCGAAATGTAGTGAGCTATGGAAGAAAATAAAGGGCTGCGAATAGCAGCGCCCTTTATCTATTGATGTTCTCTTTTTGTCTTTTTATTCATGTAAAATTACTAAATCACCCTTATCTTTCGAGGTGCTTTTTCCCTACAAATGGCAAGTTGGTACTCTCACGTGAATAAAAAAAAAGAAAAAAAGAAGTGCCAATAAATAAACGAGAGTGATGTTTTAGGCCAAAACTAAAACAGTAAAACTGGACCCGAGTGATGGTACTCCTAACATTTTTCTTTCTTCTGCTAGAGTTGTGAAGAGTGTCGGTATGGGATCGATGAGATTGTCGGTGAGCTTGATGTTTTAGGCCAAAACTAAAACAGTAAAACTGGACCCGCCTAGTACCTTTGAGGAACGAAAGAGCATCTGCTCTACCATGCACGCAATGTTCTCTACCTACAGTGCAAAAAAAGTCAATTGCAGAACTACCGTGACGGCTGAACATCGACAGGAACCATACGCAGCTCTGACATTTGACTGTCTGATCAATTTATCACTTGACTTAATTTTTTCATTTGATTTAGATGTGTTAGCTGTCTCCCGGTGTGTCATAGGTCTTTGTGAAGTCGTATTAGTTGCACACACTATAAGTCGTAATATTCTCTTATATCAATGCATTTCTAACGTGTTTTCAAAAAGAAAAGGAACTGCTTCCTCATTAGTAAAGGTGTCTACGTAGACCTTCCAAAAGGTCAAACTCACCGCATTAAACCCATACATTCTCCCAACGGTTAGGTTTTAAGGTTATGGTTCGTGGCTAGCCAAGGCTACATTAATGCCCCCTTTATTAGTTAGATGATCATTAGTCGGTTGTGGTACTACTGGAGATGGGTAGTTAGAGAAATGGGACGATTTATTTCTGTGATCTCTTCTTTGATCGATGCAAAAAACATGCATGATTCGGCATTCTCGAAGTACAAAGTGACGTTGCATATGTGGAACACCCAACTGTTTATGTAGCGATAATTATCCGTAAGGACTTTACCATTCGCTTTTGTTAGGTGATTGGTAGACAAGAAGTGAGTCATATTGTGTGGTGGCGATCGTTGATTTTCACGGCCAACCCTAGAACAAGGTCCAAGAGACCACAGCCTTGGGCCTTTAATTTTTTGGTCTAAAATAGGGCTCCCAAATCCATTCCTGTGTACCTTGCGGCAACTTTTGATTATCCAACTTTTCATAATAACAAATTATCATAACACTTTCTACGTAGAAATGCAAGAATACTTGTTCAACAGTTTATTATCTAAAATTTTACCTCAACGATTCGTTTAACTTTTTTTTAACAAGTTAAAACTACGTAAAAAAAAAATTATAAAAGAAATAATGCCATTTAAATGTATATACATTCTAACAGTTTGGTTTTAAATATAATACTACAAAAAAATATTGGTCTCCCGGTGCGTTATAGGTCTTTGTAAAATCGTATTAGTTGCACACACAATATGCTGTAATATTTTCTTATATCAATGCATTTCTAACATGTTTTCAAAAAGAAAAGGAATTGCTTCCTCATTAGTAAAGCCCTACGTAGACCTTCAAAAGGTCAAACTCACCGCATTAAACCCATATATGCTCCCAACGGTTAGGTTTTAAGGTTATGGTTCGTGGCTAGCCTAGGCTACATTAATGCCCCCTTATTAGTTACAAGAATGCTATATACACTACACATTTTCACTACATCATCCCCTTATTAGGTAGGACTATTTCTGCGGTAAGTCTATGGGTACAGCAGATTGGTACAGATTTTGTATACAGATTTTTCGTGAGGCTTACTACTGGTCACATACAAATGATTTGAACCGATCATTAAATGTAAAACATTTTTTCAAGGGCTTCTGCAAAAATTCAGCTCAATCCGATACTTATAAGTGTTCAATTCAATCATCTAATTTTTCATTTAAATTTCAGGATATGAAAAAGTTAGATGATTGGATCGAGCATCTATAAGTATCGAATTTTTGCGAGGGCCCTTAAAAAAATATTTTACATTTAGTGAACGGCTCGGATCATTTGTGTGGGACTCGTAGTGGACCCCACGAAAAATCTGTGCACAAAATCTATATCAATCTGCTGTACTCATAGACTTACTGCTATTTCCGTGATCTCTTCTTTGATCGGTGCAAAAAACATCCATTATTCATCGTTCTCGAAGTATAAAGTGACGTTGCATATGTGGAACACTTAACCGTTTACGTAGCGACAATTATCCCAAAGAACTTTACCATTTGTTTTTGTTGGGTGATTGGTAGATAAGAAATAAGTGACCCATATTGAATGATGATCGTTGAATGTGAGGGCCGACCCTAGGGCAAGGTCCAAGAGGCCACGGTCTTGGGCCTCCAATTTTTTTGGTCCGAAATAGGGCCCCCAAATCCACTCCTTTGTACCAGTGGCAAGGCGCTTGTGACAACTTTTAATTATCCAACTTTTCACAATAACAAATTATTATAATAACACTTTCTACGTAGAAATGCAAGAATACTTGTTCAACAGTTTTATTATCTAAAATTTTACCTCAATGATTCGTTTAACTTTTTATTTAACAAGTTAAAATTACGTAAAAAAATTTTAAAAAAACAATGCCATTTAAATGTATACATTCCAACAGTTTCGTTTTAAATATAATACAACAAAAAATATGGGCGCCGTGCTCCGACTTTGCCTAGGGTTAGATTATTACAAAATAATGTCACATAGTACTCTAGGAACACCCAATAAAAGGGAGACTATTATATGAGTCCAGACCAAAAGTGAATTGATAGGTTCGCTTTCGGTGGACCAATGACCAAACCACGTAAACATGCTTTGCCCAAAAGACAGCACGTGCCTGGATTGCCATTGCCAAGAAGCTTTTTCATTGGATTCATACTCATTTCGGGGGGGTAATTCTGTCATTCTGATATCAGAATCCAACATGCATGGTTGGCTTTAATAGAGAAATTGTGCTCCTAGTTAGCAAGGAGAAAAAAGACCAATGTTCACACTGGATTGGGAGATGCCCGAGCGGTCCTCGACAATCAATGGCTTGGATTTGGATCGAGCAATAGACGGTTCATTTATATGCGCTCACATTTAATCCGAGTCATCCGTGCAGAAATGAACGGCCGGACGCTGCTCGGCACCGCTGCCAACATCACTCATCTCACATACACGCGAGGACCACATACATAATTTTGAAATCCATACAAGATAGGATCCGCACATATGTGGGAGGGGTGTGATTAATGGGTGTATACTTATAAAATGACATGCATACCCAAAAAAATGAACAAAAAATTTAGGACAGTCAGAGTGAGTAATATTTTTGGAAGTACAATAAGAGTATACTGTATCATTTAATGGATAATTTTACCACATAAAAATGTCCCATGGGCCATGGCACACAATTGCGGATATCTCAAATAGTGTTGTACAACAAAATTGTAAGTAATTCATTGTCTTGAAATTCATGGCATTTACAGAGGTTGTGAATTCAAAGTTCATACATACTGATTTTTGAATGACTAATCTGCGTCGGCCGCCGCTCGTTGGCGCAATCCGGACAGCGGTTTACTCACCAGGTTTATGCTCGTTAGAGCAACTTTACCAGCTACTTCAAAGTAGCTTTGTCGCCATTTTACCTCACCAAAAGGGAAAATGTACCCGAACAGCAGAGTAGCTAAAGGGGGAGGCAATTTTCCTCCATCTACAGTTCTGAGCCAAAAATGGCTCACAACTATTCATAAGCAATCTACTACAATCATTCTACTACCACAAACAAACACACACCCAAATACACATCCACCCTTATAATTAGGGTGGAGCCCGCACACACTACACATTTAGTATGTGTGGGCCCCACCCTTATTGTGAGGGTGGGTGTGTGTTTGGGTGTGTGTTTGTTTGTGGTAGTAGAATTTTCCATCTACTTTTTTATTGTTCCCTCTTTTTCTCTCTCTCACTCTCTCTCTCTGACTCTCCCACTCACTCTCTCTCTCTCTCTCTCTCTATTAATATTTTAATAAAAAATAGGTAAAATAGATTGTATTAGTGTAGTGTTAAAAAAATATAAGTAGGTAAAATGAAAAATATACACTGTTCAAGAGGTTTTTTAGACAATGACTAATAAACTTGCTCTTAGGTAGCATTTATGGGGGGCCAGCAACTAGTTCGACCGGTATAGACTCGTCTGAAAGGAACTTGTTTTGTTGAGATTTGTGTTTTGCATTTCGGTGTTATTGGGTCGCTTGGGTACGTTTGGGTTTTGTTTGGCTTTAGGTAGGGAAGAGTATGAAAAAATCTATATAAAAAAAATGAAAAATCATATCAAGCGCCTACACATATCAAAATAAGCTAATTTTTCATAAGTTCATCCAAATCATTCATGGAGGATTCAGAATAGGTCCTGCGTGCTCGCGCTTTGATGCCCCTCGGTATTAATTTTGTCGGAACGTATAGGCGGGTTCGTGAATTGAGTAGTACTGGACAATATCTAACTCAGAGAGAGAGAGAGAGAAAGGGGTCTGTGATGATGACCCACGAGGGTGATGCCCCCACCCCCAGAGGAGCGTGGATCAAGGGCTGACACATACATGTCATCCATCCATCATCTGCCCTGGGGCTTCGTACTCCTCCTGAGTGAGGGAGTCAACACTCAACAACAAGACTCGCTCTTCTCGTCGCTGTCCTCTTCTCCGCTCCCGATCAGTTGTGTCAGAAGACTCTCTCAGGCGAAGCTGGCCAGCCTGTTTTCCATCTACGTCCCCTATTCCTTTTCAATTTCTTCATCGGTTTGGGTATTGTCAGTCTACTGAGCTGACGATAAACACACTAGAAGATAAATAAAATATATATTTTTATGCACTTTTACACCATTTAATGCACATGCATACATTTACTATTATCAGCCTATTAGAATGATTTTAAAATTTTTCTTTCTTCATTCATTACCAAATAAAGAAAAAAAGAAGAGAGAGAGAGAATTGATTTTAGCACTTTCCAACTTGATAACCACTAAGGGGTATGCCAAAATCAACATTCTTGAAAATAATGAAACAATATGGAAAATTAGTAACTTCACGTTTAAGGATTTTGGATTGGGAAATGCTAGGTACCCGGAAATAATTACCCGGAAGTGACCCAGAATCTGTCGTGTAGTGCCAAGAAGTATAGGTGGGTTCCTCCCATTAACCCAAAGCCAAACAAACTCTTTTCTCTCTCCAGTCTCCCCCCTGCCTCCGCGAACTCTCCTCTCTCTCTCTCTCTCTCTCTCTCTCTCAGCGGCTTACTGGGGTAGCTTTAATTTGTCTTACCTCTATCCCCTCTATCTAATCCTTGAAAGAGGCGGGGGATTGTTTTTTTTTGCAATTGGAAAGTTGGTGGCCAGATTTGGTTAAGATGTGGGTTTGATTGGTTTTAAATTGCCCAACAACCGGGCTAATTTTGAGTAGTCCTACTTTATTTTGAGTTGTCAGATGTTTGGCACCGGAGGTTAGGGCTTGGAACCGTGTGAAACTGTAATCAACGCGGAAACCGATGAGTCAAATAATCTCCTCCATCTCAGAACCATTTCTTCACTGTAACAAATCCCTAATCCCCAATTTATCTTCTCAAACATCTATATCTGTTATATATGTTCACAAGTGTGCCTTGTGCATACAGGTTGACCTAATTGATTGGAGTTATTTCTTCCTCTCTTGAATCTCTGTGTTTCCTCTTTATTTGGATTAGACCCAGAAAGAACAATGGAAAAAGCATCATTGTTTCTCTCTCTAAAATGCCTAAAGCCCTCCATAATTATGTATTCATTTGAGACTTTACATTAAAAAAGTAAACTGTAAATTGCTGGTGGAAGTGCTGTTAGAAAATCGCTGGTGGAACCGTGGAAGAAAAGGGATGTGTGTGTGTGTGAGAGAGAGAGAGAGAGAGAGAGAGAGAGCAGGGTTCGTGGAGGCAGGGGATGGAAGGTGGAGACCGGAGAGAGAAAAGAGTTTGTTTAAAGTTTGTTTGGCTTTGAGTTTATGGGAGGGACCCACCTACACTTCTTGGTACTCCACGACAAATTCTGGGTCACTTTCGGGTTATTATTTCCGGGTACCTAGCATTTCCTTTTTGGATTTTAAATTCTAATCATTGTTTTATTTCTCTTTAATCATTATTTTCATTTTCTCTCTATCTCTCTCCAATCATTATTCCTCTTTTTAATTATTACTCTGTTTCTCTTCATACTCATTATCTACAAATCCAAAATTCAAAATACCAAGACGAACTGGGTCTAAGGGTAAGTATGTTTTGCACCAAGGGTAAGTATGTTTTGCACTTTAAATACAGCACAAGACATAGTGTTAAAATTTCCAAAATATCAATATGTTCATTCAATAGAAATTACTAATGATTTGTAACTCAAACTATAAACTCAAATATTTGACTATCATCGTCAGTAAAAGAAATAAAAAAAAAAAAAACTTTTTTAAAGTCTCTTGGTTTTGTTCCAAATTCACCTGAATGTAAAAATTTAATTCACTTATTACTCCTAGTTTTAGATGTACCAATAGACGTAAAATTTGAGCTATTAATGCTAGCGAATAGTGTATATTTTACTGTTCATCATTTTCAACACTGCACTAATACTATTAATTTTATCTAAAATAATTGAAAAGGCTTTTTACTTATGCTGGCGTACATGCTCTTAGATCATGTTAGATAGCTCCTACTTATTTGCTAGTAGTAATATTATTTTGGTATTTAATCTTCCTCCTCAAATGAACAAGAGAATTAAACCGGCCCTAAATACTCAACCGGTCACTCAAATCAAAATGACAAGCATATACTTTATTAAATACTACTACTCCTACAAGTAAATAAAGGCAGTTGATTTTGTCACTCTCCTGTTTGCTAACGCCACTCTTTTTCTTTGTTTTTATTAGATGAAATTACTAAAACACACTTTCACTTTATTTGGCATCATAAAGTGCAAAGGTGTTTGAGTAAATTCACTTAATAAAAATAAAAAGGAAAGTGACGTTAACAAATAAGAAAACAACAAAATCAGCTGACAAAATAAAAATGTCCTAAAAAAATCAGCACAAGATAAGAGAATTCAACCGGCCCTACGCCATAGCTCACTCATCTCCAAAGGGACCACATGACACGGACCTAGCATGTGCAAAAAAACAAAAACCTCTGAGAAATTTTTTTATTTATTTTTTGATCCGCAACCTCTGAGAATTTCATTACCAGTACTTTTCTTCTCTTCTCTTTTGAAACCTTCCCTTTGCCCTTTGCATTTCCATTTCCAATTTGAGCTAGGTTTTTCAACTCAAATTTATCCTTAATCTTGGTACACTGATATATCGTTAAAAATTGATTAAATTACTCTACCCGTGACAAAATTGGTTTCATTTTACTTCATTGAAAGTTTGAAACAGTTAAACGGTTCGTAGAGGTTTGAAAAGGGAAATGATAATGATATAACTGTTTTTGTTTATGCCAAAAATTTCTAGTGTTTGAAAACATAGTACACCTTGCACATGATACATAAGTTTTATATAATACGGAATTGGCACAAACAAAAAACAGTTGACATTACCAATACCCTTCGGAGGAAAAACAAGGGAATTGATTTCTACACTCTATTTTTTGATATCCACACTTCTTTTTGTCTTTTAGCAAAATAAAATACATACACTTTTAATACCAAAATCCAAAAAGGGAGTGTGGTTATCAAAAGAGGGAGTGTAGAAAACAATTCCAAAAATAAAATCCAAATACCAAAACGAACAGGCTCTAAATGTGACACAAATAACTTTGCCGTTTCTTGAGGAATTTAGCCAAGTCTTCTTTAAGTCATTTTTTAAGGCTTGTAAGATTACTCCTTCCGTCACATTTTATTTGTTCATTATTATTTCTTTTGTCTCTTTTATGTCTATTATGTAAATCTTTCAATCTATAATATTTTTCAAAATTTCAACTTTGTATTATAAAATAAATTAAAATCTGATGTATCAAATAAAATTCATATTACATATTTTTAAAGATTCATATTAAAAGATATACGCAATAAACACACAAAAAATACTCTCGTCGTCCCGATTTAATAGTCACCCGTTCTATTCTAATCAAATAAAAAACTAGTACGTATATCTTAAAATTGGTAATAGATTTTATATTCAATATAAATATTATTTAATATATCTCAATTAATTCTATAATACAATGCATTTAAAATGATAAAATATTATAATTACAAGATATAATCAATTAAAAAATAAAACGAATTCTCAAAAGAGACTACTTAAATTGAAACGGAGGGAGTAATGAGCAAACAAAATGAGATGGAGAGAGTATCAATTCACCGATATATCACCACACATTGGAAACGCTCCTATAGTTCGAACGAAAAGTCAATCATAAGAACTAAACAAAAACAAAAATCAACAAAAGTCAAAAGCAAGGGCTTTGTAATTTCGAACTATATTCATTTAAAAATGATTAAATAAAATAAGATGGGAAAACCCCCCAGCTAAATCCACCAAACACTCAATTCCAATAAGCTCATGGAACTCCCACCCTCCCAAATAAAAAACAATTCCATCCCAACAACCCACCTATAAAATTAAAATTAAAAAAAAAAACCTAAAAATTATAACACAATTGTTTTAAAATCAGACTAAAATAAAAATAAAAAAAGGACAAAAAATAACCCACTTACGTACGCAAAGTGCGCAATTTAGAAACGGCCCACACAAAGCTCTCCTAAGGCGTAACGGAACGGGGCGGGGTCCTCGACTCCTGCGGCGGCGTATGGCCGTCCGATCCCTTCGACGGCTCATCCGACGACTGTCGCAGCCCGTCATCTGTCGTCTCTCCCCGATTAATCTCCTCCATCATACGCACCACCTCCGGCATGTCCGGCCTCTGATCCGGCACGGTCGACACGCAAGCCATCGCGATCTGAAGGAGCTGAACCATCTCCTCCTCGATGTTGTGGTACCTCATCAACTCGACGTCGAAGACCTCAGCCGTCCATTCCTCCCGCACCACCGACTGGACCCACCGCGGCAAATCGATCCCTTCCTCGCCCAGAGAGGCCTGGTTGGGCGATTTTCCGGTGAGGAGCTCTAGTAGGAGGACGCCGAAGCTGTACACGTCGGACTTGTACGTGGCCTTTCGGGTCTCGAGGACTTCTGGCGCGCGGTAGCCGGCGACGCGGTTAGGCGGCGTGGCGGCGCCGAAGAGAGGGGTGAGGCCGAAGTCGGAGACGCAGCCGTCGTGGTCGTGGCGGAGGAGGACGTTGGAGGCCTTGATGTTGCCGTGGATTATTTTGCCGGACACGTGGAGGTGGGAGAGGCCTCGGGCTGTGCTGAGGGCGATTTTCATCCGGTTGTCCCAGTCTAGTGGGGTCCGACCCGACCCTCTGCTGCCTGCAAAATTATAACCCGTTGTTTAGGTCACCGGTCTTCAAAAAACAAAACAAAAAAACACAAAAAAAAGAGGAATAGAATTGCCGTGGGAAAAAACCAACTATGCTTAAAGGGCTTTTGGGGATTTTTTGGTTTCTCTCTTGTTTTGTTTGTATTCTTTTTTTTTTCGCATTTGTTTTTATGCGCTTAATTTTTGTGAATTATTAATTCATCTCGCCAGAATGAATTACAAAATTAAAAATTATTTCGAAATATTTTTTAAAATATCTGAGATAAAAAAAAGAAGGCTTTCAGACTTTATCTTGAATATTTCAAAAAAATATTTAAATAAAAGTCAAAATTTTTTGTTTTTCCGATTCGTTTTGACGTGGCGAATCAATTAATCCACAAGTTTTTAAGCACAAACCTAACAAATGCGAAAAAAATTAAATAAAGATAAAACAAAAAAATATCCAAAAATTATAGCGAAACTTTGGCCCAAGTATACATACAAAAGTTAGTAAGTTGTCCATTTCAATACAGGTAAGCGGTTAATTTAATTTGTCCATCTTGAGAAAAAAATATTACAAAAATTGTTGCCATTTTGCAAAAGGAGAATCTTCTAGTATTTTTTTAATCATCCAAGGAGGAACTAGATAGTCGTAACGAAAATCAATTAACAATTATAAAGTCACAATACATCGCAATTAAGAAGTAAAGTATAATTCGATGGTTACAATTGCTATGGAAAAAATCAATAAAAAAAGGTTGTCCATTCTATTCTAATTCCACTCTAAGGAAAAAAATAATACAATTGAATTTTCCAATATCATGGATAATATACCTAGCTAAGATCAATTACTAAAAGTTAAGAAGTTCTAGTACATCCCAATTAAATCACAGAGAACAAAGGGAGCTATAATTAAAGGTCAGTTAAATTTGTCAAAAAAGATTAGTGAAAATTAAGTTGAAGGGTCAAGAGTACCCCTTGAGATAAATTGGAAAAGCAGGCTATCGCAAACAAGGTTCTAAAAGACGCCAGGCGCTCCCAAGTCGGCCGGGTACCTCCTAGCACCTAGGCGGGGCGCTTAATCGCCTAGGCGTTGGGCCCCCACCTAACACCTAAGCGGGGATTAATCGGCCCTAGGCAGGGACTTTTAGAACACTGATTGCAAATATCAATCAATAAATATTCTAAGTAAATGTGTGACCCAACAAATCTCTCCACCGCACATTATTGTGGTTCCCACTACAAAATGTGGGGTCCACCCAAAATCTCTTTTGTCCCGTGCGTCAACGGGTTCAATTCTAGTACAAACGAGGAAAATGTTAGCCTGCCTGGGTAGTTTAGGGAACAAGGATCTTACTGGTATTTATTTACCAAAAAGAAAAAAAGGATCTTGCTGGCATGGGTAATAAAGAAAGATTATGCCAAAATGGATTTGGCCTTTTTCTTTTCAGTCTCCACCATCATTGAAAAGGGACCGCAGCATGTCGCTAGTGAATCATGGTGGTCTCGTCTCGGGTCTGTGGTACACATTGCATATAATACATGATACACCCAAAAACTACATTGAATTTTCCCGGTAACTAGATATCCGGGCTAGCTTTCGCGCCCAGCAACTACGTTATGCCAACCAGACATTGAATAAGTGAATTACAGTACTAAAAATATCTTCAATAACAAATATCTCAAGAAATAAGCATATAGCGCCGGGAAAAATCCAACAAACAATCAAATATGCGTATATAGAAGATCAATACTCCGCAATAAAACAACCTCTATGATCAATTCTAATGTCGACCGAGATTTCCTTATCACCTAAACCGACCAACGTCTAAAGACCATAAAAACTTGGATATCGAGAGGTCGCTTTTCATATACATCAACTGAAGTCCGGTATAAACAACTTGTCCAAAGTCGTCTATAAAGAGGAGTCAACTTGTCTAAAGTCCTTAGAAACAAACTTTTTACGGAAACAACTTGTCTAATATACCATCTTAACTTCTCATAAAACTATGTAACTTCGTATTAAATGAGTACAAGACTGACTAATAACTATGGTAATCCTAATGCTCCATATACAACTTCAATAACAAAGAAAATCTTCCAACTGAGAATGTCACTGCAAACGGGCGCATTCTGCGTTGTTCACGTATTGTATGATTTTGGCGTGTCTCACCTAACCAACATTATAGAAAAAAAAAAAAAGGTGTTCAAAAAATCAGCGATTAATCGCTGGCGGGGCCTATCCAACTAGATCCGACTAATTGCTATGCACCGATTACTAGACTTCGAATCTCAAAGGTGATTAACTGCCCAACTAGCACCTAGCGACTTTTAGAACATCCGGAAAAAACCAATGACTTGACTCTGTTTCACACCTTTTATTCATTTGGACAAATAAGGGTGAGAAAAGTGAAGAGTGATTTTGTAATTTAATAACACAATAAAGGCCAAAATGCCACCGAGTTCTGAACGAAAATAAGGCCAAAATCATTTCTAGGATGCTGAAGAATATGCCAATCAATAATTAACCTAAGAAAAAAACAAAAAAAGGCATAATTTCCTTCCATAGCTGTAAAGGTTTGTTAACAGCACGAGCTTCATCTCCAGCAAAATTCACAAAAAAGCCTAAGAAATGTAGCAAGAAAAATTTTTTTTTTGGGTAAATATGTAGCAAGAATTTCGGCAACACACATATCAAGAGAGAGAGAGAAAGAAACATACCATGAAGAAGAGCAGAGAGGCTACCAGCAGGCATGAAATCATAAACAAGCAATTTCTCATCTTTGGAGAAATAATAAGCCCTGAGCGGCACCACATTCTCGTGCTTGACCCTCCCCAGCCCTTCCATGACAACTTCAAACTCCCGTTTGCTCACCACCACGTCCTTCAGCCGCTTCACCACCACCGTCGTCCCTTCCTCCAACACCGCCTTGTACGACGTCCCCACGCTCCCTTTCCCCAGCACCTCCGCCGACGCCCTCAGCAGGTCCTCCAGATCGAAGCTGTAAACCCCGCCGTCGAAAAACACCAGCTTGTTCCTCTCCCCACCCGCCCCTTCCATCGACCCGGTCACGTCGTCTTTCGAGGACGACGTCCCCGGGTCCCCTCCCGCGATGGCCCCGGCCGACCGTACGCCGGGCGGCTGGGGCTTCTGGGACTTCCTCTGCAGCCGCTGCCTCCGGCGGCAGCAGCAGAAGAGGAGTAGAAGAAGCAGAATCAGAAACACTGCCGATCCGACCGCGATGGCGACAATGGCGGCGGTGGAGAGCTTCTTCTTGGACTTCTTCACGGGCGGGGTTAGCGGCAAATCGGACGGGGACGGGGAAGGGGAGGGAAAGAACGGGAAGCAGGGCTGGAGGGGCCCGCCGCATAGATTCAAGTTCCCGGCGAATGCCGACGGAGGGAACTTCGATAAGGACGACGGGATCGAACCGTTGAGGTTGTTGTCGGAGACATTAAAATTGACCAAACTCGATTGGCTCAGGCTCGGGAGGGACCCACTGAACCCGTTCTTCTCCAGAAAGAGCCCGGTTAATCTGGTCAGGTTGTTGAGGGAGAACGGAATCGGACCGGTGAGGTTGTTGGTGGACAGATCTAAGCGAGTCAGGCGCGGCAGCGAGGGGATGCCGGAAGGGAAGGAGCCGGAGAGTTTGTTGTTCTGCAAGTAGAGGGAGCGGAGGAGGGTGAGGTTGGAGAAATCGGAGGGCAGGGAGCCGGAGAGGCGGTTGGACCGGAGGGAGAGGACACGGAGCTGGGTGAGTTGGCCGAGGGTGTTGGGCGGGATCGGGCCGACGAGGCCGACGCCGGGGAGGCGGAGGGAGTAGACGGAGGCGTTGTCGGCGTCACACTCGACGCCGACCCAGGTGCAGGCAGAGGCGTTTGGGTTCCACCGGAGGCGGCTGGCGTGGGGGACCTGGGAGATGAAGGCGAGGAGGGCCTGCTTGTCCTGGGTCGGCTCCGAGGCGACTCGGCGACTCAGAACGACCATCACCATTGCTGCCATGATCAAAACCCAATTAAGCCCATTTCTTAGAAATACTGCCATTGAATTTTTTTTTGTTGGTTTTGAGGAGGAAAGGGAAATCAGACCATTGGGTTGGTGGTGGGTTATTTGTGGACGGGCCGGCGACGGGCCATGGAGGAGAGAGGGGGAGCTTTAGAGAGAGAGGGGTGAGGGTAGAGGAGAGGGACAGAGAGAGGGTTTTGTACAGGGCATATCACGGGGACACAAAAGATGTGAGGGAAAAAAGGGAGAGAGTGAACAGAATTAATTGTGCTGGCAGTAGAAGACTAGTGGAGTATGTTTTCCCAAAAAAAAAAAAAAGAAGACTGGTGTACTACTAGTACTGAAACGTTTTTTGTTTTTCGGTTTTTAATGTTGGGTGTAATTATTATCTTAGGTTGTAATTGTAAAGTATAATTCTTGCACGAGAAAAACTTTTTAAAGGATCTCCCTTAAATAAAATTTATCGAGGTCAATCTTAACCATCCAAAAAATCAAATATTAACGATTAGTTTTAAAACGTATTTCAATTGTTGATTTTCAAAACAGACGGGTGAGATTATGTCGAAACGTGAATAAGCCGCCTTGAATAAGTTTCTTTCTTATTGTACTCTGGATTTTATACTGTTCTCACCATTTTATTTTGATTTACATAAATATCGTCTAATTCAATTATTTTGTACACGTTGAAAATAATTTCCGTGTCCTATTATGCGAGTCTCTATTGGGTGTTTGTCTTACTATCAATAAATTGCTTATATTGTATATAGACCGCCCGTTGGATAGACAATCAGACAAAGAAAAATGCAAAAAAAAAAAAAATTTGTTCAATTAAAAATATATTAGTAGTTTTTGTAATTTTAAAATAAAATAAGAGACAAATAAATTGAAAAAAAAAACTAATGTGATGCAGTTCGCAAATGATATTGAAAATTGATTTCAACATTCCCATTTTTGGAATTCACACTCTTTTTCTATCTTTATTTACTTGAATTCACTATATTACCCTCTATTCAATACATTTATTCACACATGCAAAGATAATATTGTAAATTTATATGACTAAAAATGAAAAAGGGAGTGTGAATACCTAAAAAGGGTATGTGAATTATTTTCCTTCTGTAAATAAATCTAAAAGTATTTTTACTATTGAGATGGTGGGAAAAAAAGCTGATAATAAACACATTAAAAGACAAGAAAAATACGTATTTTGTGTATTTTTTATACCTTTTAATACACATTCACACACTTACTATTATAAACTCATTGGGATGATTTTAGAATTTTTCAAAAAAAAATTCTCGTGCTCACTCAAGGCGCGTGGGTGCAGTCAGAAGCATTGGGTCCCAGCTATCGAGTGTAAAGCTTAAAGTGAAAGTTGGTGATGTACGTAAGTTAGATAGTTTGAGGGCAAACCCACGCTCATTGACGCGCGTAGATTACACTCGTAGAGTCCAAAACGATTACGCAGTGAGTGAGCCTTTTTTCCTCCTCCGGAATCGGTACACGTGCTTTTATGTGGCTCCATTTGGCTTTACTTTAGTTTTATGTACAGCGCGATGTACCATATCAATACAAAAATTCTATGATCACACATCCAAATACACACCCTCTCACAAAACATAAGGGTCCCACACACACTATGTGTGCAGTGTGTGTGGGATCCTTGTGTTTGTAAGAGGGTGTGTATTTGGGTGTGTAAATTTGGGTGTGGTTGTAGCATCTCTCCATAACAATAACAAAGAATACTCCGTGCACAACGGTTGTGCAACAAGTTGTGGAACAACTCAAGAGTGCTACATACACGATCGTTGTATAAAACACAATACATAATCAATCTCTATCCATCTATTATCGTAATAAACGGCTAAGATTCGCTTAAATTTTTTCTTGGAAGAATTTTTTTAGTAAAATCTAGACCATCCAAACACATCTGAACGGCCAGAATTAAGCGCACAACCAACACAACGGTTACGCACCCTGCATTTTTTATCTTTGTGTATGTAGCATTCTTGCATCCTACCCTAGTCCTAGTAGAAATAATTCCGTGCACCTGAGACACCACGTTCTTCATTCGTTGCCGCTTTTATCTTTCGTCGACAAGAAACAATGGTATCAATCACCGGCGGGCGAAATCAAGTTGCCGGAATCCACAGAGGGTTTGCTCGCACTTTGGCAATATGATTTCTAATTAAATTGAGGTCTAACTTATTTAAAAAAGGCTTATCCCCGGGAGAGTATCTCTCCCGAAAGATAAAACAGCCCTCGGATAATCGCCCCCTAGCTTCGAAGAGCTACACAATAATGTGAACTAAACAGCTGACTCTTTTTGACTTTTTGTTGTCGTTGGACCAAATGTACCACTATAGTAAAACATTAATTGGTACTACCATAAATGTGCCAAGGACATTAAACAACTTTCTTTCCTACCGGTCATGCTCATCTTTTTGTATTTGGAGGTTGATTTATTACGGGCAGCTACTGTTCAGTGTTAATAACCTCCGGTCTCGTCCAGTTTCGCCTATTTGTGGGCATGGACTGATAATAATGATTGGAACTATGGTGATTTTGGTTTGGATTCGGTCGGTTCGGGATAAAAGTTTCGAAAATCGATTCGGGTTCGGGGTTAATATTTCCAGGACCGATTCCGACCGGAGTTCAATTCCGTTCGATTCGGGCTCGGGTCGGTACAGTCAGAAATTTCGGCTTGCCCGAAATGAGCTTTAGTTGGGCCAAATATAAAACTTAGACATTGGGCCATTATGGCCCAAACCTATGAAATTTTTAAGAAATTTTTGAACCACATTTTTTAGTTGGGCCTTAGGGTTTGTGGTTTAGGAGAGATGTCAAGATTAAAAAAAATTGATGAACGAACCAGATTAATGTAAAATATATAAAAACCCACTATTTATATAGTCGATTTGGTTCGGTCCTAATCGATCCATTTAATTTTGGTTCGTTTTGGTTCACTTAAAATTTCAGTCACCCTAGACTGAACAAAAAATTAACTTTATCCTTGTTCCAAGACCGAAACCCAGGTAAAAATCAGTGTCCGGTGTTTTTTTTTTTTTTTAACACTCCTAATCGGAACCATTCACTTTTTAAAGTTCGTGGAGAACATTGTTCGTGTAAAAGATCACATTTATCGGATATTGTTCAATATAGTTTTGAAATGTTAGCTCACATAAAATGTGCTAAATGGGTTGCACACCTTTTCTTTTCTTTCTTTTTTTTTACAAGATTAATCCATTTCGAAATTATACAAACGATATCCGATCAATGTGATTTTTGAATTGGCCAATTTTTTCAATGAGTTTTAAAAATGAACAGTTTCGATCATTATTGTGAATCCGGCTAGGGCCCAAAAATGAGCAAAACTGGATAGAACTGTTAGCTTTAACACTGGATGGGAGCTGCTTGCATGGACTAATATAAAAAGAGGGAGGGGGTTAAAGGACAGCTCTTTTTACGTGGTGCTCAGAGCCATTTGACGTGATCTAACACTCCCAACGATATGTGAAAGAGCTGACAATTGGCAGATCATTTGATTTATGACAAATGTACACCGGATTGTATGAGACCCATTTTAGAATTCCACAATAATTATTAGAGCTATTAAATTTTTTTTTAAATATTTTAAAGAATTTTCTTGAAAAATTAGCTTTATCAGATATTGGCAAGGGTTTGATCTATTCTTCGTTCAAATCCTAAGAGCCACATATATATCTAGCTAATTGAGCAAATTCTATTTCAAGGATCCTTAAAAAATATTTAAACAAATTAAGTATCTCCGACCATTTGTGTCATTGTGTAAAGTCTCGAAGTAGATCCCACGCAATCCGGTGTACACCAATTGATGTACAAGCTTAGAAAGAACCCACAAATATAAGTAATATGAACATCATAGGGACCAGCAACCGTAGGGTACTTGCTTTCTATATTACTCCCACAAATTTTGCTCTCGATGTCAACAGTTATAAATGTTAACGACACATTATTTAAACTGCCAGAGTATAAAATAATTAGCTAACAGATCGGGGCCGACTATTCTACAGGTGGCATTATTGCAGATATGGTTGGGGAAGGCGAGGGTACATAGCTGGCAAGACTAGTGAATTTTTTTGATATATGAAGGTGATGGCTAACTTGCACACAACTCGAATAATCTCAGAGGTCTGAAGTTAACGATCGGGTAGACCCTCCAGTGAGTCCTTGTAAGACCCCAAAACCAAGTCCCACATCAAGAAGTTTGGGAAATGTTGAAAGATTTATAAGTGATTCCGACTAGTTACTGTATAACTCAAGATCAGTCTTTTGAGTCACGTATTTACGCGGGTTAAGCAGTTAAAATTGGCTTGGGTCGTTGCGATTTCACGAAGGATAAACCAGTTAGTATTTGTTTTCACATGAGTTAGAATAGTGAGATTTTAAATTAGTGTTGTTATCGCTGTATCCAGTGAAGACTAATCTGGAGAGACCTTTAGTCCAATTTAATCTTTAATTAGTTATTTTTCTAATCTGTTATTTTATTTATTATATTTCTCAACCCTCCTTTTATATTTTACTATAGTTGAATAGTTTTATATTCAGCTAGTATATATTTAAAGTCGCTAGTTAGAAGAATCTTTGTCGATTTTATTCTCATATCCCTTTTGTCTCTCAATTGTTTTATCCAATAAAATAGAAAAAAGAAAACATCTGGAGAAAGAAATTTAATTTATGCGTCTTTCCTAGTTTCCTCCTTGGCTCACGGTTACAAAATGAGTCAAACGGAGATGATTTTTGAAGTGTTTAAGCGTGGCTTGATTACTGTGCAAAATTATAAATTCACTCTCATTTAGCAAAATGAGTCAAACAGACAAAAATAATGCGAGTGTTGTAGAAAAGCAAGACCGGCACAAGCCGCGCAACTGAGAGAAATCTGGTGTGCGTAACAACATTTGCTCCTTCAAAATCCGATTCATCTAGGACCATCCATGTAATATAATCCACTCAATATATAGATATCGGCAAACATAGCAATCCATGAGCACATCTGTAAAAAAAATCACATACTGAGCATACGGTAATTATATGATTGCGAAACGTTTATCGTAAAAAGATTCAGCAGGCATCGGTCTTATCTAACAGTCATTCTTCTTGTTCATTTTTAAAACAAATGTTATTCGATCGTGGGATTAACATTCCATAAAGGTGATTTTTCATTGAGATGGTATGTTTGATGAACCATTAAATTGAACAGTTCGAATCACATCACGAATCTAATGTTTCATTTAAACGTCTTAGCAGCTTGTCTTGATCAAGCCTGGGATCGAACCACATCAAAAGCGCGCAGAATTACTGGAAACAAAGCAGAATATAGAATTTGAACAAAAACCAATTCAGAATTTGAACAAAAACCAATTCAACCTCAAGAAAAGTCAAATTGTAATGACAGGAACGTGCTTTCAATTTGTGGATATGTCAAAAGTAGTTGAGCTAAAAATGCACAAAAAGTCAGACCCAGGATGCTGCCGAGCATCTCCCTGTCGAGCGGATGCAAAACGGCTGATTCTGGTCGTTCATCTTGGCACAAACAGGTAGCACACAAATTTGAACCGTTCATTGCTCTGTTAAGATTCCAACCGTTGATTACTAAAATGAGCAGTTAGATCGACGGCTGTGAACTGCTTTACAGCATCTCCCATTCCCATAAAGTCAAAGGAAAAGAAAGAAAACTACCTTAAACTTGTTTGTTTTAGGAAATGGCTTGTCTGCAGTCCAGGTTTGGACTGCAGAACTGCAGTTTAAATGATCGCAACCGTCGGTTAGTGATTTCAATAGTCTAGATTTGTTTTGATATTTTACTTGTAAGAATATTATTCAACAAATCTGAACCATTAATTGTCAATATGAACAATCCAAATTAAACTGTACACATTTCTCTACAGAGAAGCCGGATCCTTATTTTACAATTCAAATAGCCAAACCGTTTTTCATGGGAATTCAAATAACAAACTTTGACTTGATGATGATAAGCCATAACGTTATCAATTCTCTATCATTAGAATATCCACTTGATTAAACATTATCTTACAAAATTTATGCTTTGATAATTATTCAGCTTCTATTCTCTATCATTAGAATAAGTCCACTTGATTAAACATTATCTTACAAAATTTATGCTTTGATAATTATTCAGCGTCTAGAAAAGTTTGCTGACGGCAAAAAATTCACATTTCATGTCTTGTCACAAGGATGATGATAGATTCACGAAAATCTCAAGTAGTAACAATATTGTAAAAAAACGGCCTACTGTGTTAGCTTGTGTTTAAATCTTTCACTTGAATATTGCAACCAACAGTGTGATATGAGCAATTAAATTTGGGCATTGATAACGACTCCGACCGAGCGAGTCATAACCTTTTTATTTGATCTTCACTTGATAAAAATAAAGCCCATTAAAGTCATATTTTCAAAGATCATTTGAACAAAGTTGGTTTGCAAATTACACATGCAAAAATTTAAGTAGATCGAAATCAGGTAGGAGTTTATATTGTTTAGTTGGACAAAAATTTTGGGAGAGGGAGAATACTAAAGATAAGAGTGGAGAAGGGAAACTTTTTTTTTGGCTAGGTACAAAATGACAGAATCCATCCCTATTTATATTACTTCATGGGAAATTCTAGCACACTTTGAGGTAATTCTAGAATTACAAGGGACTAATTCTCACAAAAAACTCTAAATATTTTACAAGGATATTCTAGAGTTAAATATTTTAGAATTTCTAAAAACTAGATATTTCTATCTTCTTCAATCATCTTTCATCTTTGGGTTTTGTCAATTCGATTTGTTTAGACTTAACTTTCTTGTGCCAAAATACTAAATTTAATTTATGCTTCAACAATCATAATTAATAAACAATTAAAAAGTAGATACACTCAATAACATCAACAAACTACGCTTACATTTAAAAAAAAAGTTTTTAAGATACAAAATTTCAAGTCTCTTAACTAGTGCTTATTACATTAAGGTTTTATGTTCCCTTTGTTAGGGAAAGAAAAGTTAGGCAAAACACAATCGAAGGTTTTTCTTCTATACAAACCCTACATTGAGGTTGAATTTCTATTAAATGGTTTGAAAGATATCATAATTAGATCAAACGGCTTAGAAAAAAGATACAGGGTGGGATACAACCCAGACTTCTCCCTTGAGAAAACAGTATCCACACATTCAAAATGCCGAAATTAGATACGGACTCTACAAAAAAAAAAAAAAAATCCTTAAATTGTAATTATATCTTTTCAAAAAAAAAAAAATTGTAATTATATGTCATCAAAATTTAGTACATCTTACTCATGTGATTGGTTGATTTTCCTATAACTATCATCATGGATGAACACATGGGGCGGTGACAGTGGTGTCGTTCCATTTCATCATGGTAAGTGCAAAAAAACATCCAAGATACTTTGATGGACCGAGGAACAAACGAGTCGGGGCGATGGCCGATCTCCAAAAATTTAATAAAATTTCTTTTAAAGTATTTGTAGTATGTTTTTTTTTTTCTTCTTCGGAACTATCGATGTTGCAAATGCTATTACGCGCATTCCGCAGCCGTTTCAACTCTACGACCGTCCGAAGTTCTGTTTTTTAATCTATTACTTGCACGTCTAAGGATTTCTTGAAAAATTAAGGACGTCTCTCTCCTAAGATTGTATGCATCTATGAAAAATCTTATGCTATATTCTATATGTTGCATACTTTTTAACATGACATATGCAACACTGACATTCGTCGCTAATCCTTTATCAGATGAGTTAGGAAGTGTAAACAATTCTCAATCTTACTAGGCTGATCCAAACGTGATCCCATTCAATCTTCGTCTTACAAAGTGGGGTGTAAGCGAGGGGAGATTTAGGGTGTTCGAGCTAGATTGGCTCATTTCAAAATGAGAATAAATTATTTACACCGCCGGTGTAAACATTTGTTTATTCCAAATCAATTGCATTGCGACACGTGTCAAAATAGTAGTCCCAATTAATAAAATATGGCGACGTGGCGCAATGCAATTGATTTGGAGGAAACAAATGCTTACACCGGCGGTGTAAAAAAATTTATTCTCTTTCAAAATTCAGGCTCGATTCGAACACTAATATCGAGCTGATCGAGCTAAATTCGAGTACTGAACCCTTACAAGGACTCCACAAGGGTGTCGGTGATGCAGCGTAGAAACGGGCAAAAGAAGAGAGGATCTCCCGTCGCGTACGAGGAGAACTCTTGTGCAAGTCTGCTGAATCTAAAGTATTACTACAATCATAGAAAAACAAGCATGCTCTCTCTGAAGAATTTTTTAATTTTTTTTCCCCATAATTGCTGGGGGAGAAGGAGTATTATTTTAAAGAAAAAAGAGGAATATTGTGAGTAGAGTATATATGAACATCAATGGAGAGAGAGAGAATAATTCAGAAAAGCTAATGGGACTGATGGTTCCCATACCGACAGAGTACCGACGGCCACATGGGGTAAAAATAAAAAGATTAGATCGAACACCTGCACATATTCGAATTGAGTTGATTTTACTCGATACCCGCCCGATCTTTTTAATGGCTCGAATTTTTCGTGCTAAACTCGAAGTAGGCTCCGTGTGACCGTCGGTGCCTATAACACACCACAGAATAATTCACAAAGATGACCATAATATGGGAGTGGGAAGGTGGTAAGGTTGGTGTGCAATTATTAGAAAGCAAGGGGTACTGATACTGATGTTGTCTCTTCAAAGGGAAGAAACTTCTTTATAGACATAGAGTTTTCATTTCAACTGTATAAAAGGCCCTGGGGAGACTTTTTTAAAGGGATACCTTTCTTTTTTAAATTTTTAATAAATTACGTACTATATATATTTTCCTCAATCTATCGGACTGCTTTTTCATCATCTCTCCTAAAATAAATTGGTATTAGCGAGGGCTTTAATTGTCTTTTATGATATTCGACATCACACCAGCAAGTCTGTTTTTAAAGCGGTGGGAATGAGTGACATTGTGTAACCAAATCCATGGTGGCACTTCCGGCCCAACAATCTCTCCCTCATGATGACACTCCCGCGACTTGAACCTACGACTTCCTGGCTCTGATACCACTTGCCGGACCGTTTTTCCACCATTTCTCCTAAAACCAATTGGTGTTAACGAGGGCTTTAATTGGGACTTTTATGACATTCGACATCGCACCTGCAAGTGTTTTTAGAGCGGTCGCAAGAAGTGACATTGTGTAACCAAATCCATAAGGCACTCCAAGCCCAACACAATCCAATATCTTTGCATATTATTGTTTTTTTCTATTTAATTTCTCATTTATTTATTATGATTTGTTTTAGATTGGGGAAGGCCAAATGTCCATTTCCATTCCTTGCTATTGGGTTTGGATTGTAAATTTACACCGCCATTCATGGAAGACTATGAAAGCGTAACAGAAACTGTACGAAAACAAATAATTGAAAATTAAGAAAGCTATACCATCATATTTCACATATCAAAAGAGTTGTGTTAATCAAAAGACTCATATTCTTATCGGTCGCCCATTTTCATTGAATGAAACACGTAAAGAGAAACGTTTGTGACATTAATCCAGACGGTCTATCAAAATTTCCCTTTCTTGATGATACTAAATTGATGTTTTTCGGATTCACGAAATTAATGTTGCAATAAAAACAAAAAAAAAATAACCCGGCTTTTAGACGTTTTCATTTCAAATTGCAACACCTACATTTTTGAATTTAAGAAATGTGTCAGCTATACATCTCGGTACTTTTGTAGTCTTTTTCATGAAGAGATTTATAGGAATTGAATCATTTCTGATTCTTAATCTGAATTGGATAGAACAATCCAAATTTTGGATCTTTTATTGTAGCAATTAATGATTTGGATTCGCTCAAATACTCTTACCAGTGAGCAAATCCGAATCGAACCCACATTTCCAAATCACTTTGTAAAACGAAAATGTAAATGGTCCTCTCCCAAGTCTCAACCTTGACACATGCTCAGGGGGCCTAGTGGCTCGGGCATATATCCTAGCTTTGGAAGTAATATTCCTTAAGGTCTGGGGTTCGATTTCTTACTGGAAGAGTATCTTGAAGTAAGTGAGGGATTGTGATTGATGTGGCCGCACTAGCTCTCCGAAAGTTTGGGTTGCGCAATTGAATCTATTTAGTGGCCTGGCCGTAGGGCTGAACCTCCGTTATACAAAAAAACAAAAGGTATAAACCTTGACATGACGACGAATGTGCAGCCCAATCCCATGGTGAAGGAACCTAAGCCAATCTTGCAAACTTCGCATATGATAGCCTAGGCCCTAGCTGCAAATGGGATATTGGTATACAAGTCACTATAACAATGTCAAGTTAACAGAAGAAGCTAGAATCTCGGGGGACAAAAGAAGTTGATTAAAACACAAGCCTGAAAAAGGACACCAGCCTGAGAAATGTTTGGCAGTTTATATTCAGAAGTACTATTAGGATGAGTTTCAAAAACCCAGTTGAGAACTTGAGAGGGAAAGACAGATGCAAAGTTGAGGACAGGGACAGGCCTGGGCCTGGGCCTTGGAAGGTGGAGTAAGATTTGAGTACCGTATTATCTCATGTGACTCTCTTAAGACGCAAAGGGGACCCGACCCGGTAATGTTGATGATATGACTCGTTCATTATGAAGACCTCTATCTGTAAATCATCCATGACAACAATGATTAGACACCATAAAGCCTGATCGAATCAATTTTATCTTAAGAGAAATGGACGGTTAAAGTTTGACCGTATAATTTAATTAAGAGAAATTGTGGTTCGTTCGAATAGCTAACGTTCAATCTCCGATTAAGATGATATTTCAATGAGTGATCTTTTTAATGGCTCAAATTTTTCGTGTGGAACCTGTAGTAGGCCCCGCGTGACCGTTGGTACCTACAACACACCATAGAATAATTCACAAAGATGACCATAATGTGGAGTGGGAAGGTGATAGGGTTGGTGTGCAATTATTAGAAGGCAAGGGGTACTGATACTGATGTTGTCTCTTTTTTTTTTTTTTTTTTCAACGGAAAAAACATTCATTAATCAAGCCATACGGCATCTACAGAATAATCCTGAATACAAATCAGGTCATACGGCAAATACAGATTTCCACCAAAAAACAGAGATACAGAGACACAATATATGAAAAGACTAAGAGACGAAACAAGTGTCTTGCGCCTATACACGAGCCATCGCTCACTTCTTCACACTGTCAACATGGATCGACTAACATGGAGCTAGTACCCAGACACCAATGTCTCGGGACGATGGAGCTCCATATCAAATATAACATTAAACCTGTGGAAATTCGTCACCCGATTTGGGAAAATCAGACCGGAACAATATCCGGACAAAAACCGGCCTAAACATCCGAACATAAATGGGACAAGAGTCCGGACAAAACAGAAACGAAAACAAAACCAAAACCCTAACCTACCGAAACACTCAAACAGCCACCGCAGCACCCCGCTACAATACCCCAATAGCCACAGACAATAACGACAACCCCTACTGCCGTCACGCCCAATCCCATCACTCAATATCCTCTCCAGCATCGCCACCAACAACCCAGCTAAGAGGGGGGGGTGAGGGGAAGGGGAAGAGGGAGGAGGGGAGCGACAGCCTATGAAGGAGGCTGGCAAGGGAAGGGGAGAAGAAAAAAGAAGAGAGAGAGAGAGGCGCTTGGGGGAGGAAGTGGCGCCACCCCAAGCAAACACAGCCACGGCTAGGGTTTCTCTGGAACAAGAGAGAGAATTATAAATTACTGTATTTGACAGAATTATAAGGAGACAAATCTGTGAGATTTATGATCCAGAATTGATGTTGTCTCTTCAAAGGGAATAAACTTCTTTGTAGACATAGAGTTTTCATTTCATCTGTATAAAAGGCCCTTGGGAGACTAAATTGAACGGATACCTCTTATTATTATTATTATTATAAATTACTATATTTATTTTCCTCAATCCAATGTCTTTGCATATTATTGTTTTTTCTATTTAAATTTCTCCTTATTTATTGATTTGTTTTAGATTGGGAAAGGCCAAATGTCCATTTCCATTCCTTGCTTTGGGTTTGGATTGTAAACTATACACCGCCATTCATGGAAGACTATGAAAGCGTAACAGAAACTGTACGAAAACAAATAATTGAAAATTAAGAAAGCTAAACCATCATATTTCACATATCATAAGACTCATATTCTTATCGGTTGCCCATTTCCACTGAATGAAACACGTAAAAGAGAAATGGTTGTGACATTAATCCAGACGGTCTATCAAAATTTCCCTTTCTCGGCGATACTAAATTGATGTTTTTCGGATTCACTAAATTAATGTTGCCAAAAAAAAAACCGGCTTTTAGAAGTTTTCATTTCAAATTGAAACACCTACCATTTTGAATTTAAAAAATGTGTCAGCTATACATCTCGGTACTTTGTAGTCTTTTTCATGAAGAGATTTATAGGAATTGGATCATTTCCGGTCCTTAATCTGAATTGGATAGAACAGTCCAAATTTTGGATCTTCCATTGTAGCAATTAATGGTTTGGATTCGCTCAAATCCTCTTACTGGTGAGCAAATCCTAACCATTGACTATACCAGTGGTCTAGATTTGGACTGTGCCGTCAAGTCCAAAACTATTGGAGAGTCCCGAACCCACATTTCTAAATCACTTTGTAAAACGAAAATGTAAATGGTCCTCTCAAGTCTCAACCTTCACACACACCCAGGGGTTGCCCCAGTGGTTCGGGCGGATATCCAGACTTTGAGAGTACTCTTCAAGGTCTAGGGTTCGATTTCCTACCGGGTGAGTACCCTTAAGTAAGTGGGGGGCCGTGATTAGTATGGCCACGCCAGCTCTCCCAGAGGTTTGTGTTTGCACAGTCGGATCCGTTTAGTGGCTTGGCTATAGGGCTGTTCTTTTGTTACCAAAAAATAAAAAATAAAAAATTCTCAACCTTGACATGACAATGAATGTGCAGCCCAATCCCATGGTGAAGGAACCTAAGCCAATCTTGCAAACTTCACATGTGATAGCCTAGGCCCTAGCTGCAAATGTATATTGTCATACAAGTCACTATAACAATGTCAAGTTAACAGAAGAAGCTGGAATCGGGGAGACAAAAGAAGTTGATTAAAACAAGCCTGAAAAAGCACACCAGCCTGAGAAATGTTTGGCAGTTTATATTCAGAAGTATTAGGATGAGTTTCAAAAACTCAGATGAAAGGGAAAGACAGATGGAAAGCTGAGGAAAGGGACAGACCTGGGCCTGGGTGTGGTTGGTGGAGTAAGGTTTGAGTACAGTATTATCTCATGTGACAATCCCTAATGTGACTCTCGTAAGATGCAAAGGGGATCCAACCCGGTAATGTTGATGATATGAGTCATTCAATATGAAGACCTCTATCTGTAAATCATTCATGACAACAATCAGGTTGATCAGACACTGTAAAGCCTAATCGTATCAATTTTATCTAAAGAGAAATGGACGGTTAAAGTTTGACTGTATAATTCACTTAAGAAAAATTGTGGTTCGTTCGAATAGCTAATGTTCGATCTCCGATTAAGCTAATATTTCAATGAGTGATTTGCAACATATCGCAACCTACAAAATGAACAGCTCAAATCACCATGAGACCGTGGTAGGTCCAATTTTCCGTCACTTGAAAATGAGGGATCATTACATATGAGAATCTTGATTGGGCTAGGTGACTATCACCCTAAACTCCAGAGAAACGACTATTATCCAATAGTATATAGATGGACTGACTCAATAGTACTTCTATCGCTCCATCCCCTAGAGAACCTGTTGCTGTTTGGGCACATCAGACTATGTAATAGCATTCCGATTCCTGATTACAATTCAGAGTGGCGACTTACGGAGCCTCTGGTCGCAAAGAGCCAAACAACAACAGGTTCACTAGGGTATGGAGCGATAGAAGTATTGGGCTCCGTTCGCAAAGAGCCAAATAGCAACAGGTTCTCTAGGAGATGGAGCTATAGAAGTATTGAGAGGCTTAAGTCACCACTCTGAATTGTAATCAGGTATCAGAATGCTAGTACATGGTCTGATGGTTGGACATGCAGATAAATCCAATGAGCTTAAAGGCCCCCATCTCAAACGAAAGCACCAGATGGTACACATAAACTTGTCCATACATATCATACATGTCTAATGTTCCAAGCTATCAAATCAAGAGACTCTTTCTAAGGATGTCTACATTCTCCATTGATGATAAGTTTTGCCATTGTAGGTAAGACAACGAAAAAGAGAGGCATATATCACATGTCCTGGTTCCCTTGCAATATGCCCCCGAAACACCAAATATAGACGGATTTTACCAAAATTCCAAATTAATATATGCTCTTATGTGTATACATCACTTGCGCGCCTTGTTCGTATCGAACCATGGTGAGTTTGAGGAGAATTCTCCAATTAGCTAATGCCTATTGTGGTAGACAATTAGAGCCAAGAACTTCCAGTTGAGTCATTGTGGTACCGACGGAAGACTGACTCGAATCAGGATCCGATTTGGTTGTAATGGAATGGTTCTAATTCCCGAATTGTTTTCTTTGGAATGCTATCTTGGACCTTCGTACTCACCACACATGCTCGAGACTTTCAATATTCCTCATGGAACATTGCATGTAATGTTATTTAAGTGTGTGTGTGGTACGGCTAAAGAGAGCAAGAGAGGAGGAAAACTTGTTTGTAAAAACGGTGCGCAAGTGTTAAGCAAAGCTTGGGTGATCAGAGTGTGAGTAAAAATTTATCGGTGCTGAGAAAAATAGTAGAAGGCTGAACCAGTAAAAGGCAAAACACCCGGTCGGAAGCAACGTATTCAGAACAAGTGAGGGTAGTATTAGTCACAAGGATCTTTCAAAAATGTCCTGCACTTGTGCTGTCGATCCCCGCTCTTGCGAATTTTAATAGCTTGAGACGTGTTTCAAAAATGCTTTTACGCTCGCACTCCTACTCACGCGAGAAAATTATGTGACTTATGGTACCACTACATATAGTTTGGTTGCAGGCATGAGCAGCCTAACAACTAGGCAATTGATGCCACCACCTTAGGCCCTCGAGGTCTTCAATTTCTATGATGACGTTGTAAACACATTAACCATATCCAAAAGACCTAGGCGGCAAAAGAACAATTGCATTGTTGAAACAACAAAAGCACGCCCAGAAGGCCTTAGTTTGCAATTTTTACTTGGGCCTATGATGGGCCTAAACCCTTACTTTAGCCATTTGTTATATAAAAGGCAAGGGCGAATGAGGATAATTGTATAGGAAATAAATTTACCATCTTTGTGATAGATTTATCATCTTTTGTTGTAAATTTAGCATACTTGATTAGGATAAATTCTATTATTGAGTAAATGTATCATAATTTCTGTATTTTATTAAACTATTTGATTATAATAAATTAGGGCTGCCATGGATGTAAAGGAAATACATTTATCATCTTTATGATGAATTTATCATATTTTCTTATAATTTTCCCGTATTTGATTAAAATAGATTTGGTTATATTAACTAAAACGGGGCTCGTACATCCGAACGATGTTATGGGTGGTCCGGACTAGAGTTGTTGGGAGCTGTTGGAATGTCCTAGAGTTGCTCGTCTGGACCACCGTATTCTAGGTCCGAACTAACTAGACATTCTGGTTGCTTGGTTTTGCTCTGTTGAGTGCTAGTCCAGACCAGGCTTTAGGTAGTTCAGACCAAGCATATGTCGCGAAGGTGACTTTTGCTCTATTTGTCTCTTCTCGCACATCGGCTTCTCCTCTTCGCTCTTCCACGCCTCTAACATCCTCCAATTGACATTTTTTTCAGCTCGTTGAGTCCCAAGGCCTACTAATACCAAAACTAACAAAAAAAATTAAGGAGTAAAAATTTATTGGTGCCGAGAAAAATAGCAGAAGGTTGAACCAGTAAAAGGCAAAATGCGCGGTCAGAAGCAACGTATTCAGAACAAGTGAGGGTAGTATTAGTCACAAGGATCTTTCAAAAATGTCTTGCACTCGTGTTGTCGATCCCCGCTCTTGCGAATTTTAGTAGCTTGAGACGTGTTTCAAAAACGCTTTCATGCTACACTCCTGCTCGCGCGAGAAAATTATGTGACTTATGGTACCACCACATATAGTTTGGTTGCAGGCATGAGCAGCCCAACAACTAGGCAGTTGATGCCACCACCTTAGGCCCTCGAGGTCTTCAATTTCTATGATCAGTCTTGAGGTTCTAAACACATTAACCATATCCAAAAGACCTAGGCGGCAAAAGAACAAATGCATTGTTGAAACAACAAAAGCAGGGCCCAGAAGGCCTTAGTTTGCAATTTTTACTTGGGCCTATGATGGGCCTAAACCCTTACTTTAGCCATTTGTCTTACAAAAGTCTATGAATTTAGTACAAATTTTTATGGGAAAATGATGGCCCAAGACGTGTTTAGATAATTAATACCCGTCAAGAACATGCTAAGAATATTTGTTAATGCTGAAAATGTTCTTAAGGGGTATTCATTATCAAAACATGTCATTGACCGTCATTTTTCCATTTTTATTGAGATCCAACCCAAATTTTTCTCTCCATAGAGGCCCAGGGATTATGTGTTGGAGGCCCGGGGAGGCAAGGGTGGATGAGGAGAATTGTATAGGAAATACATTTACCATCTTTGTGATAGATTTATCATCTTTTGTTGTAAATTTGGCATACTTGATTAGCATAAATTCTGTTATTGAGTTAATGTACCATAATTTCTGTATTTTATTAAACTATTTGATTATGATAAATTAGGGCTGCCATTGATGTAAAGGAAATACATTTACCATCTTTATGATGAATTTATCATATTTTCTTATAATTTTCCCGTATTTGATTAAAATAGATTTAGTTATTAACTAAAGCGAGGCTCGTTCATCCGAACGATGCTGTGGGTGGTCCGGACTAGAGTTGATGGGAGCTGTTGGAACGTCCTAGAGTTGCTCGTCTGGACTACTATATTCTAGGTCCAAACTAGCTAGACATGCTAGTTGCTTGGTATTGCTCTATTGAGTGCTAGTCCGGACTAGACTTTAGGTAGTTCGGACCAAGCATATGTCGCGAAGGTGATTTTTGCTCTATTTGCCTCTTCTCGCACATCGGCTTCTCCTCTTTGCTCTCTCACGTCTCTAACATCCTCCAATTGACATGTTTTTACGCTCATTGAGTCCCAATGCTTACTAATACCAAAACTAACAAAAAATACATCAAATAATCACGCTAAAAAACACCCAAAGCATATATAAAATGGATTAGAGGAGTGTTTTTCAGCACCTATCATTTTCTCTTCTCACAATTGTCAATTTTTTTGCAGCTAACATTCCCCTTATTTTCCTAATTTCGTACAAATCTCCATTTTTTCTTCGTTCTTTTTTGTAACCATTGATATCATAATCAATATACATTTTTTTTTGGGTGAATTAGCTTGAAATTAAAAAAGATGAACTGAATGTACAGGCTACAAGGGGCATACCTCAGGAGCAAAAAAAAAAAGAAAAAGAAGAAGAGTGAAAAAAGTGCAATAACTCATGCACAACCCGCATGGAGAGTATGATAGAGTAAAGTATGCAACAAACGTGTATTGTGTTTTGATATCATACCCCATTGCAGTATCCGTCTGTAAGGAAAGATAACACAATGGGGTAAGATATGAAATGAAGCGAATAAAAAATGACAAGAAAACTAACTATATCCTGGCACATCCCGCCTAACTAGGAAATAAGATAAATAGCCATTGTCGAATAAGGAGCCGTTGTTGAACCATCACTGAATAATTGCAACTACATAGCAACTCGGCATCGAGGGGAGGTTGAACAACTAGTACAAAGGAACTAGGCACCGATAAGAGACTCGATCCGGAGATGACGGCATTTGATAGGAGGTCCAACCTTGCACACCACGCCCATTCTATCCAGTTTAATATACTCTCATCCAAAGTCCCAAGACTTGCCAGAAAATAACCCGCTCTCAACCAAAACCCATAGCCACAAGTCTCCAGAGATGAGATAAGCAGACTAAGATTCCAATATTTCATCCTAACATAACAGTATCAAGCAATGTTATCAATACCGTTCCGTACCGGCCGGTACATACCGTTTTTTACAGAATCCGGTACCCTACACCTCTAATTCCGTTTCGGCTCAAATACCGGTCGGTACCGGCCGATACCGAACACACCGGTTAGTACCGGTCAATACTGAATAGTACCGGACTGGTTTTAAATTTATTTTTTTCTTCAAGTACCGGACAGTACCGGGAAAATACTGGACGGTATCGGGCAAATACCGGATGGTACTGGACAAATACCGAATTTTTTATTTATTTTTAAGACGTGTATATTATACTATAAATTATTTTAAGTAGGAAAATAACACTAATAGCGATTAATCCGAAACGGTACCCAGTAGTTAACCGGTACCAGTACGTATTATACCAGTAGAAAAATCGATACCCTGACCGATATGGTATTCAGAACATTGATATCAAGCGTAGTACCCACTTTTTAAGAGAGGACCCTTTTAGGAAGTATGTATTTATTAATGTACTTATGGTTGACCTTGTGCTTTCAGTGAAATCAAATAGATTCTCTCAAAAAAAAAAAAAATATCAAAGAGAGAGAAATCGAACGGGATAGAATCACTCCTCATGTCATCTCAAAATCTCAAATTGATTATCCAGCTTTAATTGTGCTAACGACCAGCGAGTAACGACACAGCAGAAAACCCCACTTTTATTTATGAGAATCTGCAAGATGTTAGTTTTCTTCAAATCTTGAAAAACATTTGGATTGGCCTCTGGTGACTGTGTGGTTCATCGGTTTCCACGACCAGTTCATATATCCCAATTGCATGTCCGTCTCAATCTTCCTAGCTTTGACCCTTTCACTCTCTCACCTATCAGACACAGACAAACCCATACAAACCCATGTTCCAATTTGAGTGAATTGAGCTCCCTTCGTCTTCTCCTTTTGTTCACCCTCTAGTTACACTCTCCAATGGCGTCTATGTCTCGATTCATTGCCAAAGATTGTATATTGCAGCCTTGTGATGCTGTTTACAGACCAAGTAGTTGCTTATCTTCAAGGAGGCTTCAAACCCAATTGGGTATGTATCAATCTTGAATTGTTTCACTCTTTTGGCTCGGGGGTATTGCTTACAGTATAAGTTTGTTTTGGCACATGGGTTCTTTTCATTTTGCCTTATTATGTTTAGTTGATGTACATTTAGTTGAATTGTTTCACTCTTTTCGCTTGTGGGTATTGCTTATATGCTTGTTTTCATTGGTTGGTTCTTTTCATTTTGCCTTTGAAGTGCTCTAATTGACGTACTTTTGCTATTTAAGTTGGTATGATTCTGGTTGAGGCATCTTTCTTCTCTCATTCTGGAGTTGAGTTTGTTCACCCTTAAGTAGAGGGTGAACATTACTTTCATTCTTATTGGTTGAAATGACGTGGATCCACCACAAAGTGATGTTATACTTACTAAAAAGTGTATTGCATGGTAAGCATGACATCACTTTGTAGTGGGGTCCATACCATTTCAACCAATAAGAGAGAGGGTAATGTTCACCTTCTTTTAAGGAGGGTGAATAAAATTGCACTCCTCATTCTGATGGTGCGGATGTCAACTTTCAGATTTTACAGGTACATTTGGTTTGCCTGAAAATGGAAAGGGTTGTTTGGCAATTCACACAGCACCAAGGAATTCGATTGTTGCTCTTTCGGCTCCTACTTCAATGCCCCAACCTTCAAGGTATGTTTTCCTACAACGTTCTTGTCTATAGAGGAAGCTCAGACAGATATGTTTTTGGACATGAATATATAAACTCTCCAGTAATAAATGGAAAACTCATGCCTTATTAGTTTACTGTCTTCCACGTTGTCATATATAAGAAACTTGGTTGAAAGCTTATCATTATTTCTAGCAGCACCATTATATGCATAGATGACAGCAGGGCATCTCTTGGTGTGGAGTTGAATTAGGGAAGGGCATCTCTTGTTCCAAATCCGTCAGCTCATACTTCTAAAAACATCTGCAATAATCGAGGGGAAAGCTTCTTTCTTTGTCCATCAACACTCATACATTCGGCCAAATGAGTCTCACAGGTCTCCCTTTCCCTATGAATTCCCTTCGGCCTTCAAAGTGCTGCGTGTGAATTGGAAATTTTAGTGTTTGGTTGCATGGTTGTTTGGGCAATGTACTATCATATGATATTTTAATGATTATCTGTCGTGTAGAAATTAACTTGGGGTTTGAGCCATAGAAAAGTAGTCTATTTTGCCTTTTTTGAGAGCTGCGTAATCCTTGTGTGTTTATATGTAGTATCTTTGAGACTTTTGTGTAATGCATTTTCTTTTTCTTTATAAATAATGGGTTCTTTAAGTCAAATTTTGGCTTGCAACAATTATTTTGTTTTTGTTTGAAAAGATTACTCGATCCATTTCTGCATTGCTCATGATATATTGCTATTGGGATAACCACGAGAAATTGCCGATTGTTTGTGATTAGGTATTCTCAAGTTGTATGCAAGGCAGCAACAAATGCGTCTGGAGATATTCCAGGTAGCGCTCCAACTGAAATGACCCAATATGAGAGAATAATTGAGTTGCTGACAACTCTTTTTCCTGTGTGGGTATGCATTGCTTCAATTTTCTGCAGTATTTTGTCCGTCTTTTATGTTTCTATCCTTCATACTTCAGTTTCCATTCGGATAATACTCACTGAGGGAGAGGTTCACCTTTTTAAATCTTCATCGTTTTGCAGGTCATATTGGGTACCATCATTGGCATCTATAAACCTTCTGCGGTAGCTTTATCTATCTTTTTGCTGTTAGTTGATGGGTGTGAAATCCATAATTGCCTTTAAGTGCTTGACGTCTGGGTCTTTCTTACAGGTAACGTGGTTGCAAACAGATCTTTTCACTGTTGGCTTGGGTTTCCTTATGCTTTCAATGGGACTGACCTTGACTTTTGAGGATTTCAGACGATGCCTACGAAACCCATGGACTGTAAGGACAAGAAGTAACTGAAAAGATTGCTTATGTATCAGGTGACTTTGTGGTTAACAGTTTTAAGATTGATATTTTCCTTTTCAAATATGCAGGTGGGTGTAGGATTTCTCGCGCAATATTTGATAAAACCGATGTTAGGTTTCTTTATTGCACTGGTATGTTTTCAAACACTTATTCTGTGTATTGTAGCAGTTGTTATCTATTCTTGCGTCCGTATGGTGTTTTGTGACATTTTCTGTCTACTATCTGGACATGGGTAATGATATGGTGCAACCAAATCAAAGGCATAGATTTTAAATTAGAAAGAAACTTCCCAAAAGGGACAAAGAGCGTAGCCCTCAAGTGCTCCACTCCCGATATAGTGCTTACAATCAAACGAGGACTACATTTAAGTTTGGGGAGTTGAACAGGAGAATTCCACCCTACCAAGTCATTCATTTTGAAAACTAATCATAACTCCAGTACTCTGCAGTGATTCCATTACTTGTATCAGTTACGTCTATTTCTTACTGGCACATAACCCTCATTCCTCTCCATATCATGTGCTTAGTGTGTGACGCATTTCTGGTTCTATGTTACTGAAACTATCATCATAAGACTGCATGCATTCACGCACAACTTTAAGGGCTAGGGAGAAGCAATGGACTATATGAGAACGTGCTGAAAGTTGTTGATTAGGTTTGCTTATGAGATTTGAACAAACGACATTATTTTGAATTAAAAGAACTACAAATTAACACTGTGTTTGGAACTTGAGGAAAAACCTACACATGAATATCCAGAGTTTACTCATCTTTGAAGATTCTGTTAAAGCTAAAAACCCACATCAGGAGAAGTATTTCATGTCAATCCCACGACTTATATTTTTCTTTTTGTGTTTGTGTCAATACTGTTTTCATTTATTTGTAAACCAAAGGAGATCCATCGTGCATTGATCGACTTGGATGATGTTGATCCTCTTTCCTTTTCTCTTCACCTGGTTGCATCATATGTGCAAGTGTGCAACTATATTCTCTCAGTGGGTCTGCCTTTGGTAATCTTAATGGAAATTGGGTGGAAAAGCTTCCTGTCTGTTAGCTCACCATCCAAGGAAATTAACTTGCGTTGACGCTTTAAGATGCTACTTATTTATCTATTGTTGCACCTTAGTAAACCATCCATAGGCAGCATCTTATTGCATTTTATTTGTTATTTTCTCGGCACCCATAGTACTTGTTTGTATATGTGCATACGTTGTGGTGGTCAGACTTTAAAGGGAAATGAATTGTTGTTGGTAAGATGTTCTTTATCCTCAAATAAAATGCTCACTCTTAATGCTGGTCTGCAGACGTTAAAACTCTCTGCACCTCTCGCAACTGGTCTAATTTTGGTTTCTTGCTGCCCTGGAGGCCAGGCATCAAATGTTGCTACGTATATTTCAAAGGGAAATGTAGCTCTCTCTGTTCTTATGACGACGTAAGCTCAATTACAACATTGTTACCCGATAATTTGTCTAATGGATATGGAACAGGCTCTATACAACTGTGTTACGCTTTGAATTTTCACATTCTACATCTGAAATGTTCCTGCAATAGTGTTGCTTATGAAGAACTTTGTCTTCTTGAAAAATTTATAGCCACTGTACACTTTCAAACATTTCTGCAACTGTAATTCTGCTTTTACATTTTGCTTCATAACAAGTTCTGCATGAACTTTAGTTTTGGGCTACTCACTTATTCATAGTCGGGAAATGACAATTTTATATTAGCGTGTACTAGCGTCGCTTTAATTCAATAAGACTCCATTGGATTAACCATCCATTGAGGTAGTGCTAATTGCCCATACTCAAATCACATGTTAAGCAAGGATGAATTTTAGTGAGACTGTTTGTGATTAATGCTGGTGGAGAATCTGACTCATAGTGCTATGTGGATTGCTTTTTTAGGTGTTCAACTATCGGGGCTATTATTATGACACCACTGCTCACTAAGCTTCTTGCGGGTCAGCTTGTTCCAGTTGATGCTGCTGTAAGAAATGACATGCTTGATTATTTTACTCCTCAATGTGATGTTATACTCCTTGGCACTTGCAACCATGAAGAAATTTTGTGCACTTTGTTCATGGACATTGGACATTTATGTAAAAGGAAAACCCCTATGATTTTTTACTGGGTAAACTAAATTCTCTATAGTAGGCTAACTCCCTCTTCGAGCTTTTATTCAATTAGTTGTTTAGGCAGTTGATAGACCCCAGTGGTGTTTCTTGTCCATAAACAAACCTGTTGAGGTGGCATAGGCTTGCGTATATCTGATAGCTTCAGACTTTTCGTTTGGCATCATTGTTAACTCCTAGACGAATGTTTGGACGTCCCAATACATCCTACTATTTTGCAAAATTTTCTTAACTCGAATATACTTCATGCACTTTAAGAACACATCGCAACATGTTAGTCAACTTAGGACTCATTGATCAAAGACCAAGTATACAATGGCCCTCATATCCTGTTGAGCTCAGATTTATTGTCATGTTTTCCAGATTACATGGAACTAAATTAGAATTCTTGGGCTGCATTCTCCATCTATCGGGCGTGGTAACGATTTTCTCTTTGCCATCATGTTTAGCTTTTCATGTTATCTAACTTTTCAGGGCCTGGCCATTAGCACTTTTCAGGTTGTTTTATTGCCAACAATAGTAGGAGGTAATTTAACGGTGTTCAAATCGAACTTCTGTTTGAGTTGATAGTTGTGCAGAAATTTTGGGGTCTCTAGTTCAGATCATCGTATTTATATCTTTGCTTCGTGCATGCAGTGTTGGCTAATGAATTCTTCCCCAAATTCACTGGAAAGATAATCACTGTAACGCCTTTAATTGGAGTTATCCTCACCACCCTACTCTGTGCAAGTCCAGTAAGTTAGACAGCTTATGCAATCATGAATCATGTCAATAACTTGTAAAGGTCGATTTTTATGGTAATAACTTGGAGTGGTTCTTTTCTGAAGATCGGACAAGTTGCAGATGTGTTGAAAACTCAGGGAGCACAGTTGTTACTTCCTGTGGCCCTCCTACACGCTGCGGCTTTCGCTATTGGGTACTGGATTTCAAAATTATCATTTGGTGAATCAACTTCTCGTACGATCTCCATAGAATGTGGAATGCAGGTAATTATGTTTCTTCTCAGCAGATACTAGATACATATTCCCTTTTCCAAAATCTTGTCTAGTCTAGTTATAATCAATTCCTTGTTTTGTAAATATTATGTTGGAATTAGTAAACTTGGTTAACTACCAAGCTCTGCACTTTTGTTTGTTCTCGTTAAATCCGTTTCTGCAGAGCTCTGCACTTGGATTTCTACTTGCACAAAAGCATTTCACCAATCCTTTAGTGGCTGTCCCTTCTGCTGTAAGCGTTGTTTGCATGGCGGTAAGACTCTTGCTTGCATGTACTTAAATTTCTTCTGGTTTCTACCCTGTATGGTTGCAGTTTCCAAATCCTTTCTGCAAAACCCTGTTTCGAAAACAAAAGCATTCCTCATTGTCATCTCTTATTCATTTTTAGTTGGATGGTTTTCGAGAAAATTGAAACATCGTTTCTATATTTTGTAAAGAGTGGGCTCTCTTCCAAAAGATTTCCGGAAAACAAGTTCAGAAAAACCGGCAACTTTTCAAGTTTTCTTTGGTCCTGGTGAAATGAATCCAAAAAACAGACTCTCAAAACAAATGGTCTTATTTTCATCTTCATTGCAGCTTGGTGGGAGTGGTCTTGCTGTATGCTGGAGGAACATGCCAATCCCTGCCGATGACAAGGATGACTTCAAGGAATGAAAACAAAGTCTAAATCTTTCCTGTTTTCTGGTATCATTTTTTCTAACCTGTTGCTAGTTTCAGTGATGGATTTTCTGTCATTTTGCTGGTTTGGAAAAAATACTTGTCATGCACAATCTTCACCTTTTTTGCTTCCAGTGCAGAAGGGTATTCTTGGGTCTAGGTATTTGATTAAAAGTGAGCCATAGAGCATTGCAGATAGGTTGGAGAATTCGATGCTGTTTGAAATTTGAGAAATAAAAGAAAATTATAGTGACCGAGTCGCCTTTTTGTATTGCCTTGCAATATATTTTTTCGAACTACATGGTTGTGTTTATATTTTCATCAGAGGAAGATGAAAATGATTGGTAAACTGAAATAACTATATTTTGACTTCTTCCATTCGACATGTTGTGATAGTTTTTCTTATTTATGTTTCCCCCATTGAATCCTTCACCGCGCAAGGGCTTGTTTCATTGGCCAGCTCAGGCGTTGGATTGGATTATCATTCACGAAGACCGCCTTTGAATGCAACAATTAGTGGAGAGATTACCCTTCTGTTGGACTCCGAATCCCACAAAGTACGGCGATATATATAATCATGTGAGTCTAGAAACACTCCTACCAGCCACTCTCCGACCGCATAATACCTACGGTCCTACAGACTGAAGCATGAGTCTTTCCTATTAGCGTGCGGGGGTAACTCTATTGAATTCCATATTCTTATGTCCCAAGGGAAGCCTATGTCCTCTTACCTTTTTGATGTTCTAGTTTTTTTGTTAGCCTACATTTAAAGGCATGCCAACAGTCCCACACTGATCAACAAATTTTCACAAAAAAATTGACTTTTAATTTTGGTTCACGAGGAAGTGTTTGAAAGTCTTTTGCTTCGCGGGGCGGGTGCTGTGCACCGCGCGCTAAAACAAATTCGGTCTTTGACGACGAATAAAATTTGTCTCCGGAAATGTAAAATTCGTCACTAAAGCTTTTGGCGACGAGAAATTTGGTCGTCTTTTGTTTCACCCCAAAGGGGTGACAATTATTGGCAACGGAATTTTTTTCTGTCACCAAATGAATCACTTTGGTACAAACCGTTGGAGACCTGATTTAGGGATCCAAAAATAGTAGAGGCACACACAAGTTAATCCAACTATCCGATTATCAAAAAAAAAAATATTGGTACACCTGTCGGCAAGGGGTAGTTTCGCCACCATATGGAATACCTATCAACATATATTCATTCTTTGCACTTAAACAAAAGGGAAGGGGCCCCGTTGTAGGGTCGATTGCGGATAAATTGTATATTTACGAGTGTAGCAAGTCAACGAACAGTAAAGAGAAAATACATTTGATTCGAGCCCATTTTAATGATCGAGACCGATTATTTTTTACACCTTATAGAGAATACTACTATAAGAGTAAAAAACTATCTATATCGATATGTTCTCAAAATACATTTATCTTTAGAATTCAAAAACATTGCAATACTAGATCGAAATTTTTTATAACGATAAATTTATTCAAAAAATGTATCAAACGATATCTGATTAATTAACATGGTTCATGGCATAACAAATGTTCTTGATGCGGTCCACAACGTGAACAATCCTCATCATCAAAATGAGCTCCAAAAGAACCCGAAAATAGACTACACCAGACGGTCTGGTCCCTTTCAATCCCTAGTTTTTTTCTTTAGGTGAGCCAAAAAAAAAAAAACTCCTAAAAAATATCTGATCCTATCCAATTAGAAGCTAGCCCCGGATGGGTTCTATCTTTCCTCTCTGCTACGCCTACTGCTCATCTTTTATCGTTGTCTGTCTCGGGCCTCGGCAATCAATGGTCCAAATTTTAAAACCTGAAAGAGTTTTTTCAAACTGTCCAAAACACTTTTGAATGATAAAATTGAGAGCAGTGGGGAAGCAGGTAAAAAATGAGGTGGGCGTAGATTTTATTTCCTCACAAGTCACAGCAAACTATGTTCGACAGATACCTCCAACCCGACGGCAAGAGCAAAAAGTTAGCATACCAAAACATGGCTCAAAGGGCCCAATAGCCCTAGCCGACTAATAATAACAAAAGGCCCGCTATTTGCAAGGAAGATTTGCAGGGAACCACCGGATCTTATTAACCACCGGATCAAAGCCACACCTATCGATGAGGTATTGAAATGTTTGGAGCGATTCGAGGAACACGGGGAACAACTCACGCGTTCTTGGTCGTATACTCATTTGGGGTTACTTTCGAAAGAGGAGTTTCGTATACCTAGAAGCCTGCATTCAGGGCCGGCTCATAAGTTTTGGAGGTCGGAAGCGAACCTCTTGAATGAGGCTACCCTATATTTTTCATACAAAAGTGATCTACAAATTTTACCAATTAGGTTAACTGGTTAAGATAATAAAAAACTTACTTGGTAGAGGTGGAGAATTGGAGATAGTAAAAGAGAGGCCTCAAGGAATTCCTTGTGCAAGTATTTTCCGTCCACAGTCGTTGGTTGTTGTCTTCCCTCCCCTTCGACTCCTCAAGCATGAAGCGTTTCTAGTTCCTGCCGTACTTACTCCTTATGATTAGCTATATCTTCTTTTTCTTTTTTGATCTTTTTTGATTGGCTATATCTTCCTTGTTAGTTCCTACCGACCCTTAAGTTATTTTCTTTTTCTTTTTTTTTAATGCATTAGTGTTTCTAATGAATAATTTCACAATTTGGGCTTATTTTGTGGCTCCTAAATCTCAATTGGGCTTATTTTGTGACTCCTAAATTTCAATTGGGCCTATTTTGTGTAAAGAAGTCTAATGCAATTTTTTGTGGACCATATATATATATAGGAATCCTAAAAATTTGGAGGCCCTCGTTTTTAATTTTTTTCGGAGGCCCGAAGCGCTCGCTTCCCTCGCCTTGGCTATAAGCCGGCTCTGCCTGCGTTTTCTGTTTTTCTTTTTCTTTTGAACTGTGAATTTTTTTTAAAAAAAGTTAATCTTTGAAAGTGATAACAAAGACAGAAGCCTGCGCTTTCATGGTGCATGTGACGGAAAAACAAACTCAAATTGCCATGTACTTGGCCAAGTGATGTGAGTTATGAAGCTGCTTTTTAATGTTGGTACTATTCAGGCATGTTAAGTTATGATTTTTAATGTCAGTACGTTTCTCATGGGATGCAGTCTTGATGCAGGCCAATATTTTAGTTATGCTAAAAATATAGAAATTTCCATTTATTATTTATGATTTTGTATTTGAGTAGGAATTGATCGATTTTAGCGTAAATTGTTCAGAATATTAGGTTTTCTTATTTAGGTTGATTATATTTCTTTTTTATTATTTTCTTGTTCTGCAAAATTTAGATTTTTAGTTTTTTCTATATTTCTTTTTAGTATTCTAGGCTATAATTATAAATAAGGATGCAAGTCTTATGGCTAGGTGGTTTTTTTTATTAATGAAAAAAATTGAGAGTTTTCTCATAAGTAAGTGTGTGTTCGAGGAGGGAGTACCTAGAATTTTCTCATAATTGCGTGTTCGAAGAAGGAGTACCTCGAGTTCAAACTTATTTGTAATTGTCCTAGTTGTGTGTTTTTTCTTTTTCAACATGTTTCCCTGCATCAAATCTACTTATTATATTGTTAAACAAAATTACCAACATGGCTCAAGCTATAAGCGAGAGCCCCTACAATACATTTTAATTAAATTGATTGCAAGTGTCCGTAGCATTCAAGTGTGCTAGAGTATGTTTTTAGGACTCGTGCATTAAAAAGTGCACAGGTCTAAGCTGCCTAGGGCTATATAGCCATTGAATGGATTGTTGATGGTCCATCAAAATACAGTTTGGTCTTGCAAACATCATTAAACGAGCTAGCAGTGCTATGTGTACATATGCAAATATGCAATCTACATATGGATTTTGTGGGACTCACCTCAGTAAGGATTTTTTCTGAATATGTAGAGGCAAAATTCCTATAAATTCAGAAAAAATCTTTACCGATATTGGGTTGAGCTAATTTTTTATCAGGACTCCATAAAAAAATATTTTAAAAATAATGGGCGGTTCAAATCATCTTTGTGAGACCCGAGGTTGGCCCCACAAAACTTATATGTATAAATTCATATGTACCCATAACTTTATTTTTAATTCAGGGGGTTGGTTGCAAGTTTGAATTTTGCTTGACGATTTCCTAGTCTTAAAATAAAGGGTTGCCCCAAGCGTAGGGCGGAGACCGGCGTAGCACAATATCTGGTAAGACCGGAGTCGAATTCACAGTGACAGTGATTTTTGCTTACTTAAAAACTTGGGATGTTATGAATAAAATGGGCTCTTAGGTAGCCACCCATTATCGATTGATTGAGATTAACTGAAACCTAGAAATTGATTGTACTTTTCAAATAATTAAAAGAAATGTACGGTCGTAGGGTTCATAGCACTAACAACCAGTCCGGATTAACCTGCTCCATTCAGTGTTCTTAAAAACATTCAACTTTGGATTTAAAAAGATACCCCGCAAGATGCGAACCCTAATGGTCTCCGATTACCCATGCACAGCGGAGAATGAGTTTTGGACTCCATTCTCCCGTTCATATGGGCTTTGACAATACCCGGATTCGTTTACAGGAAATATTTTACCAGTCTAAAATAATTTTTTATTGTTTAAAACTAAGAGCAGTGCTCGGACTAGTCATGGCGTACTAATCACCCTGCAATCCTACTTTTACGACTACTCACTCATTATTAAGAAAGAAGCGCAGAAAACCCTAGATTGCATTATGCTTCTATTACTGGAGAAAGAAAATAAACGAGAGATAACAATTAATTGAATATCAACGAACAACTTTAATTAAAAACAGAAATTAAAACGAATTATCGAAGTGCGAGTATTTAATCAAAGCATCAAAACTTGAAAGAAAAACTCGGAAGAAAAGTAAATAATATTCGGAACAAAAGCTTGGCAGTCCCCCGTTCTTCTCTTTTTTCGTCCGTGGGAATCAGTCGTGCGTGACTGCGTGTGTCAAACCAATTCCTGGATCGCCTCTTTTTATTCTTTTCCACGGCCAGCAGTCCTTTTTTTTTCCTCAAATCCCTTTTGTTCTCTTTTATAAGTGCCAAAAACCCGTGAGATAAAAGAGGGGCCTCACTTGTCAACTACTGGGCCTCATATTTCACGTGCAAATCAAATGGTTGGAAAAATGACGGCCAATGACGTGTTTTGGCTGGTCCATGTCCCTTCATATACTTCTTGATTTTAAACAATTCTATTGCTCCGAATTTCCGTAATGTTGGAATTTGATTGGGTGGTTCTCGTCATCCGGTATGAGTTTGGTCTCGTCTCTGAATCAGTTGGATTGGTATCGACTTTGCGTAATATGATTTTGCGCTTTAGTTTCAAATGTTATCCATGTGCTCTGAGAGTCTTAAAACGCAATTAACAACTATCAAACCCCAAGTAGCGCGCTAAATGGACATAACAAGCCAAAGTTAGGGGGCGTAAATGGGCGTATTTACGCACCTGTCAGACTTTGGAGCATGTTTTGATTTGGTAACCTCATCCATGTCAGTAACGATAGAGCCCGCACGGCCCCCGTACGGTTGATTCGAGTCGTTCTATAATTTTTAAAAAAAATCGAGTGGGTTTGTGAAAAATCAGCTCAGTCCGATATGTGTTGGTGCTCGATCCAGTCTTTCCATTTTGAAAAATTGGGGGAAAAAAAAAACTCAGTCTTTTTTTTTTAAATAATTGAACGACTCAGATTATCCATGCGGACAGGCCCCACACGGCATGCGGTGGCTTTATCATTCCCACATCCCTATTGCCACCATTACAATCACTCATAGTTGGCAGAGAAACTATAATCAACCTCCCTGCTCCCAGCTCCCACCCTCTGGTTCTAGAGAACGAGATGAAAATCAACTCCCTTGGTATAGATACCGGTGAGCGTTTGATAAGCATTCAATTCTAAGCCTGAAATTCTAGTCTAAATTCTCAACTAAAACAAGTGTTCTGTAATCAAAGGATGATGCTATGGTGTCTACGCTCCATTTGGGATACCGTAATTTTGGCATAACTGGACCATTACAAATATAACCAAAATCAGTGATATGTATAATCAAGGCCTTGCAAGGCATAACCCCAATATTTTGGGACTATTCAGTAGGTCTCTCTCTCTAATAGTTTCGACGCCTACGGTTGTCCAGGCGCCCACACACCCCCCCCCCCCCCCCCTCTTCATATCTATCCCCTTGATTTAGGCGAGCTCTGATGTCGACAGATCAACCGATCATTGCCAGAGCAGTCCGCTTGTGTGCTCCTTTGTCTGATCTTCCTCACCATGTGCTTTTCTTTCTGATCATCCTGTAGTTCCATTGACGTTATCAAACCGGCTCCATTTCTTGCCATTTTGGGCGTCGCATAGGTTCGCGTCGTGACAAGGGCGTAGTTTCTTGGGACGGAGGTAGCAGTTGGTGGTGTTGTACGGTGGGGTGTGACTGCTGTGGTGATCAAGGTTCTGTTCCATGGTCTTTGCTGTGTCTTAGCTGCCCTTATGGCAGTGGTGGTGGCAACAGTGAGGGTCTTGATCGACGTTTTTGGGCAACTAGACTTAGGGATGTGGATCTGTTATTTGTTCATAAATTTTGCTTTAGTTTTTGTTTACTATTTTTTGTTGGTTTTCATCCCCTGCGTGGGACTTTCTCTCACTCCTTGTGGGTGTTGTTGTAGTGGGTTTTCTACATCGTTTTGATGGCTTTTGGAAGTTGGAGACGAGTCTTGTCTATGTGAGATCCTAAATGTTCGTTTGTGAGTTTAGGCCTCCTTTGTGGTTGCTTTCCTCCCTCCTTGGAGGTGGTTACCCGTTCCCAATGTATGATTTTCGTATCAATGAGAGTACCTCTGAATTTTGAAAAGTAAAAATCTCTCGATCTCATCTTTTGCTCCAGTTTCATGGTCAAGTCATCGAAATATGGCCTAAATTTTAGTACATCACATTTGTATGGAAATGTAATTGCAGTTCCATAGTAAACAGGTAAATTATAGTTGGATTTTGTTGTAGCCAAAAATGTTGATACTTGATGCCCTACTATCATCCACCAAAAGGCTGAACCATCCTATTGTGCCAGTGTGAAGTGTGTTAATTAACTGGAACTAGCTCAGTTGGTCAGGATTATTGCATGTCACTAGAAGTTTGAATTTTCTCACCTGCGTGTGAGTGTTCTTCCGTTAGATAGACTTTTCCTTTATTTCTTTATTTTTCCCCTATGATTGGCTTATTTCTTGTATTGGTTGAATTGTTGGGCTTGATTGTCTCATATTCTCATGGACTTTCACAATTAATGTAGGGTCTCAGGTTGGTATTTTGTACTTTAATATAAATAATCTTTTCTATCGATCAAAAAAAAAGAAAGAAAGAGTGTGAAGTGTCTTTCTAATCTTGAGATTTTGTTTATCAAAACTAGTGTTTTTGGTTGTTTTGAATTACAAGGGCCTTTCGCTAAATTGGCAACAGGCGGCAGGCCCTTGATAAATGGTATCATGCCTACAACTACAATACATACTGGTTAACATAATGATTCAAGTCTACATATAGGATTAATATTTGAACCGAGATATTCGGATCAATTTACGTATATTTCGACTAATCCTCAGAAAGACTAGCCCAACAACTCTAATGCCATGGCCCCCCACTTGAAATGGTTTGCTTCCCGGAAGAATCCAACTTGTGACCATGGGTGAACCACAAGCCTACCCTTACCACTAGGGCGAGCCATGGATGGATGGTCTATATATAGGATTAGTGTCAATCCCTCGTGCTTTGCACAATACTGGTGCTCATTATTTAAAATTTTTTAAGTAGTAGGAGTACTATTTTTTTTTTTATCTATACTACTTCATTTAAATGTACGAAGGTGTTTCCTATTCTTTTTTTTTCACAAATGCCCCTGCCACTTGCAAGTAATTCCAGCCCCACCCCACAACTCTTCTGAACCGTTACAATGCAGAAACTGCTCTCCTTGCCCTTGCCAAACCTCTCCTCTCCCTTGCAAATAACCTCTGCCCACTTCATCTCAACCGTTACAGTGCAAAATCTCAACGCTTTTGCCATACAAAACCACAACTGCCTCTCTTGGTCCCCCCCCCCCCCAAAAAAAAAAAAAAAAAGCTTTACACCCTCCCTCCACCAGCCCGTGTTCTCCACAATCGCCGCCGCAAACGGCCGACCAAGGCTCCAACTACAAACAACATATCGGAAGTCCAATACAGGTAAGGCATGCATTCAACTTTCTTCCCTGCCTCACTTATGTCGACAACTCCGTGGACCATAATTTCACCCACAAACTGTTTGACAAAATATACCTTTGAGTTATTTGACAGACCAACTGATTTTGACAAGAAAGAAGAAATTAGTACATGGATACACCAAAAGTTGTTGCCCGTCCATACAAACATTTGGGCAGTTTAACAATAGATAATAATTTCGAGTCTTGGATTTGTCGAGATGAAAATGGCAAAATGAAATTACATGCATCCTTGTTTTTAGCCTTTTTTATGACTCATGTGTTCGGGCCAGCGTACACCTCGACTCATGTGTTTGAATTTGAGATCTTACAAGGGTGAAAACCACTAAGTCTCAGCCTACTTTCAAATATTCTGCATAACGTTTTTGTGGTCATTAATGATATCAAACCAATCCATTAAGGTTTGGTCATTAAGGTTGGAAAAAATGCATTTTGGATAGCTAAGATGGGCGGAAACGAAATAACCATCATGCTCTTTGAGATTGTTTTAATAGTGTATTAGCTATGAAAAGGTCTTATTTGCCCTTGACTGATGTCTTCTCTCTTCAAACTGGTAACGGGAAATAGGGTAAGGGAGGTATAAACCACAATTGTGAAATTAACTTCAATGTGGGAATCACTATTTGTCTAGAGAGTCATGCATATGTTGATTTGCAATTACCAAGACTGGAGTTGACATTGGAGTTGTGGAGTGTTAGCCATTGGTGTTTTGCTGATAGAGAGAAACTATTATCGGAGGCGCGCAATCTCCCCCACCTGTTTTGACAAACAATGGTTGGGATATGTTTTTAAACTTTTACTGGTAATAAATATCTCTTACTGTTATTACTTTGTCTTTGATCCAGATCATCTGAAATACTTTTGGATACACGAGATTGGCCTCCGTAAACTTTATTTACAGAGCCTCCGTAAATAAAAAATTTCCCTTGCTGATAATGCGTTATTTTTTTCTATAGCTGATGATAAAAGCTATGATTCTGTACTTGAAATTTGTAAACTTTTTGGAAGTTTCTGATCTAATCATTAATTACCATAATTCTAAAATGTTTATTTCTCCTAAAGTTAATAGGAGAGGAGCTAAGGCTTTAAGCAGCAAATGTAGCTTCTCTCTCACCTCTGACCTAGGAGTTCATCTTGGTGTCCCTCTATTGCGTGAAAGAGTTTCTAATTAGCACTATCAATTAATTTGTACATATTTGTCGATTGCTGCGTGATTTTTAGTTCAAGTATGTGGTGTTGTTAAGCCTTGTGGTTTTCGTTGGGTGGGTGGATCATTATCATCTGAAAACTATTGCGAAACTTATCTATTAGGTCATGTTTGAATTTTTCTTTCTTTTTCTCTCGATATTCTGACCCAGAAAAAACTTGGACTTTATGCTTACCAAAAAACATGAGTTTCACATTAGTAATCATCTGGTTATATTTGGATTGACACCCTCAACTTTGTAAGGCATTTTGGATAGCTAAGATGGGTGCAAACGAAATAACCATCATGCTCTTTGAGATTCTCTAGATACGAAAAGGTCTTGTTTAGCCTTCACTGATGTTTTCTCTCTTCAAACTGGTGACAGAAAATAGGGCAAGGGAGGTATAAATCACAATTGTGAAATTAACTTCAATGTGGGAATCACTATTTGTCTAGAGAATCATGCATATGTTGATTTGCAATTACCAAGACTATAGCAATTAATAATGATTCTTTACTACTGTATTGATACTGGAGTAGTGGAGTGGTAGCCATTTGTGTTTTGAAGATAGAGAGAAACTTATTCACGCAGGAGCCATGAATAAGCTATTCACAGAGGCTCACAATATGACCCGTCCGTTTCGACAAACAATGGTTGGGATACAGTTGACTTCAAGGCTAACTCTGGACAGCTCTTTGAATCCCTGTTTGGGACAAAATTAATAAGGTTATTAAGATTTTTGTTGGCAGGACACCAATGATAAGAAGAAAGTCCACCTGGTTGAATGAGAGACTGTTTGCAAACCTAAAAATAATGGTGGGCTTGGATTTAATAAGGCTAACCTTTCTTTTTTGTGAAAGTTTATGATATTGGTCACCTTTATTGAGAGACCCCGAGGAAGCCCACGCCCTAAACTTTTGCTTCCTCACCTAGTTTGGCAGGTTAGTAGAAGATGAACACTCTGTTGGTAACATCCACATCCTCACTGTTTTTCCCTTTTATTTATATTATCTGCTACATTATTGGCTTTAGAGAGAAATGTAGCACCATTGTCGTAATAGAAGACTTCTTGCCATTGCTCTCTTCTCTCCCTCTTATCCAGGATGATATTTCTCCTGATTATATGTCGAAAACCTCAAACTCAGAAGTCAGAAAATTAAGTCAATGATACCAAAAAAAAAAAAAAGTTTGTTTTGAACTATTACCTTTCCACAAACCATCGGGAAAACATTACCAACTATGAGTTTACACTACCTGTCCACTTCAAGCGTTAATCGTGACCTATCTCTCTATTCCCTTTCCCTGTAAATTTACACATACTTCATAGATGATGACATGGCATTTGATTTTTCCCCATTCTTGTTTTTTCCAAAAATGAAGGAAATGTACGAGACACACGGTTTGGATTGCCTTGGCGAAGATGAAATTAGCCAGCGCTGCATTCTTCAAAGGAAGAGATATGCTAGGTTTACACCTACACAAAGAGCAAAAAAAATTCAAAAGACAATGCAAAATAGGAAGAGGAAACACACTGCACATTATACTTCTCCAAACATAAATCTTGGTTGTGAATTCTTAGATGGACAAACACAAAATCCATCGCCAAATCGCCCTTTGGAGGACAACCTAATGGAGTCCGAAACGAACGGTTAGTACTTTAGAACAAGTTATTTGATTAAAACCTTAATAGAATATACTTTCCACAAATGCCTTACCCTTTATTTATGAATATGCCATTCATAGGACAACGACTGCGAGAAGTCCATCTTTTCCAACCACATGAATTGCGGAGCATGGCAAATTGCCAATTTTGTCGGGCTAAAAGGTTCCAAAACGAACCTCCAACTTTTTGCTGCCACAATGAAGAAGTAATTCTGACAAGCCCGTCTGTCCCATCATACCTACGAAACTTGTTCACTTCTCAAACTGTTGAAGCTTTGGAATTTCGGAAACACATCCGTGCCTATAATAGCATCTTCGGTTTCATATCCTTTGGCATCACGTTAGACAAAAGACTTGCTAATTCAACAAGAGGAGTTTACACATTTCATGCACAAGGGCAAATTTACCATGAACTACCATCTTTGATTCCATCAGCTACTTCTCCTTGTTACTTCCGGCTATACTTCTATGATACTGATAATGAACTCCAAGATAGGTTAGACATTATGGAAAACAAGCTGGACCACAAAAAAAAAAAAAAAACCCACTTAACCCACACATTGTCCGAACACTAATGGATATGCTCTCTGCAAACCCATATGCCATGTTTCTTAGGAGACTAGACCAGAGTACCTTGGATTCATATAGGATACACATAAGGACTGACGTCAAGCTCGACCAATGGGTTTACAACTCCCTATTTGCTGACCAAGTGGCTGCAATATGGATAGAAGGAAATAATGCAACTATCTCTCCTGAACGTGACATTATAGTGCACTCGAACTCTGGACACAAACATAGAGTGCAACACTATTATGGTTGCTATGATCCGTTGTAATACCCATTATTATTTCCTAGAGGTGAGGTTGGATGGCATCAAAATATCCTTAGCAGAATTTAAGGTTGCACTAGCAATTGTGCATCAGCTACGCAAAATGATCCGTCTTTTTAAAGTTTCAAATCAGCTGAAGATATTTTCAGACAAGAACAAGACAGTACCTAACTTTTCCTCTTCCTTACAATTTGAAATTGCATAAAAGTCAGTTGCGTACTTACCGATTACATTTGTGGTCTTATTTGAAAAAAAAAAACACGTTCAAGGCATGTGCAACTTTGGGAAATGCAGCTTATTTGGTATTACACATTTTGTACAGGTGTTGATGGTTCTGATGCAAAGAAAGTATCGTGTCGGGAGATGACCGTCTGTTCTACTTCTATCCGGTCGACTTTTGCAACAATATGTTGTTGACATGTATATAAAATTGGAAAATACAAGGTTGGACTATTTCCGGCATAAACAGTCAGATACAAGGGCTGAACTATACCAAGGGATTGTTGATAGGGATTGTTGATAGTGTGTTAGCTGGATAGAGCTAGGGAAGCATGGTTGAAAAAAGAGTTGTATTGCCCGGATCCTTTGTTGGTGGCCCGAGAGATATGCGTCGCATGTATCTTGATGCGATTGCATTAGTCTAGCATTTTGGAAAGCTAGACCTTTTTATCACAATGACCTGTAACCCTGATTGGAAGGAGATCAAAGACTCCTTAAAACAATGTCAACTTGCACAAGATAGGCCAGATTTAACTGCAAAAGTTTTCCGAGCAAAGTTGAAAGACCTAAAAGATCAACTTTTTAAAAAGTGCATTTTTGGATAGGTGGCTGCACACGTTCATGTCAATGAATTCCAAAAACGAGTTTTGCCTCATGCTCATATGCTAATCATTCTGAAGTCAGAGTGCAAGATTACCAGCTTGGACAAATTTGATCAATTTGTATGTGCAGGAATTCCCAATCCAAACCAATTTCCTGATTTGTATGAGAAGGTTGCCAAACATATGATGAATGGGCCTTGTGGAGTATTGAACAAAAAAAACCCTTGCATGCGTGGTGGCAAATGCAAAATCGTTACCCCTAGTCTTTTGCAGAGGAAACAGTGCAAGGAGAGGATTCTTATCCAATTTATAGGAGGAAGGTTTCCTTTACAGTTAATAAGCGCGGCACTATAATGGATAATAGGTAGGTCGTACCTTATAATCCATATCTTTTGTGTAGATATAATTGCCACCTTAACGTTGAGATATGTTCGGGCTTGAAAGCAGTTAGATACCTTTACAAGTACATATACAAGGGCCATTACAAAATTGTAGTGGACATAAACCATAACAAAAAGCATAGAAGTGCATACAGTCGACGAACAACACATGGCTTATATTATGCGAAAGGGAAGTTTGACCCAGAATTTTCAATTACCACACTCTTAGAGAAAAGCTGTTGCTGTTTGAAACAAATCTGTTTCAGTCGAGGTGTACAAAAAAAAAAAAGCTTAATCTAACCATGCGAATTCAGTCCAAACCAATCCAAACTGAAAGGTTTGATTCAGCTTTTTAGGAATATGGTTTGGTCAAGGTTAAAAAAAAAATTAGAAATCGCGTTATATGATTTAGTTTGTGGATTCACATTTGTGGTTATGGTTCTAATCCAATCCAAACAGTATAATATATACATACATATGGGAGCCTTAGTCAACTACTTTTCTAATTTATTGATCCTATTAAATCCACCGCAATATTGAGTTTTCCTTCCCGTCCCTTCCCTTCCAAGATAATGATATGATCATCAGAAGTTGGTTGCTATCATGCTCCTGCTACTGCTCTTTGCTGCCTAGCTCATTTCAATTCAATAGTTTTAGGAATTATCTTTGGCATTTTATTTGATTAAACTATCTTAAGATGTTTAGTAATTGGTATTCTTAGTTGGTTCATTTTAGAGGCTTACCAGTATTTCATTTTCTTAGTTTAAAACTTGAGGCAATTGTTGGTATTCTAGTCTTAATTGGTTGGTTGATGTTAGTGTGTTTTGGTAATTTGAATGGAAATGGTTTTAATATAAGTTTTCTTCGATCATAATGTTAAGTACTTTAAATATCTTTTGAAGATGATAGCATAGTTCAAAGCAAAACCATAGTATAAAATCGAAACCGAACCGTATTTTAATGGTTTGGATTGATTTGGTTCTATACCTTTCGTGGGTAGGTTGGTTTGGTTCTCCAAATTTATAATCCGTAAGTATTAGTTTGGTTATTGATTTACTATAAAATCGAACCAATCCAGACTATGCTCACCCCTACCGAATACCCTTCTTATCCCGGCAACAAACATCCAATAACAATGACGGAAGGACTAATCCGAAGCCCTCGAGATGATGTAAACTCTCGCGCACACGTTTAGAAGTACACAACTTCAGCCACAATTGAGTTCGAAACCAGTTCAACCCAAGCACGGCACATAACTTTAAAACACAATTTTATGTCCCGAAGCGCGTGGAATAATCAATCTAATATTCTTTTACTCCCAAGAAACAGCCCATCGCATATCTCTTCTTAAACATCTGGTCAATCCATAATATATATAATTCAAATAAAGTAGAGTTTTTCCTGTACACGTTTATCACAATCACCAACTAGATTTTGAAGAATAAGACCCAAAAAAATAAAAAAAACAGAGAGATTGCGATTAAAGAAGTAGTTTCCATTATTAGATTTGGTTTAACTGACAATCATCCACTCGGAATTGTTCCCTCGCCAAACCCGAAAATCATACACTAGAAATCACGCGGGAAAAAAAAAAAAAAAAAACTTTAAACAACAATCAACCGCCAATCATTCCCGGCAAGAGCATAGAATCCGGTGGGTGGCCGGGGAGGTGGAAACTCGTTGAATATTACAACGCAGATGATTAGAAAAACCATGACGGCGGCGATGAAGAAGAAGGGCATGGAGGACAGCTAGATTGATAAGTAGTTTTTTTCACACAACTCAGCGATCATCCGAATAAACGCTCCACTGAATAGTGAACGATATCAAAATTTGACACTCCGGTCTCTTCTTCCCTATATATATCGCAGTTCGAATAACGGTACAACACACACAACTCAGCAGTACTGAACACTCTCTCGCTTGATTTTCACCATGGCCACTCCCATTGTCTTCTGTCTGCAATTCCTCTGCTTCGCCCTCGCAATCATCGGAACACGTGCCCAGGGGGGCACCTGGGAAGTCATTGTGCCAGACGCCGGCATCGCCGCCATGCACGCCGCCGTCACCCGGTGGAACACCGTCGTCCTCCTCGACCGGACCGACACCGGCGCGTCCAATTTATCGCTCCCGGCCGGCGCCCCGTGCCGCAACGACTCGAACGACCTGGCCTTGACGTACGATTGCTCCGCCCACTCCGCTCTCCTCGATCTCGGATCCAACACGATCCGTCCCCTCACGATCCAAACCGACACGTGGTGCTCCTCGGGCCAATTCCTCCCGGACGGCACCCTACTCCAATCCGGTGGATGGAACGACGGCTCCTACAAGTTCCGAATGTTCACCCCTTGCATAAACACTTCCTCCTGCGATTGGGTTGAGCTTCAAAATGTCAATTTGTCCGTGTGGCGTTGGTATGCCACGAATCAAATACTCCCCGACGGTACTATCATAATAGTCGGGGGCGTTGGCGGCAACAACTTAGAGTATTACCCACCGACAGGCAACGGAGCGGTCGATTTCCCGTTCCTTGGCAATGTGGCAGACAACGAAGGGGATAACTTGTATCCATACGTTCACCTTCTCCCCAGTGGAAATCTGTTTATATTTGCTAACAATCAATCTGTGCTATACAATTACGCTACAAACGTGATTGTAACAACTTATCCTCAGCTACAGGGGGGCCCACGCAACTACCCTTCCGCAGGATCCTCTGCCATGCTCGCATTGGAAGGGAACTATTCCACGGCCACAATCGTCATTTGTGGTGGGGCCCAGTACGATGCCTACAATAATGAGACTGTGAATCTACCAGGCAAAGGGAGTTGCGGGCGGATTGTGGCGACGGATCTCAACCCTACTTGGGAGATGGATACCATGCCGCTTGTTCGGATCATGGGGGAAATGGTGATGCTACCAACGGGAGACGTATTAATCATTAACGGGGCTCAAACAGGGTCGCAAGGGTTCGGATTGGCAAATAACTCGTGCTTGAACCCTGTTCGATACCAACCCAACCAATCTTTGGGCTCCCGTTTTACGATCCTAAACCCCAGTACAATTGCCAGAATGTACCACTCGACCGCAAATTTATTGCCCGACGGGAGAATTTTGCTTGCCGGAAGTAACACGCATTGGGCATACACGTGGGTTCAGCCTTTTCCCACGGAACTTAGAATTGATGCGTTTTCGCCGGATTATTTGTCAGCAGCCAACTCGAATTTGAGGCCGGTGGTGGTGAAGGCACCAAATACAGTGCAATACGGGAATAGTACTTACAATGTGTATGTAACGGTGCCGTCAAACTCGACGGGGACTTGGGAGGTGAATTTTGCAAGTGCGCCTTACTCTACGCATTCGTTTTCACAGGGGCAGAGGTTGGTAAAGATGAATATCACCCACCCTGTTTCGGAAGCTAATGGACAGTACAAGATTGTGTTTCAAGCGCCGCCCAATGGAATGGTGGCGCCGCCAGGGTATTATATGATGTTTGTAGTTAACCAAGGAGTGCCAAGTGTTGCTATTTGGATCCAAATCGTCATCTCCTAATTTTCAAGTGCTGGTTTTCATTATGTTCTCGGAATTAGAAAAAAGAAACAAAAATATTGGTCTTGTTCGTTTCCAAATTTTACTTTGTTTTAAATTTATTTTCCAATCATAACCCTATATCTTTCTCCAACCATTATCTTATTTCTCCAATTATTAATTTCATTTTTCTCACTAGCTCTCTCCTTTCATTACCCATCTCTCCAATCATTATCCTATTTTTCTCTCCGCCCACTACCAAAACTAAATACCCAAAATTACCAAAACGAACAAGACTTGATTCTAGCTTAAAATTAATGGGAGTAACCAATTCTGGTGTCTGGTGTGCAAATGATACCCGAAATAGAACGCGCGCATGGTCTAGGGAGAAATTTTGCTTTTAGCCCAATCTCAACAGTGCCTCAATCCACCAATATTTCATCAAAGCATGTTCCATTGTTTCCTCCTCTCCACAACTGCAAACATACTCTTTTCTTGCTTGCCAACCACACAACTTGGTCCAAAAAGCAATGTTGACGTACTATTACATAGTACAACTTTCTCAGGCAAAATACTTTGCTACCAATACGATCCAGCAGGATCGTAATACCCCTCCCCTACCAACTTTCTCGGGTTCTCTTCTAGCGCTTCCTAACCAGTTGATAACCTGATTTCACAATGGAATATGGATTTTCAAGTGATGTTATGATTAATACAGGCGCAAGGGATTTTGAGAATACACTTACACATGGGATATGATCCAATAGTTACTATTTTTTAGAACAGATGGGCATTGCTGCCTCAAATAGGCTAAACTTGAGAGAGCGAGCACAACTTTCGGATCAGGTTCATAGGATTTTAAAACTGGATTCGGCAGGCCTCTCTTAAATCGTGTGAGACCAGCGACAATGTTTCATGTATTTAGAAACAAGACAAAGAATTTAAGAGATTGTTAATGTAGCAAACCTGGCTTTATCAAATAAAGACGATCCACATTTTTCTAAACATGTATTTCTCTTTGCAGCGAGTAGTACATAAGAATGCTAAACCAATCCAAACCGAAAGGTTTCATTTATTTAATAAAAACAACTTATCTTTCGAAAAAAAAATATATTCACTAATCCCTCGCTCGAGTTGTAGTGAAATCTGGGTTGTGATCTCCTCTGGACTGAACCAGTGGACCCCAAATCCAATATCCAGAAAACAATTTGTTAAATGACAAGAACACCCCAATGTTTTTTTAAAAAAGACAAAATAAGTAAAAAATGTCTCTTTCAAAGAAATTAAGGGTTCCGATAAAAAAATTTATACTTTTGGTTCCTCTCGTTGAAATGATCCAATAAGTTACAAAAGTTTGACCCAAAATTAACAAATGCAAAAAAAAAAAATTTGAATAAAGACCCAAAAAAAAAAGTCACTCCCTACTTTTTAATCAAAACTCACCCGTATAATACTATAATTACAGCTAAGTAAAGTGGACTCAGTATTTCATTATTGCAAATCATGAAAGAAAATTGGGCAAAACGTTAAAAAGCTTCTGGGATGGATTTGGGGCTGGAAACTTGAACATGTATGACGGGGAGAAAAGGGGGAAAAAAGACGGGGGAGGGGGAGGGGGAGGGGTAAGGAAAACGGGTCGGGTTTGGAGTGTTTGGGTTTGACTGGACTCATATTCGACCCGACTCATTTCAACCCATTTACTATTGACCCGTATTCAATCCGTCCATATTTGACCCGCGACCCGTTTCAACCCGCCCAAATCCACCCATTTGCAACTTATACCAGTAATATTCCCGACATGAAACCTTCTTTGTATCAGAACCATCAACACCAATACAAAATGTGTAATACCAAATAAGCTGCATTTCCCAAAGGTGAACATGCCTCCTTGTACATGTTTTATTCAAATTTAAAGCACAAATGTAATCGGTAAGTATGCAACTGACTTTTACGCAATTTCAAATTGCAAGAAAGAAGAAAAGTTAGGTTCCGTCTTGTTCTAGTCTAAAAATATCTTCAGCTGATTTGAAACTTTGATTAGACGGATTATTATGCGTATTTGATGCACGATTGCTAGTGCGACCTTGAATTCTTCTAAGGATATTTTGATGCCATCCAACCTCACCTCTAGGAAATAATAATGGGTATTGCAACGGATCATAGCAACCATAATAGTGTTGCACTCTATGTTTATGTCCAGAGTTTGAGTGCACTATAATGTCACGTTCATAAGAGACATTTGCATTATTTCCTTCTATCCATATTGCAGCCACCTGGTCAGTCGATGGGGAGTTGTAAACCCTTTGGTCAAGCTTGACGTCAGTCTTTATGTGTATTCTATATGAATCCAAGGAACTTTGGTCTAGTCTCCTAAGAAACATGGCATAAGGGTTTGCAGAGAGCACATCCATTAGCGTTCGGACAATGTGTGGGTTTGGAGAGGGGTTTTTCTTTTTTTCCAACTTGTTTTCCATAATGTCTAACCTATTTTGGAGTTCATTATCGGTATCATAGAAGTATAGTTGGAAGTAACAAGAAGAAGTAGCTGATGGAATCAAAGATGGCAGGTCATGGTAAATTCGCCCTTGTGCACGAAATGTGTAAACTCCTCTTGTAGAATTAGCAAGTCCTTTGTCTAACGTGACACCAAAGGATGTGAAACCGAAGATGCTATTATAGGTACAGATGCGTTTGCGAAATTCCAAAGCTTCAACAATTTGAGAAGTGAACAAGTTTCATAGGTTTGATGGTAATGGGCTTGTTAGAACTACTTCTCCGTTGTGGTAGCAAAAAGTTGGAGGTTCGTTTTTGAACCTTTTAGCCCTACAAAATCGGCAATTTGCCATGCTCCGCAATTCATGTGGTTGGGAAAGATGGACTTCTCGTAGTCGTCGTCCTATGAATGGCACATTCAAAAATAAAAGGTAAGGCATTTGTGGTAAGTATATTCTATTAAGGTAGTATAGATAACTTGTTCTAAAATACTAACCGTTCGTTTCTGACTCCATTAGGTTGTCCTCCAAAGGGGGATTTGGTGATGGATTTTGTGTTTTTCCATCTAAGAATTGACGACCAAGATTTTTGTTTGGAGAAGTATAATGTGCATTGCGTTTCCTCTTCCTATTTTGCATTGACTTCTGGATTTTTTCTGCTCTTTGTTTAGCTGTAAACCTAGCATATCTTTTCCTTTGACAAATGCGGCGCCTGCTAGTTTCATCTTTGCCAAGGCAATCCAAACCTTGTGTCTCGGCCATTTCCTTAATTTTTGAAAAACAAGAATGTGAAAAGATCAAATGCCATGTCATCATCTATGGAGTATGTGTAAATTTATAGGAAAAGGGAACAGAGAGGTAGTTCACGATAAACACTTGAAGTGGACAGGTAGCGTAGACTCATAGTTGGTAATGTTTTTCCGATGGTTTGTGGAAAGGTAGAAGTTCAAAGGAAATGGCTACTGTTCCTTCCTAAGTACCACACTATAAAGTATGAAACCAAGAAAAGAAAATGGCGTTAGACTTCGGGTAAATAAAGTACCTCAAGTTGAGTGGAGACATTTTTCATATCAACTGCGGGTACACCCATACACTTTATCCTCACTGCCTCAGCGTGTTTCCAGTGGTTATGGATGTCATTCAACATGTTGTGTGTTAAACCATCCTTCCCTACAAAGGGAAACAGGAACGCCAAATGTGAGGGGGAAAAAAGGCTTATGTGTTGAACTTGGACACGTGTTGTGTGTTTGTGTGTGTTGGAGAGGGAGAGAGTCGAGAGACACGGAGACTCATGTGATATTCCAACTCTTATTGTAGACTATAGGTAAGAGCAAAGAGTGAGATTCTAACATCCTAAAAGTATGGTCTATAATACACTCTAAGAAACCCACTCAGGCTGGAGTTCAGATATCAGAGTCCTTTCCCCACAGAAAAGTTCGCTAAATTGGAAGAGTATGCATTACCAAACAATTCCATGCGTTTCTACCTTAACTCTTTAAGGTGTATGACGGAAATGAATCATTTTCAACATGAGAGAAGGAAAAACAAATGATCAAATTTCTGTAACAGACCTTCAATTTATTGGAAACAAGGCTTAGGTTCATGTGGTTGGTTTTTGCTGGGATATCTAATCCTCAAATAGCGGAAACGTGTCCTTTGTCTTATTGACTCAAAAAACAGAAAATCAAATTGCACATTATGAAGCAGTAATGCATATCAAACTCCATTCCAAAAACATAGTTAACTGAATTTTGAAGTTACTACATAATCTTTGACCATTCAAATCTATGATTCATTTCACTTAATTTGCCAGGCATTGATATACAATTCAAAGAAATTACATTACTCAAGGAGTTTGATCTGCTATATCTATAGGCCATGTTTATTGACGGGACTGCCAGTGACCCGACCTATAACTATTCCAACTAAAACTAATAGATAAAGGATTAACAGCATCTCATGTTTTAGATGGTTAGTTATCTGACGCAACCCATGACCCACTGATATGATGATACTCCCCATCCAATAGTTGGCTTCAAATCCCAATAATGACCTCTCACAACAGTTATAATCCTGTCTCGTGTCTAAGTTGGCCAATCAAATTAGTGAAAAGGAACGAAGCCCAAGCTTGCCTGGTAGAAGAAAGAATAAAATAATCTCTAACTTCGGTATGGTGACTCTTTATTGATAACGAGGAACTGTAGCCAATTTAAAAAGTAAAGTAGTTAAAGCTCGGCTGATGTTTCCGCGTTTTCATGATTTTTCTCGCCACTCTAGTGAAAAATGTAATATGAAGACATTTATGCAAATGCTCTAACTCTCTGTTTGGAACTTGTCAAAAAGGAGTGGAAGAGTAGAGAAAATTTTACTAAAAATTTCCACACTTGTTTGGTTTTTAAAAGTGTTATGAAAAAAGGAATTAATCGGTAATTAATTGCCGATTAATTGCTGGCGGAACCTATCCGACTTCCTCCTCCTCCCATTTCATCAAATCATGATAAAGACTATTGGGCTGCATATGCATCTCCCATTTCAACAAAATAAATCATGTGGTTGTCGAAGTCTATTCTTGTGCGTGCTTCATTCGCCAGAATAGGAGTGCTTGATTTTTATTTATTTTTTTTGTCAATCGATAGAATAGATTATTAAGGGAAGAAGACCCACACGCAGATGTAGAGACTCGAACTCCTGACCACTTAGTGAGATGTAAAAGTCCTGGCCAACTGAGCTAACCCCAGTTGATTAGGAGTGCTTGATTGGTTGGGTGTTATTTGTGAGGTTTTATTTATGTTGCTTTTCAATTTGTTTTTTTTGTTTTTCCCTCCTGTTTCTTACTGTGAGTCTTTCTCTCGGTTGAGTTTCTCCCAATTCGGTAATTTTGTTGGGGTTTTCATTCGTTGGTTTTGGGTGGTTGTCAAAAGTTGGCTGATGGTCAAGGGATCGCCATGTTGGTTTATGAAGTTCTAGAGTTATAAACTTGCGAATCTAGGCATCTTGATTGTTTTCTCTTCTGAAATGGTTAACCCTCTTTGATTGTATGTTTATATTGTATCACTGAAATCTTCTACCGTTTTCTGTGTGTGTGTGTGTGTGTGTGTGTGTGGGGGGGGGGGGGCGGGGGGGGGGGGCAAGTACCCCAATTAAAATGTTAAAACTAATACTAATCGATAAAGCCTTCGACTTAAATGTAAGTGTGGGGTTGATGCAAAACAATAAGTCTGTAGACACAGAACAAAACCAATACAGATCGCGCACAATTTTTTTGTGGGCCCATTATGGATTCTATCAAATGTAAAATATTTTTCAAGGGCTTCTGCTTAAAATCAACTCAATCCGATACGTATAAGTGTTCGATCCAATCATTTAATTTTTCATTATTCTGAAATTTGAATGAAAAGTTAGATGATTGTATCGAGTACCTATAGGTATCGGATTGAGCTGATTTTCTGCAAGGACCTTTGAAAAAATGTTTTACATTTAATGAATGACTCGAATCACTTGTGTGGACCCATAGTAGGCCCCACAAAAAATTTGTGCACGATCTATGTCGATTTTCTCTTTGTGAATAGCACAGTTGATTTCAAAATATCGTTGCTACTCACACAGCAATTATGCACAGATTCTGTGCACAGATCCGGTGTGGGGCCCACTACGGGTTTCACACAAATAATCCAAACCGTTCATTAAATGTAAAAATATTTTTTTCAAGGGTTTTTTTTGTAAAAAATCAGCTCAATCCGATACCTATAGATACTCGATCCAATAATTTAGTTTTTCATTCAAATTCTAGGATAATGAAAAAGTTATATGGTTGGATCGAGCAACTATAGATATCGAATTGAGCTGATTTTTCGCAAAGGCTCTTGAAAAGATATTTTAGATTTAATGAACGGCTTGAATCATTTGTGTAAGACCCACACAAAAAAAAGTGTACATAATCTATGCATTTCTGCTATGTGAGTATCATTACTGATTTCAAATCCGACTACTCTCACAGATTTGATTGTGCACAGCAAATCTGTGTGGGACCTACTAAGGGTTCTACACAAACGATCTGAATCGTTCATTAAATTAAAACACTTTCTCAAATGCCCCAGTGAGAAATCAGCTCAATCTGATACCAATAGGTGCTCAATCCATATATCTAAACTTTTATTCATAATTTAGGATCTAAAGTTTGAATGAAAGTTTAGATGTATGGATCGAGAATCAATATGTATCGGATTGAGCTTATTTTTTAGCGGGAGCCCTTGAAAAAATGTTTTAAATTTAATGAACAGATCGAATCGTTTGTGTGGAACCCTTAATAGACCCACACAGTGTTGTGTACAGAAAATCTGTGTGAGTAGACTTTCTAGCAATCTCTACGGAATCATCGTTCGTTAGGAAACTATGATGTTGACCGATCAAGATCCTCACCTTTAAGATGTCATACAGAATCACAGATGGACGGCCGTCCGTGGCCACACCACCCACCCACGACCCCCCCCCCCCCCCCCCCCCCCCCGCCGTTTTTTGTTTTTTCCCCATTTTATTTGGATAAACGTCCATCCGTGGTCGGCTTATGAGAAATTTAATAGTATATGGGAGTTATTTTCGCACTTTTTTTTTTTTTTGTGGTAAGTCACACACCCTTTTTTAATATGGGTTGTTCTATTATCCGCCCATTGGGCGTAGCCTTAGAATGGACTTTTTCCACCGACCCATGCAAAACTGACAGGCCTCAGTCTCCTATCTTCTCTGTACTCTGACTCCCTATCATTATTTTTTATGGGCGCTGCTATTCGCAGCCTTTTATTTTCTCCCTTAGCCCACTACATTTCAGTAAATAGTTGTTGAAAATCATACATAACATTTCGGTAAATAGCTGTTGAAAATAAGATTATATTTCGGTAACTACATGTCGAAAATATGTTCAACTTTCGATAAACAACTGCCGAACATACATTTTCGGTAAATAGCTGTTGAAAAAAATATTATATTTCGATAATTGGATGCTGAAAATATATCTCAATTTCGATAACTAACTGTCGAGTATAATTGAAAATTTTTAATGGGCTATGGGAGAAAATAAAGGGCTGCAAATAGCAACGTCATTTTCTATTTAGAACAGTCATTCATGCCTCTTTCTTTTGAAATGGCAACTATACCCTTCACTTTTATATGCTTCACCAAAATTTGCTTTCTATCTAGTCTAGAATCTAGATTTTAAAGAAAAAAAGACGAAGGCTCAAGATTTCCGAGAAACATCTTTTCCCAATCGGTTCCCAAGTAATTCTTTGACACACAATAGCATGGGTTGGAATATTGATCAATCCCCTTGTGCTTACACTTTGGGTCTCACACAAATACTCCCTCTGTCTCAATTTAAATATTTCTTAAAGTTTTTTGTGCATTTTCAAATCACCAAAAAATATACTTTTGCGTATTTTTTTTATTTTCTTACACCAAATTCTTTTACTTTTTTGATTTGTAGACAAATTAATAATCTGCAAAAAATTTGACGTAAAACTAACAAATGTGAAAAAAAAAATTGAATAAGGACAAAATGTGCATTTTTTTTTTTCGAAAAGTAAAACGATTTTTAGCTGATTTTTTTACAGAGATTTTTAAACAAATTCAGTGTCTCTGATCATAGCCTAATCTCCATCCCAGTGCAACTAATACTCTATCCAACCTCTCTTTGACTTGCCCATCTGCACCTCTTCTATTAGCCCAAGTGAAAGGGTATCCAGCGAATCAAAGGTCCATTGCTTCTAAAGCCCGTAGAGACCAAACTTCCCTTCTTTGACCCCCTTGCTTCTCATCATCCCTCATTCTGTCATTGAAGTCTCCCCACAGGACCCAATCCCCACAACTTATCTGTGACGAGATTATCTCAAGGAACATTAGATGTCGTGTTTAGAAGCAACCCAATACTCTTTCAGCCTACTGCTACCCGAGAATACTAGATCCATCGTTCCAACAACTACGTCAATATGCCTTCAAAAAGTTCAAGAGCTTCCCCATATAAATTATTAGAAGGCTGATCCATACTTAGCTCAGTTAGCTGACAGGAAACAAAGCATTGCAACTGTTTAGGTGTTGGTGTGTTCTTTTTGTTCGATCTCCTGTTGATGAGTGATCCAGAGCAAAACAAATCCTTTGAGTGAACTTCCATTTATGTTGTTATTTGGAAATTTTTGAATTTTCATTACAAGCTTATTTTTGTGTAAATAACACAGGATTTATAAATAGTCTATATGCCACGTGCAAATGAGTCCCCAAATCACAATGACAGAATGCAAATGCAAATTAGTCGATTCATTCACCTCGTCCCAAAATCACTATGACAAGATGCAAATGAGTCAATAAACTTCTTGTTCAACTGAGGCAAACGATGAAAATTTAAACCATAAAAGCATTTTTTATATCATTAATGACCACAAAAACGTTATGTAGAATATTTGAAAGTGAGCTGAGACTTAGTGGTTTGCATCCTTCTAAGATCTCAAATTCAAACACGAGTCAAGGTGTACGTTGGCCCGAACACGTGAGTCATAAAAAAGGCCCATAAACAAGGATGCATGTAATTTCATTTTGCCATTTTCATCTCGACAAATCCAAGACTCGAAATTATTATCTACTGTTAAGCTACCCAAATGTTTGTATGGACAGGCAACAACTTTTGGTGTATCCATGTACTAATTTCTTCTTTCTTGTCAAAATCAGTTGGTCTGTCAAATAACTCAAAGGTATATTTTGTCAAACAGTTTGTGGGCGAAATTATGGTCCACGGAGTTGTCAACATAAGTGAGGCAGGGAGGAAAGCAGGAAGAAAGTTGAATGCAGTTGTCGACATAAGTGAGGCAGGGAAGAAAGCAGGGAGAAAGTTGAATGCATGCCTTACCTGTATTGGACTTCCGATATGTTGTTTGTAGTTGGAGCCTTGGTCGGCCGTTGGCGGCGGCGATTGTGGAGAACACGGGCTGGTGGAGGGAGGGTGTAAAGTTTTTTTGGGGGGACCAAGAGAGGCAGTTGTGGTTTTGTATGGCAAAAGCGTTGGGATTTTGCACTGTAACGGTTGGGATGAGGTGGGCAGAGGTTATTTGCTTGGGAGAGGAGAGGTTTGGCAAGGGTGAGGAGAGGCGTTTCTGCATTGTAACGGTTCAGAAGAGTTGTGGGGTGGGACTGGAATTACTTGCAAGTGGCAGGGGCATTTATGGAAAAAAGAGAGTAAGAAACACCTTCATACATTTAAAAGAAGTAGTATAGTATAGATATGTATAAAAGGAGGAATACATAGGTTGTCGAAGTTGATAATTTTTTTATGGGGAATGGGATTCTCTCCGGTAATAACTGTCCCCGATGGCCGACAGTCTAATATATTTTCTTACAATGTAGGTATATCTCATATCTTCACGTGTAGATATGTTTTGAGGCCCTGTATTTGCAAGACTAGTCCAGCAATTGTATGAGACACGTACAGCCGTATTGGAGAGGATCGATCCAGTACTCCTTGTTATGGAGGCTGAGAACACAATAGAGCTAAGTGCCAAGGAGTAACATTTAATAGAAGGAAAAACATGCTTTAATTGGTATTGGTACCCAACAAAAAATATAGCCAAGATTATGTCATTAGTGGTCTTCATTTTACGTAGACATGCACATTTACAACAGTAGCAGCTTTTCAAGTAAAATCAGTTCCGAGAATATATATGTGCTCATGTACATCTTTACAGATTGGAGCAATAGTTAATTACTACGGAAAACTTTACTTTGACTCCCATGGTTTGGGACCCGGGGACCCTGCCAAGCGCCTGCCGAGTGCATTCAGATTGTCCATTTCAGCAATCAATATGTTGCACATATGTTTATTATCTTTGACCGATAAAAGATAACAAACATATCTGCACCATTGATTGCCAAAATAGACGGTCAAAATGCGCTTGGCCTACTTGGCAGCGTCTTGCTTGGCAGGTCTCCCAATCCCATGGTTTGGGCTTGGTGCGGATTATACCCCTCAGATTTAGGAACTAGCACATAACTGCTTACGGTTTGTGGACCAAAATGCATACATTCTTTATCCCATTTTGTTTGTTCATGTTTGCATTTTAGGTAATCTCCAAATATTTGCTGCATTTTTAAAAATTACCACCAAAGCATGGCAAACTTCTTACAGCGAAACTGGTTAGCCACACCCATTCACCTTCGATTGACGTTCCATCTTGTAGTACTAATAAATTGGAGTCTGGAAAGCAGAAGTTTTTTTCTAATTCAATTTGACCAATCATGTACTGTAGAGGGCTAAGCTAGCTCTCCAATGGTGACATAGGTATTGGTTTTGAGTAAGCTACAACACTAGTATTGCACAAGGCACCAACACCATTGCAATGGAAGAATTCCTTCACATATATTGCACAATGCAAAATCCAATTTTACAGAGTGTGAGGCATAGAGTACTGACATCAGGTTAATTGTAGAATCCAATTAAAAAAAAACCCAGGAATTTTCGAGTACCTAGCAAAGAAAAGAACAAGAAATAAGGGTTCCCAAAAATAGTTTGGTCCGAGAAAGTTGCTTACCATCTCCACAGCTCCTCCGATAACTCCGCTTATTATGTTGCAATAATATAGACCTGAAATGTATCTGGAATGGAAGCTCGACAAAGTCTACTAGTGGGCTATCCTCCAAAATAAGACTGGAACTCGTTCCATCAGCATCCCAATTGGTCACAGATGCAGTGACCGATAGAAAACTTTTGAAAACAACCTGTTACAAGTATTGTCAGCAAAGGAATCAACGTAACCACATACTCTTATTTGCCAATGGAGACCAGAAATATAGAGATGGTCAGATGAAGCAATGCAGTCATCTCAAAGCAACTCTGCACTTTTGATCTAGAAGAGTGCATGAACAAAACAACCAATCATTTTCTTATAGGAGCAAAATAAACCTATCCTTACTAATCTCATTTACCGGGCAACAATTTCATCTTTATATCTCTATCTCCTCTTTCGTTATTCACCCCACTTGCTCACATAGCAAAATAGTGGGCATGTTTAAATTGAATTCTATCAAAAGAACCAGAGGACTTTCCCAGAGACCCAGTCTCCCCATTGGTTAAGTGACAAACAAGAATAGTTGGATTCCACAGTGCAAAGACCATGCCTCGCTGCTTTAGAATTTGGGGATCTTTTTTCAATACTCTTCACAAGTTTTCTTTAGAATCTATGGACTTCCAAGAAGGTGGTCTCCCATAAGTTGTTAACCCATTCTGACAACTATACCTGGGCTATTGCTGCTATGATACATGGAAAGTTTTGTTCGTATACTTTTGTACAAGACAACTACGTCCAACAACATCCGGCACCACAAATAAAAATTAGAAACACTCTGCGAAAGAGCAAGCATGCATGGATTGACAATGAATACTTCAGACCACAATAGGAATGGGCCATTGACTAACTTCACAAAAAAAGTAGTTAGTATAAAATATGTGACATGTCAGCTACGACAGCATAAAATCTGAAGAAGAGGGACAAAAAAATGTAAAACTTGAAGATAGTTTGGTGATCCAACATTACTACCTTCAAGACAACAATTCTAAAAGGTTACCTCAAAACCCAGAACCAATCATAATTTCCTCAGGATTATCTAAGGGAATTTCTTGAGGAAAATTATAGGATGCATAAGCAAAGACCAACGTCGTGGAGGCTCATGGAAAGGCCAAGGAGGGGGTCAAGTTGAGGGTGGTCCAGCCCCAAATCGAGAAGACACCGAGAGTATTTTCTATATAATGAAACACGCACAAGCTACTATCGACCTAAGGTATAGCTTTTCGATCGTGTAGTGAGGCCCTGTTCATGCTGGTTGCTACAGACCGTCCAATTGGTGAAATTTTGTTTTGTCATCTTTTTTTATCTACCTGTGAATCATCTCCCTCTCCAACAAACATTAGTTTGCACCATCAGATTCAAGTGCTTCCATTCACTGCTCAAGCAACTCTGCAACTTCAACTACGATAAAGAGTAACACATAGCAAGCTATTAGCCATAAAAATACATATATGTCAACTTGCCAACCATCAGGACAATGTGCCAGAGTTTGCACACTGAAGTCTCCAGTACCAACGCAAAACACCCCTTCATATGGTATTCATACGGTATAAGTATCTACTGGGGGTCCAAGGCATTCAAGAGACAGGTGTTAGAAAAGGAAAACGGAGGGGAAATTGTTCCTAGTTCTTTAAGAGTGCCTAGAATACTGTCTTATCTAAGCCCCTATAGTCTGAAATTGCAGAATACTCATGCCCTGACAATAATGAACCTAAGGTGGCAAGCAATCGACACAAACCCTAAAACAGGTGCAGAATATGGCCTCAAAGTCACAGCCAACACTTAAAACAGATAAGCACTCTATGTTTAGTTACATATTTTTTAAAAGCAGTTGTTAAATCCATCGCTAAAGCAAGAACAAAAAACAAAAGAAGTATTTTCCGGCCTTTCTTTATAAGAACAATAGGTATCAAAACTAAGGAAGATAATAGACCTTTGCAATCACTCCAGTAGTTTCCTTGAAGTCAACACGTCTGGGCACGTTGGACTTGGCTAAGAACTCATCAACTATTAGCAGTCCATTATTATATAACCCCAGCAGGAGAATTACGTAGAGCTGAATGAACACCATCATACTCGTGTTCATATAATTACCAAAGACAACAGTTAAAACAGCAGCAGACACAAAATTAATTCTAAAAAGCAACTATTTAACATTTAACTTAGAGAGAGAGAGAGAGAGAGAGAGAGAGAGAGATTCATAGGTTAGGGTGAAGAGCTCAGAATTCTACGATCAGTCAAATTTCACACAGATAAAAGTGCGCAGGAAAATGTGGAGGAAAAACAAAATTTATCTGAGAGATGATATATACACTACCATCCATCCACTACACCATCCACTACATTTTTTGTGGAGCTCATCATGGGTTCCAAAAAAATATAAAAAAATGTCCATAAATTTTAGAATAATATTTTATGGGGTCCTATAAAAAAATCAACTCCAACGGGTATTGGTAAGTATTATTTCTTGATTTGTAGGGGCAAAACTGCTTAACTGTTCAATTTCGCCCCTACGAATCAAGAAATAATACTTATCGATATTTGTTGAGGCTGATTTTTTATAGGATATTATTTTAAAATTTATGAACATTTTTCTGTATTTTTTTGGGACCCGAGATGAGCTCTACAAAAAATGTAATGGATGATGTAGTGGTTAGAGGTAGTGTACCTAGACTTATTGAATTATTGAAATTGAAGAGAGAAATATACGAAGATAAGGGAACTAGATGAGACAGTCGCGCTCAACGCTAGAGAAGTGTTAATTTCACTTTTCTCCCCTTACTTAGAGCAACCGCATCTCTCTTTACCTCTCCTTAAATCCACACCCAGATATAATGGAACGTTAAACCCAATTTGGTAGGTTTCAACATTTTGGTTTGATTTTTTCAATTGTGCCCTCTGATTGAGGGAGGATGTGCTTTGGGTTGGGGGTAGTTTGTCATTTTGCCAGAGACACCATTCACATACTATGCTTGCGATTTTCCAAATTACTTTACTATGTTTTAGGACTTTTGAAGAATTCTGTATGTGTCCTAAGAAATATGCTTCTATTAGAACATTGCATGTGCCTACGGCACTACCCCAAATTTTACATGGAAAATTCCAGCGATTTTGATAAACGCTTTCCAAAAATAATGTGGACTTATGGTCAAACCTACAAAAAAAAAAAAAACCCAAAAGAAAAATAAAAGGTCTAACATTTTAACTCGGTTGAAGAATTAAGTGAAAAGGAAAGCTACTAAAATTGAAGATGTAGGAAAGAAAAATAGCAAACTACTGTAGGTAAAGCCAGGTTCACGCCAAACTTTATTGTTTGCAAATTGGACAGGTAAGTTTTATAAGCCAACGCTTCCAAGATAATACAATAACAATTATCATACATCGTTGCAATAGCCACAACATTAACAGCTCACTTTTGTTATGCTCAATCTCCTCAACATATAACAATCTCCTCACTTTTGTAATGCTTCAATCTTCTCACATCAATCACTGCTTGTCTCTTACAAATCTTGCATTCATATCCGAAATCCCATGGTTGATTTTTTTTTTAGGGAAACCCACTTATCCGAAATCCCATGGCTGACTTTATGTCGATTTCTTGTGCCCAGTATACAACCGTAAATCCGATGGAGAACGCCCCGGGTAGGGGGTTAGATGGGAGGATGGTCGAGATCCGTTTGCTAATATGAGTGTCCGACCAAATTGGGTCGGATATCGGACCAACCCGACCCGCTCGTGCTCACTGGTGGTCGAGCCCCTGCACACCCCACAGTGTGCGTGTGTGGTTCAACCGTGGCTACGAGTTGTTGGGGGTTCGATGAAATCGTGTGAGGGTGTGGGCGCAAGGGCTATGAAATCGTGTCCAAATTCAGAAGCTTCCGGAAGCAAGTTTCTATTCCCCGCCCATAATTGCGTTAGTGTTAGTGAATAACAAGTGGGCCCCTTCCCATCCAAAGCCTCACTCGCACGTAAAACTGAATTTCTCCGGCAGAGTCGGACTCACTCTCATCCATTCAGCGACTCATCTCTCTTTCTGCGATTAGGTAACTCTCTTTGCTCTACCTATGTTTGCATTTGTTGTTATAGTTGAATTGATGTGTACACAATTAATGTTTTCAAATCGGGATATGTATTGTGTATCGTTTTTTCAATTATATAGTTCGTATCGAGATACGTATCGTGTATCTTGAGATACGTTTGTTGGAAGAGTAGGAGTTTCTATTGTGTAGTTGGACAATATTTTTGGAGGAGGGAGAATACTAAAGACCAAGAGTGGGGAAGAAGAGTATTTGTATTGCACTTGAACTCAAACTTTTTTTTTGGCTTAGCACAAAATAGTTAGAACCACGCCCTATTTGTACTACTCTAAGGAAGTCTCTAGTACAAAGATGTTTTCATACAAGACAAATTTTAAGATAATTCTAAAATTACACATAAGACTAATTCTCACAAAAAAATTCTAGATATTTCACAAGGATATTCTAGACCTTCTAGAACTTGGATATTTTAGAGTTTCTAAAAACTAGATATTTATATCTTTTTTGATAATATCTATCATATTTGGATTTTGTCAATTGGAGTTTTGTCAAAATACTAAATTTAGTTTATACTTCGACAACGTTAATCATCATTAATATATAATTAAAAAGTAGATACACCTAATAACATCAACAAATTATGCTTACGTTTAAAAAAAATTAAGATGCAAAATTTCAAGTCTCTCAACTGGGTGTCTATTACATTAATGCTTTATGTGCCCTTTGTTAGAAAAGAAAAATCAGAAAAAATACAATCAAAGTATGGTTTTTTCTTCTATACAAGCCCTACATTGAGGTTGAATTTCTATCAAATGATTTGAAAGATGTCATAATTAGACCAAACGGCTTAGATTAATGCATTTGGGGTTTTGCTTCTTGAAAAAAATGTCTGACTTTTTTCAAATAAGTAATCGTAGGATACGCACAGGATTAGGATACGCGTATAAATCGTAGGATACGCGGTCATATCATAGGATTTCTATACAAAAAAGATACATAATGGGATACGTATCATTCTCAGAAAGAGACGATACAAATCGTAGGATATGTATTGTTTATCGTAGGTTTTTAACAACTATGTACACAATCACTATTTCATGCGATTGAAAGTAGAATTCCCCTCACATAAGTGTTTGTTGATGCATTTGCATGAGAATCCGCCCCATACAATCCTTGAATTACTTTGTTCGACATTTTAGGTGATTTTCTATTTTTGTTATTTATGTTCGTTCAATTTCTGCATGCACTCTCATCAATTCAGCAACTCATCTCTCATTTTCTTTTTTAGGTGATTTTACCTTTCTCATCAATCGTTGTGTACACAATTACTAGTTCATGTGATTGAGAGTAGAATTCTCATCACGGAAACAATTGTTGATGCATTTGCATGAGAATCTGCCCCGTACAATCCTTGAATTACTTTATTTGTAATTTTAGGTGATTTCTGTTTTTGTTATTTGTGTTCGTTCAACTTTTCTGCAGTTTCATCAATTCAGCGACTCATCTGTGTGTGTGTGTGAGAGAGATTTGGTAGCTCTTCCTGCTCTACCTATGTTTGCATTTGTTATTATTGCTGAATTATTGTGTACACAATCACTATTTCATGTGATTGAGAGTAGAATTTCCCTCACACAAGTGTTTGTTGATGCATTTGCATGAGAATCTACCCTATACAATCCTTGAATTACTTTATTCGTAATATTAGGTGATTTCTACATTTGTCATTTGCATTCATTTAACTGTTCTGCATGCAATTAATAGCTTTTGCGCCTGAGATCACTTTTTATATCACAGAAGTGTTTGTACAATGCGTTCGTATGGGAATCCGTTCCTAGAATGACTCTGTTCGTAATTGTTCTGTATGCAATCACTGTCTTCTGCGATTGAGATAATGATTAATGATTTTCGTCACAGAATCCTTTGTACACTGCATTTGTACGAGAATCTGCCCCATGTGATCCTTGAATTACTATGTTCATAATTTTAGGTTATTCTTTGTGTGATGTTCTGTTTGTATTGCTTTTGCTTTTAATTTTCTTTTATTCTAGCTTCTTCACCTCAAATTGTTTTGTAACTTACAGAAATGGGAATTCTGTATGTGTCCATTCGTTATACTGACAAGAAGTTGGAAGGTGTTCAGTTTTTTGGGCGCTTTAGTGTTATCGCGGATATTAGATGAGAAATAGGTTATACAGAGAACTCTTGCATAGGATGGGGTTTCAGTGTTCAGAAAACAATTTCATGGGTTCCGTATATCATCTCGACCAGGTCTTTTCGGACTCCGGGGGGGGGGGAGGTCCCTCTGCTTGTAAGTATAATTCAGTATAAGATTTGTGGGATTTTTTGGGTTAATAATTGTCTAAATTTTTTTTGCAAGATTTTTCAACGGCTTTAGAAGCCGAAGATGCCAATGAAGTAATAGAAACCTTGTCTAGCAAAACAATAGGAGAAGTCAAGAGTGTCTTGATGTTTCCCGAGGTTGTTAAGGATCCGTATCTGTGGATGACCACTAGGGAAAAACTTTGGTACGAAATGAGAAAATGCAATGCTAGAGACAAGTGCATGGTAAGATGACTGTGCCTCTACTGATGATCGTATACTGTGTATGTGTTGGCATATAATGTGATATAATGTGATTACATGCCATTGTTTGCCATTTTATTGAATTTTGTTGTTTCTTTTAGTATGGCATTAGATAAGCTTTAGTGGTTGCCTCGTTGTTTAGCATTTTTTTGGTAGCATCATAAATTCACAACGATGCAAGAGTTTGTTTTTATCTCTAGATATGACTCAACTTCACTTATTTTTGGTTGTCACTTGACGTCAATTGTCATCAAAACGGTAATGGATATGGGTGCACCTTGATTGCATTTGATTTCTCGTATGGTGGTCACATGTAGACCAGAAATCAGATTTAATACATAGCCTTCGGCCCTTCGGTTTCTAAGAGCTATCAAGTGCATTTGCACTCCAATTTATATGCCCATGGACTGGCGTAGGGCAATTAGAAATACATCTGGGCACTGCTTGTGGGGAGCCCTGTGATGGTTATATCTAAAGAACTTTGGTAATTGTTGGGTACCTGTTAAATCTATGTTAGATGGGTTGGTGTGGTTCCCACTTTGTTGTCTACAATTTTGCTGCATATATATTTTCTATTTTCAAAGACAGTTGTGGTGCTGAAATCAAGTTTAATAACGCTTATGGCGGTCATAGGTGGTTTATCATGTTTCGATAAGTCAACTATATCGAATTTTTTCATATTGAGACCTTTAATTTAATTTATGCTAAAACCTGATTTTGTTGGGGTGTTTTAGATAAGCCACATGTGCCACCGTATGTATCTTCTCGTTGCAAGAGGACTTAAAGTTAATACAGAGTTTGTAGATTTTTGTGGAAAGGCAGAAGAACTTGATAGTTTAATGCAAGCGACTCATCTGAAGCTTGATAACCCTGTTGAAGGCTTTTGCAGTGAACGATTTGTGATTGATTTTACCTCTTCCTATGGGTTTTCACATTTGATTGACCGCAGTGAGTGTCCATGGCTCCAACAATAGGGCCACCCTAAACTTAATTGACCTGCCCTGAACTTAAATCGACCTCTTTTTAATCTTTTTCATCTGATACCTCTTGTGTAGGCTTTGTTTTAGCAACAATCGGTGCCATGGAGCCATAAAGTTGCTTAAGTGTTCTCGATGCAGTGAGAGAGGTGCTTTCACGTGATACAACTCATACAAGGTATCCCCTACTCTTTTTCTCATTTTGCTTGTTTAGTTCAAATGCTTAGTCTATATTTTGTGATGTAGGCAATTGGCTATGATGGTAGAAGCATGAAGTGATTTGAAATGCCTTGAAAAAATGGTGAGGTCAACTTTGAGCTTTTTACTTGGAGGATAAAAACTAACTTGCAGTGCATGGATGTGTGAAATGACCAATTTTATATTTACTTGTTTTGTTCTACACAGTTGATTTACCCGGGGAAAGAGCCAAGACAGGGTATTGTATATGCCGAAATCCGCCGGGCTTTTGGGAGCGAGATGTATTTTAATTTTACTGGTCATTTAACATCTCTTAAAGTAATTACAAATGCAGTCTCAGTAAATGAATGGGTCCTCACTAGCACAAATACAAATACTGTTGGCTTCACCAACAGTTTTGTGATTTCAGTAAATGGCTCAAAGTTTTACCTTTATATTCACAAGGTCTCGTCTGGCACGTGTAACTAAGATAGCATCGTGTAGAATTCTTTTTTTTTTGCTTTGAAACATCACATATTTTGTTGACAACTTTTTGCAGTTATTCTGGTTTATGGGGAGAATATTGAAGAAAATCAAAGGATGGGGCTTCTGACACAACTTCGAACATGTAAGCTTTAGGGCCTGTGAGAGATTTAGTTCTTAGAGCTAATGGTGGGGGAGAGTACACTGATAAATCTGAGGTAAAATTGAATTCAGTATCATATTCCTGGAATGTTGTATTCAAACTATTAGTATTTGAATTTGACCTTGAGTCATTTTGTTTTGTAGGAGGATTGCAGACTACATCTTAACTATTGCTTTGTTGCACGGGATGATACCATTCTTATGGAGTGTGTTGATTTTATTGGAGATGATATTGAAGTTTGGGATATTAGCATGTGATAACCCAATTTAAACCTCCAAAATTAAAACCCGATACTCCAAAAAAAAATTTGCAATTTTGTCACCCTAGCCATTCTTGAAATAAATAGCCTAGCTTATGATAAATTTTGAATTCTTCTCTGAGAACAGAGACCGAACAACTTAACCAATCAAGGACTAAATACACATTGCTAGCAAATGCATTAGTTGTCGGCAGATATTTTAAACTTTATTAATACTTGGATAAAATATTGGGGGAGCTAGTTGGGGTAAACAAGTTTGTGGTTTAAAAGTGGCCAAAATTTAATCCATTGTCTCGAAATATATTTTCCCTGTCTGATTTTTCTATTCTTCTTAATTCTTTTAGTAATGATTGGTAGGAATTAGTTGGGAAATTATAATAGTTGGGCCAAGGTTGTCTGGACACATTGACTGAGTTGGCTCACTGAGTTATTCTATAAATACCCTTGAGTGTCTTTCTTAACTCTCTCTCTTTCCCCAAACATCACACCTCCCCGATACCCTCCAACTGAGCTAACATTTAGAGGGTCACTTACCGTTAAGATTTAGAGAATATATTAATTCGTGACTTAAGATTTATAAAAGTAGAGTATTTTCCAATGTATCTATCAATTTTTATAAAACTTTATAGACATCGCCACAACCTTTTAAACAACATCGCAGCACGGGAATAAGGCACTAGTCACCGCGAGATGAAAAGAATAATCCGAAAAGAATCGGATTAAATTCCCTAGATTTTGTGGATATAATTGGATTCTATTAGATATTATGTAGATTTTGTTTAGAATTTTTTAGATAATATAAGATTATTCTAGATATTAAAAGATATGGAAAGATTTCATTAGATCATTCTAGATCTTGTGATATACCAGTATAAATAGGCCTCCCCTCCCCTCCATAAACAACAAGCACACTTCACACACTACACACACGACACCCAGATAGGAAAAGAAGAAAGAAAAGAGAGAAATCAGGGAAGGAGGAGAAGGAAAAATAAAATTTAAAACAAGAGGTTCCGGAATAAATATGTAGATTTTTGAATGGTAATTGTGCTTCTCGAATGAGGTGAGTTACGAATATACTCTGGCTACATAATTCTTTCGGATTGTTTATGTTTGTTTTTATAAAATGTTATGTTCGAATATATTAAAAATAGACGTTTTGTACATAGTGCATATTAAGCACGACTTTTCACGAAAATGAATTTTTAAAGGAACATGGGATTAATTTTTGGAATAGTGGCAATATCTGGGCAACGAGTTATTTGTGGGTGGTGAGTTATTTATTGGCAGTGAACTGCTCTTGGTACCTATCGATGGATACTGCCGGGTATCCCTTTGGAATTGATATCATTCCTCTTGTTTTGCTGGGGTCGCTTCCCATTCTACCATCGGTATTTCGCTCATTATGGATTCAAACCTGGAAGTTGCTAATAAATATTGTTGATTTTATGCCGACGGGATGTTTTATTATGCCATGGTTTATGTTCATGCCACGTTTTATTATAATTTGTTTACGCCCTGCATGCTTTATTTGAATTATCTCATGTTTTTATGTAACCTAAGTATATCGTAACTTACTGAATTGGTTTTGTGTTTCATAAAACCTTTTTCAGGAAATTGGGGTTAAAGAAGGTCTATCAGTGCGTGTGAAAGATATCTGTTGTCACGGCTAAATAAGGAAATAACCTGTTAGTGAGCGGCGCTCTGTGTGCGAGCCACATTATGTAATTTTAAAGCCGTTAGGCAAAGGTTATATTTGGTATGCACGCTAGACGGCTCTGGATGTAATATTTTATTTTTAATTTACAAACCTGGGAATTTTTAATTAAATTTTTTTTTGATTGTGTGATATCAAGGCCTGGGGTGATTTTTTTTAATCACTGGTCATGTCACGAATTTATACCCATCAGATTTGGGTTGGGTCGTGACATAGCAACATTGGCAAAGAGTGGATAAAGAGTTTGATTTTTTTTAATCACTGGCCATGTCACGAATTTATACCCATCAGATTTGGGTTGGGTCGTGACGTAGCAGCATTGGCAAAGAGTGGAAAAAGAGTTCATCTTAATGTTTACGGACTAGCAAGGAAGAGACTAACGAGAAAGGCGACTATGACTATTATGCTTTTCTGTTAAAAAAGATGATATAGGTTAGATTGTTATACTTAAACTTTCAATTGCTTTTGCTTGCCTGCTTCTAATCTTCTTCTTTTTTTAACCATTTGATTTGATGTTATGCAGGTTGCTTAGTTTCGTCATCTTTTTTACCAGTAGACCAAGATGATAATGAGCAATTGGAAGATAACTTGGTATTCAATCACTTGGTTGCATTTTTTGAAAAAAGTTGTTGATGCTGTGAAGAGTATGCATGATCCTCAAGTGGAAAGTCTTGGGTGCGTATCATCAGTATTTGTTGTTTACTTTTTGATTCGTTTGTTTTTGTTGTTGTGCTTAAAATACGGTTATATGTCCTTCTAGAGCCAGAGTGAAGGAAATCATGGCAAAGACGAATGATGAGCTCAAACGCACCTGAGAAAAGCTAGGTTTTTTTTTTTTCCAGATCGGCACTCTGTTGCTAGTAATTCTCTCCTGAAGAAACTTCTAGTCAGTGATGCTTGCTTTTGGAAAAAAATATTTTGGTCAAGAGATGGACTAGCTCATGTAATAGTGACCGTAAAGAAAGTTGGTTGTTGGGATCTGATTTTTCTTCATTAGGCTAGGATAACAGTGTGTGGCTCGGAAAGCTTTTGTATAGCTACCCAGCCAATTGAATGATGTTATGATGATAGCTTTACTTTTATGGCTAGGCAAACTCTTCTTTGTCTTCTTTTAAGTGTGTATGCATTGTAGACAGAGAACGAAGGGTTGGTGTCAAATAGTCGCTGGTAGCGCAAGGCATTCTGCATCCGTTGACTGAAAGTAAATCGGTTGCATTTGTGAATATCAGTCTCAGTTTTTTTTTTCCCAATATTATGAAGGAGTTCTTTTCCACTGAGGATTCCCGATTCTATGACCTTGTCTTATATATCCTGAAAGCCTGTCATCATATCCTGAAAGCCTGTCATCGCCATTGATCTTAAGTGAGTGAGTGGTTATTCACTCAGTTAAGTGAGTTAGTGGTTATTCACTTGAGTTGTATAACGATTAGTGGAGGTAGTTAGGTGTCCTGTGTGACTTGATCTTCATCTTCTTTGCTTGTCTTCGTGAACAAGTTGAAAACCACAAGAACCACAAGATTAGATTCGATGGCATGAACAACTTATGTAGAGCTACCACCTGCACTTGCATTTCTGGTACCAAATTTCCATTCCTTAGTCAACATCAAGCTTGATTCTGGCAATTACTTGTTGTGGAGAACTCAGGTGATGAATGCTTTGCGCGCTAATGGTTATATTGGTTATCTTGATGGTTCGATACCTGCACCTACTATTCTCTACAAACAATCGAGTTGTGAATCCTGAATTTACTCTCTAGACTCTTAAGTGATAATCAATTGTGGTCTTATTTGACTGCAAGTCTGTCGCTTAGGGCTTGTTCATGTCTGTCCAGTGTGGCACACATTAGAACACAGCTTTAATTCTCTCTCCAAATCTCTATCTTATTCTTGAGTTGAAAAGCAAACTTGATATAACCTTATTAAGTCTGGATCAATAGAGTTGTATATAGATGAGATTAGAGGTGCTCAGAAACTTGAGGCAATTGGATGATTTATCGTGTGGGATGATGATGATCATCATCATGTGTTTTGTGCGATTAATGGTCTACTAAGTATAATAAGCATGTCAAGAGTGCTGCTCTCAATGTCAAAGGAGATTTTATTGTTTGATGAAATTAGCAACAATTCTTAGAACAGAAGAATCATCATTACTTCATAAGGATGAGGGAACAACTTCTTCCAAAGTTTTTCTAGCTACGCAGAAAATGCCTCAAAATGTGGTTCAAGAACAAGCTCTCATTCCACTAGGCAGTGAATCTACTTCTCAAGCATATCGATCATCAATGAGATATATCCGGACTACTAGGACACGTACCCTTGAGTTTCTGTCTCTTCAATCCGAAGTCGACACATCATCTCATACATTGCTGTACACGAAGATAAATGCTTCGACTGTTGTACACCCCTAATCTGACTACCCACTTATAAAGTCCCACTTTAAAACCTTGGTTTTTAACCCTTGACTTACAACTGATTATTTTTAGCTGTTTAAGACTCTAACTCGGTATTTATTTTTTTTCAAATTTAGTGAACTTTCTTAAACAGTTTGCAAACGGATTCCTTCATTTGCAGCCTTTGCATTCTTGTAAACTTTTTTGTCTAGAACTTCTTTTTGATGTTTTTATTTTTTCGTAACCTTTTGTTTAGCTTTTCGTTGTAATTTTTAGGATTAATCATTTGTTTGATCAGAGGAATCAAAAAATATAAAAATATGGATCGATGTCAAAAAAAAAATCACATAACACAACACTTTAAACAAAAATATAGTTATTTGATACTCTTTTGTCCTTAGTGAACTTTATTTTGCTTTTGGCCCTTTTTTTTTACTTTTTAGACACCTCTTATCATGATAGATTATTTCATGCCTTTATTTTTTTTAGTCCATGCTTATTTGAAAGGGAAAATTTCAAAATGTCACCTAAATTTTGGACCCAAAGTCTCATAAACACCTTAACTTAATATTATTTCAATTCGACACTTGTGCTTGACAAAATCCCCTAATTTAAGCACCTGCCATCATATTTCATCAGCCCTTGCAAAGCACATAATCAGAGAGAGAGAGAGAGAGAGAGAGAGAGAGAGAGAGAGATATTCCGCTCCCCCCTTTCTATCCACTTTTCATAAGTGTCTATATGGAAAATCTACTTGTTACGTGGCCATAACTAGGACCTCCCTGTACTCTTTTCTCTTCTCCTCAATTGACGTTGTTAGAGGGTGGTGCATCGTTCTTATATTACTTCTCTTAAGTGTTTTAGAATTACAACTAGCGATTTAGCGTTTGTAAAATGAACGGCTTTAGTTTGGAGATTTGGGAAGGATTCTTCTTCTTTTTTTTTATCGGCAATAAAATTTATTAGAAACTCGACAAAGAGTACATCGAGGAGGGAAAGGGCCGGGGAGGGGAATCCAACCAAAGGTTGGGAAGGATTCTTATAACTTGTGTTATTTTTCATTCAGAAGGGTATATCTTACAGGTCAAGAACATTGGGGTGTCTCCTTATCTTTTTAATCTTTGTATCATTTTCAAAAATTAATAAAATTTCTTTCCGCTGTCAAAAAAAGAACATTGGGGTGTACCCCATATAGTTGGACACACCATTCACATGGTGTTCTGAACCCGTGAACCAAGGTAGCATCCTTGTGTAGCTGGAGTGACTCAATACACCACATATAAACGCAAATCAATTTTCCACCTACGGTGTCATCGGTTCGCACATCAATGCATGATGAATTCCTTCTTCATTTTGCATTTGAATGGAGATGGGTTAGCTTGCGTCTGTTAGCCGGTAAATCGATACATTCTTCAGTCTATTGTGCATATTCTCTATCCCGGGGGTGTAAATGGCTTTGTGTATTGGGAAGGGATCCTCTTAGCTTTCTGTTCTTACCTCTGCTAATTAATTAGTATGATGAAATTACTCCCAAGTTCACAGTAGAAATCAAATAGTATGTAGAGTTTCATTGCTCTTTTTTATGCTCAGCAAAGTCTCTTTAAATGAAAAACTCCTACTTATGCAAGTTGTGTCATTTTATTTTCCCGACGAATGTTGAAGAACAAAAACACTATTGAATCCTCCCTTCATCACTCGTTTTTGAAATATCCTAACTTCTCATCCCACATGAGAAGTTAATAGGATCAGTTAATTGTAAATTTAGATAGAATTTAACATTGTTAATCATGGCGGTGGCGGCGGTGGTGGAGTGATGGTATAAGAGGTTATATAGGTTAATTGTTAATTGACACTGTTAATTATGGTGTAAATTTGTATAAAAATTAGCACCGTTAATTTAGAGAGGAATTAAGATTGTTAATTTAGATAGGAATTAACATTGTTAATTGTGATGGTGGTGGTGGTGACAGTGGCGTGGTAGTAATGATTGTGGTGGTAATGGTGTTGGTGATGGTGGAATGGTGGTGGAGGTGGTAGTAGTGGCGATGGCAGCGTTGTGGTGGTGGTGGTGTAGGAGGTTATATGGGTCGACTGTTAATTTAGACAAAAATTAACACTGTTAATTGTGGTAGTGATGGTGGTAGCAGCGGCGTGGTGGTGGCGGCGTGGGTGGTGGTGTGGTGGCGGCAGTGGTGGCAACACGGTGGCGTGGTGGCGATGTGGTGGGGGCGGCGGCATGGTGGTGGTGGTGGTGGCAGTGTGGTGTGGCGGTGGTGGGGTGGGGGTGGTGGTGGTGCCGGCTGGATCGACTCTCTCCAATCGCTTTTTTTTTTACGGGGGTATTTTTGTCAACAAAATAATGAAAATGACTTACTGGGCTATAGGCTCTTTGGGCAGCATCTAGTAGGTTATTCTTCATCCAGACAGGATCGGCCATAAAGTTCCCTTAGATTTTCGCATATAATATATCAAACAAGAGAAAAACTTGTTTCCGGTTGTGCTGTAAACATATCAAACAACAGAAAACTTGTTTCCAGTTGTAACTCAATCGTGACCATCTAAAAATATTCTAAACGATTCGGATTTTAATGAAACTTTTTCAGGAGGGAATTAATTGTAACCGGTCATAATTAAAAATGAATTTCAACCATTAATTGTGCAAATAGACGGCTGAAATTGATTTATGCTCTAAACAACATGTTTACAGCATAGCTAGAAACAAGACAATTTCATCAAACAATCTCCAATTAACGTGAATTTTAGAGCGATCAATCTTCCCGACAAATTTTAAAAATAAACTGTTCCGATATTATTTTTTTGACAAGAACTGTTCCGATATTATTATGGGCCCAGAAAATGTCACAAATGATTTCCTCTTCCCCTCTGTTCTAGAAACGTAAATTTTTCTAGTGTTTTTTCGAGTGTACTCACGAGGGTGCAAAATTCAGACTGAAGAATCGAGAGAGAGAGAGAGAGAGAGAGAGAGGAGTTGTATCGATGGAGCACGAGGCGGCGAAGAAGAAGAACGAAGAAGCAGAGAACCAGTTCCACCGCTTGCCGGACGACGTCGTACTCAACGTCTTCGACAAGCTCTCCGACATCCGATGCCTCTGCCGGTGCTTCCTCGTCTCCAAGCGATTCTCTTCCCTCGTCGCTCGCGTCCGAACAGTCTCCATCAACGGCGTCGTCCGCGATTTCAACGAGACCGAGTGGAAGAATCCCCAAGGCCAAGGAAACGGTTTGCTCAGAATACTCTCGAGATTCTTAATCAAGGCTCTCAAACCCCGTCGCAGCCTTCACAAGCCCGCTCTCTCGCCTCCTTTGCGATTTACTGCTCCTGCCAACGGCTTCCTCCGTGTTTTGAAACAGATTCGTTCCCTGAATGTCGATCTTGCCTCCCATTTCAACCCTAACAAATATTCTGTTTTCAAATGGGGGGCCAAATTCTCCGCCAAACACGACAGCCTCACGTTTCTCTACGCAGCATCTCTCTCCAAAGTTACAGAGCCTGAGAATGAGATAATTAAGGTGGAGCTGATGCGCCGAGTATTTTCGTTCGCAGCGTTGTGGCTAGAAATCTTGTCTGGTTTCGTCCGGGGACGCCCGATGGTTGAGAGCATTACAGTCTCCGATTCGGTGAACAAGGGGGTGGAGGTCTGTTTGGGTGGCAAAAAGCTTGTGGAGTGTAGGGAGGCTTTCAATTCGGACAGGTTGGTTTCGGTTGACGGGTCATCGTTGCGAGAGAATGTGAGGTTTGGGTTTGTGCCTGTTTTACAGCTCCCTGTGTCTGGATACGTGATGAAAGGGGTGGCTATTATTAACTTCAAACTTTATGGTGGTGATGATGATTCCGAGGCCGATTTGGCGATGCTGGATGCATTTGCGGAGGAGCAAGGTGTTTTTTCAGAAGCCATTGTGCATATTCTGGAAAACCACAAGGACCATATCAAGGGATTGTTTAGAACTGAAAGTCATGCTTAATCTGAATTATGTCTTTACTTGTAATTGTTGCTACTGCTTTAATTTCACTTCCCGACTAAGCACTTTGCTGCTATCGTGATCAGTTGAATATAAGACTCACCATAATAGTAGCCTAGTGATGAAATTATATGAAGATCATATTATCAACTAGAATTGTTCTAACTGTGCCTTCATTGTTGGAAGAATTTTCAAGCATTTTGCTTTGATGTTATGGTTCTTGGAAATCTTGATGTTGTTACTATTGAAATCAATGCATGCCGGGTACTAATCTTTGATTTCAGCATCAAAGCAGCAAGGAGAAATGCAATGGTAGGAACACTTCGCATGGATCACATTCATGGCAGCTAGAGTTACCAAAGAGTTAAGATTTTTAAGAACCATTCTCTATGCATTCTGTTAGCGTAAGTAATATGATGGATTGTGATGATAAAAGCATGCAATTGGTAATGCCTCCTGTGCCCATTTGAACTGATAAAAATACAAGGGATTATGGTTTGTTTCACCTCTATGGTTCCTGAAACACACCATATTTTAGGAGATATTCCATCCACCTTATATAGGGGATCAGCTTAAAATCCGACTTATCTGTATACTTAATGTTGTTGTTTTTGTTACTGCTTAAATTTCACTTCGACTAAGAAGCTTCGCCTGCAAAGTCAGTTGACTATAAGATTAATCATAATACTAGTTCAGTGATCCAAGTATGTGAAGATTAGTGTATGAACATGAATGGTTCTGAATGTGCCTACATTGTTGGAAGAATTTTCAAGTTTCTGCTTTGATGTGTGGTTGTTACTGCTTTGATTTCACTTTCTTCACCTGCAATGCTAGTCAGCTGACTCAGCTCAATATAAGACTAATCATAATAGGACTTGAGTGATGAAATGTATTGAAATTAGTATATGAATGTCAATTAATGAAAATGTTATTACGTTGTTGGAAGAATTTTTAAGGATTTTGCTTTGATGGTTTGGTTATTGGAAATCTTGCATCTTTTTTTTTTGATGCGCGGTATTGCCTCAAATTTGATATTGTTACTATGGAAAAGATTAGTGGGCCGGGCTGCAAATCTTTGATTTCACCATAAAAGCAGCAAGGAAAAATGCAGTAGATTGCAGATTGCATAGAGTTACCTTGGAGTTCAACTGTTGTAGCCTGTAGGAATCGTTCTCTTCAGTTAATTACCATTTAGTTTTGTGTCAAGTTCCATAAGCTTTTGTTCTTTTAGTGCATGTCATCTGATTGAGATCTCCAGCTGTAAAGGGATTGTAAGGACAAATGGATGCAGTTGTTAATGCAACCTCCTCAACCCAATCGAACTGATGAAATATGAAGGAATATGATATAGATTTCACCACTTTGGTAGATATTTGGCTACGGCACCACTCGATAATTTAGGAGATCCACACACTGATAAAGGGAATCAACTCATTGCGTAGGTATGGCACTTCTTATTTTAGGGGTGAAATATTAGGTGAGAACTGCGCCTTGTTTAGTCACATAGGTGGTAAATTTGAGTGAAGTTCTTCTGACCGAAATAGCAGGCTCAACAACGAAACATGGATGAAATTGTTCGGGTAGTTCTTGGAGGAGTGCAATTTGGCTTTGGGATAGAGAAAACTAAACTAGATATAAGTAGGTTACTTTCTTTTCCGAGTATTTCATAATTGCTTTCTTGTGCTCAGGAAAATGGACATATTGGTTTACCTCACTAGTCATTTACACAACACTAACTCTTTTCTGAATAATCTTACTTTGTCTAATCATTTCTCTTTGTTGTGTATTTAAGATGAAAACAAGTTATCACAGTAAGAAGGGAAATGTAAAGAAAATTGTTGACTTAATAAACTTAAAAAAGGAAAGACAATCATGTTATTGAGGGAATATATGTATCTGCCGCAGATTACCTATATTTTTCTTCATTTAGGGGTGTGATCTTTGGTTGGGGTGTGTTCTACTTCTTTCGATAATGGTTTCATCAGACTTTGGCATCATTATATGCAATTCTTGAGCTTGCAGTTTTTACCCTTGTTCAGAATTCAACTTTAGAAGTGTCCATACATATCTTGTTTCACAGAAAGCTTCCAAAGATTCATGAGACACCTTGACTAGGAAGTTAGCTGCTCTTTAAGCTAGCTTCTTGACTTTTTTCACCACTAGGGAATGCCGCTATTTCAGTAGGTAAATTTTTGGAGAGCAGCCACTCTGTGCATATATTGCCGAATGTTAGGTCTTGTTTTCAGTCCTCCCAGCCCGTGCCCCTGTGGCTTGGGGATTATATGGGCACTGTTATTGTGGGTGTTGTTGCGAGTTGATTATTTTTATCTTCTTGGTTGGAACTATATTCAATCATCCTTGTGCCGTAAAGCAGCTGATTCTTAGAGCCTTCTTTGAGGGCTCCTATCTTGGGTGATTCTTAGAGCCTTTGCTGGATTATTTATCAAAAATCAAAGGTTTAATCTGGGATTTTTTTTGCTGTGTGGTACTTGCTCATTCTTTCCTTTTTTGTGAAATCATTCTATGCTATCTGTAATGGAAGTAAACTGTGTTGAGGTTTCAGGTGAATTCAACATGTCCTGTACTGCTACTCTCTTTCAGCTTTTGACCCTACTGTCCAAACATCTTGGCTTTCATCATATTGTGCCCAGAAGCTCACAAATGCACACAAAAGAAACAACAACAAACATGTTCCGTGGTTGGGCAATCAACTGCGGTCGCGGGCATCGAATTTTAATATGTGAGACCTTACAAGAGTTTCGTACTAAATCGAAAAGAACCGGAACCCGCTCAATCTTTCTCTCGCTACGTCTTACCACACAAACTGAGCAAGTCAATATTACGCGATGGATTTGCCAATCATCCAAGTCGAGTTTGTGAGATGGTTTCATGCTTCCAGAGAATCCTCCAATGACCTGAGTTATTTTTCCAAGTTTGGAGTTTGGAGTGTAAGATAAATAATACACATACCGGTGTACGCAGCAGAAATTAGGATCGAACTAACCTCTAGTCATTGTTGTTCAAGTTGAACACCGAACACGCTTGTATTAGATCTAGGTGTCTTCCAACCTATGCATGACTTGAGTGCCTTGAGTGATGGATGTCAAAGGCTTAAATAGATGCTAGGTTCACTTATGGAGATAGTGGAAAACCAATAGCTTCTTTAAACTACCACTATATCTATAATGTAAGTGAGCACTTACATTAATCACAATGTGACGAAATGGGCCCTTTAAAATATTTCTTACATGGAGAGGCTGTGTGTTGATTGAGGAAGATTTGAGGGTGGGACCGGTTTATCTTCAACACGCCCGTGCACAATGCCTTAAGGGCCTGTTTGGATGGAGTATTGTGAAGGGGTATTGTGATATCCTCCCTTTTAGTCCGTGGGCCCAGCCTTAAGACCTCGTTTGGGAAGCAAAATAGGGGGGGTATTAGCTAAGCCCCGGATTATATTGTACCCCCCTAATACCTCCGGAGGGGGATTATTTATGGGGAGGTTCAGGAGTGTTATTACCCCCGGATAGTACCCCTCTCTCTTCCATTTCAACTACAAAACAACTTTATCCCCCCATTTTATCCCTCATCCAAATCAAGTACCATTTAATCCCCCATTCCATATACATCACATCAATGTGGGTCATCCATTATTAACCAATACCCCCTACTATCCAATCTCCCTTCTTACATAATACCTCCAAACCTAATCCCGCATCCAAACGAGCCCTAATTGGGTTCTCGTTTGCGCAGGCTCGATTCATAAATGAATTGGACTCGGCTTATTAATAGACGAGTTGAGTTCAAATTCAAGTTTTTGGCTCGTTTAATACATTGCCTTAATTGGGTACTTGTTTAAAGAGGTTTGATTAGTAAATGAATCGGGCTCGGCACATTAATAGATGAGCCAAGTTCGAACTCGAGTTTTTGACTCATTTAGTATAATGCGTTAATTGGGTACTCATTTAAAGAGGCTCGATTAGTACACGAATCGAGCTCGGCTCGCTAATAGACAACCAGGTTCAAACTTAATTTTTAAGTCATTTAATAAATGAACCGAACTTTATTGTATTCAAGCTCATTTGCAGCCCTACTCTCTCACTATGGGACCATTTTATCACGTCACAAGCCCAACACTGCAATCCAAACCTTAGAAAACCCCAAATCAACTCTCCATCTCTCTTCTAGAAACAGAGAAATAGAAGAAGAGAGCAAAACACAGAATACACCGAGACTGGGCCAGAAATGGAGCTCGCTGCTTCTTCGTCGTCGTCTTCTTCGGCAGCTTCAGAAGCTCTCATACAAACCCTAATTAGTAGAGGCTGGTGTTTTGGGGATGTCGAGCAGGTTAAAGCCATCATCGTCGTTCAATCCGCCTTGCACGGCGGCTCCTGCACCGCTGATTTTGTCGAATCGGAGCTCGTTAACATGGACTTGCGATCCCTCGGTGGGAAATCGCTGCCCGATGGTTCTCTCCTCCTCAAGTCTTCGTATCTTCAAGGCCCCAAAGTCCTTCAGGCAAACCTCACCTCTCTCTCTCTCTCTCTCTCTCTCTCTCTCTCTCTCTCTCTCTCTCTCTCTCTCTCTCTCTCTCTCTCTCTCTCTCTGTGTGTGAGAGTATCTACGTGCGGGAGCGACAGCGTGGAAGCAAATTTGGATAATTTGGAAAATGGTTGTGCTATCAACAGCCTATTGCCCCGTAGGGCTGCGGCTCGACTCAGTTTAGTAATCGAGTCGAGCGCGAGGTTGAGTTTTAGACTCTTTTAGTAAACGAGCTGAGCCCAACACTGAAAAGCTCAGCTCAGCTTGCAAAAGGTTGGTTGGTTTGTATAAGCTCATCTCGTTTAAAGAGCCTTGTTGCGAAAATTAACTTGGCTCGGCTTGTTTACGAACGAGCTAAGCTTGAGCTTTAAGTTTTCGGCTCGTTTGGTAAACGAGGTGAGCTCGAACACTATAGCTTGGCTCGGCTCGTTTACACCCCCACTGGGTTGTCAATAATGCAAGAATGATATAATATAAACACAATTTTCGATACACCTTTTGACACACGTTTCAAGCCACACATTGAAAATTGTTTTTTTTTGGTCCTTTTACTGCGTCATTGACAATGTTGTTATTAGCATTTTCCTTTCTCACCAAAATAATCGTGAGTGATTTGGTTAGAAATAAAAACCCTTTCTTTTCTTTTCTGTTGAAATCACCCCATCCAAAGGGGCTGTGAGAGCGGAAAGAGAGTCTTTCGAATGAATATGTGACTTGGGTATGTATGTACGCATGCTAGACGCCCGATGCGTGTGCAAATTGTCTTATGTATTATGCAGAAGAGGGAGGTGACATTTTTTGGGGGGCAGTATCTTAGGCAGTTGAACGGTTGTGTGGGAAAAAAAAGTGAGTCAGTCTTGAAAGTGACGGTCACACTATAAAGAGGTGTTCTTTTTATAGTAGCAATAGATGATAGATAATAGATGTTACACACCCAGGTTGCCCCAGTGGCAAGGGCAAATGACTGACTTTGGGAGTACTCCCCTGGTCAGGGGTTCGATTCTCCACCGGATGAGTATCTTGATAGTAAGTGGGGGGGCCATGGTGTGGCTGCGATAGTTCCCTTGAGGTTTGGGTTGTGCAGTCAGGTCCGATTATGGCTTGGCTGTAGGGATATTCCTCGGTTATCAAAAAAAAGATAGTATTTCAGACTGAAAGCTTGAAATTCAAGGTAAGCAAAGAAGAGAAGTTCGACTGTTCGGCTCTAACAGGCCCTGGAGACTAGTAATTCCTATTATCTTTTCCTTTACTTTCATAAGGCTAACAACAGGCCGCTGGAGTTGGTTAATGTTCTGAAAGAGTGTTTTGTTAAGTGGAAGTACATTTATACTTGTGCAAAATGTAGTGAAGTTCTAGCGTTTTGGCATTACATCCACCTTCGGGGTGGGCATGACCAATGTAAGGTACATGCAAATGGTATCTAAGTTATCTAACCAGTCCATCAAATGTTATCAACTCCCGAGAGATTAACAAGTACTTCACCGAATTTGGTGAAAGAAGCTTTTGGAGATAAGTGTGGGATTTCTCGACACGAGTTGATGAAGTATTCGAACGAGAAGGATAGGAGAATCCTATTCTTGTATCAAAAATGGTTTAAAATTTGTTTCTAGGCTTAAGTCGGTAGTTTTTTTTGTTTAAGGATTGATGAAAAAGGAGAGTAGGGATTGGAGATGGCCTAATTTGAATATTTGGATTCTTGGATCATTCAAATTGAGATCTGAAATTGATGTTTGTCTTTTTGTGCTTTCCTTGTTTTATTGGCAACCTGCATCTTGTTGGTTAAACACTATTGCTCCCCCAAAAGTTTGGGAAAATATTCATTTGAAAATCTATCTATGGCTTTGCAATGTTCTTGTTGCTATTTCCTGCGGGTATGAAATAATAAGCTTTATTCATATTATGATTTACTGTAATTAGGTATTCGATTTTTCTGGAAAATATATGTTCCAGCTGAAGCCATGTATGATAGGATTATGCTCAGTTGAGTAGGAGTTTTCGCTTCATTCTCTTATAACCGTGACTTTTAACCATGCTCTGTTTATCCTAAATGAAGACTCCAAATTTGGACACTTGGATGGAAAATGTTATCCATTCCCATTTTGATAATAAGTGAATAACTTGGACAGTTTTTGAATTTGAAGTCCATGAAAACAGTACCGTTGAAAAGATATCCGCGTATAAAAGCTCTCCCTTTTTTATATTCCATTCTTTCTAGTTGATTTGTTCATTCCTATTCTCCTTTCTTTGGAGCCCTACTAGCCTTCTGAAATTCCTTGATCAAGAGAAAGGAAACCTGGGAAGGAACCTTGATCTAGAAGAAAGGAAACCCCGGAAGGAACATGGGAATGCTCCCTTACCCTAAGATTATGCCATTTGATTGATTCAAGTTTCCCATTTCTTTTTCAATTTCGATTTCTGCTTTTTCCTTTTCGAAGTCTATAATTATTCAATCTATCAATTTCTAATTGACCTTTGGATACAAATCACGAGACTCTATCTTTTTCCTCGAATCGGTCACAAAGGCGAAGGAAGGCTGGAATGCCAACATGCGAGAGAAATGAGAGATATTTTGTTCCACTCCATAAAAATTACTGTATGACTTTTCTTTCAAAGAATTTCAGATTAGATTCAGAAAACTCAATATACTTGAGGTTAACCCCTGCCTCTGCTGGTGGTTATGGGTATAGTTTTACCAGAATTTAGAAAAAGAGAATTGAATTTGCAAGGGAAGGGGAAGATTTTGTCGGACTGCTGAAGAGTGATTGAGTTTCTGAGAGAAATAGAGACATGTTGGTTGGACTGGGTAGCAATAATTTTAACCTTCAACATTGATAAATAAGTCGGAGATGCTCTAAGTACTACTAACCTTTTCTTGGTAACCAAACATCACTTTTTAAAAGAAAAGGAAAAAAGACCCAAGGTATTTACTCTATGTGTCTCTCACTGTCTCGCGATCTCTGTAGCTCTCCTCGGTAAGGGACATATCTCGAAGCAGTACTGCTGATACTTCGGCAGGTTCAAATAATCGGCGTCTGTTGAGATTTTTTCTTACAGATGGGCACTCTCAGATAACTGCTATAGAGTACTCTCATATACCATCAATTGCTGACGATGTCGTTCCCGGCACTAAGGTATTTGTCTTTTCTTTTTCACTTTTGTTCTACATTGCATGCTCTAAATTGTTCCTTTTGTTTAGTTGTGCCTAGTTAAGTTTGTGTTTTGTGGGTGCTGCACAGAACTGAAATCAACTTATAATTTACGTAATTAAATGGCATGCGGCATGCCTATGCAAACCATGAATGTCGAAGGTAATCATCCATGCGGATTGGTGTTTTCTTGTTCCAATAGAAGTTGCAATCTTTATGACCATTGTAACACCCTGGACTCCTAATTATCTTAATTAGTTTTTTTGGTATCAGAGCAAGGTCCCGACCGGAAGTGTGGAGTTCCACATCGCTTGGGGAAGATTGTGTGAGATTTGGAGGTTATTAGAGTTTGTAGCGGAAACGTAGCCATGATCACGAGATTATGACACAGATTTGGGTTATTAGAAATGATCAATTTCAAGGATATTTTTTGAGGATGTTGGGAAGGATTATTTATTTTTACCGGAGCACTATTTATGACCACACTCACATGCACCCTCAGAGCTATAGGACGAATGCGCATAACTGGTAAATTGCATGCTTTGTGATTATGTGTAAATGTAGGGGATTTGTATGTTGAGGTATGCTACAAGTAAATTCTTATATTTAGTAGTGCTGAGGCATTGAGATTGATACATTTGTGTAAATAAGATACTTCCTTCTTGATATCAGTAGCATAGAAAAAAAAAATTACGAAATGGGGATATGGTTAGGATGCAGTAATATATGGAATTAGTTGAATTAAATTATGTAGATTAGTTACTTTGAGGACATGAATCAGAGTTGAAAAAAAGAGTCAGAATAGACTACATTCATCTCCTATGTTAGTCTGAAACAAGTAAATGACAATCATTAGGACTGTAAAAAGGCATTGGAACCAAACTGGAAAAAAGATCGCTTGGGGTGTGTTCTTTGTGGTAAAAAAAAAAAAACACTATGTTGCCGTTCAAAAAAAAAAACTACTTTGAATTCTCTGCCACTATAGTTACTGGAGTATGCTAGGTGGTATTAGAGCTTGCACCAACCGGAAGTGTCGGGCGGGTCCTGCGATGAGACATGCTTGGGTGGGCCCGTCAAGTGAGTAGCTTGAGGTGCTTGTCGTGCTTGGGCGGGTTCCACATGAGACGAGCTTGAGGTGCTTGTCGTGCTTAAGCGGGGACTTGCCCTATATCACTTGGTGAGTGGAAGTGATGGACCATGAGATGCAATGGGGACGTTGCCGCCAAGATTGGGAGATTTTAAGATCCCACATTGGGAAAGTATTGAAAGAGAATTCAATATATAATCTAAGGCCAACCAGCTATTGTATAACTTGAGATTAACCTTTTGAGCCACGTGATTAGGTGAATGATTAAGCAGGTCAGCTAGAGCGGGTCGTGTCAACCATCTATGCATGACTTTGGTAATCATAAAGGTCATCGCATTTGCTGAATCACTTTCTTTTGCTTTATAACTTGTACGTTCAGTTTCTATGCTTTCCTTTAAAATCAAATACATTTATAAACAATTTGCATTGGTGTAATTATTTTCTTTGTTGCTGTTGCTGTTCTCTACTTTGCCAGGTTCGATTGGGAAATAAGGCTCCAGTACACAGTGGTATTGTGTGTTTGAATCCTAAAGTGATAACTGTATTAGGCGGTGTGGTTCCGACCCTATATGAAGAATGGCAGATGAACAAAAAATACTCAGGTTTCGACCGCTCATTGATAAAGGCATCGAAGGAAGGTGACACAGGTGGTCCTCCACCATTTGAGAAGTTGCAAATTGAAGCAGTCTGGCATCAAAGGCCTCAAGGCCGATCTTCTCGTTAGTATTACAAACCTTTCCTTGCTCTATATTCTTTCCTTAACAATTACCTTTTTGTTCTATTTTCCCATGCCCCTAAGCACAGCATAAACGGTGGACCATGTGCCCTCTTTCAGTTTGAGTTACATAGATTTGATTTGCCACTTTTCCTTCTATTACTGTAAGGGATCTTTTGGAGATTTATGGGATAATATGTTTAACACTGATCTCATTTTAAGGTGGTTGATATAGTATATGGTATCAATTGTATATACTTTGGATATATAGTAGACACCTTTTTCTTGGCAAAAACAATTTCTGGGTAAGTTGTGCATTGATGCTCTGTAGCAGTTCAATGGAAAAGTTTGGTATTAGGTCACATTGAAGCATTGTTTATGTAAGGGGAGGTCTATTATCTAACAAGTGATTGATCTGGATGATTAACTATTAAGCTAACTGAAGATTAATTTTTGCGAGTTTCTCCCTTCTCCCCGAGTTTCGAGTAAGGATTTTGGAAATTCCATTGTCTTCTGTGAAATTTGCTGAGCAGGTTAAAAATAGATATCGTGACATTTCTTTATTTCTGGTTAACTTTAAGTGATGTTTTTAGGCGGATCTTTCTGCCATTTGCAATTTAGTCTTATCACAGTACAAATCTGGTATAGTGCTTCCAAATTCATTAACAAAGGATGATGCATTGCAGAGTATTCAGGCTCAACCTCTTCTAGCTTTGGCCCAACTGTTCCGGCAGGAGATGAAAATTCAAAATCTACAAAGACCAATGGACTCCACAACTCTGATTCGAAAGCAGATGGCGTGGATAACAGTGCAAAATTGGCTTCTAATACTGAAAGATCTGAAGAAAAACCAAGTAGCTCTGAAGCAAGACCAAAAGAAGGTATTTACCATATCTTTCTGTATTGCAATGAGAAAGTCAACTATCACATCACCAGAAATGGTTGCTAGATCAGAGAGACACCACATTATAGGGAGAGGGGGAAAAGTAGAGAGTTCAATTCATGGGTTCTCACTACAGCATAAATGAACTCCTTAGGCGCTGTTTGGTTGACTTGACAAATAGTGAAGGGATGTATAATCCCATAAAATAAGTAAAATCTTATTGGATTGAATCAAATGACAGTGAAGGAACTAATGATACTACCTCCCCGCGGTATCGTGTATCCCATATGAGACATCATATTCGATGGATGTTTAATCCTAGCCGCGACAACACAACGTGGGATATGTTGTCATCTTGGATATATTGTGCAATCTGATGCCTTACCTGGACAAACAAATGGAGCCTTGCGCTGTATTTAGCTTTATTAATTCATTGTCCTATCTGATTTGTTGGAGTTATCTTCATGTTGGTCATTTACAGTTTTATTGATTAAAATCCTTGATGTGTATCAGTGGCTGAAGCTGTCCCCGTACAAAATCAAGCGGCTGCACAAAAACTCCTTCAGAAACTGAATCAGCCAAACTGGGATGATCGTCGTTCTAGAGGTGGAAAACATAGAGGGAAGGGGAGAGGGAGACAGGAGGAATTACCAGTTTTCACTTTAGAGGAGTGGGAAAGGAGAAAAGCCGGGGGAAATCTTTCTGTCAGAGATGAGCTTGCGGGTGTTAGCCAAGATGAGGCCCTTGCATGGCAGCTTCAAAACCAATTTGATATGGAAGACCACCAAGTTAGTGCTGAAGTAATAATGCTTTTTTTTTTCTCAGCGAAAGTCAGTGTTATTGTAGTTTACTGAGTTTCCTTAGTCAAATGCATGGGAGTACATGGTGCCCATTACTAGGTTACCACTCCACTTGCAAGTAATAATGCTAATTACTATATTGCTTCTACTACTACTACTACTGTGGTCACCATTACGATTTGGGGCATATCTAGTAATACTTATATTCTGGCATTCTTACTGTGGTTATAGTTGAACAGTTCTGTAGATTCTGAAATAGTTAATGATACTGGTAAAATAAATAAATAAATAAATAAATAAACAAATAGTTAATGATGAAATCAGACTGGCAGATGACTGGGTTACAGTAGAGCCTGTTTCTTTACTCGGGTCTGAGCATCGGATTGGGATATACATATATGCAAGGGGACCACATCCTGTGTCCAGTTAAAAAAATTTGCGTCAAGGTTTAAATATCAGCGGATATGAAATCCAAGTAAACATGGGCTTTTACTAATTCCCTCACTATTATGCCAGTGGGTTTACTTATCACCTTCACTGTTAGTGCAGTCCTATGAAGGACCGACACCTCTAAATAAATATAAATATAAATAAATAAATATACACGTGACGTGTCCCCCGCCATATCCGTGTCCGTGCATTATAGGTCCAGTCAAACAAATCGGCCCTAGTGAATAGTTGTAGATGCGCAGCTCTAAACAAAAATCAGGGTTGTATAGGATTTTTACAAACACTTGCACATCTAATGGAGCCTCCATTTGCCCTCTGAAGTCTGAACTACGAAATACTTGACAAAAATAACAGTCCCACTTTTACCTCTTTTGTCATGTGAGACCCTTTATAATATCTCCAATGGAGATGCTCCTACCCAAATGCAATCCCAAATATCTCATGATAAGACTCCCCAGTTCATAACATGAACAATGTCGGTAGTTAAGAAACCTTGATATTGTCGAACCCATGAACTTGAGCTGCCCGTCCATGGTTTAAGGTCCAAAGAATCATTTAGTAGGGGGCTCACTTTGCCTTTGTTTTCATTATCTTTCTTTTGCTGAAGATATGTTTTAAAGGGTTCAACACAAGTTGAAATTCTCAAACCTGATACTTTCAGGTGGATATCCTTTGAAGTGTGTCCATTTCAAATTACTTATCAAAAAAAAAAGTGTGTCCATTTCAAATTGGGTCATCTTCCTCGGTAGATGTGTTTTCATCATAATCGTACTACTATGATTCATAACTTTTTGTAGCCTTTCAAGAGTCATTTAATTCATTTATCCAGATACAAAGGGCTCCTCACAACTCGGATGCAGAGAACATAAGAATGAGAATGTTCAGTTTTGAAAGAGATAATGCCGGGTCACACGATGGGACGGGTTTCAGAGGAAGAGGAAGAGGAAGGGGAAGAGGAAGGACCAGAGGAGGAGGGAGAGGCAGAGGGAGATTTTAGTTGAATGCTTGGCTTCCCCCTCTGGTCTTTTCAGGTATTCTGCAGGTAACTCCTTTTTCTCTGTTTGTATTTTCTACATGTTCATGGGAGGCTTGGAGCTTCAAAGTTCTAAAGAATTTAAGAGATGCGCCTAGCTTTTCTGCATTTGTCTTGATTTCCGTTCCTCAGCAGTTTCATGGGAGGCTTGAATGTCATCCACAACGGAGAGCAGTTTTGCAGGCCGGACTTGTTTCTTGGTTCCTTTCAGCATAGGTACTTATTAACTGCGACTTATGTTTGAACATGAATAATAAGGTTTGCAACAATAGGAAAGCTAATACAAAGTCGTGTATTTCAGTTTCCTTGCCTTTGATCCTTTCTTTTTATCTTCTTTTTGTCAACATTTCACTTTCGGTGCTGCCTTTAACGTTATTGTGTTGATCAATATTTTTAAACTGATGAGGGAAACCTTTTCAGGAAAACCTTCTGAGATAGTTGTGTCAGTGCGATGTAGCATGATTGGAGCATTTGAATTGCTTACAACGAGTAATGGTTGCGAATGGGTGGATTTGGACGGCTTTAATTAGCCGTTTTGCTATACGAATACTATACTATACCAAATCGAACCCATTTATCTACATTTAGCGATTTATTTGTGCACCTTCGGAAGAAACCAATTTTGAGGTTCCGTTTATCGTAGCAGGAGTCCTTTACAAGACTGAACGGAGACCGCCAGCAGCAGAAGCATGTTTGCGACTTGATGCTAGAAAAATGTGGTGGAAACAACTTGAATTGGATCTTCAAGATTAGATTTCTCCTCCTGTAGTAATATATGAACTACTACAACGAACTTGGCTTACGAACAAACCCAGATGTCTTTTCTTTTCATAATTTCCCCCCTGGGTAATGGATTTGTTTTATGACTTGGTTAATTACGTTACGCGGTGACTTCAGTTAGCCTGTTTGGTTGCTCTCGCTTATTTGCTTCTTTGTCTTTTGTCTCTTAATCTTTACTTACTATGCATCTTGATTCGGACACAAGATAAAAACCAGAGCGTTATGGAATTGTGTTTTCTTACACTTTTGCGTTATTTGGTTGGAGGAAGTGCGGGGATTTTTTTAGGACAAATTCGATGATCACGAATCCTTATGTTATGCAGTGTTATTTGTCCTTTTGGGTGGCATATATTGGCGGCGGTTTTGTGTTATTCGAGCCATTTTTTGGGTTTGGTTTGGTTTTGTTTTTTCCCCATTTTTCTTTTGATCGACTTGTTTTTTGTTTTTTTGATAATTTATCTTTCATTGAAACAAAACCACCAATACAATTATCAAAGGAAAATGTTAGTATGATACATGAAAGGAAAAAATCAATGGTCCAGATTGGATTATTGATTTTTCTTTCATTGATACTTTTCATGTAGTACAACCCTAGTTATCAAAGGGGTATTGAAAAAGTAAAACAAACAACTTGAAATCCAGATGAAAAAAGCAGGGCCTTATATCTGTTTGCATGCCAACCAGACTTTGTGGAAACGACACCATTAGATGTAGATGTCAAATGGATGTAATGTCGATGTCAAAAGGATGTGGCTCTTAGCCTGGTCGTACTTCTTGCCTCGCAAAAGGGAAGTCGGGGGGTTTGAGTACATGGGAAGATGTCGAATCCCTTTCGTTGTTAATACATTAATAATTCCTTGCTAACATCCCACTAATGTATATAATATGACAAATGCTATGTGCAAAGAAAATGGACAAAGAATTAACCATTAAAGTGTACTTGTACGGTTCAGATGTACTGCATAGTAAATCTGAGCCGTTCAAGTACACTTTAAGAGTCAATTCTCTGTCTATTTTCTTTGTCCCTAGCACTCCTCATACAATATTGACAACAATAACAACAGAACTCATTAAGTCTCCAATCATTGAGGATATGGGCGGGAAAGGATTAAAAAGTAATCTTTGGCAATATGCAATTATGTACAAATTGGCTACTTTCAGAAATACCAATGAAACAATGACCCTCTTATACCTGTTTTGTTGTGGAATCATGCCTCCAAATCAAAGGCAAATGGCATCAGAGAGGGCAAACCTAGAGACCCAAATTAATTTATATGTATATTATCATACTTCATTCATTCACATAAATATATACAATATTGACAAAAAAAAAAAAAGCAAAAGGAAGAAAGATGTAGATGTCAAAAGCCATCTTAGTGAATTTCCACAATGCGTGTGTGCGCGGGCGCGTGTCCCACAATGAATATGTGTGTGGGAATGAAGATGTTTGGAAGCATCTCTCTATAAAGTGGTGCGAAGCAGTCGATCTGGCCGCCGAGCTTGGCAATCGATAACTCGGATTTTAATCGGGATAATTCAAATTTGTATGCGCTCAGATTTGATCCGATTCATCCCTGTCGTGATGAACGGCAGGATCGGCTGCTTTGCACCCGCTCGACAGCATCTCCGGATCCGTGTTTGTGTATGTGTTTGTGCAATTGTTTGTAGTGCTAGCATTTTTGTTCCAATAAAACCTACCACATAAGTATGTTGTTTAAATGATGATGCTATAGTGTCTCCACCTTTGTCGGGGGATACCATATCCCACTTATAACATAATCACTCGAAGATATAACATTAAAGGCATATGATAGTTTTCAAAATGGCAAAACATTTATTATTGTTATTATATAAGGCCATAACACTTTTCAAAAATGATATAACATAACCACACGAAGGCATAACACTTTTCGAAAATGACATAACAGTTTTATTATCATGGTGTCACCCTAAAAAAAAAGTTATGTCATTATTATGGTATCGTCTAAAATGACATAACATAAATATTCAAAGGAAGGCACAACGTTAACCGTTTGGAAGCATAACTAAGAGACACCGTATAGGGGGACACCATATTTTGTAGAGGTGGCAAACGAGCGAGTCTGGACAGATTGAAACGGGTCGTGGGTCAAATATGGGCGGGTGGAATATGGGTCAAAAAGTAAGCGGGTTGAAACGTGTCGGGTCGAATATGGGTCAAGCCAAACCCAAACCGCCCGACCCTACCCGTTTTGCTTTTTTGTTTGTTTCCCTTCCCCTCTCTTCTCCTCGCCCCTTCTCTGATTTGTCTCAATAAGGGGATTCAAAATAGTAAAATTTTATGATTAAAACTAGAGATGGCAAATGGGCGAATTTGGGCAAATTGAAATGGGCCACGGGTCAAATTGTTTTTGCATTTGTTAATTTTGCGTCAGTTATTGGGTCATTTCAACGAGAGGAACCAAAAAGTATAAAAAAAATTTATCGCAAAAAAAAAAAAGATCTTTGAAAGATCTCATCGAGATCTTTTAAACGATGCAAAAAAATTAATTTTTTATTTTCATAAACTCATTATTTTAAGCTTAAAAATTTCTGAAAAAATACTTATTTTTTTAAGAAGGTTCAGTGGAACGGGGCTTGGAAAACGAAAAAGTAGGCTCCATGCTTTCATAATTTGCAAAACCGGTGTATTGTAGCATAGATATAGATTGTGATATCTTTAAATGTGTGCATTGTAGGACTGGCCAGCGGAGCGAATGAACTGAACTGTCCAATCCGCACCAAACCAAACCGAGGCATGCTACGGACGGATATAGATCTAAAAATACTAATTCTGACAAATCCAATTCGGTTCGGTTCGGTTCCGCTTAATTCTGACGCACTGAGTTGATTGCATGGGAAATTTTGATTTTCAATATTTGTCGGAAAACTCATCTCTAAAGCCTCTAAAACTTGGATTTGAATTAATTTCGTGCTTGATTGGGAATAAATATTTTCAAGCCTATAAGTTGTAATTTGTTTTCAGAAAAGTAAACTACCGAATAAGAAAACAAAAAACAAAACGAGAAATGAAGGGGAAAAAAAGGCGGGAAAAGTAGCGGCAACAAATAACGCAAATGTCCATCGACCAGCCGAGAAGGATCGATTGTCAGGTGGGTTTTTTAGTTCCAACCCACATTGAACCTATTTTTAATCCGTCTAAACTCATGTAAATATGAATTTATATGGGTTCAATCCATATAAATCCATTATATAATATGGGCGGGTTAAATTTGGTTATAAATGGGCAAATTAATTATAAATGGACGAATTAAACGGGTTAAAAAAATATGAATTATAATTATCACCTTTAATATTTTGTTTTTCCTTTGTGTAAAATGTTGTGCATGTTGTGGCGTTGGTAAATGTTCTCGATAGATACTCCAATAAATAATTGGTGATGATTACAAAAAGCCAAGCCCCTCAGTCACATGCACTTGAACTGTCTGGAAAGCCTCAAAGCCCCCTCAGGCTTGCGACACGAGGCAGGCGTACCCCACATCGAAAATAGGTGTTTTCTTGGATCTGGCCTTACTTTCGTGTGTTAAAAAATCTGTACTACAAAGATGATAATTTACACGCAATACTAAAGGCCTCCATCATGTCTTTTTGGACATTTTTCTGCTTAGTTTAGTTATTTTGGAGGTAGAATCGCAAATAATAAAATGGATAAGATGCAAGTAACATGAATGGTCTTATTTATTTCCACGTTTAGGCCAACGAAAACATTGGCCTTGTTCGTTTAGGGATTTTAAGGAAAGTTTTTGAGAATAATTAATGGAGAGAAATAGATAGATAAAGTTTATTAAAAACCGTGCTCAGAGGATTTGATTCTCCCAAACGTCAGGTCTAAGTATTTGAGTGTCATCAACCGGATCTCTGTTTTGTAGACTAAATAAATTTTAACCAGATCTCTGTTTTGTAGACTAAATAAATTTTGGGCGCCGCTATTCGCTGCCTTTTATTTTCTCCCGTAGCCTATTACATTTCGGTAAATGGTTGTTGAAAATCATAAATAACATTTCGGTAAATTGCTGTTGAAAACAAGATTATATTTTGGTAACTACACGTCGAAAATATGTTCAACTTTCGGTAAATAACTGCCGAACATACATTTTCGGTAAATAGCTGTTGAAAAAAATATTATATTTCGGTAATTGGATGATGAAAATATATCTCAATTTCGGTAACTAACTGTCGAGTATAATTGAAAATTTTTAACGGGCTATGAGAGAAAATAGAGTGTTGCGAATAGCAGCGCTCTAAATTTTTAGTACCTACTGTATTTTAGTATTCAAGTTTCTCTTCTCTATTCTCTGCCCTTTCTTTATCTAAATTTCAGAAAGTCTGTGGACACAACAAATATGTGCACAGATTGTGCACATATTGCTACGTGGGGCCTACTACAAGTGTCACACCCTTGATTTTTAGCATAAATAATAATAACTTAAAATAATTGAAATCCTCGCGATTATAGAAATAATACCCCAAAAGACATTACAATTTTCAAATTTAGATAAACCTGTTTAATAGTTACAACATTCTAAAAAAAAACGATACAGTGCAATACGGTTTCTTTTACAATAATACTAGGACAACTCTTGAAAATAGCTTTTGACTATAATATCTGCATGCAATCCAAACACTCCATGCCTGTGCCCTTATGCTGTACTTGAGATAATGAAGGGTTGAGCAAACCACGTGCCCAGTAGAGAATTCTATGCACAAATTATATAGAAATGTGATGAATAATGCACCATGAATGAGTGAATATTGACAGATATGTCAAAAATACGAATGATTACCAATGAGCTGCACACTAAAGTCAAAAGGATTCTAGACTTCACATAAATGTCATTGACCATTTACTTCTCAAACTAGATACATTAATAAACTCACGTCATCCACATTAATCTTTAACCAATTCTAAATCATCTCATTATTCTTCATACAAGTCTACCATCTTTCTTGTGTCCACATTTATCATTATCAAATCCATTTATTATAAAACATTTCCTTTTGATTTCAAAACAATTCAAGAAAACTCAAGATCATTGTAGGCCGAGCTCCATTGATTCGTGCTGAATATTGGAGTCCATTAATTTGTGCCCAAATACCGAAAATCGTTGATTCGCTCCAGAATACCAGAGAATTTTCATCAAAATCCTTTAAGCAAAACCAAAATCCTCTCATTAATTTCATAAACCAATTATGTATCGTTAAGAGTCTGAGCCGAAACTCCTGCTAGACACTTACTCGATAACGAGCCCTAAAGATAAATGATATGAGCATTTAGCTCTTGTCAGACATTTACTCATTCAAGAACCTTGAAAAGCATACGATATGAGCATTTAGCTCCTGCCAGACATTTACTCGATAATGAGCCCTGAAAATTCTCTCTGTGTCCGTTTGTTATCCACATTCATTCCACATTCCCATTTCACAAATATCATATCATTCAATCAAATCCAAAAGCCATTTAATCAATCACATGACATTTCAAGACTAACAATCGATCGTATCTCATGTAAGCAAATACAAACGTTCTCATCGTACCTTTAAGTATATCCCCGCACTAACACAACATGCTACTCACAAGCGGTTTCTAAAGTATCCAACCTACTAGTTCATATACTTGAATTCCGTAGCAAGTGTACCAAGGAAAATCGAGGGGTTCAACGAGTCGTGAAGAGACAAGTTACTACTTTACCCTTGAATTCATTATACCGCTCCCATCTACCATTATATCCACCACGATGTTCATACAATCTACAGTACTCATAAACATTCTACTGTACGTTTTCCGTTTACAATGATACTAAGATTACGTTTAACAAGTGTCTAAGGAATGGGAACGATCAATGGGCTCAATAAGCACGATTCATCATGATAAGAGTTGATTTTAAAGGGTTTAGAGTGAGTTGGAACGACCCGGAATCAAAGCCTTAAAGTAGGAAAGCAATGCAGCAAAACTGTCCTTAAGCCAATGGTATCGATAGGTAATACATAGTGGTCCAAAATCTTTCCAGACGCAAGGGTATCGATACCCAAGAGAATGGTATTGATCCCAGATCATTACGGGGATTTTAAACACAAGGGTATCAATACCTTTTTGAGAAGGCATCGATATTAGCTTAGTTCGAGCAAATTTTATGCAGATTTTCAAAACGATTCCCAACAACCAAACCAACAATTTCAAGCACAATGAAGGTACAAAATCAACTCATAGGCCTATAGAAAAGAGCAATAAATCCCTACCTTGAAGTTGGAGAGCAAACCCAAAGAAAGATCGAGCCCATGCAAGCCCTAGATTCCGAAATTTTGAAATCGACTGAAATACTCCCCCTCTAAGCACAACCTACGAGATTCAAGCTCAATAATGTGTACATATGGTAAAAATGGGTGTGGGTTTGTGTGGGTTTCGGTTGGGAGCAAGAGGGAGAGGGAGAGGGAGAGAGAGGAGAGCTGAGAGAGAGAGAGAGAGGGAGAGGTCGGGAGATGAGAGAGAGAAAAGAGCTGGGATTTTAATCCCTTACTCCCACATACAAAAGAGCTGGGATTTTAATCCCCTACTCTCATATACACACCTATATATATACTAACATATACACTAATCACACTTGCACTCTCTCCACTAACAATCCTTTTATATTAACCCTAAGTCAAATAAACTCAACAAATTTCACAATTTTCTCATTTACAAAATCGAATAAACCTTTTAATAATTTTTGAAATTATGGGTTCTTACAACGGATCCCACACAAGTGATCCGAACCGTTCATTATGTTTAAACATTTTTTCAAGGACTCTCACGAAAAATCAGTTCAATCCGATACCTATAAGTACTTGATTTAATCGTCTAACTTTTCCTTCTTCAATAAACCTGAATAAAAAGTTAGATGATTAGATCAAGTACTTATCGGTATCGAATTGAACTAATTTTTCGTGGAGGCACTTAAAAAAATATTTTAAACATAATTAACGGATCGAAGTATTTGTATGAGATCTTTAGTGGGCTCTACAATGCAATCTGTGCACAATCTGTGGACAGATTTGCTGTGTCAGTAGCAAGGTTCTTCCTCTCACTCAGTATCTCATTGCATTAGATGATGAAGAATTTAAGGTAAAGAAAGAAAAAAAAACCCTTAATAAATAGATGTACTATTCCACCAACCACCATCCGACTCCTAAGTTCAACTTCTTGAGTTAGTAGTCAAACACCTTAATGTAAATTTTAACAAAAATAGTCTATTACGTATCTCACCCTACGGAATTATTACTTACTCGTTGATATCGCTACGTGGTGCTCCGTAAGAGAATCAATTTTATTTACCGTCAATGTAAAACTCTATTTTTTTACTATCGTTTATTATGGGCCCCATCGAGTGTCTATTATTGTAATCTGAACCGTTCATATTTTAAAACCCGTAGTATAGTATTACCATGCAAAAAATAAACTTGATCGAAAATCGATAAATATATCAAAAGTTGAGTTTTGGTTTATAAAATGGACGATCTAATTTCTATCAATAATAATAAAGATAAACTCTCCATTTTACAAAAGCAAAATTCAATTTTTGATAATCTTCTTGATATCCGATCAAGTTTATTTTTTGCATGGATATACTATTATATGGGGGTCTACAAGATGAACGGTTCAAATCAACAATAAACACACGGTAAAATTGAAAAATGTGGTGGTGGAATTTTCCACCCCGGTGGAAAGAATTTAATCTCTCTCCAAAAGCCTTATCTATGGCTCTATCACCACACATTCATGTAGAGCTCAGAACTAAGAGCATGTGCACCAGTGATTTGGTAAAATATCATGTCAATAGTTCACAATTACAATTTAGCTATCACATTTTTCTTTAACAACTACACCAATACTATCTATTTTACCAAACACCAATTAAAATATACAGTCTTCCACTTTTTTCCTTCATCAATTTTTTCCCTTGAGTTTCTTCCCTTTTTTTGTGCTGAAAACTGGGTTTTTATCAAATTGATTTGTGGGCAGTGGAGAAACAAGCACGTTTCTTTTTTCCACCGGACTATGTTCGCCGGAAGTGAAAGCTTCTTCTCGTCAAGACAGTAGAGTTTTGTCTGGTCAAAATGGAGTTTCAACCACTTTGATTTTCCGGCAGATCTCTCGTCAAAATCAAACCCATAGGAAAGCATGATTCAAACATGGGAAGAATTTTGTTTCATGGTGATGAGCACTGGTTGAGAGAGAGAGAGAGAAAGAGAGAAGAACGAGAGATTGGTAGGGAGGAGAGAGAAAGAAATAATATTTTAACACTTACCTTGTGAACAGTTCTCTAAAAATAGAGAAGTACTATTCATAAATGGGAAATACCTCTGTGTTTGACTAAGCTGCTACAGCTCCTCTTTTTTTTGTCTTGGACAGGTAAAATAGCTAAAAAGGTAATTTTGCTACTCTGGTAAACTTGCTCTAAGTATGTGAATGTATAATCGAAGAGACATACCCTCGCAACGGTTCTCGAGAAGCACTTAATAATCCCTCCTTAGTTTTCATTGCAATAAGATTATCAACAATGCTACCACCACAATCGATACACACAAACAATACTCATACACTCAAATGCACAACAGGCCCCGCACACAGTGTGCGTGCAGAAAATAATGCATGAAACACAACTCCTCCACACTTGCCTGCATGACACTGCATGATTAGCGATCGTAAAATATGATTTGAAAGTGTTTGTTCTCTCGTTACCAATCATACACTGTCACACAGGTAAGTGTGATTAAAGTATGTTTTACTAACTAAAATAAATATTTATTTTTAAAATTAAAAATAATATATTATGAAAAAATAATTTATCTCATAAAACGAAAATAAATATTTAAAAATCTTAGCGAAACAGCCGCTTAGTGTTGTGTAAAGAAGGCGTACGAGGAAAATTAAAACTAAAAACGATGAACTGATGAAGTCGTCAACTGCTCTATAAAGCCAGTAGCAGTAGTAGAGAGCAGGTAGAGAGCAGCACAAAATCATCGTCGTCTTCAACCTCCGAACACACTCTCCTCACCCTCTCTCCGAGGGGGTAAAAATGGACACAAATTTCTTCCAACCCGCAATTGCGGCACTGGTTTCCACCGCAATCGCCGTAAGATCTTACAGAAGGAAGTCTCTCAACCTCTCAGGCGCATTTCTAGGGTTTATCGTCATGACCATCCATATCGCCGTCAATTACAGGTCCGTTGTGAATATATCTACATACACATACATATATCTATGAGTCTGATATTTATATATCGTTGTATCTCTGATGTGTGTATGTGTCTGTGTGTGTGGATATAGATTTGGAGCGATGATGCTAGCTTTCTTCTTTACGTCATCGATGCTGACGAAGGTCGGACAGGAGAAGAAACGGAGCGTCGATGCCGAGTTCAAAGAAGGAGGTCAACGCAATTGGTATTCCTCCTTTCCCCTGTCTATCTCTCTCTCTACTTTCTCTCACTATGAGTTTGATGGTTTGGGGGATGACACTTGAAGCTTCAATTAATAAATATGCATGTTTATGTTTTCAACGAGTATGTATTTACAAAAAAACTGGACCGTCCATCCCGGGTCCAGTTTAATGATCGATGATCAGAACTGTGCATTTGTAGAACTAGTGCAAAAGTTTAACTTTGACGGTGTCAAAAATCACGCTCATATGCGTGAGACAAGGTAACTATGTGTTGCAGAGGAAAGATATGTGCCTTTCTTGAGAATTCGAAACAGGTTTGACGTTTAAGCCGACAAATAAAGAGAAATTGAATGGTGGTACATTTTTGCTATAGAAGGTAGGGCCAGGCTTTTAATTTCTGAAAAGTGCTACTGTGGGTACATAATCCAACAAAAAAGAATGAAAAAAGAGTTCAAAGTTCTAATCTGGCGTTGAAGGTTATGAAAGAATGTCACTATGTGACTCAAGAGTACTTTTTGTGGCTATTTTGGAACATGTTTAGAGAGGTACTTGATTGCTTGTATGATGCGGTTGTTCAAGTGCTTGGGCCGTTTACTGTGGAACCATATTTTGAATCACTGTTGAATGTTTGATTTCTGACGTATATGAAATGGGTAGAATCTGTTATTGCATTCAGGTCTGCTTCTACTTTCAAACCCTTAAAATTACCACTGGTTTCATATTTGGATGCCTTTCGAAAAAGAAAAAATTCACTAGTGGATGATTCATTGGTAGAAAGTAGGAAAACAGTATATACTTGTTAGAGTTGCATTAAAGTTACTCTTCCTACATGACCTCTTTCTGAAATCCTCAAAAGAGTATGTTTGGACCTTTTGTTGCTGTCGATAATGGCTTCCGTGAATCAGCTATGTTAACATAATTAGTCAGTTGCCTCATCAAAATGAAAGAATGTAGTTAGTCAGCTAAGTCAGCTATAGGTTTTCAGTTTTCTACCCGTAGTGTTACATAGCAGAATCTGATGATCAATGCACTATTTGCTGAATAGTGCTTCTGACGTACTTGCTGAAAACCTAATGCATGTGATCTCTAGCCAAAACTTCCCTGCTTTTTCCTTGCCCCTGATAGATTATTGTGGGCTCCACTCCTAGAGGCTGGTGTGTCCCCGTGTCCAATATGGGCACACGGCAAAAAAAAGTATACAGTGTGTCCACTAAATTAAATTAAAGAATTTTTTTTTGAGGGACACGGTATGGGTTAAATATGTAATTTTTTAAATTTTTTGGGGGTAAATGTATGTTACCAAAAATATTTTGGGTTAAAAATGTAATATGATGTGTATGATGCTTATTTATATATCTTGATGCTTCATGCTTCTACATGTAATTATGTTTTCACTAGTGTAAAATGGATGTTATTTATTTCTTATTTTTGCCGTGTCCCCTGTCGTGTCCCCATTGTTTAGAAATCCTGTGTCCCGTTTCCGTATCCATATCCATATCCATATCCATCCAACATAGAATTTTTGGATGCCTAAATCATAGTTAGCCAGCATGCATATGCTGATAGTTGCTGCCCAATGTGTTAGTAGCTACTGGCTAGAATGCTGCGAAGCTTGTGGTAAAGTTCTATTCAACTATTTTGTTCTGGTTCTGATGAGTTGTTCGTGTTTGCATTTTTTCTTACAGGATACAAGTTCTCTCCAATAGTGGCATTGCTGCCGTTTTGGTCCTCACCGTTTGGAAGCTGATGGGATCACTGGACAAATGTTTGGACTCAAAAGAATCACGTCTTGTAACAGCTCTAATTGGTGGTATGATTGGTCACTATTCCTGCTGCAATGGAGATACTTGGTCATCGGAGCTTGGGGTACTCAGTGATGTACAGCCGAGACTAATTACGACCTTAAAGGTATGATATTCTTGTTCCTACACGTTTAAATTCACCTCCACCTAACAGGAAAAAAAAATGCCTGCCTTTTTGGTTTTTGTTACGGCTACTTCTATTAGTGAATGGAGCCAGGATGTTGCATTTATATATGGTCTCTCCAGGTGGCAGGTGCACTATGTTTTTGGCCTAGTTTCTGTTTCATTTTCTTTTCTAGCAACTCAGTTGAAGCATAATCGTAGGTGCGTGCATTACTACACTCCACTCAGCCTCGCTCTTATATCTGCAGTTTGAGCCTTAGATCGACTTGAATGGATCTAGAGCCTCAGTGGAGAGAAGGATGTGTGTGCAAAGTACTTGAGTTTTCCTTTACGTATGTATGTAGCATGGCATTACAACCTGGGATCTTAACCGTTGGTGAAGGAATTGCTGTAGTGTTTACTTAGGGCATCTCCAACCCCTGCTCAGATATTGACTCTAACTTAAATTTGCCAAAGCTACTTTGTGGCTTTTAAATTTAAGAGTCTGCCTTTGATAAAATGTGAGTTTACCCATTGATGGAGCTTTTACTAAAATTTCTACTCAAAATTTAGTTAAAAAGCCTTGAGTAAAGGACCGGAGAAGGCCTTATAAGTGCTATCATGCATTCGCTTGTTCCCCAGCTATCTTGCCTAACCGTCTTAACCTGTTCCCATATCTCTGGATTTTCTCTTTTCTTTTTACTATACAGTATACATAGTACTGTAAGGGAATCATCTTCTTTCTAATTGAAATTACTAGATCAAAGCCGTGGATGCTTGTACTTAAAGAAGACTACAACGAAGGGAAATTGACCTTTTCGAATGCTTTTAAATTATTCTGCAGGCTTGAGGCCTTGCATTGATGCTTAAGCGCATAGAGGTCACCTATTCTGATCTGTTCTCTTTCTTGTTCTGATCAGCCAGTTCGCAAGGGTACAAATGGTGGTGTGACAAAAGCAGGGCTCCTAGCAGCTACTGCAGCTGGCTCCATTATTGGACTCACGTTTGTTATCTTTGGATTTTTCACGACAAGATGTACATTTGACGTGGCTCTGAAGCAGCTACTGGTAATACCTCTTTCTGCTCTGGCAGGACTTGGTGGAAGCCTCATAGACTCTCTCTTGGGAGCAACACTTCAGTTTAGTGGATTTTGCAGTGTCCGTAACAAGGTAGGTTTCACATATTAAATGAGAGTTTTGAGTATGAGATTTCTTGTTTGGTTGTCTATTTTTGGTTTTGTAGATCCATGCTCTCTGTATGATCCATTGGATTTGAATAAGACAAACCCAGTATCATAAGTTTATCTTTTCTTGGAAACAAATGAATAAGTTGTGGGGTGGGAAAACAAGGAAAACCTATTCAGTATCCGGGACTTTCCGTCTGTAAATCCTCCACAAAATTGTAATCCAAACACATTCTAAAGGTTTCCTCTTCAGAGGTTCTAACAATAGTGTCATATAAGCTGTAGGCTCTAAGAAAGCTTGATCAACTGCTATTCCAATGTATTTGCAGGTTGTTGGTAAACCAGGCCCGACAGTAAAGAAAATTTCCGGCCTTAGCATTCTGGACAACAATGCTGTTAACTTTGTGGCGATTCTGCTGACCACGATGTTGACATCTATTGCCTGCTTATATATATTCTGAAAGGAATTGGATCATTTTCAGTCATTCGTTTGGATTGGACAATATATGGTCCAAATTTGGTCTATCTCGTTCAGTCCAAGAGAATCCAAACTCAGTCCAAGAGAATCCAAACTCATTCTGAAATCCATCCCTCCAATCCAACTGAATGGTCTTGTGAGTGCAGATTGTACTGTTGGCGTTTTTACAATTGATGTGTATTTCGTTTTATAGTTGTATTCTCACACGTGGAGAGTTTGGTTGACTATTAAGCTTTTCATAATGTAGTATTATTGTCGCATTTTTTTGGATTTCCATTTAGGACGTCTATATATGTTTCAAGGTAATGTGCATATCGATACTCTAAACTATCAATGTAGGAAGCATGGTAATGTGCACATAAATTGAATTGAGTCTCTAGGTCTGCCCCCTCTCTGATGTCATTCGGCTTTGATTTGGGGGCATGGTTCGCAGCAAAACAGGTATAGGGAGGTCATTGTTGCAGTGGTATTTTGAGAACAGCCATTTTGTGCATATTGTCAAAGGTTAGGTCTGTCTTTAATCCTTCTCCGTCCATACCCCCAATGATTGGAGACTATATGGGTTCTATTGTTATTATATATATGTTCCAAGGTTTCTGACTACCGTACCGATAGCGATACCGTTTTTATTATTACAATTTTGGATACTATTTTGGATTTTACGCTATGAATATTATACATTAATATGTATACTTATATGCAAGCTTGCAAAGCTAAAAAATGAAATGAATTTAAAAATATGAACCGAAATACCCACTAAAATTCTTATTTTTTAAGTTCTTATTTTCTACTTTACGAGACAAGTCATTATCTTATAATACATCAGCTTCAATTCAAAAAATAAATATTTATTTTCCTTGGCTAAACGGAGCCGAGTAAATAGGTAGATAGATGGAACCGGAGGACACAGTTTAAATCTAGACCACATTGGAAAAATCAAATCAGCAGCTACACCACTGCTCAAACTATCTAATCCCACACCTCAAAGACTACCTTGTTTGGCATCCCGTAGACATTCACATTCAAGATCCATAATTTTCAGAAAAATCTCATTTGCAAAATCTTCAGTCAAGCCAATACCATGTAACAACAAATGCAATGCAACAGGTTGAAAAAGCAGCAGCTGTTCTAGGAGAGAAAATGAAGAAAATAATATTGCAGAAACAAACAGCGCCTAGGATTAAAAACCCAAAAAACAAAAACAAATACGTGAATCTATGGATACAACAAATTGCCCCCAAAAAGGGCTATTTTTACCCAATGAAAGCCCAATACAAAGAACTTCCAAATCAGCAGCAGCAGCACTGCTCAAACCAGCTTCTATCTAACCCCACACATCAAACACAACCCTGATAGGCTTTCTCAAATATACTCATATTCAAGACACCATTCTTTTCTTTTTGGTTGTTGAACAGAAACCCATTTCATATATTACAATACAGGCTACAATCTTTTACCCTATTCTCAATTTCCCGAATGCATTTAAAAATAACATTGAGAAAAAAACCCAAATGCAAATCCTCCGGTCAAGCCATTAACATGCAACAACACAAGCAACAGGTTGAAAAGCAGCGGCAGTTTCCAAACGCTCCCATGTCAATCGCCGCCTCTCGGCCACAATGATCGACTTAGAATTTTCCTCCTCAAACTTGCTTTGACAGGCCAGCACGAGCTCTTCATCTATCTCGCAAAACATTTTCCTCACATTTTGTGTGAGGTTGAGCACCGCTTGGTTCCAGTGGTTTTGGGTGTTGCGATGTAGAGCTGGGAAGACAAGTGGCAAAATCACTTGCCGGTTGTGCATGATGAAATTGAGGATTTCGTCGTTGTTCCACAAGAAGTGCGCTCTTTCAGCCACCTGCAAATTGATACGGAAAAGATGATAATGAGAACATAATTTTACTGTCAATACACCAAAATTGTCTGGCATGAACACCAGCTTTAAGCAAAGCTTACCACCTCACTTGATCAAGATATGACGTAACGGAGCAAGATAGAGAAGAATTATGCAAAATTAACCAATATTCCCTCTGTCTGAATTCATTTGTCACTTCTTTTGCCATGGTGCCCTTTAGTTGGCTCTCGAATCTCATAGATAGTTTTCAAAATTATCTAAAAATTAATAAGTCAAAAATATAGACGATTTGCTGAGATGACCAGAATAGTGAAAATAGACGAAAACATTGAGGGAACAGTATAAGTAAGTAGTCATTATTGGCTCCAAATCTTTTGTGGTGTAAATGCTGCTCCATTTCCCAAGCAGTCTAAGAAGGAACGAGTACAAGGCTTTGAAGTGCTAGAGCGAAGTGCTGGAGCTATGGTGTTTGAATAAGTAGGCACCAATCAATAATGACATCCAAACTGTGTTGCACCATTTATCAAATTTTGCCTCAATGCCGCAGGCAAATTTGACATTATTTTGTAAAATGAGGGTGTAGTGTGATCTATGAAATCTTCAGAGTTCAGAGAATAGTTCATTCCCTTCCCACCCAGCTCTATCAGCAGGCCCTTTCTTTTGCAATACTAAATAAAGTCTCTCATGGCCCAATTATTATTAAAGCCTTCTCTACCTTAGAATTCGGCCTTCGGGGTCAACCTGGCGGCTTCTATGAGGAAGGCAGCGCAAAGGAGGCTCGAGGGCTTGTTAAGGAAGGCGGCAAGGGCCGACGAAGGGGGGAAAACAAAAGGCCTTTTCTGGTCCCCCCCGAGCCGGGGGGTGCTTGTGGTTCAATGAACTCAATGTCTATAGGTTCTCTTTCTAAGAAGCGTTATTCCAATCTCCTAAGTGGATTCTCCTTCTTCTATGGAACGACAAGAGCCTGGAATCTTAGTTGGTCTCTCCTTTCAAGTAAGGTGACACAAGAAACAGTGTTGCAGACAGGAAGAGGTCTACGTCCTCAATACAATGTGGACATTTGTGAATATTGATCGTTCTTCGTGGCCCACTAAGAATTGAACGAAAGTCACTCCACAACATTAATTATTTTACAAATTCAATCTCAATGGAAGCATCTTTTTTGCTTGAAATTAGCTAAATGAATCAATTCAAACATTGGAGTAACGACTTGAACACTTCCATTCGCGAACTAACTGGGCGGAGACTCCATGTACACCTCCCGTGCACAAAATAAAAAGACTCAAGACACTCTAAACTCAATTATGACTTCGGTGGTTTTGTCATGATCCGGATTTCGCCAATTACCCTAACAGAACTGAAGATATTTTCATGCCTCTGTCAAAGAAATTTGTTATTTCTATGGCATGGAAACCTATTCCATCAAGGGAGCATAACTGAAATAAAATTTGTGTCTGGCAAACCATCATTAAAATGCTTCTGCATAAAGTTTCAAGAATATCTGTACTAAAGTAGCAGTACTTGCTAGTCCCAAGTAGCAATTAAGTGTGGCTACTACTTAGAACAGACTTGAAGACCGTATTCATTTCCAACTTAAAACTTCAATGTGGACCAATCCCCATTTCCAATGACTCTTTTATCTGACAACCAACATTGTCTTGCACAACATTATTTGATCCTACATTTTGTTGTCACTCTTCCTAGGAACAAGAAAAGCACTTGAGCGGCATCTTCCGTTCATCACCCTCCAGCCTATATATCCTCTCCTCCCTCACTATGTGCTTGTGTCTGGGTATATATGTACACATGAATATGACCGTGCATGCATGGTGTGCATGATGCACACCGATATATGGCCAGTGATGCAGCCCCATCTTTGCTAAGAAGGGCCATATCACCACAGTTCCTTTGTGGTAATCAGTTCACAATAAGGTCCCTCCTAGTTGCCTAATTTTCTCTGGACATGCTATGAACTTAATGGGATCATAACAAGTCGATTTTTTCCACTTTGCAAAAGTAAAGTGCTGCCCACCATTACAATTATAACACCATCAAAATGTACCATATAGTATCATAAATACCAGCTTAAAGCATGATATAGCATCATAAACACCAGCTTATAGCATGATGTTTTTTAGTATCAAATAGGCCTCTTCAGTCCTTCACCTATTAAGCCTCAAGAGTCAAGACACCCAAGTGATGCTCCTGCCTTCCTCTACAGAAAATCAAATAAAAGCTACTCCAACGGAAGGCCTTCCACTAAACACACATTAAGTCATACGTACCATTTTTGCGATAACTCAAAAAATGTAGGAATATCTAGAATCTGTTGGAATTTTTTTAGCTAAGTAAACAACGAACTCATGAGCAGGTACCAGACAATTGAAGAGCAACAATTACTACAAAAGTACCTGGAAATGGGAGCTATTGAGGCAGCATGCCACACGGCGGAACAATGGGACCATGATCTTTTCAAACTCCGCCATGTTGATTTTCTCCAAAAGCTCTTCCAACTCACTTAAGAACATCAACTCTTTCTGGCTACTTGTCACTGGCCAGTATTTCAACAATCCATTGACCACTGTACTAGCCAACCTTGGCTCCTTATCCACAAACTGCATGACACAGTATGTCAATTGCTGATGATAAGCACCCACAGATTTCGGTTTGTGCAGAGGAATCAGAGCCCTCCATAGGAACATCTTGTGCTCCTCCTTCAATGGTACAGCAAACCCTGTAATTACACTCCCAAAAATCTCCAACAACTCTGCAATGCCATTGTGACGCTCCGTTTCAAAAACGAAACGGTAAATAATATTGCTCACAGCCTTTCGAATGAAAGGTCTGTGAACCATGAACTTCCCATAAACCCGATGAAGAATTGTTTTCAAACAATCTCTTTCTCTTGGGTCCTCTGAGTCAAACAGGTTAAGTAATTTTAGAATAAAAGCATCGTCTAAATATCTTTTTGCTACTTTTACATCAAGGGAACTATAGCTTATGAATCGAAATAGTAGGTCGTAAACAAGTTGTAAATGCGACCAAGCCGGATCAAACATTGGTTCATCATCTTCGGTTTCACCACGACTTGAATAAGACCGGCATTTTGATGGAAAATCCCTAAACAGATTTGTTGCACACATTTTACATGTTGAAGCTATTGCCGGTTCAGTAAATTTTGCAGATCCAGAGGAAACAAAATCAACCAGTTCTACCAGCGCTTGACGCTTAAGATCTTTTTCCTCACAGTTTTTATCAAAGTTGCTGAAGTCATGAACTGAACAACACAGGTTTAACTTGCTAACAAAAAGGTTCTGCTTCTCCGTGTTGGGAGCGTCGTTGAATGAAACGTGGGGCTCCACCATTTCCGCTCCAGCAGTGTTGTTCGATGGGAAAATTACTGAAGACATTCGTTTAACAACATTCAATCGCGTTGAAACAACATTGCAACTATTGGTAAATGTGCCCAAGTGGATTGTATTGTTCCCAGAATTGCCCCCATCCGAATCTGGTGCATCGGATTTTGATGACTTCTTTGGGAGTTTTCCCAGAATTTGCTTGAGCATTGTAGCAATGCTGTTGCAGATAACAATAAAGCTTAGCCCACATGATGATAAACTTAATACAAGAAATTTGTGGGGGAGGAAGAAAAAAAAAACACAGAGTTGAAAATGAATTACACCAATGATTAAGTACTTCAGGGTGTGCTACAAAAAAACCCTCCTCTCATTCAGTTTTCAAATATCAATTATTCGACGGCCACAGATGAGACACAGACAAGAATCTAATTCCCCAATAAATCGACAGCCAGAAAAAGTATATATGATGGTTATATTCTCAGCATGCTCAAATGCACTTCACAAGAATCACAACATCTGTGTGGTAATGCATTTATCCAAAAGAAAATCACAGATTGAGAATGAAACAGATATAATCAGCGCATATCAAGATTCAAGGCAAGTTGAAGACAACAAAAAAAGTAACAGGCATCTGGAAAAAAAGGGCTAGAATGACCATCAATTGTCTGCCAATTTTCAGCGTTCTTTTATTCCTTCTTCAAGAAAATATATACGCATTTGTTCTCAAAGAAGCAAGAAAGTTCTTCAGATAGTACCAAAGAAGAACCTATGAGGAAATCATGATCACATCCCAGAAAATGAGAACAAATGAGACCGAGATACAATTACATTGTGAAAGAATCTTATTGAATTCCAACTATAGATTTCTTGGCTTCTTGCAAACAACTAAGCATAGTTTGCCAACAAATTGTAACCCCATTAGATTTCATTTTCTGATTCCATAATTTGAATTTAACAGGATAAATTGCTTTATTTGCCACATCTTAAGTAATGTTAACTAATATTTCGCAAAATGTTTACTAACTAAGCACATTCAAACAGGCATTGACTCCAACTTCTTCTTCTTTTGATCACATCTACACTTACTTCTACCCCTTTAGCCTCATTTACCAGCAGTGACCCCCTCCATTTTCCAGGTTTCGTTTACATCTCTAAAAGCAAGTAAAACAACCACAAGGGATAGTTAAGAAATGCAGCTAAATTTAGCAGTTTCGCTGCTGCTGCCGACAACTCCAAGCAGCCTGAAAACCTAGATCGCAGCATACACATAAGCACTCAATACATAAACCATGTACCTAGATCGCAGTACATATAAGCACTCAATACATAAACCATGTACACTAGTTATTACATGAATGTAACAATTTGCTGGCATAGCACCAGAATTGATGGATAAAACCATAGATCTGGAGAAAGAACTGGAGTAACACAACAAATGAACAAGGATCTACCCCTTCGTACAACACAATTTACTACAGACGAATCAAGAAAACCCAGATCACAATTCCTCGTTTGGTTTCAATAAATATCTGAACTACCAAGATAAAAAAGGAAAAAATCCCGATCACCATACATCTAAAAATACCAAATTTAGAAACTCAACTACAAAATCTGACCTCTATACATACCTAACACATATGAGCATGTATTAGTATGACAATCACAAAAGGGCCAGAAAAATAATTCGGGTCATGTAAAGTGCGAGGAGTAGCAAAGGTTTGTGGCTCAACCTTTTGAAATCTGGAGTCATTTTTTTTTTTTTTTGGAAATTTGAAGTCAATGCAGGTAAACCCAACTGATTCCAAGAGAGAGAGAGAGAGAGAGAGAGAGAGGATACCTGGGTTTTTGCCAAGAGTGGGCTGAGATTGCTGGGCACCTCAGAAACTTTACAGAGGTGAAGGGATGAGGGAAAGGGCAGTCATCAATAATGGTGCTTTACTTTAGATCCAAGACGAAATGATGAAGAAGTTTGGGAGGAGCCCATATTGGGTATCATCAAAAGAATAGAGATTTGATTGTACGTTGTGCTTGCAGGCTCGTTTTGATCTCCGGACATTTCTGATCAGATAAAGTTAGAAACTCTCGATTGATGTGCAGCATTATTATGATATGTGAGTTGGTATTTGTTCTGTAGAGATGGAGGACATGGTTTTCCCTTGGCAATAATTCTGGAGTATGTGACCCCACTTGTTTTTCCCCAATCGGTTGCTTTCAAGCAAGAAAATTTCACTCCCAGATCAAGAAAAGAAAAGGCCAGTAATTTTGGTACCCTACTGGAGTATTTTATAAAAAATAATAATTTTGAAATATAAAGTATCATCGTAAAAGAGTTGAGTGTCAAAATTATTTTTTTTATAAATACATTTTAAATTTTTATATTTTGTGCTTAAAAATATACGTAGCACACCCTCAAAGCACATTAGAAGACAAGTTTAATATGTGCATATAAAAAAAAAAAATTGAAGTGTTACAATCATTTCCCAACAAGAAAGATTATAAAAGAAAATTTCACTATGTATTGTTAAAGGTTCGTTTTCCCCCAAAAATAGGATTAGTTGGTCAGGTCTTTTTTTAGGAGGAGAGTCGATCTTGTTTTATCGCTTCGAACCCGAATCTCCTTCAATAGATGGGATCCGGGGTTTCTGTTGTGTCCCAAGTCTCAGTAAGCTGTTGTACCATCAAACCGGGTCTCATAACGAGCTCGAAAAGATAATCGTAATCGTTTTAGAGTTAGGCCCGAGCAACAACTCTAAAAAAAATCAAGTTAATCGAAGTATCGAACTCCATTAGCTAAGTGGTTGAATCGAATAATCTTTGCTAGGTACTCTTAAACTGTTTTTGGTAATATTTCATTGAAGAAAAATGCGATTCCTTCACTGGGTTTAATAATGTCCGGTTAAAACTTTATTTTTTACAAGACTTTTTGTATACATCATATTTTAGAGTTCGGGACAAGACTCGAATTTACAGCACAACAGCTTGTGCGGACACAATTAACACCCTTGTTTGAGGGTCATTATGGCCAAAGAATGTGCCTCTTTAAATAACAGTTCTTTTTGGGAATGACAATTTTAACTCATATTTTTTAATTCGTTTAAATTTGTTGACTTATAATCTAATTCAATCTGTTCATATTGTATTATGAGTTGATATGGGTTGAACCCATATCAACAACTCATATTTACATGAATTTAGATGGATTAAAAATATATTCAATATGGATTGAAATTAAAAGACTCATTCCCTTTCCCTAGAGTGAATTACTGTAGCTGAAAATCAGGCTGCTCTCCTCCTCCTCCTGTAGCAGACAAAACCATTTTTCGATCAAATTCATTCCGCCCGCCCCCGGCTCTCTCTCTCCAGTCTCCAAAACAATCAGTCCACTGTTCTTTCTCTTTAACTCTTCTAGACGTGGATATAAAAAACAAGATTGTATACATCCACTGTTCTCTCTCTCCCACGGTTTAGATGTCTCTCCCTCTAGAACGGTGGTGGCTTATGCAACTAAAAAACCGTACAATCAATGGAGTCATCGCCTTCAAGACGAGTCTCCGACGCGGCCTCTGACTCCTCGTGTTACTTTTTGGAAATGGAAAAAAACCGATTCTTCAAGTTTTTTTAGAATACTTCTTTTGAGGACCTATGGTGGGTTTGGATTAAAAAGTTTACTTTTTTGTTTATTTTTTGCATTAGTTCTTTTTGTGTTAAATTTTTGTGACTTATTGATTCGTCTAGTCGAAAGGAATCGGAAAAGTAAAAAAATTTGACCAAAACTCATATTTTTTTTTGATAAAGACAAAAAAAAGTAAAATTGACAATTATTTTGACATATTTTTGTCTTTTTAAAAAATAATGAATTTTGATCAATTTTTATTTATTTTTTTATTCCTCTCGACGAGACGAATCAACAAGTCACAAAAGTTTGACGCAAAACGAACAAATGCAAAAAACAATTGAAGCAAAAAGAACAAATTCATTATTTTTCGATCAAAATAATGGATTTCAACCAGAGCAATACCTGACCAACGAGTTCATTTGACGGGATTTATAAAAATAAAAAATAAAAAATCGAGGTCTTGGTTATATTTGAAAATGGATAGAAAAGTAAGGAAACGGGCCGGGCCGGGTTGCGTATGAACTGACCCACATTTAACCTGACCCGTATTCAACCCGCCAACTATTGACCCGTATTCAACCCGTCATTATTCAACTCACAACCTGTTTCAACCCGCTCATTTGCCACCGCTAATTCTATCTACTGAGAGAGTCTTTTTCACATAGGCTCCATGAACAACTTATTCACGGAGCAGCGCAATCTCAACCGTTTATTCGCACAATCAATGGTTGAAATTCATTTTTCAATTATGACCGGTCACAATTAACTCTTCCCGAAAAAGTTTCATTAACATCTTGATCGTCCAAAACACTTTTGAACGGTCACAATTGAGTGCTGTAAGCACTTATTTACAGCACCTTCTTAAGGAAGATTTTCTCTGTTCACCTTAGAAACACACATATCTAAACTACCAAACGACCTATTATACTGAATCACAGACTCCATCCATTTCTTAGGGAGCGGTGCTACCGTTCCCGAAGACCAAGGGATCCTAATCGGATCCCAATGCCCCGCCGGGTCCATTTCGGTCACCGGACAACCGATTCGAGCCGTCCAAAAATACATATATATACAAAACTATGGAGTGTTTGGATCGTGCATCTACACACATCGAATGCCGTTAATTCTTGCGTAAGCCCACTCGTTTTTTTTTTTAGAATTTTACGGAGTGGGTCCGGCAAGGCATCAGGATCCGATCGGAATCCCTTGGTCGTTGGGAACTGTATACTTTCTGTTTCTTAGGCGAAGAATTCCCACACAGGCACACATGCATTAAACCAAAGGTAAAGTCAAAATGGACATCACTTCAATATAAGTTGAAACCCTTTATAGAGATATATTTTCTAAATGAAAAACCAAAACTACACCGATCGGGTCGGTACGGTTCGAGCGAGATTGTCAATTCCTACCCGGGATAGAAAATGTCCTTTTTACATATAAGGATAAGGAGATAGATGGGTTGTTGAGGGTAAAATGGACATATCAAAGTTTGGCATACCATAACATCAGCAAGTCTCACCACTTTTCGTTGTAAGGATTATCAAATGGATGACTTATCGAAGAAAGTATTTCTTGATTCCTTATCTTATTCAAAAGTAGTCTTTAAATTTGACCCGAAGCCTTATTTGTTAGTTGTGGCTTCTCTTTCCCCCCACTTTCTTCTCAGTCTGTCTCAGTTTCTCTAGAGAAAATCTTCTTTGCCGACTTGTTTACAGCACTCAATCGTGACCGTCCAAAAATGTTTTGGACGGTCAAGATGTTAATGAAACTTTTCCTAGGAAGAGTTAATTGTGACCGATCATAATTGAAAACGAATCTCAGCCATTAATTGCACGAATAGACGGCTGAAATTGCGACACTCCGTGAGCAAGTAGTTTACGGAGCCTACGTGAAAAAAAAACTATCTCTTGTCTCTAATATTTGATTTGGACGAGAGAAACGTGCATCAGAAAATAGCACCACACACTAATATGCTTGCAAGTAGGTCTCATGCTGCTGTGGGTCCACTGAAAAACTTATGAGCTTTTTCTTACAGCTTTCAATACCGGAATTCAAGCCATGAACGTGAGCTCTGTTCGGTTTGAGTTTTGAGAGAGGTTATTGAGAGTAATGAATGGAGAGAGAAAATTTAAAAACTTTGCTGATCGTCACGAGACAAAAACAACTTATAAAAGCTGTAAAAACTAAATTTCGAAAACTCAAATTTGATGTTTTGGGATTTTTTAAGTTTCCATAGTCGGCCTTTACCAAAAGTTATAGCTACAACAAACAACCAGACAGACGGTGAAAATTCTGAATGAAATGTAGAAAAAACTCAGGGAGCTGCTATTTGCACACATTTTTTTCCCTATCTCGCCAAACAAATAAAAGGAGATTAAAACCCACGTGGGGGTCCATAGGGCTGTAAACGAGCCGAGCTGAGCTTTGTCAAGTTGGAGCTCAGCTCGTTTAAAACGAGCCCAAAATTCGAGCTCGGCTCGAGCCTTAACGAGCTAAGCTGAGTTTTTGTCAAACGAGCCGAGCCAAGCTCGACTCTTTTAAAAACGAGCCGAAATCTCGAGCTTGACTCGTTTACTAAATGAACCAAACAGAACCGAGCCTTAACAAGCCAAACCGAACTCGCAAGCTGCTCGGTTTATTTACGGCCCTAGCCCTAGGTAGGGATTCGGGAATTCAAACCCGAAAGTAGTTTTTAGGTAGGGGTGTGGTTCTAGACAACAAACTATATATCTCCTTTGCTGATTCGCTTTATCGCATCCTGATTAAAGTACTCATAATAAAGTTTAATATGCCTTCTTTTTTTGTTCTTTTTTTATTTTGGAGTTTTTTTTTTTAACCTATTTTGGAGTTGGAGTACCCTTTGTTTTTTAGAACGAACTGGAACTTTATTCTCACCCACTTTGTTTTAAAATCCAATTAGCATGTACTAACAATGTTTGACAGGCCTTGTGCAGATTATATTAAGCTAGTGATTGGTCCCCAATCAGGATTGGGAAATCCTGTATTGCACACACGGGCCATCGATCTTGACAATGGATGATTGAGATATGATTTTTAATTATGACCGATAAGAATAATTTATTATCAATCATAATTAATTTTTAATGCAGACCGTTGATTGATGAGATCAACAGCTGTGTGCCGTCCTACACATGCACTACACATGGATACACTGTAGCACCCCCGGATCCCCTAATCATGTGGAGTTTCATCTACCCATATGCAATGTACCTTTGTTTATAATCAGATAGCAGCAGAGAACATGATATTGGCATAATTTTTTAAATTCCTAATCTTGGTTTGTACAACTAACTTCTTGGTGTTTAATTATTTGGGTCCAATACAATAAAGTCCCGTTCTGCTAAGATTTTTATTTTTTTTTAAAGTGCTTATTTCTTATTTTGCGAGACAAGTCATTATCTCATAATACATCATTTTTAATTCAAAAAATAAGTATTTATTTCTCTTAGCGGAACGAAACCTAATTGTAGTGTATCGATTTGAGATTTTTGTTTATTATGATTTGTGACGGAAAAAGTAACTAAAAGATGCTCCATAGTACATTTTCTTTCATTTGGCCATGTATTTTTTACAAGGCAAATCGTACGAATAAGTGCGTCTAAAAAGTGCTCTGCATTAAGCGATTAAAACTAAAAAGAGGGCCAACAAAAAGTGCCGCCAGACTTGGTTCACAATAGAAACTCAGACTTGGTTCCACAAGACCCATGTTAGCCATGTTTGAGTTTCCATAATCTCTTGATAAGGTTAACTTTGCTTTTAACACCACCAACACGCAATGGAACCTTAACTTCAGCCAATATATTTAACTTCGGCCGATATAGTTATGGTGAGATCTGTAACGATGATTTAATGTGACAAGACAATGCTCCCCGGCGAAGGCGTTGGATACCTTCCCCACTCGTTCAACCCAAAATACGAAGAGAAATTCAGAAAATTCACAAAAGCATCAGAATACGGCAACCATAAATCACAAAGCACGATTCGTTTTTGGTACAATTGAAACAAATCTTTGAACAAGCCTTTACAATTGAAACCAATATTTAGTAGAAAATGAAATGGATCACGTGTTCGACCAAATAAACACATTACATCATATGAAAATGAGTTATATTGCCATTGCTAAAAAATTAATGAGTGACTTGCTATTGTTGCAAGGAGAGAGAGAGAGAGAGAGAGAGAGAGAGAGAGAGAGAGAGAGAGAGAGAGAGAGAGAGAGGCACGATCTACTTATAAAGGGCTTACAACTTTCCTCTATTCTACAAATAACAACACAGATCAGCATATAGATAATATCCTCCTGGAACTTGAGTAGGATGGACTATGAGCTTCTCAGTAATTATGCACTTGCTGCTGGAAGCAGAACAAGGCTCCCAAAGCTGTTGGCAAATTTAGGCCTCCATTCAGTTCTTGCTTTTACAATATCACCCCCATCCTCGAGTCGAAGCAAATGCTGGCACTCGACATGACCTGAATCAACCAAACCACCAACACTGGCACCAGATACGGCGGTGAGGGACTGGACTACACTGCCCCTTCTACATTCCCGCCTGTACTCCAAAGTGATACCAGAAAGCTCATGACTCTCCAAAATAGGGAGCGGGGCACTCTGCGCATTTGAAAGTAAGGGACAAGGGAATGGCAGAAAGGTCGAATGAAAAAGAGAAAAATCAAACAACCAAAATCAAAGATTCTGAGATGGGTCGGAAATACAGACATCCCTCAGCACTGTTACTTATCGAACATTCGCGATAAATCAGAATTCATTGCATTATAAACTCTGAGCACGCAATAAGCAAAACTGTTTCCGGCGGTGGAAACAAAGGAAGTCAATGGACTCTTAAAGGTGCGCCATGAGAAAGGAGAAATTGTGCTCCAAATCGTAGTTAGTATAGTTCAATTAGCCAAATATAGCAACCCTAACGGACCTATCCATTTGTTTCTCCTCATTTCATCTACTATTGCCCTCTCTCCTTCATAACCAAGTTGTCGGCATTGTATTCTTGCTGAAGTCCATATTACCCTCTTCATAATGGGCAGTAATCATACACAACAGATAATTATCAAACAAGAAGAGGGACGATAGGCTGATAGCCAGTTCAAACAACAACCATCTAGTGCGTTCAACTGATGTTACCTGACTATTTCAATGAGAAACAAGTACCATGCTATGATTTCTAAGACACGGAAAGCTGACAACCTCAAGAAATGCAAATTGCAATGCCTTGGTAAGTTGTGAGGGCATTCCGGTGTTTCTTGTTTATCAAATAAGTACGTTGTGCAACATATTTTTTTTTTTTTTTTGAAATTGTACATTGTGCAACATGAACTTATTAAAACACAACTTGTATGACCCAGTGAAGTGTAATGAGTAACACCACATTCACACAATATATTATAAAGTGGAAGGGCATTTTGGTTATCTTCAATAATACAAACAAAAAGGGGAGTGCGGTAAGTAAAAAGGGGAATGCGAAAATCACTCCACATCCATTTATCACATAACCTACCTTCATTGTGACATTCTTGTTTAGATGCTATGACAACCAAACTCCCATGCATCTAAAGCATCAAATGGTTCTACTTCCATGGGAGATGCAAGAGCTTCCAATAATTCAAATCTATTCAATAAATACCTTTTATTGCCATCATACCAAATATTTCTCTCTTCTAAAGAATCTCGGAAGTTGCAACTGTGTATGATGGAACTTACAGTGTCCATTTCAAAAGCTAATTCTCAAAAGAGGTGATCATATCTAGAACAAACAAGATGATTTTCATTTGAAACTATGTCACTGAAAAACCACTGCAAGAACCTAACCATCTACACTAAAAACAGATGCCAAATGCCAATATCTGAGCATACTTTCAGCCAAATGCAACATTATAACATAATGATTCCTCAAGAGGGTAAGAAAATTCAAATGCAAGAGGCAAATCAAATAAATAAAGCGTTCTTAAAATTACCTCAAGAATCCAACCAATGTACTTCACATTGTTGACATGCTGGTTGACGTCTAAATCACCCCATCTAGGCTGGAAAATTGAAAAGAAAGGAAAAACAAAACAAAGTGAGAACAGTGAAACAGCTCTATGGTATGTCAAAAAGGGTTTCATTTTCTAGAACAGCTTTAACGCACCGTTAAACCAGTACGAATGTAGTCTGCTGTGCTTTCATCAAGTTTGGGTGATTTTCTGCTTTCCTCATCCACCAAAGGAGGTGAATCCACAAAATAAGAACCTATTTCCTCCCGAACTTCATTTGGAAGTTTGGATATCTTACGTGTCTCTTTATTCATCATCACCCAGACACTGCAACCAAAAACCACAACAAAAATTAGCATAAGTTGCTCCTGGCATATTAAAGGACTGGCTCACCATGCCTTACGACTCTGGCCAATAACTCCACATAAGCCGCTCAAATTTGTTCACAGAACAAATTACTGTGGCCATGTTAACAGTAATCCCTACCCCTCCAGAATCTAGAAAATATCTTTCAGCAGACTACAAAAGAGATCTTTCTATCAGAAGATTTTTGTACATGATTTTTACATTCAATTGCTGCATAAGAAGCAAGGATACGGGTAAACATATGTTTACGAGTACGATACACACAAACTCTCAAAACATAGGGATAACCAACGCAGTAGGGGACACGTAAAAAAAGGAAGAATATGTATCTTCATACATTTTTAGTGGTTAATCATATGGACTGTTATATGTAAAAACAACCACAACTAGTATTGTAATTTTCATTCTCCTTCCACCTTTCAAATAGTGTAATATAAACAAAAGACTTTTCAGGTTGAAATTTGTTATGTAAAATTCCCAACTTAACCCCCAAATAACTTTTTAAAGTTGTGAAATTGTCCCTGCCATGTTTCCATCCGTGTCTAGAGAAACAAGAGTCCTTGGCTTAAAGATTAAGAAAATTAAATGTGGTGTGTCCCATACGTGCTTCTTTCTGTTCCCTGCCTGCTTGACACAGATATGGCAACTACTCAGTCATGTCAGTGCTTCATAAGTTGTTGCTTTGCCTATTTCCATAAGTATTATGTATATTCAACCACAAAAGCCTGAAAATTTGTACAAACATAAACAAGCAACGTATGCACCATTTTCCAATGCTATTGCCGCTCCACTTAAACTTTGTCAGAAGACAAAAATATACTCCCCTCTCCGTCACAAATTGCTGGTCCTTCTTTCCTTTTATGGATGTCCCAAAATGAATGGCTATTTTGAAAAGTCAACATAAGTGCAACATTACTCACCCTTTCTTTTCTGCATTAAGTGTCATGTCAACAAAGCATATAGTAGGGGCAAATTGGGAAAGTCAATACCAATTATATTTTCCATCATTCTACCCATAAAACCCCGCTTCGCCAAAAGGGGCAAGCAAATTGGGACGGAGGGAGTAGAAGACAGTAGCATACTTTTCAGCTGAGTGTTAAGTCATGAGACTTTTTATTTCAAAAGATCACATCCCTACCTGGATGCTCTTATCAAAATGTCCCCCGTCTTCCAGTCACGGACAAGCCAATCACGTCGCACACCATTCTTTCCAGACGGAGCTACCCAAGTGTCTACTTGTACAGCATCGCCCCTAAAATAATCAAAAAGCTCATTTATTAGTCTTTATTTATCAAGTTGAAATAACATAAGTAATGTCACCCGCAACGGTTTCCATTCCTTTGAAGGATGTGATGTCCCATAAAGATAATACATCCTTTCATAAGCATATGATTGCAATTTAGAATCCTTACATATAAAACAAGAAGATCATCATCATATTGCAAATTAAGTACATAACAGTTATGGGTTGGACACATAAAGTCCACTCATTGTTGGCCGCCTCGTCAATCTTATTCTTGAGCAATCCAACATCTTTCCTCAATTTTGAGCAACCCAACATCCAAATAATATCTCAATCCTCCACTAGGAAGCAATCCAATACACATGCCTCCTTATAAGAAGTATTCTCAACAGGCTATCTCCGCACTTCTTGACGACCAAACTTCATCTACCTAACTTCGACAAGCAAATCTCAAGACGTCACCTAAAATTTGGAAACTGTTTCCAAGGCTCCCCACCATAAAACGTAGTCACCTCAAAGGTACTCAATAACCCCACAACATCACTGTCCTCCTAAAAAATGTAACCCTCCCAGATACAAATCTCAACTGCCACTTCATGAAAAGAGATTTCGGAAGATACTCAGTTATTGAAATCTAGCGTTCCAAGTTTTTTTCTTGTAGGGATTGGTAAGAGGACACAAACGATTATAGCAAGCACATGTTGGGTTCTGTTCTCCCTCCAACCCTTCCAGACCCTCCAACTCTATTTAGATCTATGGTTATAACAGAGTTGATAGCTAGGGGAAATATCAATCATAAACATCAATTAAACTAACGACCAAGCGAAAAACAAAAGTCGACACTTCAATTTTCAAAAACTAATGAGGTAATCTTCACATACACAAATTCATGATAATATTAAGTTATCATGCAAATATTTCAACCAAACCTTCTATAAGATGATAAGGTCGGGAATAAAAGTATGTCAAATGTATCAGACTAAAATAAAGTTCATATTGACAGTTGAAGTATCAGAGCCACCAAAATTGTATGATCATCGTTAACTAGTAAGAAAGCTACAATGCACCTAAAAATGCGACTTACCAAGTCGGATAGCGATCTACCACAACTTGCATTTTATTGACCACCCAAATCAGGTTCCTTTTGCACATCTCCGGAGTTGAACCAAAGCCATCACCCAGAAGCCCCACACTCTTCACGTGGTTAAGTGCCGTTTCCTGCACGAAGAGCTTAAGCTTTTAGAAAAATAAACCCTGGACACGTTGATAAAATATGTGAAGTCACCAATTGTCCCAAAAGCATAAGGTTTTAGGATATGAGCCCACCATTGTACATCAATTACCAAGCTATTATACACTTCCCTCATGTGCGACCCATTGTGCATGTGGAAGAGAGAACACAAGACACAGGATATTATTATGAAACTGACTAACTTGAACTAACTTGCTTGGTGATTACAGAAGTATGGCCCTCCTTTTATAGACGTAAAGAAGGAGTAGTGACCTCATACAAACAGTATAAACATATAATGTGTACTGTGTTCTGAAAAGTAGTAGCAGGAAAGTCAAGTATGGGTAGTAAATGTTGCATGTATAGTAAAGTCTATGCACTGTTAATAGGTGATGAGTATGGTAGTATGGCAGATGTATGCTGTAAGTAGTAGTAAAAGTCATGTGTAATAAATGCATGTGTAATAAATGTGGCAGGAAAATGTAACGAGTATAATTGGTACATGATGATGTAAGCAGTGTACCAAGTAGGTACAAACACAAAGTAGGTTAGAATCAAAGAGAGAACACAAGACACAGGATATTATTATGAAACTGACTGACTTGAACTAACTTGCTTGGTGATTACAGAAGTAAGGCCCTCCTTTTATAGACGTAAAGAAGGAGTAGTGACCTCATACAAACAGTATAAAGTAGGTTAGAATCAAAGAGAGAACACAAGACACAGGATATTATTATGAAACTGACTGACTTGAACTAACTTGCTTGGTGATTACAGAAGTAAGGCCCTCCTTTTATAGACGTAAAGAAGGAGTAGTGACCTCATACAAACAGTATAAACATATAATTGGTACACTGCTTACATCATCATGTACCAATTATACTCGTTACATTTTCCTGCCACATTTATTACACATGCATTTATTACACATGACTTTTACTACTACGTACAGCATACATCTGCCATACTACCATACTCATATGCAAACATCCGTATATAGTACAAAATAATGCAAATGAAAGAAGCACAACTCAAACAGGGGACACAAGCATATAAAGAGACTTGAACCAAAAGCACCAATTGTCCCTATAGCTTAAACTGTTAGGAAATAGGCTTACCAATGTATATCAATTATCAAGCTATCCGGCAAAAACATGGCATTGTATTGTACATGCAGTGCATGCACGTCTTTTATACTCTAATGAAGGTTTGATCTACCTGCAAATGATTCATCAGCGTCTCTATAGAGGCAGTCCGATCAGCTCCAATTTCATAAGATCTGATAGAAAAGTTTTGACGGAAAACAAGACCATCCTGCAACAAACCAAATGGATCTACGAGAATATCAGGGCGCCTTGGCTTCCAATCAAGCATCGTCCATTGCTTCTCAGCTGCCAAGAATATGGTCGTGATAGCAGCAAGAAGCATACTCCAATCTGGTAATTGGTTGATAAAAGTCCTCTGGGGATGTGGCGGTGCCTCATTCTCACTCTTGAGGCCTTCCATTATGCCAACTTTGGTACCGTTTACCTTGGAAGAGGCTTGTGCATTGGCCTTAACCTTTAAGCCCCTGGTGGTAGAAGATCTTGATTTAATACCCGCAGTATCCGCATTTGTTGGCACTCCTCCAAGCTTGCTGGATGTCTTGGCACCAGATTCAGGTAGCGAAGATGCACCTTGAAATAATGCAGAAGTAGCAACAGGAGCAACCATGATGAAAAATGTATATGGCCACCCAAATCAGAGGTATCGGAGGTTGGAAGAACAATCTCTTTTAATTGTACTTTCTGAAACAAGCAACCAGATGGCACAGTTAGGAATATTCACCAAAATGCATCAAAGACTGATATGCTGCGTCTGCATCACATGTACAAGATGAAAATTGTAGAACTAACATTCAAGAAATTAATTAGCTAATTTTCACTGTCTTCAACTAATAAATCAGGTCAGGTATTAATTCCACACACCCGGAAAAAGGGATTCCATTTTCAGTTACTGAGACAGACAGTTTCATTTTCATTCTCTCAAAACAACTCTGAACAACAAAGAAGTTTACCAGACTATGTTAAAACTATGCCAACTTATTTTTTACAGCATCTGCAAGCTCGAAAAGCTGATTTTTGAGAAGCTCTATTTTGATATTGTTTGACTTTTGAATTTCAAGGCTCAGTTGTTATCAGAAGTTCAGTTGCAACAGACACTAACAAAACAGTTTTTGGAAGTTGAATTGAAATTTGCTACACATGGATTTTTAATAGTTATGAACCTATAGAAGAAACAAATATACCCCAATACAAACTAGTAAATAAGAAAACGTGGTCGCTCAGCCTACTACCATGGGATCAGCTCCTCTCCGTACCTCATCCCTCCAAACCCCTCCGGACTCTCTTTTTGCAGGCCCCTTCTCTTTTGGTTTTCTTTTTTGGCGGGTTCTACAAGGTGAACGGTTTGGATCATGATTGTGGACCCGGGATGGACCCACAAAAGAGGGGTTAGGAGGTGTATGGAGGGGAGCTGATTAGATGAGCCTATATATGACCCTTTTCATGCTTTTTCAGCAACCGGAAATTTGGTAACCCAAAAATATGCAAGAACAACGGAATTCTAGAAACCACTGGAGCTAGGCAGCTAGCTGGACTAATCATCAAGTGGTCTCAGGATTGAATCGTGGACCAATTGTTTCATTCCTCACTCTACCCTAGGGCTTAGGCTCAGTGACACAAGGACTACATTTAATTACTCACACCAGGCTAACAATGTGTTTGGAACTTATAAAGTAAGGGAAGCGAAGAGAAAATTATGGGAATGTAAGTATAAGAAAAGTGTAACAAAAAATTTATGTACTCAGTACTCTATTTTTCTCTTTTCTTTGTTCTCAAATCACACTATGTAAGAAAAAAATAAGTTTCTCTTCTCTTTTCCCTTCGGATCCGTTTGGAACTTGCAGAAAGGAAATGAAAAGAAAGGAAAATGGATAAGAAGAAAAGTGGGAGTAAATTATAGAGGAAAATGTGTTGTGCTCAAAATTGGACTTTCTTATTTTCCTCTCACTTTCTTTCCAAAACCAAACCGGGGGGGGGGGGGGGGGGGGGGGGTTGGAATTTTTAAATTTTTCCTTTCCATAGGTTCCAAACAAGCATTCCTTTGGAACATGTGGAACAGAAGAGAAAGGAAGGGAAATTTCCCAAAATATTCCTCTCATTGTTTGGTTTGGAGAAAAAGAGGAGAGAAAATAGAAAAATGTAGAATGGTGCATGGTACAATTTTCCTCTCAATTTTCTCCCATTTCCTTTCTCTTCTTTTCTCCCATTTTCTTCAAGTTTCAAACAGCTAAGTTCCAAACAAACCTAATTCCCATACACCAACGCCATAAAGAAAAAAACAATGAGAGAGAGAGAGAGAGAGAGAGAGAGAGAGAGAGAGAGAGAGAGAGAGGATTGTAAGGAATTCAGAAGATTAACAAAGCAACATAATGTAAATCAATTAAAAGCAAAACTACGAAAGAGATGGACAAAACCTCATAAAACAAACAACAACAACAACAACAACAACAAAGCATGCGAACAAAAACAACAAGAACTTTAGAAAATGCTCCATTTTACATAGAAAATTCCAACATGGAAGGTGCAACAGATCTGAACGTTCACACAGACACAAAACCCAATTGGCTAATCACATTCATCATCCCAATTGTGCCCTACATTACACCAAAGAGAAAGCAAAATTCAAACCAAAACCCAAACTTTCTAGCAGAAAAAAAAAAAAGGCAACAAAAGAAGAAGAAAATAATACAAGTCCGAACCTTAATTACCAAGCTCAGAAGATTCCAGAGAGTAAAAATTCCATATATACATAGAATTATGCAGAGAAAGTCGACATTTTCGCTCCTTTCACGCAGCTTCGGAGGTTTGCCACCGCTATGCTCCACTGTTTTGCTCCTTGTTTTTAAAAGTAATTTCCGAGGTTATGGTATGTTTGCCGAACGCAGAACAGAGAGAGAGAGAGAGAGAGAGAGAGAGAGAGAGAGGGTAGTGGAATTTTGTCACTCTGGGGACAGCGAATTTTGGGGTGGTGAAGGTTTGGCGTCGGCCGTCGAGTGACCACATTTTTATACTCTTGTGCAAACGAATCGAATCGGGCCTAATTTTTTTAATATTCATTTTTTTTTTTAATCCGGATGTTCATGTTTGTTCATTATTAAGACATTATTCGTTTGGAGGTCTCGAAATTTCTGTGCATGGTTTTCAATAAACTTTTTTTTATCTATCTCTCTCCAATCATAACTTTAAAAAATTTATCTCAAAACCCCCAAACGAACAAGGTCTAAGTATTTAAGAGAACTTAGGTCCCACTTAGATGGGGTAAAAAATATGAAGGGAGGTTAAGATAATAGAGTGTATTAATTTTGATGGGTTGGCCCACATCGATTTTATGTTTATGGAGGGGGATAAAATATTACGGAGTATGTGGTCTGGATGGAGTATTAAAAAGAGGGATAAAATTTGATTTTGTTTGGATGGTTTATAGAATGAGGGATAAGAAGGGGTGGATGATGGTAAAAACTGTCAAATGACTATTTTGCCCATGTACAATGTTAAATTTGATTATGTATTAAAATAAGTATATAAATTTCAAAATCAATATATTTAATCAATTTTGGACAATTGGAAGTATAAAAAAAATAAATTAATTAAAAAATGTCTATTCTAAAAAATTTATATTAAAAAAAGTTTTTTAATTATATTTTTAATATATAAATTGTGTAAAAAAATAAGTGTTCCAATTTTCAATCTATTTGAACCGATGCGAAGATCTTATTTTTCTGATCATTTTATCTTAAATGGTCATAATGGATTTTGGCTCTAAGGTCTTTCAATGAGCACCTTAAGAGAGCTCTGAAACTAAATAAAGAGTTTTCGGGTTGAGGAAAGGGGATAAGCGGGGGTGATTTCGTTCAAATTTCACCCCTATACAATCGGATAAAATTTGGGCAACCCTAGGGCCGCCCAAAAGTTTCACGGCTGAAACCCATGGTAGCGTTAAAATGAAGAATGGCAGAAAAGAAAAGAGGGGAATGAATGGTGCATCCAAGCAGCGGCAACAGCTTCGGCCCCACCCCATTTACCCCCTCCTATTATTTCACTCCTCTTTTGACTCCATCTAAGCAGGGCCTTAAGTTGAGTTCGAGCTCATTGAGCTTCCCTAGGTTTGAGAGAAGCAAATAAGAAACTAAAGATTCCAAAAATAATTCCTTTTTTTTTAACCAATGTCTAGTTGAGTCTTGATTGCCAATGTCTCGTTGAGGCTGGATTCAGTCATGTTATTATCAATATCTAATTAACTTGATTTATAATATACGGTTCCAACAAAGTCTACCAACAGAAATGTTCAGATCATGGCAACAAGAAGATTTCGATAATGCATACCGAAGCACATTACACCCCATACAGCTTTTGACAGACGAAGAAGAGAGGAGATAAAGGCTTTTGGGAATAAGCTAATCCAGGCTCATTCTTATAGTATCTGGTATTTGTTTTTCCCTTTGCACCCGGACTGCTTATCCGACAGATAAGCAAAGACCTTCGCAAGCTAATAATGGCAAACTGTTACTCTGCTCGATTCCAACTTGGAAGTTGATGCCGAGCAAATAAGCTTTTAACTTTCCAAACGATTTTCGAAAACCTCGTCAATCAAGAGATCTTTTGAAAATCAAAACTGTTCTCTCAATCTGAATTATATCTGACCTGATACCCTTAGCTCGGAGGTACACAGGCAGCTTTCACGTAGGGTCGATCGCTACTTTTTAGTAAAAACTCTCAAACTTCGGGTTCTCCACGAACACTTGCGTTATATGTTAGAATAATATTAGGAGATATTATATTATCATGTTTTTCTAGTTTTTATATTGTGTTTTCTGTTTACACCGGATCCTATTATTCATGTTTTCTAGTTAGTTTATCTTTCCTCGTTATGCATGTTTTTCCAAATCTTATAGCTTGTATAAAGACATGCTAGCGGTATGTTTTAGACAGATCAATGAAATGAAGGTTTTTCCCGATTCACTCTCTGAACATGGTATCAGATCTTCTAACAATATATGATGCCTTATAAGCGACTCCAATCACTAAAATGGGATTCGTGATGAACTACAGATCCTAATAATATATATATATATATATATATATATATATATATATATATATATATATTGACAACTGCAGAAGCAATTTAATTTTGATGCGCATAAAAATATTGACTTTGAACAAATTGAAGTCTCCAAGTAAAATTTGGATTGCTGAAACGGTCACATTGCTTGACTTTTCAAGACATTAGTTTGAAATCACAGCCATTCATCTTCATGGGTAAACCCAAAACCAAACGTTGTCGGACAAATTAATTATGCAGTTAGGTGTACTCCACATTAATCAATGTGGTGAAGTGTGTTGGTTTTTCCCTTTACTATCATTGGTCATTTAAAGAAGTTAAATTGGGTTTTTTGGATAACTTAGCGCAACCGAACTAGTTTACACGCACCTTAACTAACAGAAAGTTTGGTAAAAGTCGGGACAAAGCCCATATAAACTGACCTCTGTATAAGAATAATAACACTTGGAGAGGTTTAATTTGAATATAGGAATAGGAAAGCAACTATAGGGTCCGGCTTAGCCTTTGGTGCATAGCCTCCTCTTCTCAAACGGACTTCGATATTAGAACATCCACGCCGGTGATTGGAACCGTTTACTTTTGAAAGACTCAACGTCTGAAAAACTAGAGAATATCCTATTTAAGGTTAAATATGTTAAACGCCGGAAAAAGAGTTTTGACCAAATATTTTCACAATGAAAAAGTTTAGATCATTAATTTGGCGCGAGGAATTAATATTCATGTGATCATAATGTAAGATTACAAGTACAAACCAAGCTCATGTGGTAATTTAGAATTTAGAGTGACATACCACACTCTTGCTCATAAATGGAAAAAGATAAAATTGAAACATTACCTCTTTTGTTTGGTCGAAAAGAGGAAATCACTCGTTTATTTTTGTCAATTAATAGAAAAGATCATTTTACATCAAATATGAAATCACTCGTGGACGTATGTGAGATTTTCCTATTAAAACAAGAAGTATCAAGTATTCTTAGGATTTCAGAGTGTTTGTTATTTTTTCCTTTTCATTAGCATTTTTAGGCCCAAGAACATTGCCTACAAGCAATTTAGGGTGTGATGTATTATGAGATAATGACATGTTTTGTAAAATAGAAAATCAATACATTTCGAATTAAAAAGGTGATAAGTTGTGAGAGAATGACCTGTCTTGCAAAGCGAAAAAAAGAACCTTGACAGAACGAAGCATTATTATTGGAAAAGCATGTTAGCCAAAAAAATTAGAAAACGCCATGGAAACCCTCACATCATATTTCTATCCTTGTGTGGAAGACAGAAACAACTTTCGTGAGAGCAACAAAATGTGTGAAAGTAATAAATAACGTATGAGTGACTATTTAAATTAAAAAAAATTCTCCCTCAAGTCCCCTTTTTTTAGGCACCAAATCAAAATTCTGAGAATGTCCTTATCTTGAATGCATTTTATACTAACCTGATTACTTACCAAGCAACCACCCAATCCATTAATTGCCACACTCGCATAATCTTTCAAAATGTCATGTGCTCTCGCTCTCAATCCTCTTATTGCGCTCACGCACTCATTAATCCTCACTCTCGATGACTAATAGTTTGAATTGTATTTCAAAAATGCTTTCCCGCTCGCACTCCTGCTCATGCACCTGCAGGCGAATTATGTGACTTCGCTCAGGACCCAAAGGGACCAAACTAATTCACGAAAGCAAGAATATTTAAATCTTCTAGTTTGCATTTTTAGTCAAAGCTGAAAGAATTGAGTAAAATATAGAATGACCGGATCTCTCAAATCTCAACTAATAATCACAATGCCTTATAAGTTCCAGGCTGCCTAAAACTCCGGCAGGTGATCTTTTTTTTTTTAATTATTCGGTGATTCCGTTTTTATTGACCTCTTCCCAATATGATAAAACAACGCATAAACATATTTTTGGTTTTGTATATATATTGGCTTGTATTTTCTACAAAATTCTTCGCACACGTCGTGATCATATGATTGAAGTATATAAAATATGATACGTAACTTACCGTTCTGTATATATGTTTAGAGGTATAATCTTCAAATAACCATACGCAATAACTAAAAATGAGAAGAAAAAAAACACACGGGACGCATCTCGTTTTGACTAACCAGATTGCAAAATCTTCAATCGTTACTTCTATGCAAAGATCACTGCCTAAAGGCCCTAAAATGTAGCATAGTAATAGATTACTGTTTACTTGATAACATTTGTTGGAAGCACTCCAATATTATTTGTAAATTAGTGTGTGTGTGCAAGGATGGAACTAGGATTTTACCTTAGCAGTGGCGAAATGTATACTAAAAAAATTAAAAAAAATTGTTTTTCAATATTAATAGTCATCAGCTCCAGAAAAAATTAAAAGAACATAACAAAAACTAAACTAAATGATGTTTGTCATTTACACATGGAGTACAAAAGAAGACTAATTTTAATTTTGGGCATCGATAATGGCATAATAATTAAATTTCTTTAATTTTTTTTAGGTTAAGTTGTTTTAGTGTTAGAGTGTGAAATATTTTTTTCTTAATTACACATCATCATTTATATTATTTCACTTTGGCCCATTGAATTTATTTTTGGAATACTTTTTTGGATCTCCTTTCATGAAAAAAAATATAAGATTTATTACTAGTATATAATAAAAAATAAGGAAAAAAAACCTAGCAGTGACGAGACTACAAAGTTGGGGATAAAAAAAAATTGTCACATATAATAATTGCATTTTTTAAAATTCTTGTCATGGCGGTCGCCGCCATTAAACCTCATTTGTTCCATCCTTGGTTAGCATATCAGCTGGCGCAAGTCATTATAGGTCATACATTATAATGATGCAATATTAAAGTGTATGGCCATTTATTATAAATTCTCTCACCAAAAGTGCAATAAAAAACTCTTAACCAAACTCTCTCTTAAATCAAGTCTCGCAAAATACTAATTTCCACACAAAAAAAAAAAAACATTTACTGGCTTCTCCAATCCAAATGGACGAATCTTCAATCAATCAATCAAACAAACAAACAAATTAATGAAGTGCGGAGTCTTCCAATATTGGATTTGAGCAAAAAAATTCCACACACAATCCTTCTCAAATACAAGAATGACTATGTGTGGGGATAAGCTCATTCAATGTGCATTTGAGACATTTCGTTTGTTTATTTTAGCAGACTTTCGGTGAAGACTCCTGCAGTCAGTTTCAATAACAACGTATGAGGCTCTTGTTTACCACCAGCTAATAAAGTGGGGACCTATTAATTCAGTGGGAAATGAATTTCATTCGATCCTTTTCGATTCCCTCGTTCAACAATAAGTTGATATATTCTCTCATTAGACACCAAACCATCATTCTCAATTAAATGAAACCAAAAAGAGAGACAAGACTATTTGAATAGTACACATACGTAGTTGTCAGCAAGATAATTCCCAAGTCAAGAAATCCTCCCATAGTAACTTCTGATCTGGTTCTTAATTCTTGATCTTATGAATGTTATAGTTGGAATGGTCTCGAAAGACAATTTAAGGAATCTATCTCCAACTAATTAATTAAAAGTGGCACGAGATACTGAGATATACGTGATTATAAAAAGTAAGGAATACAGCTGTCTTCAAATAATGTTTTCTAATGAACCTGGCTATATTTGAATCAGATTGATCACTCTTAATCTTGGTTAGCCATTAGTTTTGGTTGCATAGTCATAGTCGTAGATTTGATTGGGTTCAAGCAAAAGTAAACTAAATTAAGAATACAAGAATATCCACGTGGTTGTGTTCCCAAAGCACTGGAAAATCTCTGTGTGTGTGTGTGTGTGTGTGTGTGTGTGTGTGTATATATCTCCTTGTACTCATTAATTTCCTTATGCTGGCTTGAAGACTCATCTTTCCGCATGACTCGATATCCAACCTAATAGAACGACTAATTTGGAGATAGATCTCATCCACTGTTTATTAGCAGGGATTCAATTAAAGTCGAGATAAAGTTTGTAAAGGCTGATCCTCAATACAAAAATGCATTGCACTATAAATAGTTATCGGCTCCAAAAAAAAAAAAATAACATAACAAAAACTAAACTAAATGATGTTTGTCATTTACACATAGAGTATGAAAAATGACTAATTTTAATTTTGGACATCGATAATGGCATAATAATTAAATTTCCTTAATTTTTTAGGTTCAGTTGTTTTAGGGTTAGAGTGTGGAATTTTTTTTCTTAATTACACATCATCATTTATATTATTTCACTTTGACCCATTGAATTTAGTTTTAGAATAGTTTTTTGGGTCTCCTTTCTTGAAAAAAAAAAGAAGATTTATGACTAGAATGTAATAAAAAAATAAGGAAAAAAACCTAGCAGTGGCGAGACTATATAAATTGGGGATTAAAAAAATTATCACATATAATAATTGCATTTTCTAAAATTCTTGACGTGGCGGCCGCCGCCACTAGACCCCCCCTGGTTCCATCCTTGTGTGTGTATGTGTGTGTGTGTATATATATATACACACACACATACACACAGTTATTTTCAAATAAGGAGGTCCTTATTTTAGTTAATATAAGGACCTCCCAATTTCTCCCATTTTCCAATTGAATTTCAATGATCCGATCCGTTCAATGTGTTCAGAACGTGATTTTAAGGGTACCCACGAGAAATCGGCAAAAAAAATGACCGGAAAGGGCTTGATTTGAGCAGTTTTTATTTGAACCGTTTGATAAAAACATAATAAAAACTGCTCAGATGAAGCCCTTCCCGATTTTTTTTTTGCTGATTTCTCGCGGGTATCCTTAAAATCACGTTTTGAATACATTGAGCGGCTCGGATCGTCAAAATTTGATCGGGAAAAGGAGGTCCTTATTTTATTAAAATAAGGCGGTCCTTAGAAGAAAAAGACTTTATATATATATATTTGTTCATTTTATAACACAAATGTCTTTGCTAGCACAGTGTCTGAGTTCAAGTCTTCTGGGCAGCTTTTTTCTTTCGAAATGTTTTTTTCCCAAAAATAATGGCCTTGTTCGTTTAACATATTTACTTTGTTTTAACTTTATTTTTCAATCATTACTCTATATCTTTTTTCAATCATTATCATATTTCTTCAATTATTAATTTCATTTCTCTCTTTCTATCTCTCTCCACTCATTACCCATCTCTTCAATTATTACCCTATTTTTCTCTCCACCCACTACCAAAACTAAAATATCCAAATATGCTAAACGAACAAGGCCAATTGTAACTGCCAGGTTTCAAAATCAAGTCAAGTAGAATTCAAGCCAACTACTCTGGCCGTTAGTGTCAAAGCAAATTAATATGCATTATAAAGTCTAAAGTAGTAATATAAAAAAATATTTATATCATTGTTATTTATTTAATTTTAAAAATACGTAGGGCACCATCCCACAATTTAGCCTTGGACATCCAAATTCCTTGAGCCGGCCCGATTGGAAGTTACTATACCCCCAATTTCTAAGAACCCGTTTGTTATTAATTAATCGATTATATGATTATTTATTGGAATATGAAAGAGAAATATCGCGAGCAGCCTATTTATGAAGCCATCTTAGAAAATCTCCTTGCCCGACCGTAGGGGTCTCACGATTTTAGCAACTTGGAAAATGAATATTATTTGGAAAAAATAACAGCAAAATTCGTTAAAGCAATCCCGGAAAAATGTGCCGCACGATCCCTCTCAGTCAAGATTTTGCTTATGAAGTTGTGAATTTTTGACCATATTTTACAACCGTGATCGTTGGGTTTTTTCCCTCGCGAGACGTGTTCACGTTGAAGGGCGGCCGATGAAGGAGGCGGCTTCTCTCTGCAGTTGGACTGCAGAGAGTTCTTACAATTGCATCATTGCTGTTTATCTTTATATTTAACGGTTCAGATTTTTAAAAGTAAACTTTTTTTCAAAAAATTTTATTTTGATCTCGATTGTTAAAATACTATCCGATAATGGCGATCACTTAGACCACACTCCTGCAGTCAAAAACAGTCCAAACCTGGATAGCGGACAAGCCAAATTCGCCAATGAAGTCTTTGACGAGGGCTTGACAAATTAGTATTTGTTTGATTCTTCGGTTCTTCCAATAGACAGTATTTTGCCTGTGTCTTGACAGTGTTAAAGTATGATTGGAAACGGAATGCACTGTGGGTTCCACAAGAAATTTGACCCGTACGAATTTTCTGCATTATATTCGAATCACTTATTAATCGAAACGCTTATTGTTTTGTTTTATTTTTTAGAAAAAGAAATCGAATCACTTATTTTATAATCGAAATAATATAGATGAGCAAAAAAATACTTCTTCCGTTTCAATTTGTTTGTTCAATTATCGAAATTCGTGTCTTTAAAAAATATACTTATATCTTATATTTTATACAGTAATATTTTTATGATTTTGAAAATTTTGTATAATAAAAATAATTGAGATTTTCTAAACAAGATCCATATTGCATATTAAAAACAATACGAATTGAAAATTATAGACAATTTTTTTAGAGATCAAAAGTTCTCAAAGAGTCAAAAATGAGACAAATAAATTGCAACGGAGGGAGTATTTCCATCGTGTATCATCTGAGCCGTTCATTGTCGAGATGAAACGTAAACTATTAGATTGCCGAACAGAAAACTCGGATGGTACACAACACCGTGCATTGCACCACCCTCACACCACCGATCCATCCCCGGTTCTATAAATAGTCGTGGGAATCTGCTGACTAATAAGAGTATATTTGTCAAATTTTCCCGCATTATGAGTAGAAGGAACCGGAGACACATGCAAGTTTTAATACTAAAAGAATTGGAGCTCCGCACTAATAATCGAAGTTGTTCACGTTGTCTAAATTTTTTTTTTCATAGTTCGTGTAACACGTCAACTCATGCAGATATTGGTAAGAGCTTAATCGATTCGTTCAGTTTTTATCTTGTCATTTAAGAGATAAATACCGATCAAATTCTTACCTATATCCAAATTGTTTTTTTCAAGAACTCCTAAAAACGTGTTTTAAACAAATTGAACGGCTCCTATCATTTGCATGGGGCTCCAAAATAAGTCCCACAAAGGTAGTTTACATTTTTGTATCAAAACTTGTGTCTGGGAAACAAGCAGGCCGGGTTCTTAATAAGCAAACAATAAAATCCCTGAAATTATAGATTTTATATATCTAAAATTATACTACCATGTATTCATATCAACGTACCAATCAAATAGTAAGGGCAAAATAGGGTTAGGCCCGTTTCACTTTCCCTTATTAAAAATTAAGTACTTATTTTTAATTTTTTAATTTGAAAAAATATATTTATCAATTTTTTTTTTACATTGTTCAAAAGATCTCATCGAGATCTATCAAATAAAATCCGTATTGCATTTTTTTTTTATTTCGGTAAACTCAATTTTAAGTTTGAAAATAGGTACTTATTTTAGAATCTGAAACGGGACCTTATTCATATGAAAACTTTACTAATGCTAATTTTAGATATGAAAACTTAAAACGGATTCTCTATTTAGTTCTAGATTTCAAACTCTTTCTTTTTAAAGATATATATTTTCATGTTCTTATAGACAGCGGCCGAGAGGGAGAGTTTTGAGGACACACTTCTTGAAGCTATCCCCTTCAGCTATCCCCCACGTGAGCAGTCTATCTTCAGTACCAATCTATCTATTTAGTACTAGATTTTAATATCGGTCTTGCTATTGTCAGCCTACTAGGCTGACGATAAACACACTAGAAGATAAGAAAAATACGTATTTTTGTGTACTTTATACATCCTTTAATACACATTCACACACTTATTATTATCAGCCCATTGGGCTGATTTTAAAATTTTTCTTTTAATATATTCCTTTTTAAAGATATTTTCACACTCTTACTTTTGCTCACCCTCAAGCGAATACTCTCTTTAGTACTAGATTTTAGTAATACATCGATCCCTTTTTATAGACTTTTTCATGCTCTGACTTTTGCTCACCCTCAAATGGATACTCTATTAATATAGTATTCCTTTTTAAAGATATTTTGATGCTCTTACTTTTAAAGATACTTAGTACTAGATTTTAATATATTCCTCTTTTAAAGATATTTTCATCCTCTTGCTTTTGCTCACCCTCGAACGGATACTCTATTTAGCACTAGATTTTAATATATTCCCTTTTAAAGATATTTTTACGCTCTTACTTTTGCTCATCCTCAAACGGATACGCAATTTATATAGTACTAGATTTTAATATTTTCCTCTTTAAAGATATTTTCATGCTCTAACTTTTGCTCACCGTCACATACACACGATATGTAATTTGGTCATCTGTCATATCCTCACCCTCACAAACACACGATATGTAACTTGGTCATCTGTCATATCCTGAAATTCGCGATTAAATAGATACTTACTATGCCATGCATTCCAAAAAAGTTAAATTATTCTATAGACAGGGGTGGAGCTATATATGTTGGGGCCTCCCCGAGCTCCTGAATTTTAAAATTTTTATTTTATATATACCTTATTTGAATATTATTTATAATTATTCGTGTATAGCTATTTATAATCTTAATAAGTTTGATTTGATTTGATAAAAAATCGGTTATCTTACATTCTCATTTCTCAATTTTTTCATAAATAAAAAATAAACATGTGATAGTTGAAGTAGCCTAAAAAAAAAAACAAAATGATTGGTATACTTTAACTACATTAGGCTTGAATCATTTAGATGTACAAAATGTAATGTATTGGAAAGCAAAATCTTTGTGATATAATAAATATATGTTCTGATAAAAACTAATACGTCTAACAAGCCGCCTCCAGGGGAAAATCCTGGCTCCGCTACTGTCTATAGAGTGGCAATAATCCCATATGTTACGAGGATTAGGTATACCTGCGATGAGAGAGAGAGAGAGAGAGAGAGAGAGAGAGAGAGAGAGAGAGAGAGAGAGAGAGAGAGAGAGAGAGAGAGAGAGAGAGAGAGAGAGAGAGAGAATTATGAACAAATCCGAAAATGACATTCACATGATAGCAACTTGGCAAATTAATGGCAATCCAATTTTAATAACGCAACCCGCTGAGTAAAATGGGAAAAGCCCTCCCAACCACTTTCTTCTTGTAAGATTGTGGCCTTTTGCCTTTGCATGTGCTCACTTTGCGGTTGTTCACAAGAAAACTCATCTTAATAATAATGACTTTGAAGGGAAGGCATCAGTCAAATTATTGTTTCTCAACTTCTTAATTACTACTGATCGATCATGTTGTTATGTTTAAGCTTTGGTTTATGCGACGTGGTGATCAAGGATAAGGAGTACTTGCTTAATTCCAAGAGGTCTTAAAAGTTTGAAAGTTAATCCTAGCTAGGTGGTAGGTGATATATCAATTATAGGGCCAGTCTATATAGGACATTTATCCCGACTTGAATTGGGTTTCTAGCTAGTGAAAGGTAGATTTGATTATGTAAGAATTAATCGAGGTACGCGTAAACTGATCCGAATATGGAATACCCATAGTTATAAAAAAGGATGGGGTTAAATCACATATAAAACTGACGAAATCACATGCATAATACATGGATCACCACAGTTAAATTTAATGGCTGTCTAATTTATCAAGCTTAATTAGAATCCACAATTGGGTACATGAATTGATGTTGAACTAACACTCTTTTCTCTCTTTCCCAAAAGTCAAGGTGTCCAGATCAGTTTACGCGTGCCTCAACTAATATTCTCCCCGGTCCGGTCAAAAGCGGGCCATCCACGCTGTGACAAGAGAATTCACGAGAAATTATTTTCTTGCGGTCTGACCCTAAGAATCGAACCATAATCAATTGTGTGGAGAGCAAACCCACCAACCAACCAACCGAAATAACCCTTAGGCTTTGAACTAACACTTAAGAGCATGCCAAATATTGCATTAGTAATTAGTATCGTGGTGCCAAGGCCTACTAAGAATATAGGACATTCGGCGGTATTATTGTTTTTGGAGATGACAAACGTAAGATTTCATTTTAAGGAAGGGTGGGTCTAGCTAGCTAGGGAGTAGGGAATTGATTTGGTGGAATTAAAGCTATCCCCAGAAAACGTAGACTAAAATGTGGCTCAGCTAAAGTTTGGCTTTGATTTAACAAAACTTGCTTATTTTGTGTTTTTGTTAACTTTATTTATTCAATTTGTTTTGCTATTTTGGTTTTTTCAATAAAATCAGGATCGTTGGATTGCCGAACGGACGGCTTGAATGGTGTACAGCACGTACACCCACCCTGTTCCCCATAAAGTTTTTCCAATGTCTCTTTATTCTTGAACATAAAAACAACCACATGAGTGTTGGCGTTGCCTAAACAAACGAAACAAATAATTTTTATATTACTCCTATATTTATTGCAACGCAAAAGTTACTACAATACATAATGAATACATTTTCAAACGAACCCGGGCCAAAATCTTAACTCCCTTTCTAAACCGGATCTGGGGTGCTGTAGTGCACTTTACGTAGTGCACGTGTAAGGAGGCACACAACGGTCGATCTCATCAATTAACGATCCACATTAAAAATTAATTATGACTGGTAATAAATGATTCTTACCGATCATAATTAAAAATCATATTTCAACCATTCATTGTCAAGATCGATGGTCCATGTGCATCCTACAAGGTGCCTTGCACTACAAGATTTCCCAATCCCTTCTAAACCAGGGGCGCAATTTTTGCTTTATCATGTGGAGCCTCTTAAAAGTTTAGTACACACACATATATTCATTTTTGGGATGAAAAATGAATTTAAAAGTATAGTACTATGCAGGTTGGTTTCATTTTAATTATGCGAGGCTTGAGTCGGAAATTACATACTTGCTTTCAATGACTGTACCATTGCAAAATTAAATTGAGAAAAGATCTTCGAAATTAAATTGCAATCCAGTTAATGGAAAGACATATAGATGTGTGTTGTGGTTTTTTATGTTGGGTAATTTGTTTTGATAATTGAATTGTCTTAGTTGATGAATGAAAATAAATGTTTAACGTGGATTTTATGTTCCGTGATGCAGTTTTTTCTCGGATTTTTTTTGGGACTTCTATAAATGAAAAGAAGCGAGTACACACATGTGGACTCCACGTGCTTAGAATATAGAACAGACGGAGATATGGTGCAATCTGGAGTGAAAACTATAGTAGGGAGAGAAATTGAAGGGGAACTGACTGGCCGGCCCATTTTTGTATCTCTCTACCTGTTTAGGCCCCTCGTGTGTCTTACACTATCCGCCTAAGCCCTGTTTTAAGTGATCTATCCAAAATACCCCACAAATTGTTCCAAACCCTACCAACAAAGCAATATAAATCTGAGAACACCAAAAGGTGGAGAAGATGGACTCGGATCTGAATTCTGTGAATTCGAGCACGACGTCGACGGGGTCTTGGTTCTCCAACATGCTCTCCGGCCATCGGAAGAAGCAGTCGGCGTTCAGCCAAAGTATGGGTCCAAACCGCAATCGGGGCATGTCTTTGTCTATGGTTTCGGATAATGGCGACGAGGCGGAGTGGCTTGACGGATCGAGTGAGCACTCGTCGTCGACATCATCGCAAAGCTAGTGGTAGAAGCTGAGGAGGGCAGCGGCGGCGTCACGGCGCGACGGCGAAGGAGGACGGCTGAATCAGCTAGGTAGTGCGAGCCCTAATCAACACTGGAAACAGAAAGAAGTAACGCCAAACTTTCTAATGATAACATAATGCCCCAGATGGGGAAGGTTCATCCACAGCCGTTGGTTTGTCTTCATTCTATTGTGTTCAACAACAACCAGAGAATGCTTTGCTTCCATTTGTTCTCTTTTAGATCCGCAATTATACTTCGTTTTCTTCTTTCTTTGGTTATTGTTGGAGTCGTAGAACCCGAAGTGAATTTTGCTACCACCTTTTTTTTTTCTGTCTGGTCCAACCAAAATCATAATGGCTGCACCTTAATTGCCCTTTGTATTTTTTATTCTCTTTTTATTTTCTTTCTTTTTCTTTTTTTTTATCCACAATCATAATGGATGCACTATAATTGCCCTTTGATCCACAATCATAATTAATAATCTAAATTCATAATTAAGTGTGTGGATTGTGCAGATGAGGTGTGAATTCTGTATTTAGGGGTGTAAATTTTGCATTTAGAGGCGTGAATTTTGTATTTAGAGGTATGGATTTTATAATTTGAGGGGTGTGAATTGTGTAGACTGGTGTGAATTCTGTATTTAGATATGTGAATTATGTAATTTATGGGGTGTGAATTGTGCCGATGGGCTGCATTCAAGGGTGTGAATTCTAGAGGTATGAAAAAAAACAGATGAGATGTGAATTCTTGGGGTGTGAATTTTTTTGGTGAAGTGAATTCTTTTTTTGAATGTGTGAATTCGTAATTTGGTGATGTGAATTCTATCTTTTTCAAGGGTGTGAATTTTTTTTTTTAAATATGTGAATTCTTTTTTTTGAAGGTGTGAATTCTTAATTTGGTGGTGTGAATTCTATCTTTTTCGAAGATGTGAATTCTGCAAAAGGGTATGATATAAAATTATTGGGGTGTGAATTATGCAAAAGATGTGGAAAGGACTGTAAATTGATATGTGAATTTTAGAGACGTAAATTTTGTAAAGGTGTGTGAATTTTGTAAATGGTGTATTGGGCCAAATCCACGCACTCAAGAATTCAAACCAATAATTTATCCAAAATTTTGAGGGCATGAATAGTGCATAGGGGTGTGAATGAGTGTCAATTCAAATGTGTGAATTCTTGCAAATAGGTGTGAATTCTGCAAAAGGGATGAATAGTAAAAATGAGATGTGAATTCTGAGGAGTGTGAATTCTGTGAGGTGTGAATTTTTGGGATGTGAATTCTGTGGGGTGTGAATTTCAAATGAGTGCCAATTCAAAGGTATGAATTCTTGCAAATGGGTGTGAATTCTACAAATTGGATGAATAGTAAAAATGAGATGTGAATTCTTCAAAGGGGTGTAAATTCTGTGGGGTGTGAATTCTGTGAGGTGTGAATTCTTGGGGTGTGAATTCTTTGAGGTGTGAATTCTTGGCATGTGAATTCTGTGTGAATTCTTGGCATGTGAATTCTGTAGGGTGTAAATTCTATGAGGTGTGAATTATTGGGATGTGAATTCTGTAGGTTGTTGAAAAGTGATAAGGGTAAAATAGTAAAAGCATATTTAAAAAGGTGCTGGATGGAATAACTCTACTAAAAGGGGTTTGCATGGAACTCTAAGCAAAAAATAGGACCGGCCAGAAATTTTCCCAAATTTTGTAAGTTTCATATATGCAGAGTACTCTCAGACCTCGTTCCGCTAAATTTCTTATTTTTTAAGTACTTATTTTTCGCTGAATGAGACATGTCATTCTCTCATTCTTATAATACATCACTTTTAATTTAAAAAATAAACATTTATTTACCTCAGCGGAACGGAACCTTTTTTTTTTTTTTTTATCCGTGAACGGAGCCTGATTAGTCAAGTTTCCCACAGAGAAAAATCTAGACTAGGGGAACTGGAACCCATTTAGGCCCATTATATTGGTATGTGTTCAAGCTTCTAGAGCCCTAAGAAACTTGGGCTTTAGCATTTTGTAAACTTGAGCTCATTAGTCCATGATTTTCAAATAGCCCGCCTAAGCCTAAAAGGGTCTTACTTTCTTGTCCAAAGGGGTGTAAATTTGGCTCAATAGCTAGAAGCCCGTCTGAGCCCGTTGAAATTTAGCCTGGCCCAAACCCCAACCCGATCCCTCTGAGTTGGGCTTGGGCTACAGGTTTTGAAGCCCGAGCCATTGGCTTACCCGATTAACCCGATCCTAAGCCTAAGAATTTTGACCCGTAAAAACCCGATCCAAGCCCATCATAATTCATTTTCTGTAGTTCATACTTCAAAAAATCGTTTGTCCAAAGTAGATTATATTAAGATTTCTAATCCAAAAGCCAAACTCCAGTGTCCGGAGTCCAAATGTTAAATTTTGGAGTAGAAAACCCGAATACTCTTTGTGCACGGTTTCTAATTTTATGTCAACTGGTAATACAAATTGCACGATGAAGACGAATTCTTAGGCCTTAGGTCACCAAACACAAAGGAAAAATGGAGGTCAATAACGTATTTTGATAATTAATATCCGTTAAGGACATGCTAAGGACATTTATTAATGCTGAAAATGTTATTGGCAAGTATTAATTATCAAAACACGTCCGGACAGGGCCATCATTTTCCCAACACAAACATTTTGCTACAAATCCTAACTGGGTCAGTTTGTCCTTTTAACTTGTTTATGGTGGGTGGTTGGTTTATGGTTTTAAGGATTAGTCGAGATATGCGTAAACTGACCCTGATACTTAGTTAACAACAACAAAAAAGTTATTGTTTCGTTTTTCTATTTCGTAGTTGGGTTATATAGATTTCTCTCCCGTAGTTGGTTCAACTGTAATTGCACACAATCCCACCGTTCTAGTTTCCTCTCATATTTTTCAAAATCGCTTTCATGCTGATGCACTCGCTCGCACGCACTTTAACAGCACCACCATTAAAAAACACGGGGGGGGGGGGGGGGGGGCTTGGCCACACCCAATCCCTTAATGGCCCTGCCATTGGCTTAAGCGCACCTTTGCTAATTTTTGAAATCTAATCATATAGGCCACTTGTAAAGAGCCCAATTGAAATTGGAGCAGAGCTCATATGAGAATAATTTTAGACTTCATTCGATATGGCTGGGCACACATATCGCGGGTGTAAATCGTGCTTTGCAAAAAAGCAAAAAATGCAAAGTGGTAAAATCTCTTCTTGTGAGTGTCAAATTTTTAATGATCTAGGACTCCCGTACCCTGTACGTGATACATGTTGACTGAAGGACAAAACTTTTTCCAATTCATTGTGTTTTCTGCTCTCTTTATTATTATATGGTATAAAAAGGATTCCCATAGATAAAAGACTAAAGTAAAGATTGCAGTACAGCAAAATGCTGTACAGCAGGTTGTACAGATGGGTTTTGCGTCTGTCTCGGGTCTCTCAAAGATAATCGGAGCCACTCAGGTTGTTCAAAACATATTATTTATGGTCCCTGTAAAAAATCATTTCAATCCGATATCGGTTAAGGCGTTTACGAATCATCTAACTTTGCTTCAAAAGATGTTTTTACGAATCATCCAACTTTACCGATATCAGATTGAAATGATTTTTTACAGGGACTGTAAATAATATGGATCATAAACAATATGTTTTGAACAAAATGAGCGGCTCCGATAATCTTTGCAGGACCCGAGACGAACGCAAAACCGATCTGTACACGCTGCTGTACAGCATTTTGTTGTACCATTAGTACCGCTCAAAAGACTATAATTAACAAAATGTGAGACCCACTTTTCAATCATTTTTCAATAGTAACCAGACGCTAGATTTTTTGGCAAGAGCAAGTCGTTGAATACAATGCCTGCTGAAAAATAGCTTATTCACACAACAGCTTCTTTATGGGAAAAAATTACAATCAATGACATGTTTTGATAATTAATACCCGTTAAAGACATTTTCAGCATTAACAAATGTTAGTATTAGTTTATTCTTTGTGTGTATTAATTATTAAAATATGTCCTGGGCCGTCATTTTTCCGTTCTTCCTCTTGGCAGGTATTAATTATTAAAATATGTCCTGGGCCGTTATTTTCCCGTTCTTCCCCTTCACTCAGTCTAATTCAACCTGTTGGGTGCAAAATATTTAGATGGATTTTTGGTGTATGACAAGGTGAATTTTTGGTGATAAACCGACAGGTGTATGAGGCTAAAGGAAGACAAGCTAGGTAATTGTTAGAGAGAGAGAGAGGGGGAGGGGAAAGACTTTTTCCTCTGGTTTGTTTTCTTATGATCTGATTCATAACATAACAGACGTGCAAGTGTGCCTTATACAAGGCTTACACATCGCATAATAATAATAAAAGCCATACATGGGAGCCATGCCCCTTAGTTATTTATACATTATTCAAGACAATACAAATTTATTTATTCTAAAATACAACCCCAATGGTGAGTGCATTTGCATATAAGAGTAGAGCAATGCGGTTGTGTCCAGCTTACACTCCTTTTGCCAAAGATTCAGCTATCTTCTTCGAAATGCAATAAGCAGTCGATTGGATGGTGATCATGGGATTGACGCCGACCGCGCTGGGTAGCACACTGGCATCGCAAACGAACAGGCCTTCCGCTTCCCAACTCTCCCCGTTCTCATCAACCGCGCCTTCCTTTTCGCTGACCCCCATCCGGCAACTCCCCATTTGATGCGCGGAGATGTACGTGTTCCAATTCTCCACCATCGACTTGGGTCCCTCAGCTGCATAAACTTTGTCCAGAAACTCTTCCATTTCGCCTTCGGTGATCCCTTCGCATTTGATTCTCTGTCCATCGCTCTGTTGCGTTCCCACCTCAACGGCTCCTGCCGCCACCAAAATCCTCAACGCCTGCCGCAACCCAGCTTTCATAGTCTCTCTGTCCAATCTATCAAACTTATAGCTTATCCTTCCTTCATGCTTTATCTCTCCAGAGCCTTGGTCCCTGATCAAAGAAAATAAATGAGCAGTTCTATCATACTTAAGCATCCTGTTCTTTATGTCTAGTCCAGACTCCCAAGGACACAATGCAGCAAATAGTCCAGGCCCCAATGCAGGAGATTCGATGATCGCTCTTCCATTGAATCCCTCGGACCGCACAGAATGCACCGAGGTGATTATCCCGCCCTCGTAGGGTTTCCCTTCGAGCTCTGGATTCGACTCGGGGAAGTATCCCCATGCCATTAGAACAGGGTGGAGGTGAAGGTTCCGGCCGATGTGCTTGTTTCTCAACCCGCTTGAAATCAATAGGGGAGGTGTCAATAACGAACCGCATGCCGAGACTGTTACTTTAGCCTCGATACGCAGCGTCTTTGTGATGCTCTTATTCAGACTCTTCGCTATCACTGCCAAGCATGTCTTTCTTCTACCTCCACCGTGCTTGTTCCCTTCCAGTACGAGTCTCTCGGCTTTGCATCCTGTTATGATCACCGCACCATGTTCTACAGCATCCACCAGCCAAGTCGAATCGGTGCCCTTTTTGTTTCCTGTTCTGCATCCGTAACCGCAGGAGCCGCAGTAATGGCTCTCCGTCGCATTCCGTGCCACAGCCTCGACATCCAGGCCGAGTTTTTCGCACCCTTTGCGGAGGATTTGATTCTGAAACCCCTCGCGTTCGCATCTCTCCGTGACACCAATTCTTTCGCACACCGCTTCCATGGCAGAGAGATACCGAGGGGTTGAGAAGAGCAGGATTTTTTTCTCCTCTGCCCATTCCCGGAGCACGGACTTTGGGGGCTTGATGCACGCCGACCAGTTCACCGCCGAGCCGCCACCCACCGTCGATCCTGCCATGAGCATCATTTCCCCGTTGAGGGTTGGGAACGGCCCGCCTTGTTCATACAGCTCGCTCAAGGACGGCCCTTCCAGCAGGGAATAATCCGTGCCGTGAAAATAGTTGCCTTTCTCAACGACGACCACCTTATGCCCCGAACTGGCGAGGACGCCGGCTGCGACGCCTCCGCCGCAACCGGAGCCCACTATCACGACATCGCATTCGATCTTGTACGTGTTCTGTTCAGGGTGGGCAGTCACCTTGAGGCCTTTCTGTTTGAGGTTCTGGAGGAGGGTTGTCTCGTGTGTGGTTTCGACTACTCCGTTTTGAAGTGGTCGACTCTTCTTTTGGTCTGATTGGGGCAGGCTTTCGCCAGTGCCTGCAGCTTGGTACCCCAAGGCTTCCCACGTGGGATTCTCGGCATTTCCATTAACCTACAGCAGAACTGTACTGATTGAAACCCAAAGTCTTGTGCCTTGAGAAATTTTTCAGTGCGAGGTGGATATCACATGGTGTCTTCTCGGTACATTTGAGTTATTTATTTCGGTTTTAAACGATTCGGATGAGTTGCTCAGACACCACGTGGGCACACGTGGTACCCATCCAGTACTTAAAACTTTCTCCTTGTGCCTAGTAGAGGGAAAAACCAAAGAGAAATTTTGGGGAAAAAAATTGATGTCTTTTGAAAGAACATGATTCGTTTTCCAAATTAGTCAAGAAACCTTAGTTAATTCTGATTGTGTGCTGTTTGAAGGAAAAGAAGCTCACATTGCTATGATATGGAAATGAAATGAAAAGTTTGTACACTCTGTTGTATCATCCTGTGTAAGTACATTTTTTCATGGTTTAAAAGATACTATTATGTGAGCTTGGCGTTGGGGTACGATCTACCATACAAATAACGTAGATAAGACGTGTCTTCGTATCCATATCTATCCTTTAGGTGACAATATATATATATATATATAGTTCTTTTCAGGTCCAGACGCTTTACGGTTCGGACCGTCCGGACCTAGCTCGCATTTTCCGATCAAATTTTGATGATCCGAGCCACTCAAAGTTATCAGAACGTGATTTTAAGGGTACACGCGAGAAATCAACAAAAAAAATTATCGGGGAGGACTTGATCTGAACAGTTTTTTATTGAACGGTTTAGTAAAAAACTGTTCAGATCAAGCCATTCCCGATCATTTTTTTTGCTGATTGCTCGCGGGTTCCGAACACATTGAGCGGTTCGGATCATCGCAAATCAATTAGGAAAGGGAAAATCCGGACCATAAGAAAATCCGGACAAATGGACCTGAAAATTACTGTATATATATAAATATATATCGTAGAATTTAAGTTAGGGAGATGCAACGCTAGGAAATGCACCAGTAGTAGATACTTGAACTTGAGGCCACGTAACATAAACATATCACACATACATATGTCCAATTATGATAAATTTATGATATTTGTGATCAATATGTCATGTGGAGAGCCTAAGAGCATCCACAGTGGAATAATCAAAACCAAAATATTGTTAAGGATAGCAATGTTTGCTTAAAAAAATGCTCACATTGGAATAACTAAAACTAGCAACTCATCAAATTTTAGCCTTTAAATAATTAAAACTAGCAACATTTTGCTAATAACAAAATTTTTCCTCTCTCAATCAAGTACACCATTATTACACAAAAACCTTCTCTCTCTTCCTTTTTTTTTTCCTCTCTCTCAACTATGTTTTCAAAAACTAATTTTAAAAAACTGTTTTTTCAGATTTTTTTTTCTGCTTTTTTCAGAAACTTTTTTTTTACAAAAAACTGTTTTTTCAAAATTTTAAAAAGGCGTAAGTAAATAAAGTGTGTTTTTAAAATTTCAAAACTCTTTTACACAAAACTTTTAAAATACTATTTTTTGGTAAACGGATTTTGAGATTTCAAAACTGTTTTTTACACAAAATCTGTTTTTAAAAAACTGTATTTATAGTTTTTAAATTTTCAAAACTGTTTGTGTAAATACAGTTCTTTCAAAATTTCTCAAAACTGCATTTATGGTTTTTAAGTGAACAAAGTGCGTTTTTTGAAAAACTATTTTTTGTTTTGAAAAATTGTTTTTTCTACACAATTTTTTTTTTTGAAAACTTTTTCTTAAACAACTGTTTTGTTTTTCTTCAAAAACTGTTTGATGAATAATTTTTTTCAAAAAATATGCATGAAATGAAAGAGAAAAAGTTTGGAGGGCCCATTGGTTTGATTATGGGAAAAAAAAAACCAATGTGGGATTTGACATTGCTAACTTTAGCAACCTCTAAATGGATAATCAAAATCTGATGTGACATATTTTATTTTTTCACATTTAATTATTTTACTGTGGATGTTCTAAGGTATCAAGCCAATTTCCTTACGATTAATAATCAGATTTATCATAAATAAAATTTTAAAAAATAAAATTTACAGTTTTTGCATTTGTTTCGAATCTTAATTTGAGTTTTTAGGAAAGAGAGAAGACTGAAATAGTAAGAGAGAAAAATTTAAAAAAAGAAAAGAGGAGATTGGAGAGAGAAGATTATGATGGAGAAATATTAGCTAGGGAGATTAAAAGAGAGAAAGGAACAACTTGATTTTATTCAAATGATGGGATAAAAACATATATAACTACCGAGGACTAATATTTAAGCGACCCTTTTTATATTAATGCGGAAATGGGAGAAAAGAGAATCTGAAAAAAAAAAAAAAAAAATGGAAGAATTTTTTACCTGGGAGAAGAAGACATAGAGACATAAGATTTTGATAAGTACAAATACAAGTCTGATGAGTGTGAAAAGCCAATAATGCCTGAACCATCTCTGGATAACCCTCTCTCTCTTCTCCAGGGAGATTTGTGAGAATTTGTTAATGAATGGCCATCTATCACCAAAACAGAGAGAGCCACAGAGCAGAAGTGTCCCCGGCCTGGTTGATATGATGGTCATGACCATTCTAACCAAGATCACAGCTTCAAAGGATGTCCTCTTAGCTATATGTTCAGCAACCTGTTCCCATCCCAAAGCACACACATGCGTATATAAGGAGACTTATACATGTATGACGTATATATGTTTATACGTCTCTATTTTTGGAGACAGAAGACAGCTCTCTCTCTCTCTCTCTCTCTCTCTCTCTCTCTCTATATATATATATATATATATATATATATATATATATATATATATATATATATATATATATTAGGGCTTGTTTGATAACTTAAATTCAGCACTTAAAACTGAATCAATTAAGTAATAAGTGATTTAGTAGGTTTGATAACTACATTTTACATTACTTAACAAATTAAGTACCACTTAAAATATTGGTTAAAAAGTTGAAAAAAATTAAGTAGCTCAAAAAGCTACTTAATTGTGGCTGAATTTTTGTGTACTTATATTCAACCATTATACCACTACCACCACTTCCACCACTATCACCACCACCACCACTACCATCACTACACCACCACCACCGCTCCTACCACCACCACCACTACACCACTTCCACCACCACCACCACTCCACCACCACCACCAGCTCCACCATTCCACCACCGCCACCGCCACCACTACTAAAACTACACCACCACCACCACCACATCACCACCACCAGCTTTACCACTCCACCACCACCACCACCACTCTACCACCACCACCGCTCCTGCCACCACCTCCGCCACTCCACCACCACTACCATCGCTCCACCACCACCACCACCACCACTCCACCACCTCCACCACCATCACCACCACCACTCCTCCATCATTACCATAAGTATATTATGACTGTTAGTAAATTAAAAGAGAATTGGAACAACATTAATTCATTATTTTTTTAATTCATTATTTAATATATTTATCAAACAGCTTTTTAGCTTAAAAATTTCAGCATTCAATTTTTAGTACTTAATTTTTCAGCTTTTAGTTTCAGTTTTATCAAACAGCCCCTAACTGATGATCTGGTAACAGTAGATACAAAAATAGAGAAAATAATAAGAGTTTGTTTGGAACTTAGGGAAAATGATATGGGTTTGTACGTTCGCATGGAACTTATGGAAAAGAAAATAAAAGAAAGGTAAATTATAAAATTTAAAAAAAAACTTCCATTGCTTGGTTCGAAAAGAAAGAGAAAAAAATAAGGTCAGTTCCGGACATTTCATCTTGGCAATCATGGTTTAGATATGTTTACCGGTTAAAGTTAACAAAACGATATGATCAACCAACTATATGGAAGGGCAAAAAGTGACTCATGTGGTCGATCACAATTGATTGATTGAGAACTCAGAATAAGAGATCTAGAGAGCTGTTACCTCTTCAGGAACTGAATTTTGAGAACCAGAAGCTATGTGGAACAATTGAATTGCCTTGTTGGTTTGGCCATCCTTTCCAGTGACTTCTAGAGAATTCAATGGCAGGGGTGGTAGTATAGCCTCACAGACACTAGTCAATGACTCCATTTCAGCAGCAGAGAACTCATGGCCGTACTTATGTTCTCTCCTTCCTCCCCTCAATAATGGATGACATTCTCTCTCCATTCTCTCTCTCTCTCTCTCTCTCTCTCTCTCTCTCTCTCTCTCTCTCTCTCTCTCTGTTTTGTTTGAATATCTTGTTACTAGTTCTGCGATGATCTATCACAAGTAGACTATTTATAGGGTTGAATCTTCTTTTTTTGAATATCTTGTTAGGCTTTAAATTAAAGTCTCGTTTGATAATTGTGATAGATTGGATGAGATTCATAATGAGATAGGATTAATAGTGAGATTGTTAAATTACCCTCTCATGTTTGTTTTGCACGGGATTGGATGGGATTAGATTACACCATAATTTCCTTTTATACTCTCTAACAAGAAATCTCCTAGATTGACTTCTCCTCCGGCCACCGTTGAAACCAATTCGCCGGCCAAAACGTGATCGGCGATAAGTTCAACATTTAGCCGAGAATTGGTCTTTTGTATTCAATTTTTTTGAATAAAGACAAAAGTAATTCAAAATAGACACTTTTTGGAGTATTTTTATCTTTGGGCAAATTTTTTTTTTGTTTTGAACGTGTTTTTTAAATTTTAGATTCTTTCCATTGAGACACACCAATGATTTACAAATAAAAAATAAAAAGATTGGCGCAAAGCTAACAAACCATAATTTTTTCAAATAAAGACAAAAAATTAATTCACAAGGATTATTAAGCCGAACTAGGAAAAAATCAAGCCATTTTCAAATTCCCGGGAAAAAAAATGCACATAGTTTTTGAAAAATTCAGACCGTCCAAAATACTTTTGAATGACCGAGATTGAGCTCCGCAGACATTTATTTACATCTGTTCTGTAAACAAGATTTTCTCCTGACTCACACCCCTTCGGACAGGGTTACCAATACCTCTGGTCCTGGGTGGTGTTATTAATCCGGTAAAACAAGAACATAGTGGTGTTTCTCCGGTGAAACAAGAGCATAGCCAATCCCTAGTGATTCGTAGTCCCACCCAAAATTCAATCAAACAAAACAAGGGATTAGTGGTCCCACAGTTTTGCTAATCCTATCCTACGCTCCAAAACACTTACTACCAAACAGGGCCTAACACTTAAGAACCTGCAAAATATTTTATTTTTTATCCGCAACCTGCCAAATATTGCTCTAGTGGTGATAGGGCCTACTAGGTATATAGGACAACCAAACTTTTTTCGATTATCCGGACTAGCGGGACGGATCCCGCATCCCTGCAGTGACTTTTACTCACTGCAAATTGCAGCCTCCAAAACGAGGTCATTTTGGAGGCATTTTGGATTGCTCTTCTAGCACAGCACGTGAATACCCCACAGGCCAAAACACTCTCTATCTCTCCCTCTTGAATCCCCACAGACCAAAACTAAAACTCTCTCTCTCTCTCTCTCTCTCTCCTCTGTCTTCTTCTTAAATACGTTTTCTACTTTTCTTCTTCAAGTTTCTTCCTCCACTGCAATAATCAAAGAGGGATCAAGCAATTAGTAAACCTTTGATAAAGTATCATAAGAAGATAATTACGGTAAAAAAAAAAAAAACTAAGATACGAATTTGATTAAAGACTTGTTTCTCTCTTCTTGTGTTGAACTTGAAATTTGATTGAATTTATATGGGTTCTTGTGATTCGGTCTAATTTACTAATTGATTGGTCAAGTATTGATTTTCTGGATTCGATTAAGCAAAAAAGGACCTGTTTTCTACTCAGGTTTCTATTCTAGTGAACCCAAAATTAATTCAAATCTCCATGTGCACATGGTTGATTCTCTCTCTTCTTTAAGAAATACTACTTGATTACTAATTGTTTCCGTATCAAATGAAATTTGTTGGTAGGAACTATTTTCCCGTGTTTGATCTAATCTAAAAATGAAGTTTTGCTTGATGATCATAAGAGATGGGGGATTAGGGGAATAAATTTTCAGTATGGGACAGTCCTTCACCGTACTTTAGCACTTGGAGTTGGAGAAGAAAATTTTAGCACTAGAGAGGAATAGAGAGAGAGAGATTAGTCAGAGTCATCAGACGGGGTCACGTGACTACAATACATGAGGAATCCAAAATACCCCAAAATGACGTCGTTTTGGGGAGCTGCGGTTTGCGGTGAGCAAAAATGACTGCAGGGATGCGGGACCGGGGACCGGGGTCCGGACACCCAATGCCCAAGTCCACACGTTCCTGTAGCGTGGTCCCCCTATCTTAGTGCACCGACCTTGTTTTTCATGTGGCGGTCGGCCCCACGTCGGCAACAGCAAAATTAAAAAAAAAATTCAAATGGGACTTCTGTGTTTAAGGGGAAGGGGAGGGAGGGAGAGAGGGAGAGAGAGAGTTTAGGAGGAGAGAGAGAGAGGAGGAGGAGGCCAAGAGGGACGAAGACCACCACCACCTGAGTCCAAGACGAAGAAGAACACGGATTTAGCCAACAAAATCAATTTCCTATCAAATTTCACCACAGAAGCCGAAAACCCTCCATTCCTTCACTTCTCAGTAACCCATTAGTTAACAGTTTCGATATGGGTTTCTTGATTCCAGAGTGAACAGGGGAGGAGGTGGGGTTTTAACTCGTTCAACGATTTAGCCGCACAAACCCATATGGGTATTAATATCCGCTAAGGACAAATTAAGAACATTTGTTAATGTTAAAAATATTCTTGGCGGGTATTAATTATCAAATACGTTATTGGCCGTCATTTTAAGTAGAAAAAGGAGAGAAAATTTGGACGGTTTATTTTTTTCCCCTTCTTTATAGTTTCTTTAGGTAGTTAAAATGGATAGTTTGGAAAAAAGCCAAAAAAATGAGTTAGCTTCAAAATTGACGTTCACATTAGAAGGGTCCCTTTACAATTGTAGTAATATATAATTAGGTATATTTTATGTAAATGATAATGCCAAATCCCTTCTTGTGAATGTCAAATTTTTAATGATTACGTCAAATTTTTAATGATCTAAGAGTCTCGTACCCTGTTTGTGATACATGTTGACTGAAGAACAAAACTTTTGCCAATTGGAAGTGTTTTCTGCTCTCTTTATATATAACAAGGATTATCCCATGCATAGATAAAAGACTACAAACAATTTCTTTTTTTCTTACCTTAATCATTTTAAAGAGAATCTTTTGTACATAACCCTAAAATTGCATCTTCACTTATTTCATCCATAAAAGATCAGATTCCACTAACAATAGCGCGAAAACCGTGGTGTGACAGCAACAAGTGCTACAATGGTTCTTTTGCTGAGAAGAAATGAGAAGGGAATAAGAGGAGGGAAAGGAGAAAGGTGTGGGAGAAAAGAAGTGGAGGAGAATACTGGTGTGGGGGAGAGTGTGTATTGGAGGAGAGAGAAAAGAAGGTCGCCGGAGTGGAGCAAAACTAGCTGTGGTTAGTCGGTGAGGGTATAGAGAGAGAATAACTTAGATGGAGAGGGAGAGATTACCTGTGCTGGTATTAGGTTTTGATTGGAGGCTGTTTGAAGAGGGGAGAAAGAGAAGGGTTAGAGGAGGTGTATGTATGTAATGCAACAATAGTATTTTTGTTCGATTTATGGATGAGGGGGTTCATTACAAACGGTTTTGCTACGGATGGGTGTCACTTGGGTAACAGAGATTAGGTGAGGGAGTTTGTATGAGCGATTTTAAATATGAGAGGGTCTTCATAAGAAAAAATGATGGTTGAGGGGGTGTTTATGTGCTTACGCAATAATCGAGTTCTCGATATAATTTTAATGTCTGCAGGTAAATGTCCTTTAAAAAAAGTGATGCAAGTGTCAGATACGGAAACTCCTCTAAGCGCTCTGAAAGGTAGAACTGAAACGTTTGAAGGTGGCCAAAGCATATACATTGAAGAGATTCGCAATCCGGCTTTCATTAACTGGAAAACAAACAAATGAGTAAATTTGACGGAGATAAACAAACATTGGGAGATATTATTGCTCAAGTCGTACATTACCAGTAGCCTACTCCTTTTATAGGGAAGGACGACGCCTTTGCCTGGAATCTAAGAAGATTCCAGGAAAGTCACTATTGCAAACTATTACTCGTGTGACATTATTACATCCTGGACAAATACAAGCACGTACTCTGGGAAAGTTTCACTACATTATTACTGTACTACTTGCACATCACACCATTACATTATTACTACATTACAAACAACTGGTACAACTTAGGACACTATACGCAAGCGTTTTACTAAAAAGTGAAGCGCCTGCGTAGTGAAACGAGAAAATCAATTTCTTACAACTTATTCTTTATTCTTCCACTTCACTCAGTCTAATCCAACCCCCATGGTGAGTGCATTTGCATACAAAAGTAGAGCACTGCGGTTGCGTCCAACTTATACTCTTTTTGCCCAAGATTCAGCTATCTTCTTCGAAATGCAATAAGCAGTCGACTGGATGGTGATCATGGGATTGACACCGATGGCGTTGGGTAGCACACTGGCATCGCAAACGAACAGGCCTTCTGCCTCCCAACTCTCCCCGTTCTCATCAACCGCGCCTTCCTTTTCGCTGACCCCCATCCGGCAACTCCCCATTTGATGCACGGAGATGTACATGTTCCAATTCTCCACCATCGACTTGGGTCCCTCAGCTGCATAAACTTTGTCCAGAAACTCTTCCATTTCGCCTTCGGTGATCCCTTTGCATTTGATTCTCTGTCCATCGCTCTGTTGCGTTCCCACCTCAACGGCTCCTGCCGCCACCAAAATCCTCAACGCCTGCCGCAATGTAGTTTTCATAGTGTCTCTGTCCAATCTACCAAACTTATAGCTTATCCTTCCTTCATGCTTTATCTCTCCAGAGCCTTGGTCCCTGATCAAACAAAATAAATGAGCAGTTCTATCATACTTAAGCATCCTGTTCTTTATGTCTAGTCCAGACTCCCAAGGAGACAATGCAGCAAATAGTCCAGGCCCCAGTGCAGGAGGTTGGATGATCCCTCTTCTTCCATTGAATCCCTCGGGCTGCACATGAAGCACCGAGGTGATTATCCCGCCCTCGTAGGATTTCCCTTCGAGCTCTGGATTCGACTCGGGGAAGTATCCCCATACCAATAGAAGAGGTTGGAGGTGAAGGTTCCGGCCGATGTGCTTGTTTCTCAACCCGCTTGAAATCAATAGGGGAGGTGTCAATAACGCACCGCATGCCGAGATTGTTACTTTAGCCTCGATACGCAGCCTCTTTGTGATGATCTTATTCAGACTCTTCACTATCACTCCCAAGCATTTCTTTCTTCTACCTCCACTGTGCTTGTTCCCTTCCAGTACGAGTCTCTCGGCTTTGCATCCTGTTATGATCACCGCACCATGATCTACAGCATCCGCCAGCCAAGTCAAATGGGTGCCCTTTTTGTTTCCTGCTCTGCATCCGTAACAGCAGTAGCCGCAGTAATGGCTCTTCGTCGCATTCCGTGCCACAGCCTCGACATCCAGGCCGAGTTTTTCGCACCCTTTGCGGAGGATTTGATTCTGAAAGCTCTCGCGTTCGCATCCCTCCGTGACACCAATTCTTTCCCACACCGCTTCCATGGCGGAGAGATACCGAGGGGTTGAGAAGAGCGGGATTTTTTCCTCCTCTGCCCATTCCTGGAGCACGGGCTTTGGGGGCTTGAGGCACGCCGACCAGTTCACCGCCGTGCCGCCACCCACCGACGATCCTGCCATGAGCATCATTTCCCCATTGAGGGTCGGGAACGGCCCGCGTTGATCGAACAGCTCGCTCAAGGACGGCCCTTCCAGCTGGGAATAATCCGTGCCGTGAAAATAGTTGCCTTTCTCAACGACGACCACCTTAAGCCCCGAACTGGCGAGGACGCCGGCCGCGACGCCTCCTCCGCAACCGGAGCCCACTATCACGACATCGCATTCGATCTTGTACGTGTTCTGTTCAGGGTGGGCAGTCACCTTGAGGCCCTTCTGTTTGAGGGTCTGGAGGAGGGTTGTCTCGTTCTCGTGTGAGGTTTCGACTACTCCGTTTTGAAGTGGTCGACTCTTCTTTTGGTCTGATTGGGACAGGCTTTCGCGAGTGCCTCCAGCTTGGTACCCCAAGGCTTCCCATGTGGGATTCTCGGCATTTTCATTAACCTACAGCGGAACTGTAATGATTGAAACCCAAAGTCTTGTGCCTGAGAAAATTTTCAGTGCCCAGTGGATACCATATAGTGTCCGCTCGGCACATTCGGGCCGTCCATTTCGGTTTTGGACGGCTCGAATTTGAAAAGAAAAAAAGAAGAGATAGTGGTGGGTTGAGAGGAGAGAGAGGGTTTCATTCTAGACCATCCAATATACTTTTGGACGGCCCGGATGAACTACTCAAGCACCACGTGGACATAGCCACGTGGTACCCACCCGGTACCAAAAAATTTCTCCTTGTGCCTAGGAGAGGGAAAAACCAAAGAGAAATTTTGGATGTCTTTTGAAAGAACAAAATTCGTTTTCCAAATTAGTCAAGAAACCTTGGTAAATTCTGATTGTGATGTTTGAAGGAAAAGAAGCTCACATTGCTATGATATGGAAAAGAAATGAAAAGTTTGTACACTCTGTTATATCATCCTGTGTAAGTACATTTTTTCATGGTTTAAAAGATACTATTATGTGAGCATAGTGTTGGGTAGATCTACCACACAAATAACGTACATAGGTTGACATGTCTTCGTATCCATATCTATTCTTTAGGTGACTGTGTGTGTGTATATATATATATATATATATATCGGGGCGGTTTCGGGAACACTTAAAAAAACCTTTAAAAAAACACTTCATAGTTTGCAATTGAATTTTGATAATCCGAGCCGCTCAATGTGATCAGAACGTGATTTTAAGGGTGCCCGTGAGAAATCAGCAAAAAAAAAAAGATTGGGAAGGGTTTCATCCGAACAGTTTCTTATTGAACTTTATTGAACGGTCCAATAAAAAACTGCTCAAATTAAGCCCTTCCCGGTTAGTTTTTTTGCCAATTTCGCGCGGGCACCCTTAAAATCACGTTCTGAACACATTGAGCTGCTTGAATCATCAAAATTTGATCGGGAATTATGAAATTAAGATTTGAAGTGTTTTTTTAAAAAATTTTTTAAGTGTTTCCAGAACCGCCTGTATGTATGTATGTATGTATGTATGTATATATATATATATATATATATGTGTGCCAAACTTCTAATAAGGGCGCCCTTACCGTATTACGGTAAGAGCTTCCCTTTTCCGACCAATTTGCAATGATCCGAGCCGCTCAATATATTCAGAACATGATTTTAAGGGTATCCGCGAGAAATCAGAAAAAAAAAAAAAACCGAAAAGGGCTTGATCCGAGCAGTTTTTGTTTGTATTTTATCTAACGGTTTAAATAAAAACTGCTCAAATCAAGCTATTTCTGGTAATTTTTTTTGCTGATTTCTCATGAGTACTCTTAAAATCATGTTCTCAACACATTGAGCGGCTCGGATCATCGAAATTTAGTCGGAAAAGGGGAGGGGAGAAAAGGGGAAGCCCTTACCGTAATACGGTAAAGGCGCCCTTATTAGAAGTGGATTGTATGTATGTATGTGTTTGTGTATATATATATATATTAAGTTAGGGAGATGCGACGCTAGGAAATGCACTAGTAGTAGATACTTGAACTTGGGGCCACGTAACATAAACATATCACACGTACATATGTCCAATTACGATAAATTTATGATATTTGTGATCAATATGTCATATGGATTAATAATCAGATTTATCATAAATAAAATTAAAAAAATAAAATTTACAGTTTTTGTATTTGTTTCGAAACTTAATTTGAGTTTTTAGGAAAGAGAAGATTGAAATGGTGAAATAGTAAAAGAGGAGATTGGAGAGAGAAGATTATGATGGAGAAAGATTAGGGAGATTAAGTGAGAGAAATTTTAAAAAAGAGGAGATTGGAGAGAGAAGACTATAATGGAGAAAGATTAGGGAGATTAAGAGAGAAAATTTTTTTAAAAAAAAGAGGAGATTGGAGAGAAAAGATTATGATGGAGAAAGATTAGCTAGGGAGATTAAGAGAGGGAAAGGAACAACTTGATTTTATTCAAATGTTGGGATAAAAACATACTCCAAAAGTGACCGGGACGATAACATATCCTAAACTAAAGGGAAGGTCTGAGAACTAATATTTAAGCGACCCTTTTCATATTAACGCGGAAACGGGAGAAAAGAAAATCTGCAAAAAAAAAAAAACAAAAAAAAAAGGAAGAATTTTTTACCTGGGAGAAGAAGACATAGAGACATAACATTTTGATAAGTACAAATACAAGTCGGATGGGTGTGAAAAGCCAACGCCTGAACCATCTCTGGATAACCCTCTCTCTCTTCTCCAGGGAGATTTGTGAGAATTTGTTAATGAATGGCCATCTACCACCAAAACAGAGAGAGCCACAGAGCAGAAGTGTCCCCAGCCTGGTAGATATGATGGTCAAGACCACTTTTACCAAGATCACAGCTCCAAAGGGTGTCCTCTTCGCTATATGTTCAGCAACCTGTTCCCATACCAAAACACACACATATGCATATATAACAAATTTAAGTTTATTGAGAACTCAGAATAAGAGATCTAGAGAGTTGTTACCTCTTCAGGAACTGAATTTTGAGAACCAGAAGCTGTGTGGAGCAATTGAATTGCCTTGTTGGTTCGGCCATCCTTTCCAGGGACTTCTAGAGAATTCAACGGCAGGGGTGGTAGTATAGCCTCACAGACACTAGTCAATGAATCCATTTGAGCAGCAGAGAACTCATGGCCGTACTTACGTTCCCTCCTTCCTCCCCTCAATAATGGATGGCATTCTCTCTCCATTCTCTCTCTCTCTCTCTCTCTCTCTGTGTTTTTTTTTTTAATATCTTGTTACTAGTTCTGCGATGATCTATCACAAGTAGACTATTTATAAAGTTGAATCCTTTTTTTTTTTTTTTTGAATAGCTTGTTAGGTTTTAAACTAAGGTCCCGTTTGATAACTGGATTGGGTGAAATTCGTGATGAGATAGGATTAATAGTGATGTTGTTAAATTATCCTCTCATGTTTGTTGCATGGAATTGGATGATAGAATTATTAATACTATGTTTGTTTAGGTCTGGATGGGATTAGATTACACCATAATTTCCTTTTACACCCTCTAACAAGAAATCTCCTAGATTGACTTCTCCTCTGGCCACCGTTGAAACCAAGTCGCAGGCCAAAACGTGATCGGCGATAAGTTCAACATTTAGCCGAGAAGTGGTCTTCCCTATTCAATTTTTTTTTGAATAAAGACAAAAGTAATCCAAAATAGACACTTTTTGAAGTATTTTTATCTTTGGGCAATTTTTTTTTTAAACGTGTTTTTTAAATTTTAGATTCTTTCCATCGAGACAAACCAATAATCTACAAAATAAAAATAAAAAATTTGATGCAAAGCTGACAAACCAAATTTTTTTCGAATAAAGACAAAAAAAAATAATTCACAAGGATTATTAAGCCAAACTAGGAAAAAACCAAGCCATTTTCGAATTCTCGGTAAAAAGAATGCACATAGTTTTTAAAAAATTCGAACCGTCCAAAATATTTTTGAAAGACCGAAATTAAGCTCCGTAAACATTTGTTTACATCTACTCTGTAAACAAGATTTTCTCATGATTTACACCCCTTCGGACGGGGTTACCAATTCCTGGTACTAGGTGGTGTTATTAATCCGTTGAAACAAGAGCATACCAATCCCTAGTGATTCCTAGGTGGTGTTATTAATCCGTTGAAACAAGAGCATAGCCAATCCCTAGTGATTCCTAGGTGGTAGCCCCCACCCCCCACCCCCCCTCCAATCAAACCAAATAATTGATTCCCCACCCCCCTTCAATCAAACCAAATAATTGATCAGTAGTCCCACAACTTTGCTTATCCTAATCCGTTGAAACAAGAGCATAGCCAATCCCTAGTGATTCCTAGCCCCCACACCCCCCGTTCAATCAAACCAAACAAGGGATTAGTGGTCCCACAACTTTGCTAATCCTAATCCGTTGAAACAAAAGCATAGCCAATCCCTAGTGATTCCTAGATGGTAGGCCCCCCCCCTTTGCTCAATCAAACCAAACAAGGGATTAGTGGTCCCACAACTTTGCTAATCCTATCCTACACTCCAAAACACTTAGGGCATCTCCAATCCAACACCCACCAAATCTCTATTTGAGAGGATCAAATTAATCTATTTTATTTGAAAAGTAGATTTAGAAGATTGTACTATTTATCTCAACTCCAACCCAACACTCTATTTCTCAACTCCAACACATATTTGGAGGAGATCCTCTATTTTTTTCTTCATCCTCTATATTTAGAGGATCAAAAGTTCATCCTCCCAAATGGAGGAGAGTTTTAAAGGATGTGTTGGAGAATGGTTTTCCTCCAAAATGAAGAAATGGAGTATGGGTTGGAGATGCTCTTACAAACATGGCCTAACACTTAAGCGCATCTCCTACCCATACTCTATATCTCTATTTGAGAGTATCAAAGCATTCCAACCTATCCTCTCTACCCTCCTCCATTTGAGAGTATTGAATTTTGATCCTCTATATTTAGAGGGTAAGAGAAAATATAAAGGATCATCTTCATAACACTATTCACCTTTTTAAAAGACATTTTTGTTCTTGTAAGCTTTTCTTACTAAATTTTTATACCAACCATATCCTTATGAAAGTATAAAAAAAAGATTTTTTTTTCGTAAAATTATTTTAGAGGGAAAAATAGAGAATTTGTGATTGGAATAAATGGAAATAATGATTTCCTCTAAAATCACTTTATGAATAACATAAAGTATTTTGATACTCTCAAATAGAGTATTGAATTGAAGATGCTCTAAGAACCTGCCAAATATTGCTCTAGTAAGTATCGTGGTCATAGGGCCTACTAGGTAGTACATAGGACCACCTAACTTTTCGATTATCCGGACTAGCGGGACACTCCCCTTTGTCCGGACACCCAATGCCAAGTCCACACGATCCTGTGGCGAAAAAGCTATTTGCACCGACGGTTTTCGTAGGAAAAAAAGAGTGTTCAGATCAAGCACCCTACACACATCGAATGCCATTTATTCCCGCGAGGGCCCTCTCGGTTTTTTTTTTAAAATTTTTGGACGACTCGGATCGGCCGTTCGGTGGCCGGAGACGGCCGCGCGTGGCCGTCGGTACGATTTCCCTACGAAAACCGTCGGTGCAAATAGTAGTACTCGATCCTGTGGCGTGGTCCCTCCTTGTTTCTCTCTCATCTCTTCCCCCCTCTCTCTCTCATACTGTTTATATAAAGCAAAAAAATGCAATAAGGGGGTGTCCCACATTCGTGGAAAAAACTCTTTTTAAAAAAGAAGGTAATTTCAAACTTAAAAATCATATATTTATGCAAATAATTTTTCTACCAATATAGATCTTATTTAATAAATTTCATCAAGATCTTTTAAACGGTGCAAAAAATAATTAAAAAAATAATTTTCATTTGCATTATATTTGAGTTTGAAATTATCTCCGTTTAAAAAAAAGTAATTTTTTGTAAAAATGGAACACCACCTAAGTCTACGGTTCCCGATCTTGGTGCCCCGACCTGGTTCCCGATGCTGACGTGATGGTAGGCCCCACGTCAGCAACAACAAAATTAAAAAAAATAAAAATTCAAATGGGACTGCTGTGTTTAACGGAGAGAGAGAGAGAGGGGGGGAGGGGGAGGAGGTCGGAGGCGGGGGCTGCTGCCCCAAGGGGACAGCGTGCTGCTGTCTCGAGTTTTCGGGCCCACTCCGATCTCGTTCCAATAATCGAAAACGTTCACTTTGTAGAGCTCGTCGAGTAGAACAACTAAGTAAAAAATTAGCTTGATTGGACATCATTAAGTGCATGATCGGAGCCCATATAACTCTCGGTCCATGGATTACAGTGGATTTTGATCCAGTGTTTCGGATCCATTCTTTTTTAAGATAAAAAGGTTTCGATCAGGTACTTAATGATATCCAATAAAGCTGATTTTTTGTACAGTTTTTCTACTCGACGAGCTCTACAAAGTGAACGTTTCCGATCATCAGAGCGAGACCGGAGTGGGCCCAAAAACCCGAGACATCAGCACGCTGCTGCCCCTTGGAGGCCAGGAGGGACGAAGACCACCACCACCTGAGTCCAAGACGAAGAAGAACAAGGATTTAGCCAACAACAACAACAAAATCAATTTCCAATCAAATTTCACCACAGAAGCCGAAAACCCTGCATTCCTTTACTTCTCAGTAACCCATTAGTCAACAGTTTCGATATGGGTTTCTTGATTCCAAACTGAACAGGGGAGGAGGTGGGGTTTTAACCGGGTTCAACGATTTAGCCGCACAAAACCAGATGGGTATTTCAGATAGGCTGAGGTCCTCAGTTTTGAATTACCCATTTACTTCAATTGACAGAAAACAAGTCCATATGTCATGCATTAAGATGTACCAAAGTTGTCAAATCCGTTCCGTACCGGCCGGTACGTACCGTACCGGTGCGTAAACGGAACGCAAAAAGTCATGTTCCGTTCCGGTTGAAATACCGGCCTGTTCCGGCCAATACCGGGTGTACCGGACAATACCGGCCTGTTCCGGACATATTCCGGTGTTCCGGCCGGTACAAAATTACCCTCTCTCTCTTTTTTTTTTTTTTTTTTAACATTTTATTTATGTTTATACTTAAAATATGGTAGATATATATTAAATATATATATAAAATATTAATTGCGGTAAATCCGGAACGGTACCGGGATACAGCCCGGTACCGGTACGTACCATTCCAGTAGTGAAAACGGTACGCTGGCCGGTACGGTATTGACAACTTTGAGATGTACACCCAAATCCCCAATTATACATCAACGTGGTATTTTGTGGTTTGAACAAGTTTTAGTATGAATTTCTTGTGGGGAAACTGAAATCCTACCTACCAGAGAGAGAGAGAGATCTTGGGGGTGGTTTGGCGTCGGTGGCCGCTAAGGGGTGCGTCTGGGGAGGCTATTCTCGGGAAGGGAGGCGTCAGTGGTCGCCGGAGGTGAAGGTTGAGTCGATGCCGGTGGTAGCGGTGGTCTTCGTCCTCCTCCTCCTCCTCCTCTCTCTCTCTCTTTATTCGTTAAACACCAGAGGTCCAGAAATCCCCTTTGATTTTTTTTTTTAATTTTGCTGTTGCTGACGTGGGGCCCGCCACGTCAGCATTGGGAACCAGGTCGGGAACTGTAGACTTATTTAAAAAAATGTAAGACTTTAGTAGATATCTTGCCGATACTAAAGGCTCCGTTCCGGAAAGGAAAATAAATACTTATTTTTTAAGAAGGTAATTTCAAACTCAAAAATTATATGCTTACGCAAATTATTTTCCTATCAATATGTATCTTGTTTGATAGATCTCATTGAGATCTTTAATACGATGCAAAAAAAATTAAAAAATTATTTTTCATTTACATTATTTTTTAGTTTGAAAATGTAAAATAAGTACTTATTTTTTAAAAAAGTGTTCTGGAACGGAGCCTAATAATGTCAAATAATTTCGGATTTTAGTATGCAAATAATGCCGAATAATGTAGGACTAAAAAATGTGGGAATTTAGTATGCAAATAATGCCAAAAAATGTAGGACTAAAGAATGTAGGACCTTAGTATGCAAATAATGCGAAATAAGTTTGGATTTTAGTACATATTTTACATATATTAATATACTCTCATGGATATCATCAATACACTTTTCTCGAATATCGATTTACCTTTTACATATGATCTTCCGTCCTTAGTTAGCATTTTCCAATATGACAGTAGCAATCAACAATATATAGTATCCAAGAAGATCACTTCCGCCCTGATTTGTGATGTACTATTTCACCCAAAAGTAAGCTTCTTCGGTTGAGGATTTTGGTTTTGGACTTTTCTCTCTGCGCGCGGTCTCCAATAATTTTTTTTAATTATTACTCTCATTTCTTTCTCTATCTCTCTCCACTCATTACCCAAAATCCAAAATCAAATCCTAAACGAAATCATACTACAATTTTTTGCCTTAAAATCCCCACAATTTGCATTGTTGGAATAATATTAGTAAATATCATGTTATCATGTTTTCTAGGTTTATTATTGTGTTTCATGTTCAGACTAGGCATCTATTTATGTTTTCTCGTTATGCCTATTTTCCTAAGTTGTTTAGGTTTCTTAGTCTTCAAGCTAATCTTGTAAATTAACCCATATAAAGGCATGTTAGGACTATGTTTTAACACAATGAAAACAAGATTCTTGACAATTCACTTTTTCTAACACAATTAATCAACCAAACATCCCTGTGAATAATTCCATCAAACAGTAGAGTGCAAATGGACAGCTTCAGAATTTTTTTTTTTCAAGTTTAAATCCAAACAATGCATTAATTTCTGAACTTTTTGTGTGAATCCCCGCATGCTCCAGCACAACCACTGCATGCCCAGTGGCACTAGCACAGACGGGGCGAAGGTATATGCTGCAAATGAACGCGTTTGTGTTCTACGTCTCTCCGAGCTATATATCCCCGACAAGAGCGGCTTGTGCCTTGTCCACTTCTATTCCCTGCCTTGAGACCATGTGGCCAATTACGATTCCTGAAATAACCATAAATTGACACTTCTCCCAATTTAACACAAGCTTTTTTTCTTTCCAACAGACTTTTCCGTAAATGTGATTAAAAAAATCATAAAATGAATTGCCAAATATAAAAAGGTCATCCATGAATACTTTTAAAAATCGTTCCACCGTGTCATTTGTGTCACTAAAAATTAATTCTAAGCATATATGGATGTCTGAAAAGTAGCATCCTTCGAAAAGCAAAGGTGCATACGTACCAAAGGACAAGTAAAATGTGGTGCGTACATAGTGTTGCTATATGTATTGCTATATGTACCGACCACGGGGAGGGAAAACGTACCGACGGCCGCCGGCGGGCCGTCTCCGGCCACCGGACGGCCGATCCGAGCCGTTCAAAAATTCTAAAAAATAAAACCGAGGGGGTCAACGCGGGAATCAAGGGCATCCGAGGTGTTTAGGGTGCTTGATCAAAGCACCATTTTTTCGTGTATATATGTGTGTGTACAAATATACACGAAAAAAGGGTGCTTTGATCAAGCACCCTAAACACCTCGGATGCCCTTGATTCCCGCGCTAACCCCCTCGGTTTTATTTTTTAGAATTTTTGAACGGCTCGGATCGGCCGTCCGGTGGCCGGAGACGGCCCGCCGGCGGCCGTCGGTACGTTTTCTCTCCCCCAATGGTCGGTACTCATAGATTTTTCGTGCGTACATATCAAAGGGCTGATCCTGTTGATGCCTGCAATTGTCCACCTTATTATAACACGTTTATGTTGCTTTTTTTTTTGCAAAAATGATAACAGGTGATACGGACACTACTACAATATTAGATATGCGTCACGCTAAGTAAATTCACAAAGATCACGGTTTTCAGTGAAAGTGTAATAAAAAGTGGTGCTTAAATTTTTTTATCTCAGTTTAAGTCCAAAGCTGAGATAAAAAGTGAGTTTTAGCACGAAATAAAAGACCTCGCTCTTGCGGTGAGATAAAAGAAAAACATCACCCTTGCAGCGTGATAAAAGATTTTAGGGCGGAAAAAAAATGAGATAAAAGATCTCGCTCTTATGGCGAGATAAAAGAGAAAAGACCCCACCCTTGTGGCGTGATAAAAAAGAGAAAAGATCTCACCCTTGTGGCGAGATAAAAGATTTTAGGGCGGAAAAGAATAAGATAAAAGATCTCGCTCTTGTGGCGAGATAAAAGAGAAATGACCTCATCCTTGTAGCGTGATGAAAAACTTTAGCGCGAAAAAAAGTGAGATAAATAATCTCACTCTTGCAGTGAGATAAAAAGCCTACCTCTTTAAGCGCGCAGTCTGAATTTTCACGTGGGCGGGCTAGTACTCATTTAGGCAGACTTTGAAAAGTTATGTAAGAAAACGATGTTGTTTGAGAACTTCGAAAAGTTTTTTTTTTATACAAAAGAAAAGAAAATAAGCCCTAATTACACTCATCTCAAAAAATCTTTACGTTTCATCCATCTTCACGCCCAAAGAGAGATAGAGAGAGAGTGAGAGAGAAGACAAATCCCACAACTAGGTTCCACCAGTGCCTAGTTGTTTCTTCGACGATGGCAAACTATTCCACTAGTGCCTGATTTTCACTTGGGCGAGCCGTAATCTTTTTGGTTTATTGTAGTAGTGAAATTTAGTTATTTTGGATGTCTTCCAAGTATACGTTTGACACATTAGGTAAAAAAAAAAAAATTTGCCCCAAGAAATTTTTTTGGTTACCAACTAATTTTGATCGGCAAAAGATCTGTTGTCGTATTTTTAAAATTTTTTAAACAATGTTTATATATGTATTTTTATATATTTTAATATCATGTTAATTGCATTTCAAAAAATTCAGCAAATTTTAAGGGGAAAAAAAAAGTTTTCACACTTTAGGAAGTAAGTATAAATATTTTTGTTTTCCTAATGTAACACAAGTTATTGGCTAGCTTAGTGGTAAGAGCTTGAGAAATCAACTAAGGGTGCGTGGGTTCGAAACTTGGCAATAACAAGAAAAGATGGTTTAGTAGATACAAAGAAAAGATCACGCGCAATAGTTTTTCATCTCAGTTTATGGTGGTGTGATTATTTTGAACTTTCAATCGCGGTTATAAATCGTGATCTAAAGTGACATACAATCACACCCAGAAAAGAGAAATGATCACGTCCAAGAGAAACAACCACGGTTTATAACCGTGATAAAAGAGAAACGATCAAGTCTTTTGGCTGTGATTGTTTCTCTCTTTCAATCACGGTTTATAACCGTGATAAAAAAGAGTGACTTACAATCACACTTAGATCTATCATGGTAGCAAGAGTATGATGGAAAACTTACAATCACGGCCAATTGCTGTGATCTTTATGGTTTATTGTAGTAGTGGGAGTATTATAGATTCAAGAACCAGTACATCAAAAGGAAACTCCAGCCCTAAACAAGGGATCAAAAAACTAAATAGGAGGGGACTCAGTCCAAAGACTACACCCAACTCCAAACCCACCGCTCCAAATAGACGGAGCACTGCAGAAAACTACAAAAAACACCCACACATGGGTGATAGAAGCTCCACAAATGGGGAGAAATCTCACATAGGAGACACAAAAGAAAAGAACCAGAAAAAAGAAGAGAAAACTTGGTAATGAAATTGGAGCAGACTTCATTCACCCACCTAGATCTCCCATTGCGACAGTGGGAGGACGCCTCTGGCTACCACAATCTGCAAGGCATTGCCTCCAAAAATTGTTGGACTATACAACGGAAGAAGGGGAGGAGGGGCGGCGGATGGTGGTTTGGGGAGGAGAAGGATGGGGGTGAAGAGAGAATGAAAGAAAACCTTCGAGATCTAAGATCAGGAAATGAAAAAATCCCACGATGGGAGAAATTCCTCCCCTCTCGTCATCCATTGGGGCCTAAAAACCCTGGGAGGAGAGGAAGGAAGGAGATGGGGGGCGACGGCTTCTTTAGGATTAGAGAGGGAGAGAAGAGAAAAATTATGGGGGGATTTATAAACACATTTACTCAGTATGTTGTTGTCACGACCAAAATCCAGTGGATTTGAATATCATGACCGGCCAGTGAGTTCATCTCACCAAAGGCCTCTATTGCTCTCTTTATTTCACCCTTTTTTTTTTACAAATAGAAATAGACTTAACATTTGCGAAAGCGATTTATAAAAATAAAAGTTACTAGATTTTTTTTTTAATAACGGAAACTTGAGCGCTACATTTTTCCTTTTCCCTTCCACTACAAAACCGTGACATAAGCTTAAGGGTTTATATATCCGGTCCGACCTTCTATTATTCTGGATTACCTGAAAAGGAAAGATTTCAACAAACATAAGCAACTGCTTGTGTGAGATTATGAATTATCGGAGTTACATGACCTACCATGGAATTTTTAAAATCCTTTTTACCAGAGAAAAACATGAATCATAATTTTAGTTTTTCATGGCTTGAACTGTAACTAATACCATAACTTCAGCTTTTTATGGCTTGAGCTGTAACCAAAACAATTTTGTGTATACCATAACATACATAACATAATAATGTGATACCATTCAACGATTACCGCCAGTACTGAGGGAGCGACCCCCAATGCGCATACATTAAATTGATCAATTCAGATGGACACCCGGCTGTGCCTTTTCCATTCCGCCCTTATTACACCGTTCCCACTAGTATCTTTAACGTCCCCTAGATTCAAGTACATCATTCGGATGTATCGGTAATACTTTTTCATATACTGTTCAAAATGTCATAATTCCATGGTATGTTGCTACAAAAAAACTTTATTGTTAAATAATCGTAATTTAGTAAGCTAAAAACATAAACTTTACGAAAATTCATGTAACAGGGATAATTCATAACTCACCTTTCGTTCCGCCCCAACTTGACTTATGATCAACTACTTCAAATGACTCGTACCTATTTCTTTTCCTCTTCTTTCCTCCTCTTTTCTCTCTCCCTCTCTCTCTTTTCTTTTCTAGTTGAGTCCGTGAGTGTGGTGTGTGCTTGTGAGTAGATGGGAGGGCTATTTATAGTGTTGGATCACAAACTCTAGAATATTCTACCATATCCAACTATATCTTATCCAAATCTAGAGTAATCTTATCATATCTTATCCAAATCTAGAGTAATCTATACAAAATCTAATAACATCCAAATATAATCTTATCATATCTTATCCAAATTTAAAATAATCTAATAAAATCTAACCATAATTAATAGAATCTAGGTGTATCCTCAAAAATCTAAAATATTCTTTAGGGGTTTCTATCAGATTTGTCCTATAATAAGACGCCGACTCTTTTTCAGATTATTCTATTTAAAACCCACGGTTCTCCACCTCGCAGAAATTCATGCCTTATTCTCGTGCCGCAATGATCTTAACATGGTGGGGCGATATTGGCAGAGCGTAATAAAAATTGACATATAAGCAGAAAAAGACTCTAATAATTTTTTTTGTAGATGTGACGTCACAACTAGTATACTTTCTAAATCCTAATGGCAAACGACCACTAAATGTTACACTGTTTATTATTAGCATTGAATATATATATTTTATCATTTTCAAAAGTCGGGGTGTTACAGTTGTTTCAAAACCTCAATGGAATTTCAATGACTAGATTTGTTAAAAAAAAAAAAAAAAAACTGCTCCTTGAAAGAAACCACTCATCTCGGGAATTTTTCTTTAAAATCTATACTAACTTATTACTGAGATGGACAGCTAGGATATTGCCGTGCACCCCATCGCACACGTCCGGTCCTGTGTCCTTTTTTATTACAAGAACTAGTGTTTACCTGTGTCCACGGCACTGCGCACCTCGGTTGAAATTGTCTGTGTCTATGATACTTGCTAGCTAGTGGCTCAAATACTAAATCAATTCATTAGTTAGTATGTATTATGTGATCTTCTTCTTAGTAAAATTATCCGTGCTTACGGCACTCTCCCAACTAAGCTTTTAAGCTAGTTACAAAGAATTATCAATTTGCTTATGAAATTTCAGTAAATACCAAATAAAAAAAAGTTAAAATAACACTACTATAGATTTCCCACCACATATATTAAACCCATTTGCAGAAATGAAAGAACATATTAGAACCCATAAATCAAAAACCTCAATGTAACTTCAATACTAATAGTTATCAAATGCCAAAACTAACCATATAAAGAGTAAAAAAAAATTAGTTCGGACCGCGAGAAAAAAATAGACTCTGAAAAAAAGCTACAGAGAACTCAAGTTTTGGTTGAAAAACCTCAGTGTAAGCGATCACCGGAGGCTTAGTACTTGCCTGTACCTACAGCACTATATACCCCGATTGGAATTGGCTCAATTTGCTAAAAATTATGTATCCATAGAGTTACTGTTCTAAAATTCAATTTCTGCCAAGACTTACATCAATTTCTACCCATGTAAGCACAAGCAACCCGATGATAACAGAAAAATGAAGGGAGAAAAAGAAAAAAAAAGGTTTTAAAACACATGGACCTGAGCACGGACTACACTACTAAACTATCATTTGAAACAGAACGTCAAGATGAGTCAAAATAACAAAACTCGATTATGTGTAACATTTAACAACACACCCATCCACCCACACCAAAAAAATCACCCAAATTTCTTGAACACTCGAAACAGACACAAATTTCACCTGGAACAGTAGTGAGATTGAAATTTAAATACTACATGTACCCTGGAAAGAAACAGACACCAAAAACTCCAAAAAAAAATCCCAAAAGAATGTTTCACACGGCTTTCAAAAAATGATTTCTTTGTTAAACCCATTACCTTTGTTTTCACAGAGCTTTCTTGGCTCATCTTTCTTCAACCAGCTTCGACGGAATAAATCAAAAATTACAAAGGAAATTTTTTTTTTGATAATCGAAAGAAATGTTTTTGGCTCAGCTTTAGATGGGATTTATAGACATCGGTGAGAATTCGAAAGATGACACAGGAGAGAGAGAGAGAGAGAGAGAGAGAGAGAGAGAGAGAGAGAGAGAGAGAGAGAGAGAGAGAGGCGGGGGACCCAAACGTCAGGAGCTGAAAAAAATATTTTTTTATTATGTCAACGATAGGAGCTGAGTAAAAAGAAGAGATGACTACTTTGTTCGGTTCTTAGTTGAGAATAAATTCTTTATACCGGCGGTGTAAACTCTCGTTTTCCTCCAAACCAATACAAATGCAACACGTCAACAAAAAAGATACGAAAGTGGACAAAGTCTGGCCTTTTCCTCTCCTCTGTTTACGAGGGTTAACTTGAAAGGGTTAACTTTACTTTTGGGGACAAAGTTTGAACAATTACAAAAAAAAAAACTCATCATTGCATAAAGGCCCTCCTTCCCATTATCAACAATTCTACTCATCTCTACACCGAAGTGTCAACTTCGGCCTTTTCTCAAAATATGTTTAACTGCTCTCTCCGTTAACTGCTCTTTCCGTCCAGATTTAATAGTTTTTTTTTGGCTTTCGTATCATTTTTCAATCGATTATATCTTCCAATTTATAATGTTTTACGTGATTTCGAAAACATTGTATTATAGAATTAATCCAGATCTATCAAACAAGATTCATATTCTATATGAAATTCATTACGGATTCCAAGATATAACCCGTTTTTTAGCCATTAGAATAAAATTAGAGACAATTAAATTCGGACGGAGGAAGTATATATTGCTACTCATCTTGAATGACACTTGTTGATATTATAAATGGTTCTTTACATTATTTTTACTCATACCTTGGCTTATCTTCCAATGCAAAAGATAGACGGATTGACGTATCTCAATCACTATCCAAGTTAGTGGGGGTATTCAGTGCATGAATGAAGACCTGGCCTTAAAGTCACAAAATGTGTATCTGTCCATGTTAATTGGACGACCCATCGTGTTAAAGCAAGCAAGCAAATGATAGTCCATTGGACGACCCATCATGTCCATGTTTGCATTATTATCACAAGGATAACATGCCCACCAAATAGATAAGAGTTGTTGACAATTTTCTCATTTCTCTCTATTGTCTATATTCTATTAATTGGTTGCATTCTTTCAAGTCTGAGTCGTATGATTTTATCTATAATCCCTTCTTTGAGCCTCTCGAAGTTGAATTTTTTTCCAATATTTTTGATCGGCAAAATTTTTTTTTTATTAACTTTTGAAATGAATACAAAGATGAAATGGATCGCGGGCACACCGGCAAAAATGCAACTTGAGAACCACGCCCAAGAGAAGGCAAGATGCCAACAAAACACCACAGCAAAAACAAAAACACATATGCTCACCCGCTAAAACAATCCAAACAACCTAGAGCCAAAGCATCTAAAAACCAAAAGAGCAAACCCGAAACCCAGAGGCAAACAAAGAGAAACCACATCAAACCAAAACAATGAAACCAAAAAACCGCAAAAACCTTGGAATTTAAATTCCAAAGAGAGAGAGGCACCATCCTTGAAGTTATCATCAACTTCCACGTCCACATCTTTGTCCAAATCATTAAGCGCATGGATCCTTTCCGCCATTTCATCCTCTTGCATTTTAATATATTTCTTCAAATTAAAATTCCATTAGGTTTTCGTGACTTGACGATCCCGAGTCTTTTTTGAATAGGGGTACAACTGAGATGCACAAACGAATCCTATTCTAGAAACTCTGTTTTTTTTTTTTTTTAGAAACTCAACTATTTGAGCCTTTGTGGTGAACTCTCTCTTCTTCTTTTTTTGCAACATCTTTTACGTTAACTCATCAAAAAACAAAACATTGTAAACTTGGATGCAAAATTGCAAATCATGATTCAACTTAACCATCCTTAAATCGTATTCCCTCCGTCCCATAAAGTTTGACACTTTTATTATTCCAGTCCTATAAAAAAATAAACTTTATCTTTTAATCCGTAATGTTTTTTATAAGCAATATGAATCTTGTTTGATAAATTTTAATTTGTTCTATTAAAAAAAGTTTAAAAAATCACCTAAAACATTATGAATTGAAAGATATATGGAATTTAAAAATCGGGGCGGTTCTGGGGACCCTTAAAAAAACACTCCAAATCTTAATCTCATAGTTCCCGATCAAATTTTGATGATCCGAGCCGCTCAATGTGTTCAGAATGTGATTTTAAGGGTGCTCGCGAGAAACTAGCAAAAAAACTAACCGGGAAGGGCTTGATTTAAGCAGTTTTTTATTGAACCGTTCAATAAAGTTCAATAAAAAACTGTTCGGATGAAGCCATTTTCGGTCATTTTTTTTGCTAATTTCTCGCGGGCACCCTTAAAATCACGTTCTGATTATATTGAGCGGCTCGGATCATCAAAATTCGATCGAAAACTTGGGAGTGTTTTTTTAAGGATTTTTTTAAGTGTTCTCGGAACCGCCCCGTTTAAAAATAGCACGTATTTCTAAAAATGTCAAATTTTATGAGACGAAGGGAGTAGCATAAACCAACTAATAATACATACGAAATCTTAAACTACCATTAATTTAACTATTGGAGTGTTGTTGTCTTGTTGCGTGTATCGATGTTACAAGGATTGGAACAACGGGGACAACTTAGCTCTGTCAAACTCAAAAAGGGGTCTGAGTTTCCGCAATTCAGAGACTTTGCTGTGTTTGAATTGTGTTTTGAAAAAATAGTAGGAGTAATGAGTGGAGAGAGATAGAGGGAAATAGTAAAAGTAGGAAGAATCTAGAAGGAATTTAGGGGGAATTTTTTGAAAAATTCTTTTTGAGAAGAGAAAAGAACAAGGCAATGAGGCTAGCTCTTTTTGCTGGGTAAGGTTGGAGATTATTTATGAACCCTCAAGCAAATTGCTTCATGTGGGTTTAATTTACAGACACGAAGTGAGTACAAACACGAAGTAAGTTAGGATCGTAGAGAGAACACACAAGAAGGAATTATAAGAACACAAGAGAGACTGGAATATTATTGCAAACACTGACTGGCTTTCTAACTTCAACTGACTTTCTTACTTGGTTATTTACAGAGAGGATGCTCTCCTTTTATAAGCGTAAGGAGACAGCCAAATTCGTCATGCATGACATAACTTTACAGACAACTTTACAGACTACTATTACAACTTTAGACACCTAATCGTACTAACAACCAAATTATTACATCAATAGTACTACATCAACAGTAGTCACTAATAATACAAACAGTACTTAATAGTAAACACTAATAATTTCACCCTCTCTGAAAAAGAGGACAACAAGGACAACACTACTATACTTTATTTTACACCACACAAAAGAGACAGCTGGTATGAGCACGTGATTGTCACTCTGGATTATTTGAACTACTTTCTTCATCTTTGTCAGTCAAGTGATACTGGGTCAAAAGATAGCGAATATTTTGGCGTCATTCTTCCAGATAAGTATCATTGAATTTTTCAGTTTGCAGATTCATAATGGAGGAGAGATGAGGGAACGTCTGCAGGTGTCAATCCATTGAGTGAACACAGTGTTCATGAATGTAAAATAAGTGTGAACACAATAATTTGTGTATACTGTTGAATTGTCCATAAATGTAAAAGTAGTCAGGAGTATTAAGTGTTGCAGATAATAGGTAGAAAAAGTCCTACGTAGATGGACTAGTAATAGTAACTTGTAATAATGTTGTACTTACCCACTGTTCTATGATGTAAGCGGAGGACTCTATGATGTAAGCAGAGGACCCTTTTATGCCTATGAAAGGGGGACTCTCCCCGTTGTAAATTAATCAAGTCAGTGTTTCATAATACATCCTGTGTCTTATGTTCTCTATTCGATCCTAACCTACTTTGTGTTTGTACCCACTTCGTGTCTGACGAGCACTTTTCACCGTAGAGATCTCCTCACCAAAGGTTGCTCTATATTTTTTTTTTGTTGCTAAAAGATAAAAAAATGAGTGTCAATATGGAAAAGGGAGTGTGTATATCATCTTTCAAAATATTTTTAACTATATATTGCTACTCGTCTCGTATTACACTTATTTTCTTTCTCTTTGCTCATTTTAGTCTTTGTATTCATTTTAAAAATTAATAAAAAAAAATTTTGCCGTTCAATATATATACAGTCAGGTTTTGTGTGAGGGATCCTGCAGGACTCCCCTTCCCGATTGAATTTTAATAATCCGAGCCGCTCAAAGTGATCAGAACGTGATTTTAAGGGTTTCCTTAAAAAATCAGCGAAAAAAATGACCGAAAAGGGCTTCATCCAAGCAGTTTTCATTGAATGGTTCAAAAAAAACTGCTCGGATGGAGCCCTTTCCGGTCATTTTTTTTGTTGATTTCACACGGGGACACTTAAAACACATTCTGCACATATTGAACGGTTCGGATTTTCAAATTTTGATCGAAAAATAAAAGTTCCTCATTTTAACAAAATGAGGGATCCCTCTCTTGAGATTTCCTACATATATATATCAGCCCGTCTCCCTTAAGGACCACCTCATTTTAATAAAATGCGGATCTCCCATTTTTTGATCGAATTTTGATGATCCGAGCCACTCAATATGTTCAGAACGTAATTTTAAAAATACTCGCGAGAAATAATATAAAAAATAAAAAATTTGACGATTCGGTGTCCACACGAGTAGAATTGTTGATAATGGGAAGGAGGGGCCTTTATGCAATGATTTTTTTTTTTTAATTGTCCAAACTTTGCTCCTAAAAGTGAAGTTAACCCTTTCAAGTAAACAGAGGAGAAGAAAAGGCAAGACTTTGTCCACTTCCGTACCTTGTGTGCTGACGTGACGGTTTCTATTGGTTTGGAGGAAAATGGGGAGTTTATCACCGGTGTGAGGAATTTATTTTAGTTTAATTTTAATTTAGTTTTTCAATCATTATTTTACTTTTTTTTAAAATTATTATCATATTTTTTCAATTATTACTTTATCATCTTTCTCTATCTCTTTTCAATCATTATCTTTCTCTTCAATGATTACCCTATTTTTCTCTCCACCCACTACCAAAATTAAATTAAACTAAACTTTCAACCAAACAAAGCCGACATTTTTGTAAAATATATGAAAGATTGTGAGCACTTTCTTAAGAGAGTTGGAGAGCACACATCAACCTTTGGATCAAACAAATCTGAACCGTTGCAATAATTTGTCCCAGCACCCTTCTGTTTTATAATAGAGATATCTTTTTCACGGAACTATCCGTGAATTATTGTTCACGGAGGTGAATCTCGCGCGTCCAAAATATTTCAGAAATCCTATTGATACCGACGGGTACCATAGGGAAAATGTACCGACGGCCACCGGACGGCCGATCCGAGCCGTCCAAAAATTTTAAAAAATAAAACCGAGTGGGCCCCACGCGAGAATCAATGGCATCCGAGGTGTGTAGGGTACTTGATCCGATACACGAAAAAGGGGTGCTCGGATCAAGTACCCTATACACCTCGGATGCCATTGATTCTCGCGTGGGGCCCACTCGGTTTTATTTTTTAAAATTTTTGGACGGCTCGGATCGGCCGTCCGGTGGCCGTCGGTACATTTTCTCTCCCCCATGGTCGGTACATATAGCACAACTCAAAATATTTTGGACGGTTCGAATTTTAATAAAATTTGACTGATTTTTCACGAAATCAGGACCATTAATTTTCAAAACCGACGGATGAGGTCGTCCTTCTCCATAAAAACTCTGTTTACAGTTGCAGGGGCTCTGTAAAAGGTGAACCTCTTTTATTACATCACATCTCTCCGAGTCTCCTCCGCGCTCAATTCCCGAAGACGACAATGATCGATGAAACTTGATGTTCCCCTCCCTTGACACCACACACCCCCCGGGACCCCACCGCCTTTTCCCGAATTATCCCCCTTCCAACCCTGCAATTCCTTTGTTTATTTAATTGTATTTATTTTATTTATTTTCTTTCTTTCTTTATTTATTGAATTATAAAATTCAGTTTTAAAAAAAAAAAATTAAGTATTTCAAATTTCAATCAGTTTAAATTGGTGAAAAGATTTTAAATTTTTGATCATTTTATCTTAAATAGTCATAATTAAATTTTGATTTTAAGGTTCCCGTAGATTAGTCCTAAAAAGTCGTAGAATCAAATATCTCTTAAGGTTAATCAACGAGAGCCATAGAGTCAAAATTTAATTATGACAATTTAGGATAAAATGATCAGAAAACTAAAATTTTTTTACCGGTTCAAACGGATTGAAATTTGAAACACTTAATTTTTCAAACCTCTTTAAACAGTTTATATATTTAAAAAGATGATTAAAAAATTAAGTGTTCCAAATTTCAATCTGTTTGAACCGGTAGAAAGATTTTTGATTTTTGATCATTTTATCCTAAATAATCATAATTAAATTTTGACTTTAGGGCTCTCGTTGATTAGCCCTAAAAAAGTCGTAGAATCAAATATCTCTTAGGGCTAATCAACAAGTCAAATTTAATTATGACTATTTAGGACAAAAATGATCAGAAAACTAAAATCTTTCCACGGTTCAAGCAGATTGAAATTTGAAACACTTAATTTTTCAACCTCTTTAGGCAATTTATTTAGATAGTTTATATATCAAATATCTTGTTTTTTTTTATCATTTTATCTTCAATGGTCATAATGAATTTTTGGCTTTAAGGTCTTTCAACGAGTACCCTAAGGCTTCTTATTTAGTTTCAGGTCTCTCTTAGGGTGCTAATTAAAAGGCCTTAAAGCCAAAAATTCATTACGATCATTTAGGATGAAATGATAAGAAAAATAAGATTTTCGCACTAGTTCAAACGAATTGAAAATTGGAATACTTATTTTTTTTTATAAAGTTTATATATATAAAAACGAGCAGTTCCGGAGACCCCTAAAAAACCCTTCCAAAGTTTCAGATCGAATTTTGATTATCCGAGCCGCTTAATGTAATTAGAACGGGATTTTAAGGGTACCCGCGAGAAATCAACAAAAAAAAATGACCGGAAAGGGTTTCATCCGAATAATTTTTTATTGAACTTTATTTAACGGTTCAATAAAAAATTGCTCAAATCAAGCCCTTCCCGATTTTTTTTTTGCCAATTTCTCGCGGGCACCCTTAAAATCACGTTCTTATTTATTTAATTATTTATTTTTCTCTTTTTCTTTTTATCTTTTTCCTCTTTTATTTATTGAATATTTTTTCTCTTTTATTTATCCGAAATACTCCTCCCTTTTAACTAAATTCTTGTTTTATTTAATTTCTTAATTCTTTTTTCTTATGTATTTAATATTGTTCATGCAATTTCATTTCTTATTTATTTCTATCTATTTATCTCTTTCTATCTATTTATTTTTTTCTCTTCAACCTCACTATTGTAATGTGCGCGCCAATATGAGAAAATTGACATATCTCGAGACTTGATTGGATAACGTTGATAATTTTGGGCAGTCTAAAATGTGCTCGGGACAATTATAGTACTACAAAGATCAGTCTATTTAATCACCGAATTTGAAAAGACAAAAATATTGATCTATGTGCCAATTAATAAATGTGGCCTATTATTAGTTTAAAAAAAAAAAAGACCAGACAGAATGGAACAAAAATGTTAATTTGTGTGTCAACACTTTATATATTAAAAAAATTAAATCCTCCAATTTTTAATCTATTTGACTAGGTGCAAAGATTTTATTTTTCTGATCCTTTTATCTTAAATAGTACTCATAATGAATTTTTAGCTTTAAGGTTTTCAACGAACTCCCAAGAGATCCCTAGAACCAAATATGAAAAGTTCGAAAAAATGTTATGTGATTTTCGGTGAAAATTAACGACTTATTAATCTGAGAAAAAATATGTGGTTTTGGATTTCCCTTAAAGGAAGAAAGAACTGATTTTGAAAACATGCATCGGACGAAGATACAGGATGGGCTGCTAGTTATGGAACATGTTTGTGATTGTGGTACGAAGTAATGGGTAAAGGGAAAAAAAATCTAACCGGAAAAAAAGAAAAGGAAATAAAGAGGAAAAAAAAATTCTAACCGGAGGAAAGAAAAAGAATAAAGAGAAAAAAAATCTAAGGAAAAAAAAGAAGCAAACTAGAGACAAAAGAAGGGGAGGGGGGTAATATTGAAAATGGCGTGTGGGGTCAGGGGGGAGTGGGGTGTCAGGGGAGGGGGGAAAAGCAGGTCTCATGAGAAACGGAAAATATCGACGATCGAGTAATTAATGGTAGATTTCCTATGTTTCAAATTCAATCGTCTGATTACTCAAATGGGTTTTACTTTTTTCCTGCTATTTGTTTCAGTTTTGTGATCGCATTATTCAAATGTCGCATGAAATTATTGCACAGCATATGTTGCGTCATTTGACTTGCTCGAGAGTGTTTTAAATTAGGTGTTGAGGCAGGGTGTTTCCAGCTTCGTTTGCTTTCTACTTGGTTTCCGTTTGGGAGCTGAGAAAGTTGCCAGAATTTGGATTTATTCCGAAATTGAGTCTATAGGCCAACCGTCTTTGATGCATTTCAGCTTTGATTTCTGGACATGGTTCCGCAACCAAAGGTCCGCTTTAGCTCTTTGGTTCTTGGAGGTGAGGGGGCACTGTTTCAGTCACTTTGTACATGGATTGCCAAAAGTTAGGTCTGTCTCCATTCCTTCCCGCACATACCTCCAATGATTGGGGATTAGATGGGTTCTGTTATGGTTCTTGTGGTTGTGTATACTGAAGTTGAGGTTTGAAACTTTGACTTTATGTGTTTAGCTCAATCTAGCGGTGGTTTTTGATGTTTGTAACGACCATTTAGGTTTTGGAGTGTTTGGGTTCCATTTTTTGGCTTTGATTGGTTGTTTAATGTCTGTTTGGTGCCTAAAAAATTTGCCATATCAAAATTAAATTCATGATTAGCCCTAATGTTGTTTTTCTGTCTTTAGTATTGGGCTATGATTACCCACCTAGAGTGTACTCTGTAGGTGTGAAAGCATCCACTAGTGTGTGTGTGTGTGTCTGACAAATTTGCCATTTTAAAAATAAAATCTTGATTAGCCTTATTTCATTTTTCTTTGTTTAGAATTGGGCAATGGTTACACTCTTAGAGTGTAACTCCGTATTGTATGAAAGCATCCACTAGTGTGTGTGTGTTGGCAAACATGAGTTGTGCTAGAAGTATTGTTACTTGGATTCGGAATGAAGTTTGGGCTTGACATTCATTGTTGGAGCCTTTTTGAAATCTTCAGCTTTTGGGACAATTAGGGAATTACGTGGTACAGGAGCATTTATGTTTTTCTGTTCCTAGGTTAGCTTCTTAACCGACAATTTTATTTAGGTTCTTTAGACATTGAGCTGCCATTTGTTGTGTCATTCAAATACAACACTTTTGGCGGTCTTTATGCAGACACGGGCAATCTCATCTTCACATTTGTACCACTTATTTTTGTCCACTTAAATATCGGTTGAAAAAGATGGAAGTATCCACTCCAGAACCAAGGATCGAAAACCCAACTGACAGATACCCTCTGCTCGTGGAGCCACAACATAACAATGAACATCCGGGGCACGTTATTGACATCGAAAGAGCTTGTGGTGCTTCATCTAGCTCATGTCATAATGGTTCTTCGCGTGGCTCCAATATGCCTCATCATGATGTTAGAATGTCAAGTACTGTTCCCCTCCCCATTCCTCAATTGCCTCCATCTCCGCCGAATGGATCAAACTCTAGAAGGTCTTCAGTTGCAAGAGGAGGGGAAGGGTCTGGTCGTCATCGTTGGAGCCCATTTAATGTCATCTTGTGGCTTTGGATTCAGCTAGTATTCACTGTAGGCCAAATTATTGCAGCCATTTTTGTTTTGTCTGTATCAATAAAAGAGTACTCGCAAACTCGATTGTTGGCTTGGATTGTGGGTTATGCAGTTGGGAGTGCTGCAAGCCTTCCTGTAATCTACTGGCGTTATCTTCACCAAAACCAAGGTACTGAACTAGCCGCTACTGTTCTATCTCCACCATAATATGTTGCAATTCCTTTTGTTGGAACTTTGAGTTATTACCTACGTATTTCATTGCTATCTCTTTAGCTCGGTCCTCTGAAACGGAAGGTGGTCAGACTACATCTTCAGGTTCTTGGAATGGTCAGACAGTGAGAGTTCCAAATGCTAGGTAACGCTTCTCCCCGTATGTTGCTTATGAGACAGAGAATTCCAAGCTTATAGTACATAGAATGTAAGACTTTATTAGTTTTGAGTCAATGTGGTTTAGTTGCTTGACTGATGAGCTGTTTTGTTCAGTCAGTTGCAGTTTTAAGCAAATCTTGGCTAGTTGGATGTGTTATTCAACTGTTATCCATCAAAAGTTTTTAGCTTATGTTTCATTCTTTGATGCTATAGCTCCTTTGCAGTTTATTGTACGCCGTAACATTGGTGGTTAATTTGTATAACGTTCCAGCTATTGACCACCCATTGGGCTTGACGCGTGGCAAAAAGAAAATGCCAAACTAGTGGGATTCCTTATGCATGTTTCACACATTCTGATGCAATTTCGCATATGCTTGTACTCTTTCCAGCTTTTCTCTGGCTTCCACTGTGCTTTTGTTTGTGTGTTAACATTAGGCTCTGTGCTGCAGCTAAGACTTCAACATTTTTTTTATGCATGCATCTGTGAGTATGAAGAGCCAGACCAAAGTACAATTCAGTTTGAAATATCTTTCATAGGCCATGGGTGTAGACATTTAACGGAACCTTTAAAGAACAAACCTTTACAAATGGGCAACAAGCAGGACAATCCAGATCAATGTCATCCCACCCGCCTCCCAACAAAACATTCACCATCACCCACTTAAAGCGCAAAGCAGACATCCTTAACAAGCCCATGTTACATGAGAAATCATTGGCTTTTAACAGTTTTATGCCTTTTAACTTAAATTGGCCCTGTTTGTTAAACGTTAGTATGTGCTTTGCACAAGGTTTTTCAATGTTTAATATGTTATCTTTTTGGTTTACCAATGAGTTGGTTTCTTCTGAGTAGGCTCAGTGCGATGATGCACCACTTAAAGATGACCTTGGATTGCTTCTTTGCAATATGGTTTGTTGTTGGCAATGTATGGATCTTTGGAGGGCATTCATCATCTTCTGATGCTCCCAATTTGTACAGGTTTCTATTGCTGACCTGCAAAAATATTGTCTTTGCTCACCTTTTGCTTTCCTGGCATACTTACTGATTTCTTTGCAGGTTATGCATAGTGTTCCTTACGATTAGCAGCATTGGGTATGCCATGCCATTCTTTTTATGCTCCATGATTTGCTGCTGTTTGCCTTGTATTGTTTCTATCCTCGGTGTCCGTGATAATTTGATTCAAATGAGAGGGGCTTCTGAAGAAACTATTACTGCTTTGCCAACGCATAAATTCAAATCAAAGAATAAAATGACCCAGAGCAGCGGAGACAGTGCTCCAGGAGTTGTTGATGGTGGGTTTGTGGCAGCCGGTACAGAAAGAGAACGCATAATCTCAGAAGAAGATGCTGTAAGTTCTTGAGTGCTTATTCATAATGTTCATTTTTTCTCAGTTCAAGAATTGACAGAAAGTAGCGTGCCTTGTTTTATGAAGTTTCGAATCAAAACATAGGCTTCTTTTCTTATACAATCCATGCGTCATGTAAGGTTTAGCCAATGTCGTATTCCCATCCTCGGGGTTGGAATTTAGACATTAAGTAAGTTTAGTTTCGCTTGTTGCATTAATCTTCAGTAATTCATGTGCTGGGGTTGTAAAAATATTGAGGTTCTCCCACTGCATTAGGTAACCTGCTTTGTTTCCATCTATGTTACACGGACCCTTCTAAATGTATGGAAGTACTCCTATAGGACACTCCAAACTTGGGAATGGCGCGGATATGTGTTTGATATCCGTACTCAATTGCGTACTTGGATGCTACTATTAATTAGAGGATACATGACAAATAAGAGGCTCATGTTAGCTAGAAAAGAATCATTTTCAACCTTTTATATGGATGGAAAACAGACATTTTCTGTATAATTCCTCTTTATTTCAAGTGCATTTTTGATATACTATCTAAGATATTATTCAATATTATTGTATATAATATAAAATTCAATTGAGTGTTGAGGATGTGTCCCGCTTCACATGTCTAACTTTTGGACTCATAAACCATTATCCTAAAATTTAAGTTTAGGAAGGTTTGGCCCTTGGATGTGTCCGCGTCCGATGTCTGACCTTTGGATTCGTGTCCGGATATCCTGGGATTTAAGTTCAGGAAAAGTTTGATGCTTGGATGAGCATCCGTACTCTAGTTCATGTAACATCTGTTGCCATCTCTACTTTGATTAGTTTTTATATCTTTTGCGGTGTCTTGTTTTGACCAATCGCGAATGCTTTGGAACTTTCAGGTGTGTTGCATATGTTTGGCAAGTTACTCACATAATGATGAGGTGAAAGAATTGCCTTGCTCTCATTTCTTTCATACAAAGTGCATAGATAAATGGCTGAAGATCAATGCATCCTGTCCTCTATGTAAATTCGAGATTGGTGACAGAGGGAATTCATGATCTACTGCTGATTCCAGCCTGAAATGTGAAGTACGAAAGAGTTAAAGTTGTGTGGTACACCAAATGTGATCAGTTTGTGGACTCAACTTGCTCTTTTAATTGTTTACAACTGATTCTTGCCCCAGTTTTTGGGCCGCTGAATCAGGGTTGCATAGTTGAGCAAAATCGAAATTCTTTGTCATGCTTGTATAATAGTAATTTCTTGCTTCTTCAAGATCAAACATTGATAATAGAACACTGAATATGGCTTGCTGTTGTCTGGAATTGATGAATGGATGAAGGCTTGAATAGGGATTAATCCTACATGTTCCTTTTCGGTTAATCAGGCTCGAATGTTTATCAAGAATGAAAAAACTTCTCAAAATTACATGCATTTTGAATGACTAGACCATGAAGGATCACCCATGGGCTACTCTGTAGTTATAAGGAGATTGTTTAGTGGTCAATTTATCTATTCGGAAATATTGTTTGTAATCTTATTTTGTCTTGTAGTTATCTTCTGGTGGAACCTGCTTAAGGGACTGTACTTGAGTTTTCTGAGAAATAGTGAATGAATATTTAGAATTGTTCTTTACAATTGGTGCGGATGCCATTGCCTTCGCTAATATGCGGATTTCTAGGGTTGCCTATGCTCGAATTCCCAAGATTTTTTCTTATTTAGCAACATTCATCCACCGAATCAGTGGCAAAGATATAGTGGGCGACTATTAGTAGGGCCACTGAGTTCGCGTTGCATTTGGGAGTTTGAATAACCTCCTTGTGTTCTTATCTGCATCCGGTTAATCTGTAAAATCGTGCTTCACCAATTTGGTTTGCATTCTCTTACATTCACATATTTTCGTCCTTGAAGCAGTCTTCTTGCAGTGGCACATAACTAGCTATATTCTTGATCGGGCATTGTTTGGACTGCTGAATTTTGTTCAAGATTGTGTTCAATTCTTAAATTCTACCTGGTATCGTTTAGACTGCCATAATTTGTTGAAGATTGTGTTCAGGCTCTTATTATCTTACTGGCCAACTTTTACAGGTATGCTTCTTGCTTATACAGTCATTTTTTGCAGCATCTAAGTTTTACTTCTTATTTATTCCAAGAAAAATGCTTTGTAGCTTGCAAAACCTTATCATATAATCAATAAACATCAACATGACACGACACAAGACCAGTGGCCTACATCTTATTTTATTATTAGGGAGATGAAAGGCAAGAAGTTGTTAAAAGCCATAAACTAACTACTAAAATCTCAGCAGTCGTTTAGCCCATTCATATGCTGAGGACCTTTTGGGAGCTCAAATGAATATCAACGCTACGGACGCCAAACCGATCATCACCAACAAGCTTCCGCTCAATTTTCCCACACCACTGCTACTTGGAGTTGCTTTTGAGTCCAATCTTGAACCGGTCCCACCCGATGATGAAGAAGATGATGTACCCGTTGAAGATGAAGCGGGAGTGGGTTGTGAATTTGTTGCCGAGCTCGTGCTTGAATCTGCACCTGTTTTGAATATCTTCGCATCTGGTGAATCTGGTGAGAGATTGAGCAAAGCTGCAGATTATTAAACAACAGTTAGATTGCTGTAAGTGAAAGGAATCAGGTATTTTCCTATTTGGGTGGCTTTTGTTGTGAAATCCCATGCACAGTAGGGACTCAATCTGTGCATGGGAAAAGATCAAAAAGTCGCTCTGGAATAATGTATAGTATAAATTCGAGAAATTACAGGGGCAATCTGAGACTTTAGCGTCAATGTTGCACGCAGAAGGCATTTCAAGCGCCAAAGTGGTATTGACAGGCAGGCCCATGGACGGGTCAGCGCTCTCCTTGATGAGAACGCACAGGCATTTGGGCTTCGCACTCTTCACTTTCTGGGTGTCCTCACAACACTGCTGTGTCGGCTTCTTGGCGGTGCCGCTCACGAACGGAATGCAAGCTGCCAGGTTGGCCAGCTGATCCGCACAATCCTTCTCGTCTTGCTCGATTGTCGCCGCAGCTACTGCCACCATCAATGCCAAAATGGGTAACATTTTGAGCTTCTTGCTCCTCTCCATTTGTCTTCCTAGAGTTATGTATTGAATTCGAGAGTATATGTACTTGTAGGGAGCACTTTCTCTCCTCTCCCCTAATGTTGTTGTTGCTATATGTTTTTTCTTGTTTTTTAGGGGGTGCTTGTGAAGGGTATATATAGAAAGAGTCAGGTAAGTTAGGTATTTATTTCCTTCCCAATCTCATATAGCGTGCTTTGTCCACTAACATGCTCAACCTAGTGAAGTCAATGTTCTACAAGTTGCTAGGCACTAGTCGGGCAGGGGACCATCTTTGAGGCCTAGTAATTGACGATTAATCGGCGCATGATAATTAATAATCGGCAGTTAATCGGCGCATAGCAATTAGTCGAATCTAGTCGGATAGGCCCCCGCCAGCAATTAATCGCCGATTAATTCCGATTTTTAGAACACTGAGTGAAGTAATGTAATAAAGAAACGCTTATGGCATTTGAAATATATGTTCAAGATAATGACGTGTAAGAATGGTGAAAATGCATGGATATAAGGAACTGTACATGAAACATAGTTTGCCTGTTTTTTGTCCTGGTTGTTACTAATTTGATCATTTAGTCTAGTTTGGGATTCTGTTTAGAACTTTAAGTTCATATTACTATGCATTTTAGGCTAGTCAACAAGCCAAACCCAGAACCTCATTTTTTCGGCTAGTCCTTCTGCCTTTTCATTACCTCAGCGCCCCGGTCTGCTGATGTTGATCTAGTGACCTGCGGCTGAATAGGGAGCTACATAATCCTGGGGTGTCGTATTCGTATAGTAGTTATCAGTACAGTAGTAATCATAAGACTCGAAAATAGGTGTAGGGTAAGACTTTTTATATGAAGAATTAGTCCGACCTTGGATCACATTACATGTAGGACTGCATACGATATTCAAGAATGTGCGCAGATCATTCCAGTGATTTTTTATGCGGTATTAGGCTTCTCAATCTATTTCCGGCTGAGCTCGGAAAACTAATGAGGTTCGAGATATTTTCAAACTTTTGTCACTTATAGAACAGACGACTCTTAAAGTAGCTTTTAACGAGCTGAACACAAGTCGAGGGCTTGTTTGATAACTTTTGTCACTTGCTAGCTCCATTGGGTGTTGTGGAGGATTCAACCAGGATGGATCATCGCTTGCACGTTGGACATTGAAGGAATTGCATTGAATGCAGCATGGGGGAGAAGATAATGGATGTGGTTCTGCATTCAGTAGGAAAGATAACAAATGCTTTGAGAAGTGTAATTTTGCACTTTCCAATGGCAATCCTGAATTCAATTCCTCTCAGGTTTTGCTTCCCCAATACATCAAATTCCTTCCCATTATATTTTGAAGAAATTCTAGTTGGGGTTCTGGTTGTTATTATGCGTTTCATATTTCCTTTCACTGCACTTTCATGAAATCAACTTCTTATCAGGTCTTTCATAAAGTAATGCATCTTTGAGTTTGAAGAAATTCTTAATGATAAAAAAGGAAAGCCAGTTAGCCCCAAGGGTTTAGTTGGTGGGTTTTGGTCGTCACACAATTGACTAGGTTCGATTCTTGGGATCAGGCAAGAAGAAAGTAATTTCTTGTCAATTCCCTAGTCCCGGCGTAGATGGCCCGCCTTTGATGGGGTCGGGAAGGAGATTAGTTGAGGGCACGTAAATTGACCCAAACACCCATGACCATCAAGCATATAGTTTGGATACCCAGTTGGATAAGATGAACAAGCACATATATGGTAACATGAATTTCCGTTTGACCCTAAAAAAAATGGTAACATGATTTCCTCTTCAGGCCCTCATTAATCAAGATTCAAGACCCACTAATAGCAAGGTAGGTAGATCTAATTTGGCCTTCGATGTTAGTGGCTTAACAAGGCTAAATAATAAATATACGTGTTTGCGATGGTAGATGTGGATATAAATCTTAAATTTTAATTTCAGATTCTACTGCAAAATTTAAATTTCAGATTTTAGTAAAATTTGAGACACCTGTTTGTTCCGACAGAGAATATAAGAATTTCATTCGGTTTTCGAGAATTTGTGTTATAGAATTTCAAAAGCTACCCAAATCTAACTTTGAGATTTTAAAAATCTCAAAGATCTATAAAATGAAAATAAAAAAATCTCGCGAACACACACTTCATATGGTGAATATCTACATATAACAAGTGAAAGATTGCAGTTCATGGATAATTGATAATTCATCCTACAGTTTGGATACCCGCACAAGCCTTGCACATTTTGAACAAAAACCTAACTTGCCGTCAAGTTGTCCAATAACTCTCATGGAAAATACAAACTATTACTACCCACGTTCTCAAGAGATTATTCGGTTCGGAAAACAAGAACTAAAAAAATGTATATTGGTTGAAAAAAAAATCAATTGTATTTATGCATTAGCAGGTTCTTTTGATATTTGAAAAAAAAATTGATTTTTTTAAAACAAAAGTGTGTTCTTTTAAATTCTCATTTTGTGGTGGAGCTAGCATTGGATAGGCTCAATGGGGTTACCTGCTGGGTGTGTGTGTGGAGTTTAAGATGAGAGAGGGATTATCCTCGGCTAACAATTTTTCAGTGCCAGATGGGTACCACGTGGTGCCCGCTCGGTATATCCGAGCCGTCTGATGCGATTTTGGACAGCTCGGATTTGGAAAGAGAGGAGGATGAGAAGAGAGAAGATTTCAATCTAAGCTATCCAAAAGTACATCGGATGGCTCGGGAGTGCCAAGCAATGATCACTCCAAGCAATGATATTAGTGAATCCTCGGGGACATTTGAGCTGACGCAAAAAGAAAGTCTCACTCCAAGCAATGATCACTCCACCTTCTCGCTTTAATAACAGAATCATCTCTCTGGGATTTACTGCTTGCCACCTACGCTCCTTTCGGGCCCTCCATCGTCGTGATTTTCTTAATACTAGTGTCACGCGACGTGCTTCGCACGAATCACGAATCGCATGCTCAATAAAATTGTATTATTGTTTTGAACATGTTTACATGGCGAAAATTCAATTTGTGTTTTGCTATTGCTAGATGGATTGTAATTTTGGCACTTTAAAATTGAACGGTGTTGATACACAGAACGACGTCGTTTTGAAGCCCCTCCAATTTTTAGAGTGCTAAAATCAATTTCCTTGCTACATTCATATTGTTTAATAGGATTCCTATTGGAAGAGTAATTTTTGGTTGGGTGTTTGCCAAGAGCAAAATGATACAAGAACAGCACTATAGTGAGAATAAGAGGAAGGCCTAGGCATCTGGATCACAAAATGGGAAAAAAAAAAAAACAACACCAACTTATGTCACGCCAACATCAAGCATCAAGTCTCTCACTCTAGAACTCATCTTCAAAAGTCAAAACTCCCGTTAAAAGAGTCACCACTATACATCCAAAAGGCACATAATTGAGAAAATGCCTAAACCCTAAGGTACCATATGAAAGTGCCAAAATCGTTAAAACCGTATAATAGAAAGTGCACCCAAAACTCCTATGAAAGTGCCTAAACCTAAACCCAAGGGTTCTATGAAAGCGCCTAAACTTAAATCCTAGTGTATCCTAAATCCTAAAATCCTAGAGCACCCTAAAACCCTAGGGTTACCCTAAAAATCTATGGTATCCTAAAACCCTAGAGTGTCCTAGGGCGACACTTCCATTAATGGTAAATGTATTTTGTAAAAAGTGGACCTAGTGGTAATTAAGTATTCTATCTTACCTTAATGGAAAATACTTTTTATTTTATGTACCTAGTGGTAATAATCCCAAGAAAAGATAGACTTCTTCTATACATCTGTCGTCTTTGAAATTATGCACAGCAGTTTTACGAACTTATCCTTGAAACACCTAGTAAATCATTCCTGCAACACAAGCCTACACAACAATAAAAATGATTTAATCAATATCTCGGGGATGGAGAGTCTGTAAAAAATAATAATCTAAATTCTAATTGCCAAAATTAGGTCTAGAAGTCTTACATTTGAGGGTGACAATCATTAAGGCGTCACCATTATCCTCACATTTGTACTAATAACTCTAAAGTAGGGCCAAGCAAAAAAAAACTCCTCTCCGGTGGCCGAGTGGTTAAGAAAAACAAATGTCACCTAAAATTGTACGGACGAAAAACAAACCCAAACATCTGGAATTAGCAGGGTCCTAAACCTCGGTATTCCTCGCCGACTACTCTCTCCAAGATGCTTGGCCAAGGGGACTAATTCCCTACTCGGTGGGCATTACTTGCCGAGTACTCGCTGACTAACGCCGAGTACTCGCTCCAAGGTGCCTGGCCGAGCAAATACCGAGTAGCGAGTTTTAGAACAATGGAACTTACATTTGGTAAACACATCGTGCCACCGAATTTCCACTAATCTAGTAGTATGACTGCTTCAAAACTACATCATTACACAGCTTCTAACCATTAGATTCCAGCAACATAGAGAATACATCATACATGTAATCAAATATTTTGAAATAGGAGTCCAGTGATTGCGACATAAGACTTGGTTTGGTTTAGGAGTCGAGTGTTTAAGTATATGTCCTATCCAATTGTGCATCGATTTCAGCAGCAAATTGTGCTATTGTTATCATCTAAAAAGAAGGTTCCAAATAAAAGCATGGATTAGGGGCACACATGCGGATACAAACACAGAACAACGTAAAAGAGAGGAGGAGGTTCCAAATAAAAAGCATGAATCAGGGGCACACATACGGATACAAACACAGAAACAACGTAAAAGAAGAAGGAAGAAGAAGAAGAAACACCTTGCAAATCGTATACAATCAAACTTGGGGGAAAAAAAACAGACAGCATAAGAAGAGAACAAGAGGAAATAGATAACGAGAACTTGAAGAAGAAGAAGAAACACCCTGCAAATCGTATACAGTCAAACTCGGGAAAAAAAGAAGAAGAGAGAGCATAAGAAGAGAACAAGAGGAAATAGATACCGAGAACTTGGTCTTTAAGATGCAAAATTGCAACTTAACAAAGTGAATGGGTTGATGAAAAGGTTGTACCTTTTTAAGTGTATATGGGTCATCCAGAGAGAGTTGAAATTGAGATGAGGACTTTTTATACACCTTTGTTGTCTTTGAAATTGAAGATGCACAACGGTTTTTCGAAAATATCCTTGAAACACCTAGTAAATCATTCCTGCAACACAAGCCTACACAACAATAAAAATGATTTAATAAATGTCTCGGGATGGAGAGTCTAAGTAAAAAGAAAAAAATCTAAATTCTAATTGCCAGAATTAGGTCTAGAAGTCTTACATCTGAGGGTGAGAATCATTAAGGCATCACCATTATCTTCACATTCATACTAATAACTCTCAAGTAGGGCTGAGCAAAAAAAAACTCCTCTCCGGTGGGCGAGTGGTTAAGAAAAAAAAATGACACATAAAATTATACGGACAAAAATCAAACCCAAACATCCGGAACTTACATTTGGAAAATACATCGTGCCACTGAATTCCCATTAATCTAGCAATATGACTATTATTATAACAACAAACTACATCATTACACATTAGATTCGAACAACGCACACAACATATCAAACATGTAATCAAATAGGGAAAATTTTAAAATACCCCTCAAACTTTGACCTCAATATCCAATAGACACCCAAACTTTGTTAAACTTCAATTTAACACCTAAACTATTATCAATTAGGCCCCTGCCGTCAAATTCGTCAAATTCTCAAGTAGGGCTGAGGAAAAAACAAACTCCACCATAGTAGGAGAGTAGTTAAGAATAAGAAAATGTCACACATAAAGTTGTATAGATAAAAATCAAACCCAAACATTTGGAACTTACATTTGGTAAACACATCGTGCCACTAAATTCCCATTAATCTAGTAGTATGATTACTATTATAGCAAAAAAACTACATCATTACACAGCTTCTAACCATTAGATTCCAGCAACAACATCAATATATGAAACATGTAATCAAATATTCCGAAATAGGACTCTAGAGTTTTAGTATGCGTCCCCTATAAAACTGTGCATTGATTTTAGCACCAAATTCTGCTATTTTTAGCATCTAAATAGGAGGTTTCAAATAAAATGCATGGATCATGGGCACAAATGCGGATACAGACACAGAAACAGTGTAACAAGAACAAGAAGAAAACCAATCTAGAAACTGCTAGCAAACCATACACAATCAAACTCGGCAAAAAAAACAAAAGAAGTCATAAGAGGAGAAGAAGAGGAAGTAGATACCGAGAACTAGGACTTCAAGATGCGAAATTGCAACTTATGCTATTAAGGTTGGTTTCGATTGATCCATAACCTATCCCTTCACTAAGCTAGTGTACAATTCTCCTAAGTGCTTTATCGAGTAAAATTCGATGTAAATGTTAGAAACGAGTAAAAGCAAATAGGTAGATGATAAGGTTGTACCTTTTTCTGTGTATATAGGCCACCCAAAGATCTAGAGAGAGAGAGAGAATTGAATTTGAGATGAGGACTTTTTCTATACCTCTGTCATTTTTGAAATTGAAGATCCATAGTGGTTTTACGAAACACCCAATAAATCATTCCTACAACACAAGCCTACACAACAATAAAAACAATTTAATCAATGTCTTGGGAATGGAGAGTCTAAGCAAAAAGTATCTAATTGCCAGAATCAGGTCTAGAAGTCTTACACTAAGGGTGACATCGTTGAGGCGTCACCATTATCTTCATATTCATACTCATAACTCTCAAGTAGAGCTGAGGAAAAAAATAAACTCCTCCGCGGTAGGCGAGTAGTTAAGAAGAAATTGTCACATAAAATCGTACAAACAAAAATCAAACCCAAATATTCAGAACTTACATTTGGTAAACACACCGTGCCACAGAATTCCCATTAATCTAGTAGTATGACTACTATTATAACAACAAAACTACATCATTAGACAGCTTCTAACCATTAGATTCTAGCAACAAATACTGTCATGACCCAATTTTTATAAATCGATTATATCATGTTTCCTCTTCGCATTTTCTGAGATTTGTGAGTCTTGACCTTTGATTTTGGCGTTGAAGTCCTAGGGTTTGTGTAATTGGTGAGAGAGAGAGAGAGATGGAGAGGGAGAGGGAGAGAAAGAGAGCGCAGCGGTAGGAGAAAAGGAAAGGGATCGGTCTCCTGATCCCAATGGATTATAAGTGTCAAAATTACACTACACACCCATGCACTTAAGCACTCTCTCAAGTCCTGTTATTTAATACTCCTAAGTAGCTAAATTACAACCCCAAGTGGTACCAAAAATAATTAGCAACTAACTTTAAAAATAACTACCCAACGTGCGCCCCCAACACTCGTCCCAAGGTTCACACACCCTATTCTCAATAAAGAAAATGCACACAACTTTACAAACACAAAAAAATATAGAGTGGCTCGAAAATGGACTTATTCACATATTGAAATAATAAAACTAAAAAAAATTCTGTTACGGGTCTCCACAATGTACCCTCCTTAAAGAATTTCGCCCCCGAAATTCTATTTGTACTACAAGATGGAAACAAGTCTTTATAGTTTGAACAGACTTCGGATTCTCACTCCCCAGTGCCTTCTTCGACTCCAAGATGATGCCAAAGTACCTTGACCAAAAGATCGTTCTTCCCCCACAAACTTGTTAGTCTCTAGATTTTTCACTATCGCTCTTCATAAGAAATTTCATCCTCAATCTCAATTTTGACCCAATCAAGTACACATGAAGGATCCGGTTGATACTTTCACAACATGGGTACATGAACTATAGTGAACCTTCGATAGTCGTGATGGTAATGCAAGACGAACCTTACCTCCTACCTCCTCTCAAGCATCTTAAATGAACCAATAAAAAGCAGTAGTAACTTTCCACCCCCCATCAAAATGTCATCGAATCTTTCTATGATGTTACTTTCAAGTGTTGTCTACTTTCGATCAACATAATTCTTTTGGCGACCTAGGTGATAATTAGTCGTTGCCGAAACGTAGCAATCTTTTTGGTGGTCTCTCATACTAAGTTTGGCCCTACGTTGTCGTCCTCCAACAAACTGGTAATCTCCTTGAAAGCTCTCACGTGGTGTCATCCAGATACTTGATTGATAACTATATTTATAGGCAAACTCCACTACGCGCAAGAGATCCTCCCAAAAACTTTAAAAATTTGATACACAAGCTCATAGCACAAAAGTACAACAACAAACACCACAATTCAAACTAAGGGTTTAACGTAACCATATCAGTATGACGCTCAAATGATGTGCAAATTACCATTCAAAGGAGATTTCACGGGTGAGGTTGGGGCCATCAGAATCAATGGATCAAACCAAGGAAATAACGGAAATGAGAACTAAGCTAGATGTTGAACTTGAAGCGCGCCGGCCAGACACACCTCAAATTAAACATCCAAGGTTCGTTGTTTGAAAAGGCGCAGAAGTACACAGAGAGATTACAAGACAACAAACCATTAGAATGAACAAGTTGAAGCTCAAATGAGGTTAAACAATGAACTCTATATACCAAGTTCTAAGAATCCAAAGGTTCATAAATCGAATGAAATAACAAAAATGAGAACTATGCTAAATGTTGAACTTGAAGCGCGCTGGCCAGACACACCTCAAATTAAACATCCAAGCTTCGTTGTATGAAAAGCCGCAAAAGTATAGAGAGATTACAAGACAACAAACCATTAGAATGAACAAGTTGAAGCTCAAATGAGGTTAAACAATGACCTCAATATACCAAGTTCTAAGAATCCAAAGGTTCAGAAAACGATTGAAATAACGGAAATTAGAACTAAGCTAGATGTAGAACTTGAAGCGCACCGGCCGGACACACCTCAAATTAAACATCCAAGCTTCGTTGTCCGAAAAGACGTAAAAGTATAGAGAGATTACAAGACAACAAAACCATTAGAATGAACAAGTTGAAGCTCAAATGAGGTTAAACAATGAACTCAATATACCAAGTTCTAAAAATCCAAAGGTTCAGATTAAGACGCAAAACTAAGGCAAGAACCAAGTGAACCCATCTATTGAACATATCACCTAGCCTGTCAACACGTAGCATCCAGGTACTTTCACACAAGCACAAAGTTAACTTAGACATGTTATTCATTTGCACATAATAAGCACATAATCACATAAAATATTTTATGCTCAAACATGATTTAACGCCCCCATTGAGATCAAGCTTCTTCCCATGGTCCTAAGGAATTCTAACCTAAAGCTCCAAGCACATAGCCCAAAAAACACAAGTAACAATAAGCACGCATCACATCAAACATAGTAAAGAAAGGTGCCCAAATGAGACTAAGTCTCCTCCCACGGTTCCTAGGTATTCAAACCTATAGCTTTGATACCATGTTGTGACTATCCAATTTTTATAAATAGATTATATCATTTTAAGGTCAATAAAAAAGGTATCTTCACCAAATAAATAAAAACAATTTCCTTTCATTCCATTTTATAAGTCTAACCAAAATTAAAAGGATAGCAATAAGTGATCCACTTTCAAATCTTTCAAAGTTTTCAATTCGCCACCAGGCCACGAAAACCCAAAATTGTCCAGTTATCAACTTTGTTGGGATTGATACACAGCCTTCTCTGTGTAGATCATGTTTCCTCTTCGCTTTTTTCCGAGATTCGCGAGTCTTGACCTTTGACTTTGGGGTTGAAGTCCTTGGGTTTGTGTAGTTGGTGAGAGAGAGATGAGAGAGTGAGAAAGCAATAGTAGGAGAAAAAGAAAAGGGATCGGGGTCTCATGATCCCAAGTTTGGATTAGAACTGTCAAAATTACACTACACACCTATGCACTTACTTAGGCACTCTCCTAAGTCCTATTATTTAATACTCCTAAGTAGTTAAATTACAACCCCAAGTGGTACCAAAAATAATTAGCAACTAACTTAAAAATAACTACCCAACGTGGGCCCCCAACACTTGTCCCAAGGTTCGCGCACCCTATTCTCGAGAAAGAAAATGAACATATTACTTTACAAACACATAAAAAAATATAGAGTGGCTCAAAAATGGACTTATTCACATATTGAAATAATAAAAATAAAGAAATGATTCTGTTACGGGTCTCTAGTCTCTACAAACACAATGTATCAAACATGTAATCAAATATTCCAAAATAGGACTCTAGAATTTTAGTATACATCCTATCAAATTGTGCATCGATTTCAACAACAAATTGTGCTATTTTTAGCATCTAAAAAGGAGATTTCAAATAAAATGCATGGATCATGGGCACATATGTGAAAACAGACACAGAAACAGTGTAAGAAGAAGAAGAAGAAGAAGAAGTAGTCCAGAAACGGCTAGCAAACCGTTCACAATCAAACTCGGCAAAAAACAAAAGACATCATAAGAATTGAAGAGGGAGTAGATACCGAGATCTAGGTCTTTAAGATAAAAAATTACAACTTATTCTATGTAGGTTGGTTTATGTTGGTCCATAACCTTTCCCTTCAGTGAGCAAGTGGACAGTTCTCCTAAGTTCGTTATCAAGTAATATTCCATGTTAATGTTTGAAGCAAGCAAAGTAAATGGGCAGATGATAAGGTTGTACCTTTTTCTCTGTATATGGGCCATCCACAGAGAGAGAGAATTGAAATTGAGATGAGAACTTTTTCCATACCTCTATCATTTTTAAATTTGAAATTGAAGATGCATAGTGGTTTTACGAACATATCCTTGAAACACCCAATAAAACACTCCTGCAACACAAGCCTACACAACAATAAAAATGATTTAATCAACGTCTCGGGGATGGAGAGTCTAAGTAAAAAACAAAGATCTAAATTCTAAGTTGCCAGAATCAAATCTAGACGTCTTACGTTTGAGGGTGAGAATCATTACGGTGTCAACATTATCTTCACATTCATACTAATAAACTCTCAAGCAGGGCTGAGGGAAAAAAAAAAAAAAAACCCTCCTCTCCAAAGGACTAGTAGTCAAGAAGAAGAAAATGTCACATAAAATTGTACAGACAAAAATCAAACCCAAAGATCTGAAACTTCAATTTGGTAAACAGATCGTGCCACCGAATCCCCATTAATCTGGTAGTATGACTACTATTATAACAAAAAAACTACATCATTACACATCTTCTAACCATTAGATTCAGCAACAGAATTAGTATATCAAATATGTCATCAAATATTCCAAACTAGGACTCTAGAGTTTTAGAATACGTCCTATCAAATTGTTAGCACTTAGCACATAAACAAGAGGTTTCAAATAAAATGCATGGATCATGGGCACGGGCACATATGTGGAAACAGAAACAGAAACAGTGTAAGAAGAAGAAGAAGAAGACAAGTCCAGAAAAAGCTAGCAAACCGTACACAATCAAACTCAGAAAAAACAAAAGACATCATAAGAATTGAAGAAGAGGAAGTAGATACTGAGATCTAGGTCTTTAAGATCCAAAATTACAACTTATTGTACTCAGGTTGGTTTATGTTGGTCCATAACCTATCCCTTCACTGAGCAACTAAGTTCGTTATCAAGTAACTAGTGTAATGTCTCATGCTTCGCACGTTTCTGTGTGCTCATTGGCATAATTGGTGGTTGGAAAGATACTATACGTATGATATTTGTTCTTGTAGTGATGATAAGTAGAAAAAGAAAAGCATGAAAGTCCAAATTTGTAGTACCTAGTTTCCAAATTCATACAAATACACTAATTCCCACAAAAATGTCCATGGACCCATTTCCTGTCTGTCTTCCGTTGCCTCCAAAAAGTTGCAGCACAAAGACAACAAATATTGAAGGCCTACAATTAAGACATTGTCTGTTTATTGATAGAAGCTGAATCAAGTAACCAACTGAAGATTAGTAACAGTATAATGTCATCACCGCTTTCAATATTATGTGCACTCCTAGTTATCCAAAAAAAATTATGTGCACTCCAGAAGTTATTCGCAACATCTGTTGTAGTACTTTCAACATATGTTCCATACATAATCCCTGATTCTCCAATAGCTGCATTTACACATTGCACACCAAAACAGATATCTGGATTCCAACAAACTTAATCAAAAGTAAAGGCAGCTTTGTGCTATGTCTTCTTAAAACAGCACTTCATCTTCAATACCAAGGGAAATATATATTTGCACTCAAGAACAGAATATCTCCAGGCTTTGGCAAATGTTGATGAACAAATTACAGAGTTGCTAACTAAAACCAGAGCACTAGTCTTTCTAATGCAGATCATTGGCTTGTCTTTGAGGAAGTTACTGATGCCTATTTATGCCTATTTTTCTGAATTTTTTTTAACTCTGGGAATTGCCTAAATGAGAAACAAATGAAAACAGCCTAATGTCAAAGCATGGAAAACTTACCCACATCAATAGTATTGAAGCATGCAAACGGTGAGAGTAAAGTAAAACCTGGATAGTAGCCCCGAAGCCCACAGGACTTGTTCGACCAATTTGTTTGCAGGCCTCTGGAGACTCAATGCCAGATGGAGTCTGGACCAATTTGCGGGTGTTCTGAAATGATAAGGCATCACATGTTTCTTCAGCATCCCAAATGGAAGATGAAATGGATGTCAGATCAGGCGGAAAGCTAGTTTTATTTTGATGTCTATTTATATGAGCAGCAATTGCCGCTTCAAATGAGTCACAGATGAATGGGCCCTGTTGAAGACATTGAGAGCTTCCCGTCAAGGACTCAAGGGTGGATCACTACAGCCAGCAACTACGTCATGGGACACCTCAGCAAGTAAATCCCCAACGCTGATGTTGGTTAGGCTATCAGCCCACTCCCCCGCTGACAATGAAGGACCATTTCTTAACCACTAGTCATCCTAATACATAAAGCAAAGTGATTTCAGAAGCGCAATGAAAAAATGACAAAATTGGATGCAACTGGTTTATGCTGTGACTAAAAAGCTTAAGCTAGTCACAACTAGTTGACATAGTCTTCTCCCATGTAAACCACACTTTGATAATTACATTAGATGATGATTTCCCCAAATGTTTCAGTTCCCTGCCTTCTACTACAAATAGATATCTTCCAAAAGGAGCCATAAGGAACAGATGACCAATTCATATCCAATGTGAAGCTCGCATGTTGTATGAACTTCTAAGAGCATCCACAATGGCATAACCAGCAACATGTGTACAAAGTTAGCAATGTTGGCCTAAAAAATGGCTCACAATGGAATAACCAAACTTAGCAACCTCTTAACCAATAAAATTTGAGCCTTCCAATAACCAAAGTTAGCAATATTGTCTCAAAAACAAAAAATAGTGGGTCCTACTCACAAAGGTTACTTTGTATGCTGTTTGTTGTTTGAAACTCACTCTCCACTTTGGCAAAATGGCGTTGCATTTAACAATGTTAGTCCCTTTATGGATTTTAATAAATTCTCTCCACTTTCACTTATTTTACTAGAATGTCATTCAATGTAAGCCTTTAGATTGAGAGAAGAAAAGGATTTTAATTTTTGGCAACTCATTTTGATTAGGCCATTGTGAGCTCAGGGTTGCTAACTTTAGCCATGAACTAAATGGATAACCAAAAGGTGATGTGGCAACTTTTGATTTTCCAATTTTGGATAGTCCATTGTAGATGCTCTAATTACCCATCATAAGCATTACAAGGCTGATGAATAAGTTTCTCAAGGTCAAATTAAATGGAGCCTAAAGGACATTTAGATGAATGATCAATATCAACAGGAGTCCTGGATAAAGTAGACCACATAAGCAACTTGAGAAAAGAACTTGATGTAGAGTCCAGAATTGATACATAATGAGTCACATGGCTGGTACGAATTTCTTTTATTCAGAAGGTTCCAACATGTTAAAGGAAGAACAAGTACGCGGATACAAAGCGACAGAGCTTAACAAGAAGACCAGCATGACAATATGTTATAGTTCGCAAGTGCTAATGACACTTCAACAGATAGAGGGCATGCTGGATTCATGCTGCCAAAGCATCAACACTCAGTTAAAAATGTGGAATGCATCATGCCTTCGACATATGAGTGCGATTCTAAATAACTTGCAACAATTTACACAAATTCATAGCTCCCAGAGATGCTCAAGCGAGAAACATGGATTCATGCCCATGCCATGATGGCTGTCAGTTTAGCTGATTCATAAGCATGCAGGTAGACGAGGGGAAAAAAATTACCTTATTTCCTTCATCTCTACAAATAACTCCATTGGCAGTCTCCCTTCTGTCCCATGAGACTTGTTGATCTTTATTACAGTGATTGGCAGGTTTCTCAGGCTGACAAGCAAAGGGTGGTGTGGGTACTAGCACTGGGTCTCTACTCTGCTCCTTGGCATCATTAACGTTCTTCATGTTAAGGTCATGAATCATGTCAGATGACATCAAAGGGGCTTGAGATGTGGCTGACACAAGCTCGGAATTGGAAAACCAACCATACCTTTGAAAAGAAACAAATCGGTCATGATAAATTATTACTGTAGACCTTACTTCTAAAGTTAGAAAGAAAGAAACCTTAAGCGGAAAACAGGGGGGCTTCCAATCACTGCATATACATCTGCTGCACAAACAACAGAGTCTTGGGTCCACCTCGGATAACCGACCAGGTTTTCCCTTTGGACATAGAAAGGGAAAAGCATTAGATCTCCAGAAGCTACACTTGAATTTCCCCACTTGCGACTGAGATGATCCAAAACCGATGATATCTTCTTCCGAGTAGTTAACGTGAGCTCCAGATGTGGATTATGATTATCCTGAGAAAAGATTGTGGCCCACCTATTGTGTTAACAATTTGACAATCATTCTACATCAAACTTGTTGGGATAACACCTTCTCAAACTTACCAATTCCAAAGCTCTTCGAGTACCTTCATCAATTGGGAACAACTGGAGCTTAAGTTTAACAACAGAAGCTTGTGTATTACTCTCAGCGAAAGAGTTTGGTGAAGAAGTTGGCAGAGATGGAATGTCTTTCTCAACAGGCTCAAAACACTTTTCCCCTGATAAGTAGATTGGAAAGAACCAGACAGTGTCAAGCAATATATCACAAATCCGTTGAGACATTAACTCCATTCCAAATGTACCTCTGAGAAAAAAACTGTTTAACCTGTTTTCAATTGCAATCCTCACCTAGTGTCGCTTGGCCATGTTCAACCTCTTTATCTGTGGTTGCCTGCTCTAAATGCTCAGCAGCATCAGCAACCAATGAAACACCAGCAATTGCAGCCTTCTCCCATCTCTTGTATGCAGCTGTTGAGACAGTACCTGCTGAACATCGATCAAATACCATTACATAACAGTCAAGGGAAAGAACCCGGATACAATTAAGTTATGAAAAAGGATGAGCTTAATATCAAGCCAATGCAAACCATGACAAACGCTCAAACTTTATCCATATTATCTTTAAGAAAAAAGTTCTACTGACTCGAACAGATCGTTTCCTACTGAGCAACCTTCTAGGCACAGCAAACCCTTTCTAGGTTTAACTTCGCAAACCTTCCCCACACCATCAAATATCTGGGACAATGCTTACAAGTCTAAAGTAGGATTAAGACAGCCATAAAAGTAGCTACTTCAGGTTTCTGAAGCAGTAGATCAGCCTACGTTTATAGTACAGACGCATTTTACATGCCAGCATGTGTCAAACTTTTCTTTATATCCTCCTGTTTATTAGGTAAACAAATGGACAGCGTAAGGATAAAATCATTCTTGTATTTCCATAAAGTGGAGTCGAACAAACAGCAGGAAGAGCACGAAGTTTAAGCACCTACTAAATCCAAAGTTTCCTACCATAGCACAAACCAAAGGATATAAAGTTCAATTTCGACTTCAGACTGTCATCAGTAGACAAAGTGCTTAACAAGGTTAAAATGTGGGTACATTCTGTATCCTTGCGTTCTACATTCATACCTTCAGGGAAAAAAAGTAGGAAACAACAACCACCGAATTCCTAGACTACAATAGAAATTAAGAAATACCTGGTCTCCGCCGCTGCCTAACTGTTTTTGGTGTAAATGAGTCTCCTTTGCAGATGCTGCGGTTGATTCCTACATTAACATTGCACCTTACGGAAGGTCCTTTCAAAGGTCCTATTTGTTTAATATTCTCATTGTCCATAACAACCAATTTAACTGCATGAGTGTCGTCATGTCCTGATGGTTTGCCCTGGTTCGAGATAGTTGTTGGAATTGCGGGAGCACAGTTTTTCCCCCTGAGAAGGCTGCTTCCGTTTACCCTTCTTCCGATCTTTCAACAGTTGGTTCTCCCCTTCATGAAAGATAAAGAAGTCAAAATTACAGAAGTAATAAAGTTTCACATACAGAACATTATTCAAGGAGTACTGATTGCCCAAACTAACCGAGGTCTCTATAAATATCTTGAACCTTCCGTAACCTTTGAGGCTTCAGACGAAGCTTTGAGGCTTTACAGCTATACTTTTCAAGTAAAGACCACCTGTATCGAAGTCGCACAATCTTTAGTTGAAAACCAGATCCAATCATACTTGGAAAATATACTCTAACTAATAACTCATGTTTATCAAACTTCTCTAGTTCTCTAAAAAAATTAACCATCAGCACTTCCTAAAATGTCCATGTATCAAATGCTGCTTACTAATACTAATAGCACCAGTGACAAAAGGCCAAAATTTACAAATAGGCCTACCTAATGTTTGAATTACCATAGAAGTGTTCACATGTCTTAGCTAACAGGTAGCCCTACATGCCTAGATCATACTTGAATGGTCCTTCACCTTTAAAAATGAGATTGCAGATTCAAAGACATAGAAACATGTGCTACCTCAGCTGGTCATCAACCATCTAGGTCGAAAAGCCAATAAAAGAATATAAAACAAAAGCAAATTTAGGGTCACAGGCCGTAAGTTATCGCGCAACTTATTGCTAATAAACTACTAGCCCTCTAGATTCCTAAAAGAAAGCAGAAATTCAAATAAACAGATTTAGTTGCCCTCATGGATTTTCAATCTAACTAGGACAAGACTCCTAGGACATAATCAAGATGGGGAAAACAGTAAAGGTAACAAACGAACAATTAAATTTTAGTCCGACAATCAAGGCAGGATCAACAGAATCGCATCACGACTTTTCTACTCGAAGTAAATAGAGAAACAGATCTTTCTTAAAATGACAACGGTCTTGTTAAGGTGATAATAATGCCAAAATATTTCGCATCTTGATGCACTTCTCAATTGTCCCAAAGCGCTTTTCCAAATACCTACACACTTGTAGACATTTACTGCACTTTCTATAGATCAATAGAGGTTATCCACAAAACCTCGGGCTGTGATTAGCATGACTCAAAAACGGAAAAAATCACTAAATTCACCTGAGACGATGGGGTGCTCCGAATTCCGGCAAAGTCCATAGTAAAGCCATGAATCTTGATCGCCACCGAATTACCTATCAACCTGCCAAATTTCATGCGTTCCTAAGTTCATGCCACTTGAGTCCTACCTTTTCCCAATTTTTCCAACGTCCCTCTCTTAACTCCATGAATTTTCTGGTTTTCAAAACATACAACATCATATTGATAAGTGGCAGAATACAATAGCAGCAATCAGCAATGTGCATCCGCCTAGTTTTATGAAAACTTCACAGGTTGAGCTGAAAGCCATGGAAACCCATTCACTAGATAGAAAAGGGCTTAATCCTACGAATCGGCCTCTTATATATATTAGTTACTTACCTAAGCAAGCAAAATCAGCAACAATAAACGACAATCCCAAAATGCACAGCCATTGTTATGTCAAATGCGGATCTGATCCTTGTAATTAGGATTTAGTTTAGTCGTATTTGTTCCCTCATAAATTTCATTCTTTTTGGTAGTTTTTTTTTTTGTCGATCAATACATTGTGATAGTCTGAAGACTGAGTAGGTGTTTTAACATACATTACATAAGGAACAAAGGCATATGTTGGTAAGCAAAACTAACTTGTGAAGTCAAGAAAATAGAAGCTATAGGAAAACTGACATTTGCCCAGAAAATAATAGTGAATAGGGTACAAGCTGATAAAAACAAGTCCTCAGAGTAAGCAACTGAATGAGAGCAGTTATACAAAAAGAATATTTCATAAGCAATGCAAAAGGAGTTCTTGTACAGCTGGAACAGCTGTAGCAAGTGATTCCAGCACACAAAATTCTGAACTCGTAAGTTGTGTTTCAGTAATGGAAAACAAGGTGCTATGCTTATTTTAAGAGCTGAAAAGGATAGTGACAAGAAAAAAGCATCCTGTTATCTTCATAAAAAGCATCCTGTTGTGCAGAGAACTTCACAACAATACCTTAAGGTTTCAATGTGTGTCAACACCAGAGCTTTTGGCTTGCCCCTCCAAGAAAGCCAATTTTTCAGATTGAAGTTCCAAAATTAATCACGTAAATGGATAGTACACACCATTAAGAAATTTTGAGAATTTGTGGAGAAATATATGGAGGTCAAGAATGCTTTATCCACAAACATCTATGCTAATGTAGAAATAGACTATTTAACATCATGAAAGATTTCAAAACCAATGGACTTCAAATAATAGCAGCATCACAAAGCAAATTAGACATAAACTACATTAAGCAAAGAGGTAGTGCAATACTTCTCCTGGTCCATATTTTTATGCACAGGATGGAATTAGAAAGAATGTAAGTCTGATATATGAAGATAGTATTTTGAATCAATCCTTAATTTAAGTAACGTAATATGTAGGAATCCTATTTTGAACCACCCTTCAAAATATACAGGAAACTCACAAATGGAGTATTGATTAAATAAGTGCGAGACTGTATTCCATTCCCAATGAAAAGGCTTGGTTAGGAATTAACAGAGAATACACAAAGATTGATACAATAAGCAAGAGCTAACGTAATTGCTAATTGCTAAATGCTATTTGTTAGAACAAGATAGATATACTTCTCCTATAGGAGCAACGTGGCATTATTTTGTATAAGAAAGACAAAGGGAAGATAATTGCAATATACTTCACCACCTTTTCACCTTTGTCACATCCAGAACAAGAGCCTGCATTTCACCTTCTAACTTATTTTCTCCCTTCTCACCTGAAACACATATGCAACAAAGAAATGTTATATTGCCATTGAGTTAATTGAAGGGGAAATGATGTATGACAAGATTTTTTTTTGCTAACAAAACACGTCTAGAATGATATAGGAATGAAATTTTTGGAATTTTAAAATGTAATTCTTTTTGTTAATTAGACAATGAACTATAATATTTAAAATGATGGTTCTGATTAAAATGAAGGAAGATAGGAATGTAGTATTACACATAACCTTATTTCTTGTGGTACAATAACAGGCTGTTTGTTAGAAGGATATAGATGTTGGGTATAGGGATAAGTAGGATATAGCAATCTGGGTGTGCTATATTGCTATATCTGGCGTTTGTTTGCATTGAAGATAACTGGGGCTCCCCCACAATCCAAATATTATCCGGGTGAACTTATTACCAAAAACCCCTTCTGGCCCCAACCAACTTATCTTCTCTCTCTTCCATAATCTGAGAGACGGAGAAAGCAAAATCGAGAAAAAGAGAGCAAGAGATGCTCTGTATTTAACATAAGAACAATAAAATTTAACAAAAGGGACTTAAAATCCAAAGTAACAACTATCTCGTGGTATGACCATGAACAACCATTAAAACAAAGAGAGAGAAGGTATTGGTAATTAGGAACGCGTGTGTGTGTGTGTGTGTGAGAGAGAGAGAGAGAGAGAAGAGAGAGAGAGAGAGAGAGAGAGAGAGAGAGAGAGAGAGAGAGAGAGAGAGAGACGACTTACCTATCTTATGGGAGTCGATCGAAACGGCTAGCGGATGCCAGGATTGCTGCTGTTGGAAGTACCAAATCCAGGCTTGTAAAAACTGGAAGGAAAAAGAGGTAAGGATTTGAAATTGAAGAGCAGAGAGAGGGAAAGAGGGTGAAAATAGAAACCTCACCAATTTAGGATAAATAAGCTTCGACATTCCTGGGAAATATAGATTTGTCGACTGTTGAAATTATACTCCAGTACCGGCATCGACGTCCATATTGCCGGCGATGTGACAGAGTGAGTAGAATCGCGTCCTTTGTTTCCAAAAAAACCTTGATTTGGATACACGGACAGCTGAGGCTTCACGGCCGAGAAACCAGTCCACCACTTCTTTCTTATCTGAGATCGATTTTCTACTGAATTAGGAAGAGAGAGAGTGCAAATGGCAATCGTTTCCTTTCTATGTGTTTTTTACTTGCCGACAAAGCTATGGGAAGTGGGGTAAAAGCAAGCTAAGTTCGCCGGGAAAAACGGTGGGAAATCCAGTATTGTGCAAAGAGTAATCATTCACCCAGAGTGAATAAAGTCTAAAATACAGAACAACACAGACTGCGAAACCAAAAGGGCAAATACGTATTTTTATCATTGTGACTTGGCATGCCATCCTACGTTCTTTTATTACAAGAGTATTGATATTCCATGTAAATGTTTGAAGAAAGCAAAGTAAATGGGCAAATGATAAGGTTGTACCTTTTTCTGTGTATATGGGCCATCCACAGAGAGAGAGAGAGAAAGAGAATTTAAATTGAGATGAAGACTTTTCCTATACCTTTGTCGTTTTTGAAATTGAAGATGCATAGTGGTTTTACGAACATATCCTTGAAACACCCAATAAATCCCTCCTGCAACACAAAGCCTACACAAAAATAAAAATAATTTAATCAACGTCTCGAGAATGGAGAGTGTACAAAGCAAAAATCTAAATTCTAATTGCCAGAATCAAGTCTAGAAGTCTTACATTTGAGGGTGAGAATCATTGAGGCATCACCATTATCTTCATATTCATACTCATAACTCTCAAATAGGACTGAGCAAAAAAACACTCCTCCGCAGTCGACGAGTAGTTAAGAAGAAGAAAATGTCACATAAAATCGTACGGACAAAAATCAAATCCAAACATCCGAAACTTACATTTGGTAAACACATAGTGCCATCAAATTCCCATTAATCTAGTAGTATGACTACTATTATAACAACAAAACTATATGACTACACAACTTCTAACCATTAGATTCCAGCAACAAACACAATATATCAAACATGTAATCAAATATTCCGAAATAGGCCTATCAAATTGTGCATCGATTTCAGCACCAAATTGTGTTATTTGTAGCATCTAAACACAATGTTTCGAATATAAAGCATGGATCATGGGCACGGATTCAAATACAACCACAGAAATAGCCAAACTTGAAAAAGGAAAAAAAACAAAATAAACAACATTCAAAAATATCGATTAAGAAGATAGGGAACAAATAAATTGGTTAAATCAGATTGTAGAAGAAAAAGAAGCAAGCCATAACTAATCAATTCGGAAAAAAAGGGCATACGAAGCAACAACAATCCATAATACGTAATTGAACTCGTGAAAAAAAAATAGAGTGTACACGAAAGAAGTCAAAGAAAATGAAAACGACGACGATGACAAATTCATGAGCACTCAAACTTGAGGAACGAAAAGAAAGAAAATAACTGTCAAATACAGAGTTGAAGAAGAAAGGTAACAAATGGACTAGGAAAAAAAGGACAGAAACCAAAGAAAAAAATCATAAAATAATCAAAGCCGGAAAAAAGAAAAACACAAGATAAAGATGAGGAATAAGTAGACTGATAAGCAAAACAGAATAAGAACAAAAATAACCCAGAAAAAGTCCGAAAAACAACTAGCACCCTATAAATGTCAAATTAATAGAAAATTGCCCACAATGCATACAAATTCAAAATCGAAAAAAAAAATAGGAAAAAAAAAGGACCCTGGAGGAGGTGGACAAAAAAACAAAACGAAGAAGAAGGACGAGAAGAAGAGGAGGAAGAGAATGAGAACAAAGATAAAACAAAGAATACTGGGAAAAAAAAGGCAGAAGCGAAGACCAAAACATTGAATAATTAAATTTGAAAGAAAACTTTGTCTAAGAAGAACATAAAAATGTGGCAAAAATATAGCCTAAGAAGATAGGGAAAACTAAATTGGTTAAACCACTGCTAAGCAAGTCATAACTAATCAATTTGGGAAAAAGCAAAGCATAGCGAATAACTACCACCAATACCGTAATTACTAATCCAACTCGTGAAAAGAAAATAGTGTACACGAAGAAGATAAAGAATATGAAAACGACGAGGATGACAAATCCATAAACATTCAAACTTGAAAAAGACGAAGAAGAAGACAACAAAAATAACTATTAAAAACAGAGATTAAGAAGAAAGGAAACAATTAGGCTGGAAAAAAAAAACAGAAAGAAGAAAAACACAACATAACATGAGAAACATAATATAAAAATCAAATTTGAGAAAAAGAAAAACACAATATAACATGAAAAAGATAAAGAGATGAAAACGAGAATAAGAAGAAAGAGGAGGAATAAATAGACTGAAAAGCAAAAACAGAATAAGAACAAAAATAATCCAGAAAAAATCCAAAAACAACTAGCACTCCATGAATATTAAATTAAAAGAAAAAATACAAAGCTTAAGGAGGAGAACGACAAAAAGAAGAAAAATAATCCAAAATTGCCTGCAATCCATAGATATTCAAAATTGACCAAAAAATAGACCATAGAGGAGGACGAGGAGGAGAACAAAGAAACAAAAAGAATATCGAGAAAGACAAAGTAAAAGTGAAGATAAAACAAATAAACAATTAAACTTGAAAGAAAATTGAGAGCAAAAACATAAACAAGTGGCAAACATATAGCTTAAGAAGATAGGGAAAAAATAAAGGGAGATATAGTGATAGGTCCACTATAGACATTTCATAAACCCACAAGTACACCTAATAGTTTTGTAAAGCCACAAGTCCATACAACCTAAACTCTAGGGTACCCTATGAAAGTGCCTAAAACCCTAAACCCTATGGAAGGGCCTAAACCACTAAAACCCTATAATAGAAAAGTGCACCCTAAAACCCTATAAAAGTGCCTAAACCTTAGGGTACCCTACCCTATAATAGCAACCTAAAATCTTATGAAAGTGCCTAAACCATAGGGTACCCTAAAATGGACTTGAAACCTTACAAAATTAATAGGTGGACTTGTCGGCTTATGAAGTTTACATAATGGGCCTAAGACTAATTTTACAAAAAAAAATTGTTAAACTAGATTGCAGAAGCAAAGCATAACATATTAATTTGGGGAGAAAAATAACAGAACATAAGAAACAAACAAAAATCCATGATAAGTAATCGAACTAGTGAACAAAAATAGAGTTTACACGAAGAAGACAAAAAAGATGAAAACTATGAGAACGATAAATCCATAAACAATCAAACTTGAGAAAGAAAAAGAAGAAGAAAAATAAATAAATAAGTGTACCAGCAATGAAATGAAATGTATGATCACGACAATGAAACTAAAATTGAGCCATGTGAGAGATACTATTTGTACCTTCATTTGGTTCCATAAATGGTCCAGAAATTTTTGTACAAGGGAAAAAATCAATTCGATTATCCTTAGATCTCATGAAATCAAGAACAATCAAGACAACAAAGGAAGTGATTTGCAGAAGGAAGTCCAAGAGAACTGCTAGGGCCCAGGGCTGAAGAACAATGTGGGATGGAAGTCAATTAATAAGAGCCTCAAATTAGCAAACAAGTAATACCTAAAACATAATGATATGAACCGTTGTTGCTGCTACGAGGGGTGTGCACGGGCGGGGCGGGTTTGCACTGAACCGCCACCCGACCCAACCATGTCGAGTAGGCACCCATAACTAATCTGTGTAACTAGCAAAACCGTCTGCCAAACCGCTCCTCTTTTTTCGGGTCGGTTGGGTTGGCTAAAACTACAAAAGAAATTTGAAAATGAGATGGTTTCAATCACAAAAACCCACAAAAAATTTGACAGAAACAACAAATTTCAAAAACGTAACAAATCGAAAATCTAAAATCCAACTTTGAAGAGAGAGAGACGATGGAGAGTGGACGCTATTTACCAAAAATGGAGAGTGGACGCCGGACGGTGTGCGGAGAGAGAGGGACGATGGACGACTGGACAGTCTACGGCATAGGCCCTTGCTGGCGGCATTTTTCAGATCTGGAAGTTTTCGATCAGTGTAGGGTTTTGGGGCGGCTGGTAAGGGGAGTGGGAACGTGAATAAAAGAGGGAAAGAGAGTGAGCGTGCACCGTGCAATGAAACGTGTGGGTAAAGAGGCAAAGCCAATTTGGAGTCCAATTAAAGGGTAACACGTGTATAGAGTTTGAAAAGTAGCAATAAACACGTCTGGCCTTTTCTCTGGGAAACAGCTAAGAACTTTGGGAGGTGGGAAAGTGGGAACGGGAATATTGGCCTTTCTATACCTGGGGAATGATAAAAAATGTGTGTGTGTGTGTATAAGTGTCGGGTCAGGTTGGGTTCACCGTTTTACCGAATGCTGATCCGAAAATCAATTTTTTAAAAGCATTCAATCTGTACCCGACCGATCTACCTGTTCAACCCGGCCGAAACCCTTCGGTTGGGTTGGGTCGGACCCACAGGTTAGTCAGGTATTGCTCACCCCTAGCTGCTAATACCTAAGGTAACTGAAATAAGATATCAGAAATTCTCTAACCTGCAAACATAGAAAATACACGGCATGCTGGCATGGGAATAAAACTTCCAACTATAAATTCTAAAACCTCAGAGAGACTAGCAAGTGTTATGGAAGGTCCAACTTCTACAAGTGCATTGCTTATCCGTCTTTCTAAAGGCAATTCCAATGGATGCTTCTTAACTGCATGCACTAGTATACACATATTATCTACCTCGACCTGAGGGAAATTCTCAAGATACAGTGGAAGCTAGAGGGAGATTTATCAACAAAATTGTGCTGAACCATACTGTACCATTCATTTTTATTGAAAAGATTTCGCGTCAACCTTCTAGTAAAACACGTGTAGCATTTGTACTAGCCATTGAATTTGCCACAAAATCTTGGAACCAAAAGACATAGATATACCTAGGTAGTCCTAAAACCTTAAGGTACACACAAAAGGCAAATATACCAACATATAAAATGATTAAAAAAAATGTGGAAAACCTCATAGAATATGATGTAAACAAGCAAACCTCAAAAGAGGAGAAAATACGATCTATGGCATAAGAAGGGAACTGTATATGAATTTTGAACCACAGATAGAGCCCTCTAATACCACGTTAAACCAATTCTCAAAATAATTTCCTTGGTAGAAGACACCTTGTGGGTAGCCACCAGGAGATGTGACAGTTTTTTTTTTTTTTTTGATCGGTGAGATGGGACAAGTTAAGACATAACATCACTCAAACACAGGAATATGTTGTGTTTTCCACATTTACCGTATCTAGGAAAAATAAAATGCAACTTTCCAAAAAGGATTCTTAAGCAATTGGAACTTACAGCAAAAACAAGAAAAGGGATGACTTCCATAACGGTAAGGGCAGATTTTATTCCAATAGCACTGAAGAATCCAACTGATACAAGAAGTGAGAATCCAGCATAACTCCTGAAAGGCCAAGCAATACCTGAAAGCCGACCACTGAATTCTTCAGAGGTAACAAAGAATATATGGTTGGAGTTTAAAGCAAAAAATGATAATTTCAATAGACAAAGGAAAGCTTATGAACAAAACCCACCAGAAAATCAAGGAGATCCTTCGGAGTGGATGATGCTAATTAGAGTCATATTTTAACAAACCAACTAAATGACTACACAACAAAAATTGAACAATTTAGGCTAATCTAATAAAATCTATGACAAAACATTTGAGAACTATTAGATGTTGTATTGTTGGAGAAACCTAACAAGTTCTTTTGCTATAGGTCCATAGTCCAAAGCTTCATCTTATCGCTTAGTTGAGGGGCACGAGGAAAATAACCTAATTCCGAAGTTTCACACCCTAAATGAAGACATCACAAAATATACAGTGATCCCAAACCTTGAATCAAGTTTTATCCTCAAATAAGGGTCCAATAATGAAAGATTTGTTAATTCCACTCTAGTTATAAGCTATTTCATCGTAGTTGCATTATTTAGGATGTTTTTGGACTCAGCAGAGAGTATGGAGGACCAATTGTTTCTTATAGATACAATTGTAGATATGCATATCTATCATATAGCATTCCCTTTGATGCCATTTCTATTGAAATCTTTCTTGTTTTTTTAACAAAACAAAAAAACCAAACAGATGCCATTTCTATTGAAGTCTTGTTTTTTTAACAAAACAAAAAAACCAAACAGACTGTCATATGAACCCCAATGTAAAAAAGGTATGAATCAAAACGTCAAATAGTTAACTATTTAAAATTAAAAGTTTAAGTAGGTGAAAACAAGAATTGAACATACCTTAGATGAAATATAAAATGAAGAGAAGCGAGGTGTCGCCCAAAGTGGATATGTAAGAAAACATCACAAGATAGCTTATCTGAAACAGCATAAGGTGCAAAAAGATAAAAAATAAAATTGCAAGGACAGATTGAATTCACAATGGCATGGCTAACAAAATGCATAATCACATCAATGGAGCTTTTAGATGACAAGGCAAGTGTTAAATTTTGGACTGCACCATTGGCAAAAGTTCCTCAGATTTTGTAGTGCAAGTAGCCATGCAGCCAAAATGGTGTTATACATCCCACACCATTTAAAATGTAGGAGTGAGAAATCTAAGCCGAATTTACATTACACATCACAACTGTGCGGATCCCACAAAAAGTCATTAGGTTAGAATTGAGATTGTTCTCATCCAATGGTTGTGCACGTTTCAAAAAAGGAGATTACTGGTGTTGAAAATATCCCTACCTTTGTAAGAGAATGTCGGGACACAAACGAAGAGTTTACCCACTAAGTCACATTCCTTTGTAAGAGAATGTCGGGACACAAACGAAGAGTTTACGCACTAAGTCACACTCCTCAATGTAAAGGCTAGAACCCCAAGCGTACAAAGTAATATTATACATCTGTTCATATGTGGATCATGTTCTTGTAAAGACTTCAAATCATAGGAACTAGAAATCGCCACATGCCACCAAATCACCACATGCCACCAATCACCCCCCAAGAGAAGCTTTCATATTACATCTAAAACCAGCGACGGCACAGACCATTATTGCCAGGAAACTAAACCATGAAAATGAAACCCAACATATTTCCCTAACAATACCTGTAATCTATATACTAATTACCCAAATATAAAGCTGGAAAAGAACGTCCAAGAATATTCCGATGAGTAATGATGAGAATAGTCATTCGGGCTTCAAAGGGCCTTAGTCGAGAACTCCAAAGGGGCTAAAGTTCTTGCTCTCTCTGTTTGCATCAACCTGAAATAGAAAAGAAACCAGAAAAGAATGAAATGCAAATTTTCCTCAATAAAGGACGAAAACATATACTAAGCAAAAACATGATACATTGTTGCGTGACAGCCGATAGGTTAATGCCGCCTGAACATAACGTTAAAAATAGTAATAAAAAAATGAAGAAGAAGAAGCCAATATATAAATTATAAATACACATATTCCGTGACCTAAGTGAGATGAATGAAATGAGAAATCAAGGAAAGCAGATACACCCATCGCTCGCTCGCGAGATGGGTACCCAATAGCCTAACCAAGGAAAAGTGCAATATCTCTCCTTTAGCTAGCCATTCAATATATGGGTACCCAACAGCCTAAGCAAAACCAAACCAAATCAATCTCTCTCTCTCTCTCTCTCTCTCTCTCTCTCTCTCTGAAATCTGCAACATAGCAACACGGATATTTCCGATTACAAACCTAGAACCACTGTTTCAGTCGACAACCTCAAACCCACAAATACAAAATCAATCCTCAAAAAAGTTGCAAATCAAACCTCAAGATCAAACCCACAAATCAAATCCAGTCAAAAAATATAAATTGAAACCCACAAATTCAAAAATTCAGCCGACATATATACACATATCCGCCTACTCACACACACACCCCATTATAAATTCCAAGAACCTACCGGAAAACTCGCCGGGGAGTGGAAGCAAACTAAGTCGAACTCGAAGCAGAGCGTGAGAGGAGTCAGAATTCGATCCACGGGAGACGGCCGTCGCGGGCGAGGCACTGCAGCGTAGGTTTTGATTCCGGAATCTGCCGTCGTCGAGGGCAAGGGAGGTTGCTGGGTCTGCGTCGAGGGCAAGAGAGAGGGAAGCGAGGGCAAGGAAAATCTCGCCACAGCAGGCGAGGCGTTTTGGCGACGGAGTAACTAGCGAGGCCGGAGCGAGGCTGTTGGGTGTGGTTTTGGGAGCTTTTCGTCACCCTTTCGCCGGAATTCTCCAGCAGCCAAGGCTGCTGGAGATGCTCTACATAGAGGAATCGCACAGAGGCGAAGAGAGAGAGAGAGAGAGAGAGAGAGAGAGAGAGTGTGTGTGTGTGTGTGTGTGTGTTTTGAGATTCGTAAACGAAGCTGTGTGAGGAGGATTAAGAGATTCAGGAGCGCTTAAAGATACGCTGATCTTCGAGTGAGAGAGAGAGAGAGAGAGAACGGCTAGAATTGGAGAGAGGCATCAATGAGGCGGTTAATAAGATACGAGAGATCGCGTGCGTGAGCTTAGAAATCCCAAATTATTAATTGCAAAATTTACATAGACTTATCATTAAAATAAGTGATTAAATTCTTTACACCGTCAATTGTAAATATATTGGGACCACTGTTTCTCCTTAAGTAAACTATACTAGTAATAAAGCGTCCATTTTTTTTGGGTACATACCGTCCATTTTAATTGCACATTATCACTTAAGTAAACTACTAGTAATGAGGAGCATCCATTTTAATTGCACAAGTGGGGCCCACCACAATTGTGATTTTTGAGTGTCATTGTTTGTGTGTTTGTGTGCGGTTCTAGAAGGATTGTTTTAAATTATCACCATGTCATTTATTGACTAATATTTTTCTTCTATACCATTAGATATTCGTGCCAGTTTGCACACAACTCAACTAATTTTAGGATCTGAAGTTAACGACTAAGCAAACCCTCTCAAACTTCCATGAAATTCGAACATACAATCTCATTGAAAATAAACTTATTAACTTTTTCATACGTGTTTAGCCAAATCCTTTGGGATTGCCATTTACCCATGCTTTAACGTCATAATTTCTATTACTCTTTTCGTCTCATAAAATTTGTTCCCTTACGAGACTATGTACAATTTTTTATCTTAAAAATAATGTATTTACATCGAGATCTATGAAAAAATCCATATTGCAAAAAAAAAAAATTTATGCAAGTACATTATTTTTAAGTTTTAGAATACACCTAGTTTCATAAGTAACCAACTTTCGAAGGGGTACATTATTTCTTACACCCCATTCAAGATTAACCCCAACACCATCTAATCCAAAAAGGAATAGGACTGCTTATTTTTATTTTGCTAAAGGAAAAGAATATGAGTATATACACCATGCAAATACCCCCGCGTACATACGTCTTAGGCATCTGTTTTGAGTCCCGCAAAGATGATTTAAGTTGCTCATTTTGTTCAAAATAATGTTGTTTAAGAACCTTGAAAAAATATCAGCTTGTTTGAATATTGGTAAGAGCATTTAAAAAACATTCAACTTTGCTTTACAATTCAGGCCACATCCAATTTTGCTTCAGAATTTAGGCTTGAATTCAAAAGCAAAGTTGGATGTTTTGTAAACGCTCCTACTGATATCCAAATCAGCTGATATTTTACAAGGATAGTCAACATATTTTGAACAAAATAAACGGCTCAGATCATCTTTGTGAGACCCAAAATAGGTCCCAAGACGTATGTACACGATGTATGTACTCATAGCACGACTGGAAAGGAAAATAATTTTTATATATTATTAATGTTTTGTATAAGAAACAAAAGAAAATTTTAAAATAAAAAGTGTTTTAAAAGCCACCCCAAAATTCTCCCATCCGTTGCCTCATATGGGCCTAACTCATGGTCTTGACTTGCACTTCCTAGAATGAAGTTGACTTGACTTTGTGAATAAAGTTGACCTGCCTAGCCCATCAAAGCTCATTACTAGAATCAACTAATGGTTTTATGGGCTTTCCCGGCCCATGCCTGTAACGAGCCTTATTCCTATAGTGCCCATTGGGCCAAAAACTAGTTCTACTGTATAAAGTCCGCAGCCCAATATTCAAATGGAACCTAAGCACTATTTTGGATGAATTATCAGAGTAGGAATGAATTATCGTGGAATAGATACAAACATGACCATTTTTTTTCCCCTCTAACTCAAGCCTCAAGTTGTCCAGATCAGCTTCGGGCACCTCGATTAAATCCTGAGGGACCAATTCCCTCGTCCACCGATGAGTTTAATTAACTACTCCCTCTGTCCCGGAAAAGATGTCCAAAATACTCTTAACACCTCTTAAAGATATTATATATCTTTTAATTTATAATGCTTTTTATGATTTTAAAAATTTTGTTTAATAAAATTAAGTGAGATCTATAAACGATATCCATATTACACATGAAAAACATACTCCTGGAAGGTCAATGACATTTGGAACTTTAGCCATTACATCCCTGGCTGAATCCACCATGCACAAGAGAGCGACTTTTGGGTTTGGGCAACCTCTCTTAGGCTCATTTCATACAAAAGTATCAGACTAGGACAACTTTATAACCATGTGAAGCATGATTACAACAATGTACATGAATATACAACAAGCATACAAATGCTATACGTGGATATGAATATGATTTTCACTCCACTGAGAAAAGTACCCTTTACCTAGTGAAGACGAAAAATAAATATAAGTTTTTAAAATGATTTTGCAATTTGTTTTTAAATTTGCGCTTTCTTTTCCGTTTTTGATAGCTGATATCAATACCAAGGAATCGGATCATCTCCAGTTGCCCAATGAAACCAATGGATCGTGTTTAGAACATTTAGAATCGTATTTTTTTTGTTTTTCCATTTGTTAAACCTAATCTACTCTATCGTTTAAGACTTGAGGAGAGAGATGAATACTTACGAAAATCGAACTCTGTCCGTGTGCATGAGAGTATAAGGGAGGCATCAACTCTTCTTTTACCTAAAGCAGACAACTCTCTATTCGATAGAGAACTATCCAAATAAGGGAAAAACAGATCTAGGCCTATAATCCATTTTAGAAAACCTAATGCTTGACTCTGTAGAAGAAGAATTCACATATTATGGCCATAATTCTATCCCTTTCAACACTCCTGTTCTCAGCTCACAAACCTACTTGTCCCAAATAGTTACCACTTACAATATGTGAACTAAATAATTGAATGCCTCTATGTTTAGATTCTCCCAGATATCTAATTTATGTAAGAAATATACAGAAAGCAATGTGGATTATCACACCATAAAAATTGCCAAAAGGAACAAACGAAGGGGACTCATATACAAAGAAGCCAAAACACTTGCGTTTCCAACCAAATTCCCAATCATGGTTTACTGAATGAATGATGCAAAACACAATGTTTTAAAACATCTAGTCAATGTTTTAAGGACACATACAAATTCAAGACGACGCGATGGGTGTGGAGTTATTTACTGTCGTCCCCACATGCTGAATAACAAATCCAAAGATCTTCCTCTTCAGCTGCTCAATCTTCCCCCTCAGAAGGTCATCCTGTTTTGACACCTCGCGATCCAACCATTCGTTGACTCGTTTCAGCTGCGACAGCACTGCAGCAATCGGACGGCAGTCTATGCCACCATCAGAACTACCCTTCCCGAACACTCGAAAACCAGCATCCAGGGACTCCTCAACAAACCGTATGAACCATATTTGCATCTCGGATTGCAAATTCACCCCAAGTTCCACAGTTTCATTCATTCCAAGACCCCTTGTCCACCTCCCGCTAGAAGTTTCTATGTGGAGTGAGGAAGAAGATATTGTATGGGTTTTGGAATGTGCATTGAGAGATTGTCGTTTTGATGAAGTTTTATGTGGTTTCGGCGGGGAATCAATTTTGTGGTCGGTTACGAGAGAGACGATTTCAAGATCTGTGGCCAGAGCGGCTTCTACCCAAGAAATGGATTTGGATGACTGTGTTGGGATATTGTCATTAGGAGTGATGGTACAGCGGTTAGTTACAATTGATTCAGCTGTTGCAGTAGATTTCATGACTTTGTCGTATATTGACATGAAGAGGTCGATAGTGGGTAAAGGATTCCCTGCCTTTGATGTGGAACAAAGATCCGAAAATATGCTGAAATAGAAGGCATAATGAATAACAGGTACATGAAAATGTAAGAAATATGACACATATTAGACTGTAAAAGTTGATTGTAATAGCTAAAATCTTTAGAGCATCTCTTATTGCTCAAAATTGTGTGTTATATGACACAAAGTGTATAACGTGGGTCCCAATTTTTGTTTGTTAAGAGTTAATAAATTTAGGAGGTGAATGTTTGTTGTAGTGATGTAGTTAAGATGTGAGATAGTATAAAAAATAGGTCCCAATGTGTTTGTCAGTATATGAAAACAAAAGGTGACAACGGCCAATTCGCATTTGTCATTTACTACTTTTCGAGAGTCAAGGACAAGTCTCTGACTCCAATCAGAGACACCAATTCCCTCTCTCCTTTTCTCTCTTCCTCTCTTCATTTATCTTCCCCACTACAGTTAGCTCAATAGTAAGGGCGTGTTTGATTGCAGATTTCGTTTTGGAGGGATTCGTAATGAGGTGGGATTAGGATTAGAATTAAGAATGAGGTGGGATTATTAATGAGGGGATGAATCATTCATTCATGTTTGTTTTGCACAGGATTAGGATTGGGATTGGAATTGAGAATGAGGTGAGATTGTAAATAACATGTTTGTTTTGGCTAGGATTAGGATTGAGATTGGGATTGAGATGAGTTTTTAAACTAGTCTTGCTCAATCCCATGGGGATGGGATTAGTAGTAACACCCCCCCCCCATGGTATTGCTAATACCCCCATTTTGGGGGATTAACAATCCCATGGGATAACTAATCCCCATCCACAAATGTCAACCAAACAAAGAATTAACAATCCTATCACCTTCTCAATCCCAATCCCTCCCTCCAAGAGGGTTATCAAACACGCCCTTAGTGTTAGTTAGAGTTAACCAAGTAGTTAGCAATCCCACTAGGAAGCCCAAAATGGAGTTAGTTAACCAAGTCAGAAAAATTCTGACCAAACCAAGCCCTTAACTGTAGTACTAGAGATGCTCTTATGTCCTAGCCAATATGAATCACTGTTTACGTGCTTGTGTGCGCAAGAAGGAAGATGATTTACCTTAAGCTCCGCACGATAGACTCAGTGGCAATGGCCTCTTCCAGCGCTTCAGCTGCAGCTGTAGAAGCAATAGCCCTCCTCTGTATAGCTTCCTGAATTTTGTCAACATGTGACAATCAGAAGTGAATAAGTGAAAAAGACCGGGCCTAAATAATGAAAAAATAATTCCAATAAGCCTAAATAAATTTAATTTTGGACTCATTAGCATGGAAACTCAAGTGAATAAGTGATTAGAAAATTATATATTCAATTGGTTTTGATTTTAAAAAAAATCTCTATAATAGTATAAATGTCTTTTCTTTCCATAATTATATTAATATACTTCTATACACGTTAACCAAGTATGATTTTGAAAAATCAAATTCTTCTACTAATTAGGAAATTCAAAATAATCAAAACTAATCGTGTTCAAGTCATGTCATTTCGAGTTAATGTGTCGACAAGGAAAATTAATGCTGTGTTTGGATTTGGATTTGGATTTGAAATTTTTTTTGAAAAATAGTAGGGATAATAAGTGGAGAAAGATAGAGAGAGAAATATTGGAAGTTGGAGGAATCTAAGAGGAATTTTTTGAAAAATATTTTTTGAAAAGGAAAGAGAACAAGTCATAAACCATTATCGTGTCCTTATCGAGTTGCGCGAGTAAAATTCGTGTTTGACCCATTTAATTATCATGTTGGCAGGTCGTGTCATACTCATGTTCTATTTCAGCACTAGCCAGTTAAATAGAAATAATAATCTTCGTATTTACCTTCCCGAGCTTCGCAAGGCTCGTAGAGACTGCATCCAGCGGAATACTGCCATCAGTCCATTTCTTTTCGTGAACAGTGATTACTGGAGTTGTGCTGGTTGGCTTCTCAGGTTCCAAACCAGCTGCTTCCATCAAGCTAGATTTTGTTGTTTTTCCACTGATCTCAGAATCTTCTTTATTGGACTTTTGGCTACTCGCGTCACTTAGACGCCTAGAAATAGCAGCCTGTGAAGTTGAATGTAAAAAGCAAGCAAATAGACATTGTAGTGTGCATCATCCAACTATAATTGTGTGAAGGTGAACAAAGGAAACATGAAAATGAACAAAAGAAAGTAGAAGGCTGATTGCAAAATTCATAAGCAAGACGCTTTAATAGCAAACCAGAAATGAGTAAATTAGCATAAACTGCCAAAAAGGCCCAAAGCATACTTGGTTGAGAATTGGGCAGATCACCGGAAGGGTGTTTGTCAAACACACACACAGATCGGGGGGGGGGGGGGGGGGGGGGGTGGTGGTCGTGCAAATTCAAACCGGGTGGTAAAGCATTCAGCATGTTATTTCATCCCAACCATATACCAACTTGTATTCAAATTCAAGAAAAGGGAACTAAGCACATGAGTAAAACTTAATTAGAATTGCTGCACAGAAAAAATTCACTGGTTACAAATAAATCACATTTGCAGACTTGCAGTAAATATTGTTGGTCAATACACAATCACATTTTGGCCGGGTCACTATCTCCCATGTGAGAGGGTAAGGCTGTTTGGGAAATGAAACTCATTTGTTCCAGCTATAGTTGCAATTCATAAGGTTTCCTAGAATTACGTCAAAGTTACCAAGTGCTAATGTGATGCCAACGGGCTAAAGTCTGTAGACTGACTACAATTAACTCATTCAACATATTCTACGTTACATTCTTAAGATTATTTAAAACAATGAACTCTAAACAGGAAGGCTACAAATGCAGTAGTTATACTAGAGGTATACTGGACGTATACTGAGATACTTAAAGACGGTTCAGTCATGTCTATGGAGAATGCCTAAAGTACCAAGAAGTAGAAAAAGTATAATAACTATAGGATAATCAACAAGTCTGAGGAGAATGCCTTTTTCTAATAGGTGCTCTGCTTTCCAATACAGTGACTGAAATTCAAGTGGCTCAAAACTGTAGTAATATTCTCTCATCAATTTCCCCAATGAACCTCATCATTAACAAAGCTTACTAAATCTAGTAGAGTACGAAGGACTAATTTCTATCATCCTCATCTGTTCTCAAAACTATTACAGTACTACAAAACTAAGCCATTCTATCAAAATATCTTATATCTCAAACAGTACAAAACATCACGAAACATGCAAACAACAAGTGCTAATCTAATTACCCAAAAAAAAAAACTAGTGCTGATCAAAAAGTCATGAAACAAGCAAAGAACAAGTGCTGATCAAATTACCTGAGTTCGCAAAAGAGCTTGCAAATCCGGCTTGTTCTTGGCAGAACCCTTCTCTTTCCCCTCCACAGAAAATGCAACCGACTCCACCGGCAACTCATCCCAATTCTTCCTACTCCCCTTCCCCGACCCCACAATTGCCTCCGAAACCTTCGAAATCCCGGCAGCTATGCTTGCCATCTTCTTTTTACTAGCTGAATCCAACCCCGCTGGCAAAACCTTAATTCCGCTGGACAACCTTCGCCCCGGTGAAATCGACAGCCTCCTCGTGCTCGGTGATGCCTGCTTCCTTCCTGTGGTGGGCGACGGCTGCCGGTACCTCGATGGCACCACTATCGCCGCCTCCCTGGACATTCTCCGGTTCTCTTCCTTGGCTGAAACGAGGCTCGGAACCACGCACTTCGACGGGACCGGAGATGACGAGCGCTTCAGCTTCCCGGCCGCCGGCGATGGATCTCTCTCTGCAGCCGCCGCTGCTGGAGTCTTTTTCCCCACCGACGCAGACCGCGGTCGTTGTCGAGCCGAGCCGGGCGACGAAAATCTCTGCTGCGGCGGCCTGTCGGAAACCTTCTGTTTGGGGGTTCAACACACAATCATCACAAAAACAAACTAAACAATTAGAAATGACATTAAACAACACAATCAATCAAAGATAAACGATAATTAGAGTCACAAAAACATATAAACATATAAAACCGAACCTAAATTCCAATACCTTCAACCCCGCAGCCGCTTCCTCTCTCTCCTCCACCGCCTCATTCTCCCTCGGCGCCAAAACCCTCCTCGCGTTATACCTCGTACCCTTCGCCTCGATTTTCACTTCATCGACCTTCACCCTCGCTTCCTCAGTCTTCTTCTTACTCGCGAACAAGGCCGCGATTTGATCCGTGTCGGAGTCGGACACGGGCTGGATCACGAAGTCGCGCCTCGAGGGCGAGATCTTCGCGACCAGCGGCTCGGGGTGACCGACGAAGGCATGGCGGCCTGGGATGGGGCGGAGGCCGGAAGCCTGGGGGACGGGGGAGCTGGGGAGGATGAGGAGGCGGTCGAGGTGGACAAACTGGCCGAGCTGGAGGCGGTTGGAGAGGATGAGGTCTGCGTCGGGGTCTGAGAGGGAGACGTAGGTGGAGTTGAGGGAGTCGGAGATCTGGACGTAGAAGCCATCGTGGGTGGGCCAGAGGGAGGGGGAGGAGAGGGCCGGGACGATGCCGATCACTTGGAGGAGTGGGGAGCGGTGGTCGCCGGTGACGCGGGTGGTGGAGTTCATGGACTGGAGCAGCTTCAGAAGGATTCCTGGGGTAAGAGTCGCCATTGATGTTTTTTCCGAGAGAGAGAGAGAGAGAGAGAGATCTGGAAATTCCTAGGGTTTAATAGAAGGAGGGGAGGAGCTTGAGGTTTGAAGAGGAGAGAGAGAGAGAGAGAGAGAGAGAGAGAGAGAGAGAGGGTGTGGGTCTGGTGAAGGAGGAGACCGTTACGAGGGTTTCAAATTGAATTGCCCGCTTTATCTGAAAATTTTGAATTCAGGTGATGACGGGGAGAAATGTAAATCTGGGGGAAGGTGCTAAGGGGGTGTTCCAGGTAGGTTTCTTTTTTAAAAAGTTTTTTTTTTTTAATTTTTAAATTTAAATATAATAAAAATGAAAAATAATTTTTTGATTTTTTTTGCACCGTATAAAAGATCTTAATGAAATCTATCAAACAAGATCCATATTGGTAGAAAAATTATTTGCATAAACGCATAATTTTTGAACTTAAAATTATCTTCTTTTTTCTAAAACATTCTTTTTTCTTAGTTGGAACACCGCCTTATTTGCTGCGGTGGGGTTCATGTAAATAGATTACCCCACTTCCTTATGAGGTAAAGGCATGGATTAACATGGTAAAATTTCATAAGTCCCTCCATCCCAATTTATTTTGTCCCAGAAAATCCAATCGTTTTAGGAAACGTAGGTGAGATCACACCTAAAAAGGAGAAACTTTTGTGTATCCCGGGGACACCAAGCTCATTGGTATCCTCTTCGATTCGTTTCTTATTTTTTGGCCATTTTCTTATCACATTTTGATAATCGGCTCCGTTCATTTTGTAGAATTCGGTGAGAACCTTATTCATACCAAAAATCGCGTTCATCGAACTTTATTTGATACTCCCTCCGTCCCTAAATAAGTGTCCGGCGCGCAAAATTAGGCTTTACAAAATATGCATATTTTTTATTAAAAAATTTAATTTTTTTTCACAATCTAATAGAACTCATTGCTATCTATTGATTTGTGAAAAAAAATTAATTTTTTTAATGAAACAAATGCATCTTTTTGAAGGTCTAGTTTTGCGCGCAGGACACTTATTTAGGGAGGAGGGAGTACAAAATCGGAACACGTGAAAATCGCAAAAAAAAAAAAAAAAAAACAAAACTGGGTTCCAATTCAATGTGTTTTTGGACCTGGTTTTGATTTTTTGCAATATTCATATCTGCTAATCATGTATCAAATAAAAGTCCAATGAACTCGATTTTTGGTATGAATAAGGTTCTCACCGAATTTTACAATATGAACGGAGCTGATCATCAAAATGTGATCAAAAAATGGCAAAAAAATGAAAAACGGACCGGAGGGGCTTGGTATCCCCGGGATACACAAAAGTTTCTTCCTAAGAAGTTACCCTATCTGTCCCGATTTGTTTGTCTATTTTTAGATAAAGTTAAAATATTAGAAAGTTGGAACTTTTTAGGTATAATCATTGTGTTCTCTAAAAAAAGTTTTTCAAAATTGGATAAACTAAGTGGAATGGAGGGAGTATATGTTTTCACATTTACATTCAACTCTTGAAAAGCTAGTAAGGAGTAGTTTATTTTTAAAAAAAAGAAGAAGGGGTTAAAAGGGAAATTTGGTGCATTTAAAATCAAATACTCCTCTAGACAAATATTTTGGAACACTGTAGTGTCGACAAACAAATTCGAGGGAGAGAGTATTGACTAAAATTAATTTTGAGAATGTGGTGCAAACTAGCAAAATCTCGGAGATGGCAAAGAATTCAAAGAGTATCTTAAAACGATGGCGTAAATTGGAATTTTACCCTCTGCGATGTGTAAGGCTCTTCTAAAAAATGGTAAACCCTTTGACCAGCACTCTAACTTTTATTACAGTACCTTGCTCGCAAAATTAATATGACTCCCCTTGAATGATTTGCAAGGGAAAAAATTGTTTGAGATTTGGGGTAGGGGTGGGGCCACCATGCGTGAACCCCCGAACAATGCACGTGATATCCACGCCCAGCTTACAACTACGAACACACTGGTATCCAGATGTATGCCCGGACTCGTAACTTCCAAATAGTTGCTCACTTTGCAACGTCGTCCAAAGTAACTTCCGAATAGTTGCTCACTTTGCAACGTCAATCGCTTATCCCAGCAACTCTTGTTCTTTTTGTCGATATTGTACCACATGAAATGATGCAATTTGATTCCGAGGAGTGATTACAAATGATAACGGGTTTTAAAAGGTGTCAAATGGAAACTTGTTCACAGAATTAGCCAATCTCAAAAGAATTTCATTTTCAACTAGTCAAACTGTTAACTATATTTGTGACCCTATTTCTTCATCAGAAATTAAAAAGTATGCAGTAATTTATCACCAATACGATACTGGCACATTGACATATCGTGCACAATATCGACGAATTATCATGAGAAACTCATGTTTACATGCCAAATGAAATGAACCACAACAGCATCTCCTTTACCTTTCCTGGGGAGTAAGGAGTTCGTATTTACTGATCCTCCATTCTAGTTTACATTCCATAGACACATCCTTCCACACAATCATATACTTTTAACTAAGAAGAGGGCAAGATCAAGTTAGTTACAAATTTGCAGCATTTGTGATTTCAAAAACTCGGTAAGAAGGACGAAAGCAAGAGGGCTCCCCGGTAACAAGAAAGAAAAGATAATGCTCTTTCCTTTACTTAAAATTGTCTTATTCTGTTACAAAGCTATGTTACGCCACGAAAAATAGGAAAATCATTAGGAAAGCCATTAATACAAAGAATATCTTGATCATTAGCCACCGGTTCGATGAAATGCTGTTGAGGTACCTGACTAGCTGCCCCTGTGCCCCCTCCACATTTGCAAGTGTATCATCCATGTTTTCGTCAATCCTGGCACCCATAAAATTATCCAGTGAGCTCTGAGCCCATTTTTATAGTTGTTTTATGCCAAAAATATAAACAAGTTTTCAGCTGCTTGAAGGCTCAAAACAAGAACGCACAGTACCTGTGTCGTCCCCATAGTAATCGTGTCCGACAGATATGACATGTATAAGGGCATGGGATACGTGTCAGATACTCTTACCCAACTCAGACACTTAGATCCCCTAATAGAATGATGTTTGCAGGAATGTGAACTTACATTGACAGCAAAATAAACATTTCTAGCCTCTCACATAGATGCAGGATAGAAATTTCATATGCTTCCCTATACCGCTTGATTTCAGGTATATTTCTAAACAATGTACAACACCTTAGGTAAAGCTTATTGTAGAATTACAAAACAATAAGTACTTAGAATGTGTCCCCGCACCATATGCAACATTTGGAGAAATATAATCGTATTCTAAGATTCTAATTTATTTGGACACACGGAAAAGCACAACACATTTGCTTTGCTTCCACTAAAAGCTAACCTAAAATACAAAGGAGGATAATAGCCAAGATCTCTAATTAGTGATATCCTAAATGCATGACCAATCACAAGAAACTGTAGTGGCATACTGGCATTGACAAAACATGAGTATGGCAAATATGCAGTAAGCATTGATGAACGAACCTGATTGCAAGTTCTCCTTGCTGAGAAACCATGGTCGCCAATTGGGTGAAGATGTTGCTCAACTCATGAATGGTCGACTCCACATTGTGAAGAGCTTCAGCTCTGCTCTGCATATAACTGTCTTGTAAAGGAACCATCTGTTGTTGCTGTTGCTGTTGTGGCAACAAAGGCTGAGATTCTCCATCTGCCTGCTTCCTTCAAAAGGAAAATAAGAAAATACAAACTTTATAAAAGAAAATCAAATACTCCAGAAAGGATATTGATGTTGAAGCATGTGGCAAGGTAGTGTATCCAAGATGAGGCTGCATCTGGAAACATTTTTCTAGGTGAATGGCATGCAACAGCAAGTCTACTGATTCAGTTTAAGTCTGTACGAAGCATAGATCCTGGATCCATAATTTACAACCAGCACTACTAACAACTTTGCAATGCATCAAAAATTGATTATGGCACTCGGTACATAAGTACATTAGTTCCCCAAAGGAAGCTCTATTAAGGCGAAAGTATATCGTACATTAAAAGTTTCATAATCTCCAAGCAAAAAGAATATGAAAGCATTGATAGTTATGGACCATATGCCCATAGTTCCATTCAAATAACCCTAAGCAGTATCCATGTCTGATCATGATGAAATGGAAATCCAAATATTGGCAAGTTCAGCCATCAACTGATTGGAATGGGAAAAAAAGAAGAAACTGCAAGATGACCGTTTGCCTCAAAGGTGGCAAAATTTGGATGACAGGATCCATTTAATAACCGTTCAATAAGTTTGAACCTTTGAAGTGAATCAGGAACATTATCAGCAAAGTTACATACTAAAATGTTGCAAGAATTCTAGGTTCAAATCGGTTCAATCATGGATAAATAGGATTCACAACAAGAAAATAAAGTGTGCTCCTTCCCCTCCCAACTACCGTGACCACCGAGATAAATGGATGACCATGAACACATAAAAGTATATTTTCCTGATTGGGCAAAATAATTAAAACCACAAAGAGTACCACAAGGGAGGAAAAGAACTCCGTCTAAAGGAAAAGAAAAATACATATGGCTCTCCAATCACTACAACATTACTGGTAACCGTTTGGAGGAGAAGCAGAAAAATGTATGTGGCACACTTAGAAGCTTGCACAGAGAGGATACTTTCTATTAGTGAGAGATGCAAATAGTCAAAATGATCATATGTTACATTTACCTAGGAAATAACTGGGATTGAGATGCAGACTCATTGGCCCATGGGGGGGGAGATGCTGATGTACTTGCTGCTGATCTGGAAGCCAATGGACGCTGGCGAACAAAAGGATTAGTAGCATCTTTTGAAGAAGTGGCAGAAAACAATTGCCTTCTGTTCTCATGAACCTTTAAGTTCTGCACCCAAAAAAATCAGACGTTAGTCACTCACGACAAAAGAACAGAGAAAAACAATTCCAATAAAAGAGCAACTATGATCCTATAAACCAGTGTTCTAAAAGGCGGGATTAATTGCCGATTAATGGGCGATTAATCGGAAATTTGGGCTGACCGATGAGATTAATGGCTAAAAGGTTGAATTAGGCGGCTAGAAGATTAATCGAACTTTGGCGGCGATTAATTGCCGCTTAATTGGTCGGCGTGTAGGCGGCGATAGGCGATTAATCGATTCATGGGCGATTAATCGGCTAATGGGCGATTAGGCAAGGTAAATCTGAATTTTTAGAAAACGAAGGGGGTAACTGTTATACTCATACCAGGTTATTTAGGGCTTCGAATTACTGTGTTAGGGCTCTCATTCGATCAGCCTCTCATCGATCTGGGTCTGGGAAGAAACCCAGTCATCGCCTACTGCCGACGCCAGTACATCGACGATCGCCTCTCATCACCGACACCGGTCATCGCCGACGCTAGTCATCGCCGACGCCTTTCATCACCATTCACCGCCACTGCGCCTCATTGTTGACTGCTGTAACTCTCGATCCCTCTCTCTTGATCCCCCTCTCTCTTTGTAATCTCTCTCTCTCTCTCTCTCTCTCTCCCCCTCTCCTTTTGTGTAATTTCTCCCTCTCTCTCTCTCTCTCTCTCTCTCTCTCTCTCTCTGTAATTTCTTGATCCCCCCTCTCTGTAGTGAGTAGTATTTTTTGTTACAAAATTTAACACTTGAGTCTGAGTAGCAGAGTAGTGTAGTATTGTAAATTTATGGTTTAGACCGTTTGGTGTAGGCCGTAGCAGTGTAGACCGGTAGACGTGTAGTAACTAGTAAGTATTGATGGTAGCGAAGATATATCACATCAACTAGAAAAACTGTGATTATTGATGGTAAGGAGGTTGTAGAATATTTAAAAAAAAAAAAAAACCGACTAATTGCTAAAAGGCGATTAATGGTCGATTAATAGGTCTCGAAGCTTGAAGGTGGTCAGCCGCCCGCCTAGCGCCGAGCGCTTTTTAGAACATTGCTATAAACCGTCAATTCGCTAGCTATGCAAAAAGGTGACAACTGGTATACCTCTGTCCGCATAGTGAGGACTTCCTTGAACTCTTTTGTGGCGCTCATTAAGCGATTCTTTAGGTTGTCAACAACAGTGGCTGAATGTGTGGTTGTGTCAGTTGATATATTTGCACTTTCATTCTGGGAGTTGCAGACGAACTGGAGGTCCACTACAGCTGAATTAAGTGCTGTAATATCCTGCTTTATGACAGCCGTCAACTCTTGGATCTCCGTCGTTGGATCATCAAAAACTGATGTCCTCTTAGCCACTGGGAGTATGCAGAGTAAATATTTCATTAGTACAGTCTCAGACTTGCTTAAGTACAGTCTTTAACAACTTACCAATGAAAATAAGCAAGGTAACTTGAATGATGGTTTGACTCCTGTCAACAACAAATGTGTACACAACCATGGCTCTCATAAGTGGCAAAGCCAATTAATGCCTAGGAAGAGCACGTTCCTCCCAAGTTATGAGAAACTACAGGGTTACTCCATGTTTAATAAACATGTCTTCAGTTTAACCATGAGGATAGCCCGGTGGTTTAAAGTTCTTACTGGGATCAACCATTAACTCAGAGGTCTTGTGTTCTACTCCTGCTGGTAAATGCCTTAGCTTACCAACACCGCGATACCTGTGGAATAGGGGTCCAAAGTGGCCCTTACAATGTCCTCTTATGTCCTCAATAAGATCCCACAATTGCAGATTTTAAGTTTTGTTTTGCAAAAAATTCACCCTTGCACATATACTTACTATTTACACTACTCTTTCATTTCATTCTCTGCTTTCTTTTTCTACTCTCTGCTCTATTACCAACAACCAAGCGTGTTGTAGCCGTGTCACTGATTTTGGTTGTATTGAGGATACTTGGTGTATGCATAAATTGATTGCATTTAGGTTATCCTTAGACTATATCACAGACTAAAAGAAAACATTAGACTCTATCACAGACTAACAAAAAAGGTTCTTTCCGAGGTCCATCTTCCTGTCTAATCTTTGTTCAAGCTGTTTACGCCACTTCTGAATGGGTTTTCTGTCTCGTTCACTGGTTCTGCAGAATTTCATTTAAGTTCCATTTCACGAGTGCTTAGGCACATCACAAAATATCAATATCCAGTAAAACACCATAGTAAATAGCAAAGCTAGGGAAGCTATTGTAGTTGTTTGCCTCATCACTGACAGTCTTGCTTCCATATTCAAGCGGTGGCCAACAGATTGAGAACCATCTACTGTTGTTAAGAAGCTCCCAAGATATGGCACAATCAACATAGTCACGATTATAAACCACCTCTGTAGAATAGTGATGTATCTATATACAAGCAAAAAATTGCTATCGGCTCCTTTTATTAGGTCGGGCCAAGCTCCCAATCTGGGCGTACTCAACATATTTACTCCAATGGACCAGTTCTTTTGCATGAGTAACTTCCAAATCTACATTGCACTCACCTCAGCCCATATCACAAACTAGACCTGGAGAATACATTGAAGTTTGGCCAGTTAACTATAGAAACTTAGAATTGTCCTCTCTAAACTTGTCATATTCAAAAAAAGTCCTCTTAGACTTTGAATTTCTCTTTGCAAAACTCTAAAGGCTTCCCCATAAATATTACACTCAAGCAAATATATATACGCTTAGCAGAATGAAGCAAGTAAAACATTAGTATCCTTCTCCTCCGGAATTTTGAACACTTTTAAATATCCGCAGACTGCGGTAAAGACAATCTCCCCAACCACTAACAACCTCAATGTCCCTAACCAAATGATATATATGTGCTTAGCAGAATGAAGCAAGTAAAACATTAGTATCCTTCTCCTCCGGAATTTGGAACACTTTTAGTTTTAAATATCTGCAGACTGCGGTAAAGACAATCTCCCCAACCACTAACAACCTCAATGTCCCTAGCTCAATGATATAATCCTTTTGGATTTATAGGCCCAATCACCATGCTGTGTGCCACATCCCTACACCTTTTAGTGTCACAATTCATAGTGCCAGACACTTCAAACCCCTCAAATTCACAGCTTGCAATGCAAAATTCCTCCTAAATAGTAAAGTAACCCAAACTTTCCCATAAAGGCAAATTCATTACAGCAATGCGGCTCATGCACTTAAGAAATGACATACTAAAAGTCCACAAACAAACTATGCAGATATAAATGTCATCTAAGAAGCAAGTGTAAGGGTACGAGTACAGGTATTGGTATAACGAGTGTAATTTTATCATTTAGAGCAATGCATTACACGTAATGATTACATTACACTTCAAATAAAGGAGGGCAACTAAGAATCCAACATCATATAATAGTTTAGTGCCAAACTTAAGATACAAGATGGAGTTTGATGCCATCATACTAAAGAACCTCCGGTCAATATCTTCATTCTTAAATAATGCTAAGAATAGAAAAAAGAAGTCTTATCAACTTAGCTTCATCTTTGTTTTGGATACAGCTTGATATATAGTATAAGGGTACTTCTAGGATACGTCAAAAGTCATTAAGAAAATTATCACGTTTCTAGTGCACCCAAAATGTATTTAGAGTTACCATGCAAAGTACAGGTACCTGGTAAGTTACGGGTATGGGTAGGACAAAGTTTCACGAGTACTCATTCTTCATGGCTTTGCATGCAAAAAGGTACGAGTACTAAATAAATTTGGCAAGTGAAAGTAGAAATGCCACAAATACCATTTATTAAGTACTTTTCTAGTTCTTGAAAACAACATTTGCTTCCTTAGTTTGTTTGTGAAAAGAGACATAGAATTCCGGATTGCTCACGAAAAATGTGAGAATGTCGATTCTTGAATATGTAAAGTTCCTCATTAACACCAAATTAACTCTACTGCACACGACAAACCCTCCTAAAGGAAAAGGAAATAAACCTGGTACTAATCCTATATAGTGCTTCACTGCTTCTCATAAACTGCTCTCCAAAGAGTGACTAGCCATATACTCTGTAAGCAATGTCTGGTCCACTAGAATGAGGCTGAAATGGACTGGTAATTCTTTTCGAATCCTTGTTCTGGCGTTAGGTTTGGCTAAAAAAATGACAGAATGCACATGCAAAATGGAATCATCACTCGTCAATTTAGGTGAATGAGCATTCCATTAGGAGGCCAAACAAAGGAACGACCCTTCCATTTCTTCCTAACATCGTTCAAGCTAACCAAACACTACCAAATCTGACACATACACGATGTATCTCAAAGAAAATTCTACATAATGGCACAATTAATCTAGAACAACAACTCAACATTCCTTTTTGTTGTTTTTGATCCTCAACATTCTACTACTTCCATTTTCTGACTAAATCTTCAGTAGAACAACAAAAACCTAAAACCCATACGGAGCTTTGTTTCGACCTTAATTGGGACCCCGACAATTGGGCAGTGGGATTGGTCCCCAGCCAAGGTGCTCGTAAGCTGACCCGGTCACCAGAGTTATAAAAAAAGAAAAGAAAAGAAACAATGAAACTGGTCTCCTAAGGTCTAGTCTCAAGTTCAAAACCTCGTAGGTGCTATCAACTCCTTTGGAGCCGGTCCATACAGAGTTTTACTCTAGCTGTAATTGGGACCCCCCGAGTTATAAAAAAAGCCAACAAAACCGGTCTCCGAAGATCTCAGGTTCTAAACCCCTTAGTGTGTTATCAACTCCTTTGGGGCTAGTTCATTCAGAGCTTTTTACTAGCTTAATTGAGACCAGCACAAGTGGGCGGCGGGAAGGATTACTTAAGGTGTGTAAGCTTGCCCGGACGGTGGGAAGGATTACTTAAGGTGCATAAGCTTGCCCGAACACCTGAGTTATTGAAAAAAAAAACCGAAACCGGTACACATAATCTCGGAATTAACAATCACCGATTGAAGAACACTCACATTTGGGCCAATCCATACACAGCTCTGACTTTAATTGGGACCCTCACAAGTAGGCGGTGGTCCTCAGCTTGCCCGGACACCAGAGTTATCAAAAGAAAAAAAAAGAACAACGAATACCGGTACACATAATCTCGGAATTAACAATCACCGATCGAAGAACACTCACATTTGGCGAGCTTCGCCAGCTTCTGCGACGTCTGGTGGATCCCGAGCCCGATTTTCGAAGCCCTCCGGTTGAACTCCGACTGAACCGCGACCGCCGATCTCGGTCCCTCCTCCTTCGAGTTCGAACCAATTCCATTACTACTGCTGCTACTCGGCGGGTTCTGCACCGACGCGAACGATTTGCGTTGCTTCTCCGCCACGCTCAGGAACTCCTGCGTGCGATCTCGATACGACGACTGATTCGACTTCATCTGAGCCCGAATCGAATGCCCTTCGGTGTGTACGTGTATATGTATAGTGTGTTTGTATAGGATAGGGGAATTGCAGGAGAGAGAGAGAGAGAGAGAGAGAGAGAGAGAGGATCTGGTTGAGAGAACGATTCGAAACCCTAGATCTGGATCTTGACGTAGACGTGAACAGCTAGTAGGACGACGAATAGTTTTGGGAAATTGCAGATCTAAAAAACTGATGAGAGTGAGACAATTAAACTGTAGAAATTCAGGTGTTTCGTATCACGCGCCAAAATTTTACTACAGCCATGCCATGCCTCCATCTGTCTCGACAATTAGTGATCCAAATTTAACAAAACATTGAAAATGTCTTTTAAAAGCTGAGAGCAGTGGGAAGAGCATTCAACGGTGATCGGTGGGTGTAGACTTTGGTTTTTTTATTATTGCTAATTACACGAACGAAATATTTCTTCTTCTTTTTTATACAATAGTCAGGTTAACAGGCCAATTTACGCGCACCTTGACTAAATTTCCCTCCGATTCGATCGGAGGGAAGCCATTCCAGTCGAGAATTATGTTTGGTTTGGGTTTTATGAGAGGTTTTTGGAAGTAATGAGTGAAGAGAGACAAAAATAAAAAATTTATTGAAAATCATGCACAAAAATTTTAAGACCCAAAACGAATAAGGTTGTGATTTGGCCCAATAATCGAATTATGAACAAATGTATGGTGACCACACCCGCCAAACACCCAAACTTAACCCTATATGGTTAAAGAGGAATATTTCTCTTCCCCTCTAGGCTAATGTACTCTTAGGTGGTCTTAATATTCAAGTAATCTAATTGCAGTGTTTGGATTAATTCAAGCCTCTTAAAAAATATAGTAATAATAATTCAGGTCATGTTCTGATGTTTGTGATATTGAAGATCAGGTTTCCTGAAACTTGATTTCTCAATGATCTTCTAAAATGTTCATCGAGAGAAGTTTTATTTTTTATTTTTTATTTTTGGGTAAGGTAGAGAAGTTTAATTTTACTAGAGGAGATCTGGGCAAGTAGATTCTTCCTTAGTTTAGGGATGAATAGCACCTCACAGTTGAAGCTCTGCCTATTTTAAAATTAAACGATCCATCTGTATCCTCTTGTTAAAGCTCTCCTGTATCTTCTTGTTGAGATAAATACGAAAAGTCAAATCAAAAACTTAAAAAAGCTTACGAACAACGAAAACAAGTCAAATTTCAAGAAAATGAACTAATTTAATCTGGACTCAAGCTTAGTTGGTACCCAAACATGAATATGCAAGAACAAAAAAGAGAAAAGCCATCAAAGATTAGTCTGGTTCACAATTCTCTCTCCTTTTCTGAACTTACAATACCATCTCCTTGACTCCTTAGCTACACCATTTACTGTATAGTGATCTACACAAGACAAGACTATCCACATGCCCCTAAAATCACTGCAATGAGAAAAATCCTTCACACATCCTATAGCTAAAAACTAAGATACAAGAAGCAAAAACACTACAAACCCCTCAAGAACACCCAGTAAAATCCCAAAAACTCCCCTGTGCAGCAGCCCCGCCGGATTCCCACGAGCAATCATCACCGGGAACTCGCACCTGTAGTCGGACGGGTCCTCGTCTGTCACCACAGCCAAACCGGAGAAATCGCAGTCCCAACTGTTCTGGTTTTGCAACTGATAATACATGTTGAAAGCATAAGAAGCATTCCCTTTGACGCCGATATGGTTACAAGATGATCCATAACCCAGAGCAGTACAATCAGACAAGCTACAAGCATAATCAACGTTCTTAGGCAATTCCCCCAAGTCATCTGCTTTTGGGTCCAGAACACACCACTCTTTGTGCAAATATCCAACGCCTTTCACTGCTACTAGCCCCTTATTTTCTCGGAAGCCAAACAGGTCTAGTTCGTACTTGGGTTTCCCATCATATTCGAAAATCCCCCAGTGCCTTTCAAAGGACCCTGGGGCTATGCTCTTGGCATTCTCATCAATAAGACTAAATAGATAGGCCTCAATTACACCTTTTCTATTGGGTGTCCCATTTCCACTCAAGATATGTTGAACCAGACCTTGGCTAAATCTCTTTGCGTTTTCGATGTTCGCGTTTTTATCCCCATCGGTGGGCCACCCGACTTCTCCCACGATGATTTTCATCTCCGGGTACCCGGATTTCCCCAAGGAGGAAACTAAAGTGTCGAAATTCGCATCAAATACGTTTGCGTAGATTTTGTCACCATCTCTAATGGGATTTTTTGAGCCATCAAAGAATGCATAGTCCAAGGGGAAGTAAGTGTTGCTGTAGAGGCTGAGGAATGGGTATATGTTGACAGTGAAAGGGGCGTCGTTGGAATAGAGGGACTCGATGATTTTGATGGTGATGTCGCGGACTTCTGGCCTGAAGTCACCGGCTGATGGCACAGGGTTTGAGGCAGGCGAGTTGTAGACATCGGCGTTGAAGGGAACTGTTGCTTTAATCTGGGAACCGAATCCGGCATGGTTGAGAGCATTTTGGACATTTTGGAGGGCAGGCAGTGTGCATTCAAGATAGGTGTCATTGTATGTTCTGAGAAAAGGCTCATTGCCCACTGCAACATACCTGCAAAAATGGAGTTTTAGTGTGGCTGGGAAGAGTGAATGATGAGAAGATTCAAGACATAATACCAAACTTTCGATTGGTTGAAAACTTTTACGCAGAACATTCAAACAAAAAAATGTGACTGCACAGCTTCTGAGATAATATGCATCTTAAGGCCACGTTTGATTGATCAGACTAATAGCGAGCGGATATGCATATGCATGAGTGCAATAAGTCATCCGTCGTATCTGTAATTCCTTCACTTCTGATTGCATTCAAACATTGAATCTGGAGTCCCTATAGATGTTTTATCTCATTTCATGTCGATCGAACGAGGCAATCGGCTTTCGTTTCCTAATGATTAGCACCCACATCTGTTATACTGCTGTGAATCATCTGCATAATTTCTTGATTTGCACATGAGAACATTGTCCTATTACAGAACCATAACTACACACATACAAATCCCAAGGGGTTTGGCTAACTAGGCATACAAAGCTAATAAATGCATGCATGAGGTCGCATGTTCGAATCTCAATGAGACCAAACATTTTAAACTTTGGGATCACTAGAGGGTTTTGTCCGGCCGTAAACTTAAGAGCCGAGGAATTAGTCGAGGTGCGCAGAGGTAAGTATTTGCACACATGGGGAAGACAAGATCAATGCAAGGCACAACCCCAATTGGTCTCCGATTATGGTGAAGCTATAATAGGTACACACACCAATTATATACTTAAGTGACTCAAAACTACTTGTCATCGGATGGGAAGAATGTTTTAAGAATATGGGATTAAGAACCAAATAACTCAAGTGATTCAAAACTTGTACTTGATATAGACTCCACCATGGTAAAAGTAACTCGTCACATTTTCATCCACCCAAGAAGCTGCAAAACCAGTTCACTCCCGCACCAATTTCGCACACTTATGTGTGGAGGTGAGGTGGGTTCAACAGCTGGGGACAAGGAAGATCGAACATGAAACCTTAGGAAAGAGCAAACCTCTAAGTCCGGGCCAACCCCAGGATTATGTTAGTATATACACATATGTACACATGCCGATAATTTTAACAACAGCTTATCGCATGAATGGGTTCAAGGAATGTGTCAATAATATTGGATTAAGAACCAAGAGCTCAAGTTACTCGAAGTTACTTGATGTAGACTCCCCCAGGGTAGAAATAACTGGTCACATTTTCATCCACCCAAGAAGCAGCAAAACCAGGGTCATCACTCATCTGCGGCAACATCACATTGGGTATTGCCAACATCACCTCGATATCAGTCCCAATCAAAGCCGTCAAAATCCTCGGATCCGCCTCGAACAGCTTCACCTTGTCGAACCCGTTTGCCTTCATCATTTGGACTACTTTCTCTGGCGGCAACTGGTGAGTTGCCATTGTGCCCCAGTTCACTCCAATACCATACCCACTAGAGATTATGGCCATGAAAGTCACAAATATCGTCCATTGATCGTTAAAGGGTGTTCTTGATTTAACCATTTGGCCTTTTCTGTAGTGAATTCAAAACGGGTCTTGTTGAATGTTTATATTGAATCAATAAAGAAATTTGGAAGGTTTAGGAAATCGAGAGTATGTGGACTCCATAAGAACTCTCTCAATCTCCTCTCTCTCTCTCTAATTGTTTCCTTTGGTTCTCGAGAAAGTTCAGGGTAAAGGTGAAAATCTGCCCAGGGTGTTGGAAAGAGAAAAGGGGGAAAAAATGATTGGAAGATTCGTTTCTGAATTCAGTTATGCCACCAAAGCTGTGCAGTTCTGTGCCTCAACGGTTTCGGGCTCCAAATCAGGTACTTCCAAATGTAACCCCACATAGTAACATATATTAATTATTAGAGTAGTAAAATTAGCCTTTACATTTGTGGCAGGAAGAAACATCAATATGTCCGAATAGTCATAATGAGATTTTTTTGAGCATCATAACTTTTTTTTCATGAACTATGAATTGAAACATCTTCCCAAAAATATGAAGTAACTTCACCCAAAAATTCAGAATTTTTTGCCAAAAGAATAATTTTATATTAATTAAACAAAAAATAAATAGATAAAAATAATAAAAAATACCCCAAAATATGAAAAAAAAATCACGAAAAATTATGAAAAAAATACAATTTTTTTTTTCACCTGGCGACAAATTTAATCGGAAGACAATATGTAGCTCACATAATGTGTGTTGCGGTAACTCATTGACTAAGAGTACCACGTAAACATGCCACATAATACTTTGAAAGCACTCAATGGGTAATTAGATGGAGTAACATTTGGGGGGTCTGTTAGTCAGTGGTGGTATTTTCAAACAAACAAAGTATGTGGAGTTGGATACATTTCCATCGTCTCGTCCTCTTTCTCTCTCTATCTCTCCCTCTCTCACGCCGCTATGGAACTAATCCTAAACCAAAATCAAATGCCTAAAACCCAACTGATTTCAAGCACCATCTCCAATTGACAAAGCCCTCGTTCAAAATCCTAAAACCCAACTAATCGAAAACCATAACCCTAAACCCAACTGATTTGTGAAACTCATCATCTTTCTCACTCAAAATCGTACAATTTTCCATCTTTCGACCTCCAAACCTTCTATGCATGTGTGTGTGTCATTACATGCTTTGATATTGGGGATTTTAAAAATCGGGACTTGCATACGAGGTTGGGGCTTTTAAAATTTGATTTTTTTTTGTCTTTTATATAGTAAAGTAAGTGGAACAGAATACATATTTTTTGCATGATATGTGATTGTCAACTGTCAACCATACTTTCTGACAGATCACTTTGGCTGTTTTAAATAGTAAGTGGAGTAATACCACGGATACATAACAATTGGACACAAAATGAAATTTCGTTGTCAAGATCCATTAGGGCCTTGATCAACTACTCATCAGCGTTGAATGTGGACCCTACATTTAATTTACTTCTTTCTATGTTTGCAACTTCTTGCCTATTAACACAAAAAGGTAGCTCAAGCGGCAACATAAATGAGCTGTAAACTCAGACATCTTAAATTTGAAACTTAGCAATCCCTTGGGTCCAGACTGCAAGAGAGAAATAACTAGTGAATCCCTTGGTCCCGGTGTGGATGGTTTGCCTTTGACTAGACCGGAAATGAAAACAATTGAGGTGCGTTTAAGCTAACCCAGACTGCCAAACATCCTTAACTATCGAATCGGAAAAAAAAAAACTTCTTGCATTTTAAATTCATTCATTGACAAAAGTGGAATACCATTCCTGGCCCATAAATGCAATTGGTGCTGAGATTCATCTGAGACACGAGACATTATATTGGTTCCATGATTTGTCTCCAACATCTGAATACAGAGTTGGAATAAATAGAAACCCTCTCTCATCATAAGGCAAGAGATATAACTTTCCATCATGAAAAAAGGGCCATAGTTAGCCATGACAAGTGCAATTGTAACAAGTCTTTATCTGTAATAGCTTGTTTACCTCGTATATATGCTGAAAATTTTCCAAAATGCACTGTCGATGCTACGAAAAAGACCAAGAACACATATTTCCAATGCATGAATTAGCCTAACGAGATGATGTGGGCCGAATACGGAAGATTGCTGTCATTCCAATTCTTAACACAATGACAGCTGATATGGTTGAAGCGCTAGGTTTCCGGTGGGCAGCAAGCTGTGCAAAGGATGGATGGGGAGATGATGTTTTGGAAGGAGATGCACTAGGAATAGTTCAGTTGCTTAAGGGAGCTCAGGTGGCCAAGTCTAGCCTAGCAGTAATTATCACAGATACACTTTATTTAATTAGTTATGTTCGTTCGTTTTCGTTTTCTTTTGTTCATCGAGATTGTAACAGGGTGACTTATGTTTTAGCCAAACATGCTGAATATTGAGCTACCTGCAATCTGGGAAGGAAACTCAACGAACTGGGTTTGTAGGGAAGCTGCTCTTGATACTCCCTAGCTTCAGTTATTAATAAAGTGATGCCGATTCAATTATAAAAAGAAAAGAAAAAAAGAATAAGCCTAACAGTCGCAATTATAACTTCGCATAGAACTGAAGCAAAGTCCCACATCGCTTGAATACCAAAATAATATGAAGTATACAAGCATGAGGACACCCTCACTTCTAAAAGCTAGAGTTCCAGAGATACCAAGATATATAGTCTCCAAGCACTTGTATATTAAGAAAACCAAGATATATAGTCTCCAAGCACTTGTATATTAAGAAAACAATCCGATCGCAAAATCACATTCATTGGGGTTGTCAAACTCCAATGAATTCTTTTCCCTTAAAAAGTGAAATCCAGAGAGGGAGATAGGGGGACAAGCATTACTCAAACTCACACAAATCCTTCACCTTAAAGCCTAAAACATAAGGCATGCCCTAAACATAAAGGGACAAACTTATTCCAGTTTATTTAACAATGCAGTTTTCCTTTGCATGTTATTATTTAGCCAAATTGCTGTTATAGAGTCATTACAGCAGGCCAAAGATAGACCATAGGGGAACCTCTCATTTCACTTCTTCCTTTTGTGGTGTTATCTTCTGTCAACCCACATTTGCTTGGGAAAAGCTGCTTTCAGGCGCCTTACCTTTGATTTTCTGATCCAGTTTCTCCCTCATCTTTGCATTAGTTGCAGTAGCAAAGCTGCTTTCAGGAGCCATACCTTTGCATTTTCCAACACGACCATGAATGTAGTCGTGCATGGTGTGCTCAGTATCTGCAAAGTAGAAGTGCGGTATAAAATCAGCATCGAAAAGCAAGGAAGCTACTCCCATGACCCTTTCGTTTATAAGGATTCGCTATATAGCGTATCGATCGCCACATATCGGTTTTTGATCATCCGATATGGTTACATCCTGATATAGAGGGGAGGCTGAAAAATTGATAGCGTATTGGCCGATTCCTGCCATAAACTGTTCGTTTCCTACCCACAGTGTTCACTGCCACTGTGACTGCTACTTGACCGCTCCTACCGATTTAGGTGCACTAAAGTTTTTTTCCGCCAAAAACGAACGTATCAGTCGATACTTCCGATACTATTACACCGCGACTGCTACCGTTATGTGCTCCATACCGCTATTTAAAACCTTCTTTAACTCCCCCCAAAAGATAATTGTAATCTGAACAAAATCTAGACTAGAAAAGCATCCAAAACCAACTTTTGAAAAGTTGTCTTTTGAGCATTTCAAGTTGAGAAGGCAAACAAGCTAAAAGCACACGGACGGTGAAACAAAACATCCGCGTCGAAAGTATGAGTATTCAGATTTCAAGCCAAATAAGCAGCAAAAAAAAAAAAACAAGAAGGGCTGAGGGTCTGAGACAATGAACTGAATGAAGTATACTTGATGCCGAAGGCAAACTTCTTTGGTGAAGTTCTTCTACAAGTCATGTAACTAAACTCACATGTCAAATGTTAGAGCAAGCCCGTATGGGAATTTTATGAAATTTTTTGCACTTGTTCGAATCTTGGTGAATCGAATTGCGAAAGATAAAGATTAACAACGAAGGATGGTACCTTACTTGGATTGGACATGAACAGTAATTTTGTGTTTTTTCCTCTAAAGGAGGGAGGGTCCTTATGCGGACCCACTCTCAATCTAACGAATAGAAACTAGGCTAATGTTTAAGAGTTAAATTAGAATATAGCACAACACCTAGTGCCCCAGAAGGTCTGTTTACAGATAGATATTAAAAAATGTGCCATCTTGCATTCCGCACAACTAAATTTAGCGACATAAATTAATAACATATTTCTTCTCTTAATTTTCTTATTATCAGGAAGTATATAAGTAACGTAAAAGAGCCATAGAACAAAGATACATTTCACCCAAGATCAATCCACCACACAAAATTGCTTAAACTAAGTAATGAATGTACGAGAGAGAGAGAGAGAGAGAGAGAGAGAGAGAGAGAGAGAGAGAGAGAGAGAGAGAGAGAACTATGCATTTCAACAGTAACGGGTGAAATTCTAGTACAAATTTCTTTATTCATTTTTTGATACTCAGTTTTCTTTATTTGAGAAAATAGTTTCTTATAAAGAAATAGTCCAACATATATGAATCATCTGATATACATGGTTATCCTTATCATGTAGACTACATGGCATACCTTTCTCCCATGGTCGCTCCGCAAATATTGTTCCGTCGTCATTCATGAAATGCTTTTTAAAGTCTGAAATCAACACAACTCACTATGAGACAACTTGAGACTTACATGAAAGAAGCAATAATCAAATATCAACCATAATAAGCAACTAAACATGCAAGAGTTCATGCAGTACCTCCACTTGCAGTAAAAAAGGCATGCACCAGCAACTTTAGAGTAGTTGAGGCTCTACCTTGGTAAAAGAATGAGATGATATTATAACAGGCAGTGTTTATGCACGCTGTTAATTAGTCAATATGGATTTACATGCCTTGTAAGCAGTTATTGTGCCAAAACATTCTTGAGTGTAGATATTCACCTGAAATCACCTTTAACTCCCACAAGTTTGGAGGGCAAAGTCAAACCAAGCCAAACCAAACCAAATCAAATCAAACTGACAATTGGGGTCAGCTACATGATTTTTTTGTCCCCGTTGAGTTCTGTCGAGGGCATCACTTTCCGTGATATCAAAGAAATCCAAGTCTTCTACTGCATCTAAAGTTGATTTTGGTCTACCCCTCCCCTTAGTGCTACCGTCTACCGTAAAAAAATATCACTCTTAACTACTGCATCCTACAAAAGTTTTCGTTTCTATTTCTATCTCACACATTTACCACACATCCATTCTTACTTGCATGCTATTTCTTAGTAGCCCAACCCTTGCCATATAACATGGTTGGTCTTATAGCGATACGGTAGAATTGCCCTTCAACTTAGTGCGTATCTTGAAGTCACACAACACTCCACCCTTGATCCATTCAACTTGATCTTAGGCATCACATCCTCTGTAATCTCTCCAATCCCTTGAGCCAAGATACTTAAAATGCTCGCTTCTTGGTAACTCATGATTTTGGCTGGTCATTATGTCAACACTAGCACTTAGATTACCACTAAACTTATCTTTTATATACTCCATCTTATTCCTATTGATCCTAAATCCGTTTGACTCCAATGCTTCTCTCCAAGCGATCTAATTGAGTATTAACACCTATTGTAGTTTCATCCACTAAAACTACATTATCCGTACACAACATACTCCATGGATAACATCCTGAATATGTCTACTCAATTCATCAATATTTAAGACAAAGAGGAAGGACTCAAAATGGATCCTTAGTGTAATCCTACAATGATAGGGAATACACTTTTTCTCCAACTGGCGACCTAAGAGAAATGACAACACCTTTGTAAATGTCCTAAATTTTGGTTGGTTGGAGGGGGAGGGGGACATCCAATTAGACACTGGGGCAATCCCATTCTGATAGGCTATATACAACTAGCCAATTAAGAATACTAAATAAAAATAGGGAATGATTTTCACCCTCCCCATGTTACAATTTACACTCCCTTTTTATTTTTATCCACATGAATTTACAATGTTGCCTTTGGATATGTGAAAAAGTGTATTGAAAAAGGGTAAGATAGTAAATTCATGTGAATAATGACAAAAAAAGGAGTGTGGATTGTAAAAGGGGGAGTGTGAAAATCACTTTCCATAAAAATATATGCCATGTGAAACAATTCCAAGGAGAAACATAAGGATACCATTAACAAGTTATTCCATTTCTGCTCCCATAGATCACGTAGATCTAAATAGAGTGGAAAGAGAAGTGGTGGATTATTAAGAGTACATAAATTACTTCAACGAGATTACATCTCGTTGCAAAGCTACAAACCAATAGCCAATTACGATACCAAAAACAAGCAAAGGCTGGCAAGGGGTCCTGTTAGAGTTAGAAGTTACCTTTTGGCTCTTTAAATTCTTTGGGTCTTATTTTCTTCGTGATAAGTAAGCAAATTGCCAAATTCTTAATACAAGACAATGCCAAAGGGTAACACTCATGCAACATCAACAAACAATTACTATATCAACAATAAAAAGAGACATGCACTCTCACCCGTGAGAACAATTATTTTGAATCCTATCCTCTTCAAAAAAACAAAAGTGACCCATACATTTTTTGAAGAACATTTGTTGACACAACATTGTGGGCTACCACAGCCTCGGGTGACGGGGCATCTCGGACGGCCCGAAAAAGATAAGTGTTTTTGAAAAATGGAAGGGTCGCCACCAGAATTTAAGGTCCGTCATCCGAGAAACCGTTTTTTTTTTTTTTTTTTGAAAATGATTTTTGAATTTGAAAACCAGAGATTGTATTGGGTTCGGAAGCCAGGTTACGAGAAGGGAAGGGTTTTATGGCACCCCTCTCGCCCGACATGAAGTCGGTCTCTACTCAAAGTTTGTGGGATTTTTATCAAAAGCATTTTGTTTTATGAAAAAAGCTAGCATGTATTTACAGGTACAAGTAAAATTGTATACATGTGATCATGTACAAAATGTGATAATGGGATGATGCAAGATGAATAATAACAGAAAATTAGAATTGATGCTACCGGAATCACTCTTAGGCGCTCAACAGTGGTCCTGAGCGCCCAGGAGTACTCACTTCTTGCAAAATAGAGCTCAGCAACTTTTTGACTGTAAACAGAATATTCAAGTGCAGGGAAATGAATTAAAACAACATTTAGGCAAGCTTGCTCAACATCAAACTCAAACAAACAAGAACAAGTTTTGAATATCCAAGCATTGCCTCCTTGCAAATATAAAATGAACCTAATTGGGCTCTGGAAGGATTAGTGCACACCCAGTATCTTCAAAATCATTTGAAATGAAACATATAATGGCAAAACGTGATATTTGGGGAGCTTCAACACTCTTGAGCGCTCAAGAATGGTCTTGGGCGCTCAAGAGTAAGCCCAGTGCAATTTTTTTTTGGTTTCTCTTGCTCTTATTGTTAAACTAAGATCAAAAGAACTCATAACTAGTATGGGGAACTGGTATGAGCCTCTGTTCCCCCTCAAAAGTAGGAAAAAAAGAAAGTAACTTGGAAAAACCAAGTTTTATACCTTTTCTTGACTTGGACTATGCTTTTTAGATGATTTTGTTGCTTGAAAAGAACTAGAAAATCACAGAAGAATACGAGCTTGATTATAGTTGAGTTCTCAGATTTTTTTGGGATTTTCTAGAGATTGGTTTTTGATTTTTGAAATAAACTTCGAAATAATTGTGAGAGAGAGAGAGAGAGAGAGAGGAGGGGGGGGGGGGGGGGGAGAGTGAGCCTTTTCAGAAAACAAGGGAGTTTGGAGAGAAATTTTGTGGCTCTCCAATGCTAGCAGAATGGGGGTATTTATAGGGGTGAAGAAAATAGGTTTTATTTTTGAAAATAAAATCAAAACTAAATTGAAAATATTTTGGGGGGAAAACTGCCATCATTGGTCTTTGGCATACTCTCAGGCTGAGTATTGACCTGGTTAGGACCAAGTTTGAACGTTGAATGGAAAAGGTGAGGTGAGTGGAGGATCTCCTCACCCATTGGGTGTGACAGAGGTCTTGAGCGCTCAAGAGTGGTGCTCTTGAGTGCTCAAGAGTGGTTGCCCAACTTTAGAGGGGCGCCACGGATGCTCCCAAATTCGGATTTGAGTGTTTTTTGAAGCGTTGGAAAGCTGGTTGAGTCATCTTTCTAACCCAATTTGTTTCATTGAAAAATATTTCATACATTGAAATATGTGCCCATTTTACCCTCAGTGTGTCGGGAAAAAGGTGACTTTGGTTTGTTTTTGAAAAAGAAGAAGCATTGTCCAAGTTTGTCCAAGGCCTGTTTTAATTCAATTTCATCATCGGGGAGCCTCGAGGCCATAAATTAAGGATAATTAATAAGTCCAAATTGGGGTGTCTACACACATTTTGTCCTAACTTGTTTGACCCAGAATAACTTCTTAACCACAATAGAACAAAGAGAGATCCACTCTCACCCAAGAGAACAAAGATTTTAAATCCTATGCTCCCCAATAAAACCAAAGTGCCCCCAAGTTTATATGAAGAATGCTGCTGACATGGCACTTTTTCCCAAATAGTTTGACCTAGAAAAAATTGTAAATCGCAAGTATGCATACAAAATCCTGGTCACGGTCTCAGAGGTTGTTACTATTGCGCGGTCTTGGGTAACTCAACTCCAAAGGCTAGCTATTGAAATGAGAGCCTTCATGCTTATACTTCATATTACTTAGGTACCTAGGCGATGTGGGACTTCGCTTCACACACTCCCTCACGCGCAACACACTCACTTGGCAGCACCTGCCATGTGTAGGCCAGGGACATGCACCCTACCCATCTCTGGTGCCTAGCTCTGATACCATGTTACATGATCTTGGGTAGAACTCAACTCCAAAAGCTAGCTATTGAAGTGAGGATGCCCTCACGCTTATACTTCATATTACTTTGGTACCCAAGCAATGTGGGACTTCGCTTCATAGTTACCAATCTGAAAATATTTTCCAGGGCCACTTAGAGGATCTTCACAGCAAAATGTATTTGTTGGTACCAATTTCAACTCATTCCAAGTTGATAAGATATCATTAAACATATTAATATTCCATTATTCCTTCCAAAATCCAGTACTAATATACATTGTCAGAAGCCAAGCCACATTTTTCTTGGTGCTTTTGTAACATTGGAACTACTCTTATGTGTCTTTGTGCGGTAGAAGGAGGAAGAATTGTTCACTTTTGCTCACTACACGGCACCATTATTCTTCTGTGATTTATTTTTCAGTATCCAACTCTCGTATACCCTTTTCAAAGATGGTTAATAGACTCAGAAGCTATACGGGAAAAAAAGAGTAAAATAAATCCAAACTTACTTGGAACGTCAGGCTCCTCATTCCTCAAATAATTCACATATCGTAGCATGTCTCCAACTGTAGGAAAAGTTTGCCCGGTTTCCTTGTGGCGGTAGTACTACAACAGTAGATACCAGAAAACACAGCAGTTGTAGTAATGCCAGCATTAGTACACTTAAACTACATTAAAAAAAATAAAAAATATCCCCCTTACACTGCACAAAACTATTGTAACTGCGGTTTAAAATTGGACAGATACTATGGTATGAAGCATTAATGAAACCGCTATAAAACCTGATTTGTCCAAGAGCATCAACCGTCAACCATGCCAAAGGCAAGGAACGATTGAAGGGTGAAGGATATGCAAAGACCATTTCAAAGAAAGCCATAAAATACAAGTTAAGTTCCATTGTTTAGCATCTAAATGAATCAAAGAAGCAATAACCATCTCCTACATCATCTCCATCGCGTTTTCACCAGTGTTTCATCACTGGAGGCTCGGAGGGTGGATTGAAGTTTCGCGGTCTGTGGTCAACGGAGTGGGTTCACGCCTGAGTTGCTGCTTCTTGCCGGAGAGGGGACGTTTGGGATGGCTTATGATGATTGAGGTAATAAGATTTTTTGTTTGGTTAGCAGTTGCGCAGCTGGTATGCTGCTTCCCTGGCAGGTTTCCCCAGTCCGGTGGTTGGTTCCCGGTCTGGTTTCCCCGGTTCCGGGTGTGGTGGTGGGTAAATAATATCTTAGTTTTCAGCTGTTTGGTCCTCGGCTGCATCCAGTGCTCGTTGTGGCCGCGAGGATTCGTCGGTGTTCGCCAAGATGGTTTGCCAGCGAATTGCTTCTCGCGGCCAGAGCCCGCCGTGAGAGCGGGGGTTTGCCCTTGATTAGCACCCAGCTCGAGGCAGATGAGGGACCGCCGGTGTTTGCTCACCGACTTTTGGTTCTCTCATGTCTTGAGCATGCCGGGGCGGCTTTAAGGACTGCAGACCTGTGGATTGTTCTCGGATTCCATCAGAACTCGCGGTTTCGTCTTTGATTTGAAGCTATGCCCATCCTGTCCTTCATCTACGACTCCACTTTTGCTGGCTTGATTTTGGCATGAAGAGGGCGTTAGTCCCTTGTCCGGATATTTGGACATTAGATTTCTATTCTGATATTTATATTTGTGCCATGGATTAGGTATAGTTTTTTTTATCATTGTTGTCAAATGGATTTCTGTAAGTGCCGTATGACCTTTGAGGAGTGATATTCATTGTTCTCTGATCAAAAAATTAAAAAAAAAAATTTCTGCAATTTTGATCTTTCAGTAGGCATGTGGCGAAGCAAGGTTCACAATCTCAAGTTCAATATCCTATTTTCAGGATAGGATTCTGGTACCATCCAATAAACCCTGCACAATTCGTCTTACCCTTCATCATAGAGGTAAAAGAGTGTCCAATAGATGATAAGCAAGGTTCAAGAAGATAATTAGTTACGGAGAAGATATTTTTCTCAGCAGGACCAGCCAAAGGCTGCTGGATCCTCGCAAGGTTAACTACACCCAAAAAGATTCGCGCATTTAGTATGACGATACATGTGGTTCATAAAGGAGATTGTGGACACATTACAAAGATTATGATGGCGTGTTAGGTACACAAAGGGAAGACATGTCAAAAGGACAGGTGGAAGGTTATTTAAGGGCCTACTTTCTGCTCCCCTATCTGCATAATCATCATGCAGTCGGAAGGCCCTCCAATCCAATACAAGGATACCTGGCCTCTAATGGCCCTCACAGCAAAGTTAGATGAGGTACCAACGTTTATGTCAAAATTCTTAATACCGAGACATCCTCGTCCCTGATCTCGCACTCCTTGGTAAAAAGTGAAGAATCACATCCGTTAAGTTCAATTAAAGTGAACAAAAGTAAAACAGAAAGTGGTTTCTGATGGTTGATCTCTTCCAATGAAAAAGTTTGGAAGAATAATTCAAGAGCTAAACTTGTTCATTCGGTATTCTGTAATTAGGTTTACTACGTAAATGTCAGAGGCCGTGGAAGGGAACGAGAAAAGGAAAAAAAATAGAAGTCAGAGAAAAAGCAGTAAGCAATCTGCAAGACTGCAACTATGGTGCCCGTATTGCCATTTGTGAAAGTGGTTAGAAATAGTAGCAATCACAACTGTCAGCATGATTGTGATATTCAACGAATCAGGAGCGTAGAGCCTGCATTGCCATGTTAGGGAGGCCAATATGTTTACAAATAGAAGCAACGATGAAACTACGGTTTGTAAATCCCAAATGGATCAGGATCTATCACACCTCCAAAGAGCAGCTCATATCACTCCATGATTCAAAAACCTCATTTTTACAACAAATTACTGAATCTGGTTTCTATATTATGCCACCTCAATGCAAGGAAACAAAATTCAGATCAATGCCACTAAGCAAATGACTGCCCACTTACACAGACCAGATTTAAAGGGAAAACACGAAGTACTAGGATGTGGCATGAAGATGTTAGATTACCTCACTTTTCGAACCATCTTTACCAATTGCAATTTCGACTTGCCACTTATCAGGAAGCCAGTCCGCCATTTATGGCAAAGTAACAATTTTCCTGCATCCAAAACCCATATAAACTAGAGCCTGAAAGAGGGTAAATTAACCATAAAAAATGTACTTAGAGTAGCGATAAAGCACAACATTCCAGAAAATAACAGCCAAGACCAACTTTAAATCTCGAAGACAACCTAAACAATTGAAATCGTAGAAATAGTTGCCAGAACTATGTACCTTTAATTTTGCCAGTGCAGCAAAAACACATGATTATACGACACAGTTTCTGACTATAAACCAACAGATACATGCAGATGCACAACAATTGTTGATGTCTGATCATGAAAGACTTTTAGTAACGATAATTGCTACTAGATTTTGAAGGCCTGCTCATCTAAACAGCAATTAGATAGAAGAGGTTTTTAAAATTCCTACTTTTAGCCACGCATAGGGTGAGGTTTGAAACCAGTAGCTATTGCCTACGATTCATCACATGCAACTCTTAACTACCAACATATCGAAAAGCTTAACTTGTTGAGAGGAGAAACTTTATCAGTTGTATTCTAAAGAATGTAAGAGAGAATGTTGCATCGCGTGGTGGTAGAGTAGATTATGACTCGATACACATGTTGGATCTCTCCACCTAAAAAGTTTAAGGTTTTGATGTATAGTTTTCACGGCTCCACCCTTGAAAAATTACCCACACTAGTGATGAAGGTGGTTGAGGCAGACGTCGAGTGACGTAGGCAATGCCACTCCCTACCTATGGTCAGTCAAGGAGGAGCTTGCCTTGACAATCCTGCTGCGCTAGCCTCCAAGCCACATACCTCCTTAGGTCCCGGGCGGGGTACCAGCCCTTTCTCCTGACCTGGGGTGTTGAGGAGTCGCCACGCTCGTTAGAGTCTTATTTATTTTACGGAGAGTGGACATGGCTGAGCATGTCATTAAGCATCATAGTGCGTGGAGAAGTTGCCATAGAAGGTCCATGAAGCCTCGTGCTTGTATGGGAGGAGTCACAATTCAGGAGGAGCTTGCTTGCCTTACCCACAGTGTATCGGGTCCACTGGTAAGTGCACATGACGATGCTCTTCCGATACCCACAGAATTAAAAAAATCCATAAGAATTACAAGCGGATCTCAAATATCTAGGATCTGATTGCTAATGTTGTCAGTTTATTTTTTTTTTCTCTACTTTATGGAACTTATGTTTCTGGTGTCAAAAAATAAAAATAGATAACATGCTTGGTGATAACCTACTTCTAGTACATGAAAATAAAAAACATGATAAACATGCTGGCACCAAGAGAATAACATACTGTTCTTTTTTTGCTTCTTTTACCAACAAGGCAACAATTAATTCAAATAACCTTTTTCTCAAATTCACTTTCTACGGATCACATATCTCAAACAAATTACCAATCCACAGAGGGAAAAAGTGGGTGAGAGGTGGTCGTCTATTGGTCTTCGAGTGAGGTGGATTTGGGCAGAGGTAGTACTCCGGTAAAAACAAATGCCGGTGAGAGAATTCAGAGAGCGGCTTTGGCTATGGGAGAGAGCGGCTTTGGAAAAAAAAAAAAAAAAAAATATATATATATATATATATATATATATATATATATAGAGAGAGAGAGAGAGAGAGAGAGAGAGAGAGAGAGAGAGAGCGCCCGGTTTGAGTTCTAGGTTGCAAAAAACCCAGATTCGACATAAGACGGAGAGATGGCCAAGTGTTTGGTGTGTGTCGCTACTGGTGGTGTGGCGGTAAACTTTAGTGCATTAAGGTGCCACCACAGAGATTCGATGAGCGGACCATAACCAAGATAGGTGCTAGTTACTATTCCTCTGAGTTATGGAGTCACTGGAGCACGTTCGCAAAATAGGTTAAAGAGCATTTTTGAGTTTCCAGAAATGTTGAACATTTTTAAAAATTCCAACTTTCAAGAAACAAATGCAGCACACTATAAATGTTCACATCAGTTTGCAAAGTTCTTGAAATAAAAAATAACAAAATGTAAACAGAAAAGTTACTAAACACAGACGTAACATTGTGTTACAGAAATGAGAACACAATAACTTCTCAAGAGCATGAACCAAATGCCAACAATGCATTACTTGGTGATGGTGGTGGTGTGTTGGTAATGTCTTTCTTTGATTGTGTGATGTTTCCCTAAAGGGGTGTATATACCTAATTACTCTTTGTGTTGTGTCATGAGCTTTATTGCAATCTCCAAATCTTGGCAATTAAATAACTTCCTTGCCTAAAACAAAATTAGTGTCATGTGTGAGATGGCTGTGGGTCGATGATCGAAATGGGCACAGATATATGTAGCAGGGGAGTAAGTGAAAAACAAGCCACCACTAAACTTAACTCGCCCATCTTGGAAAAAGCTTCTTATCTATGGCAAGTAGAAGAGGAGTGCTTACCCACAAGAATTAGGAAGAGAGAGAGAGAGAGAGAGAGAGAGAGAGAGAACAACGATGACGACGACAACGATGATGATCATTATGATGCTATTGATGATGCCAACGAAGCCAGAATGAGGACAACCACAACCAAAACACTACATCGACAAAGTTAAAAAAATAAAAGAACTATAAACCAAAAATAAAGAGGAAAGAAGAACTAAACAACTAAATCTATATGATAAATAAGAAGCATTGATCAATGAGACTTGGACTTTCATCAGGATGCTAACAAAATAAATTTGAAATACCGTTTGCTTTGTCTATAATATCATGGGTTTTCACCTTTGCTTTACCATTTTATGAATTGGGCATCTGGAATCATACACGTGGGATGATAAAAAAAGAAGAAGAAGAAAACTAATACTTCAATACTATTCAACTCATATAATTGACTGCATAAAGAGAGAATATCACTTTTGAATTTTACATAATCAATAACTTCAAAGTCATTTATACACGAATAAACACGAGGTCAGTTGCGTACCCGTGCCAGTGTCGTGAATGCTTGTGTTGTTCCTGTGGCAAAGTCGTGCCCGTGCTTTTCCATGACCACATGTGCCCCAAAATGGCGGCCTAGACAAACCGAACAATAGTGTTGGCGTCATGCCGTTCTAAATACCATGTCATGCTGACCTCTAAACGTATTGTGTCTGTATTGTGTTTGTGTCGGCCCACTGCAATTAGCACCTCAAGGCATGACAACGCCACATGATAACTAAATTTAATGGTAGAAAGAGAACACAATAAACTCTCAAAAGCATGACCAAATGCCAAAAATTTATTAAATGGTGATGTGTCTGTGATGATCTTTCTTTGATTGTGTGGGTTGGGTGATGTTTCCCCAAAGGGGTGTATATACCTAATTACTCTTTGCGTTGTGTCATTAGCTTTATTGCAATATCCAAATTTTGGCAATAAAATAACTTCCTTGCCAGAAACAAAATTAATGCCATGTGTGATATGGCTGTGGATCGGTGATAGAAATGGTCACACATATATGTAGCGGGGGAGTAAGTTAAAAACGGGCCACCACTAAACCTAACTCACCCATCTTAGAAAAAGCTTCTCATCAATGGCAAGTAGAAAGGGAGTGCTTACCCACAAGAACTAGAGAGAGAGAGAGAGAGAGAGAGAGAGAGAGAGAGAGAGAGAGAGGAGGATGGATGATGACAAGGACGATGACGATGACAGTGATGATGATCATTATGACACTATTGATGATGCCAAGAAGCCACAATGAGGACAACCACAACCACAACACTACATTGACAAAGTTGAAAAAATAAAAGAACCATAAATAAAAAATAAAGAGGATAGAAGAACTAAATTTATAAATCTATATGATAGATAAACACGAGGTCCGTTTTTGTTCCCGTGCCAGTTTAATGCACGTGCTTGCGCTGTTCCCGTGGCAATGTCGTGCCTGTGCTTTTCCATGACCGCATGTGCTGGAGAACGACTGCCTAGACCAACCCAACAATAGTGTTGGCATCGTGCCGTTCTGACCTATACCATGTCATGCTGACCTCTAAACGTATTGTGTCTCTGTTGTGCTCGTGACAACCCAATGCAATTAACACCTCTAGGCATGACTACACCACATGATAACTCAATTTAATGGTAGAAAAGAGTCAAAAGCATGAACCAAATGCCAACAATGTATTAACTGGTGATGGTGGTGCTGCGTTGGTATTCGCCGTTCTATTCTCCATCAGCTCTAAGGGTCCAAATAATGCTGTCAGCATTCTCAACCATAGGCAGCAAGGAACCAAACAGAAGTACTTGGTCGATTGGGATGAAGCTGAAATGGAACTGTGATTCACTTGGAATGTTCATACCAACGTTTGGTTAGATAAAATATGACCAAGCTTACATTACTAGTGAAATCATCATTCGCCAGTGTCACTGAATGGTCATTGCATTTTCAAGCCAAGGAAACCAAATACTATCAAAGGGGTATTATTAGCCAACCTTCTTTTTGGCCATTTCCAAACAGTCAAACACCTTAGTGAATAATACCAACCCCGGCCCCCTATAGTAGCAAAAAAAAAAAAACCCAAATTTAATAGGGAAGCCAATTTTCTATCCGAACATAAGTTAATCAAGGATGCCCCAAATGACCTCACCTTGCACAATTTTCCTAATTGTTGGCTTGATGCTAATCTATTTTGGTAATTGTCACTACATGTTTCCCAATACCTAAAAACACACACACACACCCCCAAAAAAAAAATGGGATGCTAATCTCCATGGGTAATTTTCACTAATTGATGACTTGATGCTAACCTCTTGCATTTTCAAGCCAAGGAATGACCATTCCATTCCGATCCTTTCCAAAATCATTCCAAGAAACCAAATATACCAAATGGGTATCAGCCAAAATCTCTAGAGAAAACATATACCTTCTTTTCAGCCATTTCCAAGCACCTTGGAGAATAATATCAACCCCGGCCAGCATCAAGAGATACCCCTACAGTAGAAAAAATATACCCCCGAATTTCCAGCCGAACTGAAGTTAATCGAAGATGCCCCCAATCCCCTCACCTCGCAAAATTGTCCTAATTGATCCTAATCTCTTTTAATAATTACCACTAAATGTTTCCAAATACCTAAACACACACACACACACAGGGATGGCACACAAAAAGGAGAAAGAAACTTGATTACCTGCATTTCTCTGAATTTCAGCTTGATATTCAAGAAGTTCTGTTTTGCCATTCCTCCTCTTGCTCCTCCTCCTCCTCCTCCTCCTCTCTCTCTCTCTCTCTCTCTCTCTCTCTACAATGATAAACATGAAGTTGAGAAATTCTCTCTCTCTCTCTCTCTCTCTCTCTCTCTCTCTCTCTCTCTACAATGATAAACATGAAGTTGAGAAATTAACGGCACTGTTGATGTGATATGTACATATGGTTTGTATAGGAGTGAATAAATGTCGGTGTCCATAGTGAATTACAGAGAGTTTTGAGAGTACCATTGTCGAAGTATTGAGTGCCATATAGAAACAGTGGGAAACGCGCATGGTGGATGCTTTTCTCTCACTATAAGAAGAGAACAGGCACTTTGCAGAGCCATTCGTTTGCAGTTTGCACATCGCTGCAGGGCATCAGGGAGTTTGCAACGGCGAGTCGGTTACTGAAAACAGGGTGAAACCGTGAAAGAGAGACGAGCCAAGCCGGAGCCTGACTTTTAAGGCTCCGTTTGGAACTTGGGGGATGGAAGTGCAAAATAAGAGAAGGAAAGTTGAAAGAGAAATTGGAAGAAAAAATGAGTTTGCATATGAAAAATTTCTCCTCTCTTTCTTTAAGAACCAAAGGAAAAACTTACCCCAAAAATAAAAAAACGAAGGAAATTTTTTGTCTTCCTTTCCCGTTACATCCCTAAGTTCCAAACAGAGCCTAAACGAGTTTAGTTCAAGCATCCTGTATTTTTTTACTGTCTGTACTTTATAGGAGAATCTTAAAGGAATTCAATAGTCTCTTTTTTTAGAAATTTGGTCTCCAAAATAGAATGATGGGTCAGTCATTCTAAGATTTTCCTCTAAAGTACAGAAAATTGAAGAATAAATTACAAAATTTCCCTTCAATAGGGAGATTTGGTCTCCAACATAGAGTATAGTGCTTGGTAGGAGATGCTCTTTGAATATCGAGTTTAAGGTGTCTTGGTTTAATAATTCATTTTGATTATTTTTTGTCTTTATTCAAAATCTCTCTAATGTTGTTAGTTTTTTTAATTTTTTGTGAATTATTGATTCTTCTCAACAAAAACAATCTATATATATCAAATTATAGTAAAGAACATTACTCCCTCCGTCCCTTTTTTAGAGTCCAGTATTCCATTTTGGGCTGTCCCTTAATAAGTGTCCATTTTGTAAAGTTAGTGGGTAAAAGTTGGTACATTGTCTATTTTGTCCCTAAAAGTAAATTCCTTTTTGAAAAGTAAGTGAGTAAAAGTGTAATGATGATGGGTAAGTTGGAAAAGTAGAGGAAAAAGTTGATGTGAAAGGTATAATGATAGATGTCTTTTTAATAAGTTGGAGTTACGAAGCAGGACACTTAAAAGGGGACGGAGGGAGTATTATTTTGCAAAAAAAGACAAAAAGAAATTTGAAGAATTTGTCTGTCTTGAAATATTTTTATTTTTAGTGAACTTTCGTAAGGGTATAATCTTAATAATTAACGCAAACTTTTTAATTATTGTGGATTCCTGAAGCGTGACAATATTTCACTTTTCCCCATAGTTGGTTACAATATTTTCGGACCGATGGTATCCTTTGTACTTGTCGTATTATGCATGCAATATATTTTTGCTTCCTCAAAATAGTGTCCCTTGATATCCATGAGCAATAGTTTTCGAAGTACAGGAGATCAGTGTGTTTTGCCAAACTACATGGAAGATGACTGCATTTGTCAAAAACCTGGGGAAGTCAGTGCATCTCTAACTAACCATGAACAACGGAAAAAAAAAAAAAACATTAGAACTTGTACTGAATTTCCCCCGTCAACTTGTACTGAATTTCCCCCGTCTCTCTCTCTCCCCTCAAATCAATCCTTACAAATTCAACCACCAAACAAATACTCGGAGTAGATGATTCTAGCAGACATAGTCGGAGAAACAAAATTGTTTCGGACAGACTTCTTTATTTTTCATTCGAAATTTGCCAAATATCCGCCCTAACGTCCTTGAAGTGAAAAAGAGAATACTTAAATGATGAAAACCAATGCCCATAACACAAGTTAAAGAAACTATTAAAAAGGCCATGAAAAAGTTAATGAGAATCTGAATGGAAATTCTTTTATTGCCTAGCTGATTCTGCAGCTGGGAAACTTTACATTTTCCTTTCCCAAGGTCTAATATGTAGTTCATGAACAGGTATAAAACAGAGAAAATAAACTGGGAACCAAGAATCTAATCATGCAAAGAAAAGAAGGTATGCATCACAAGTAGTGGATAGTCTGCAGCAGGTTGTACTCCCCCCTATACAGGAACTGTACAAATGCATATGTTGGAGTTTTTCAGTCTGTAGGAGCTTTAGTTTTGAAGTGGTAGTACTTGTCAAGGAGCTTTTCGGTATACTCTCCAAAAGTAAGAGATCCATGAGCTGAGATCAGCTGGTAAGCAAAATAACCACAAATTCGAATTAAAGTACAAAGAAAATCATGAACTTTACGTATAATTTGACTATGGACTTTAAAGAATAAAGTGAAAAGTAGCTATATGCCTTTATATAAAACCTTTGTCAAAACACTCAACACAATCGAACTTACGTTACAAAAAGAATAAAGATAAAAAAAAAAAAAAAAGGGAGGTAAGACAGTCGTATGCAGTAGTTGCAAAGTTCAACTAAGTTCATTAGGTCAAGCTAACATTCATGTTTGTCCTGACTCCTGAGTGTGGAGCGAAGTCCCACATCGCGTGTGTACCAAGGTATGAAGTATATAAGCGTGAGCGCATTATCACTTCAATAGCTAGCTAGCTGTTGGGGTTGAGTTCTACCCAAGACCATGTAATATGGTATCAGAGCTAGGTACCAGAGATGGGTAGGGTGCGTGTCTGGCTACACGTAGCAGGTGTTGTTGAATGAGCACGCTGAGCGTGAGGGAGGGTATGAAGCAAAGTCCCACATCGCCTGGGTACCAAAGTAATATGAAGTATATAAGCGTGAGTGCGCTCACTTCAACAACTAGCTTTTAAGGCACCTGTAGGCTGCAGCAAATGCATTAGTGTCAATTAAAACGTAACTTCGGTACCTCCTTATGTTCCATTAGATTGTCAAACAGTGTCCGATTGGTTTTATTTTAACATGACCAAAGTGCTAAATATTACAAGTGCGTGTTTTATATAATTTCCATTTAGACACCTGTAGCAATGGATATATGCCAAATTAAAACATAATTTCGATACCTCCTTATGTTCTATTAGATTGTCAAATGGCATCTGACCGGTTTTTCTTTGAACATGACCAAAGTGCTAAATATTACGAGTGGTTATAGGATTTTCAAAACGCACCTCTTGATGGATATGGACCACCTCAGGAAAATTAAGCTTTTCATCCCTGAAATTTAAAGAATAAAAAGTAAAAATGAAACCAGCACTAGACACCATCACTTACAAGATCAAATATGGAGCTGAAGTAACATAAATTTCAAGACTTGCTTTGGAATTAGTTGGTGTATCTAAACCTAACTTTGCACCGAATAATTGGTTTTCACTAGTAAGCTTACCAATCAGGCTGCATGAATAGGGCAAACGTTGAACGGTCAATGCCAGAAACGTCCTTCCCTTTAGGTGCCTGAAAGGGAACCAACTGTCAGTATAAGAAAGAGTAAGTAAACTCAGGGTTTGCTATAGTGACTCGGGCGGTTGGTAGCCTCTTCGAGAGTTGAGGGTATTGCCAGAATAACAACTATAAAAGAACGAGGAAACGAGAGATTAATTTAGTTCCCCCATAGGTTTACATTGCATGGGTGGGTCCAATGTGGCCCCGCTATGGGTGGTTCCTATATCATCAAATAAAAAAAACTAGGATGCCGAGAAGCTCTGCCCGCAACTGAAAATGCACAAATTTATGTTCAAACTAAAATACAACTCAAACGATTTAAACCCCTGTTTTGATTTTCTAGTTGCCAGTCACAGCACTGCAGAGTGCAGACTAATAACTATGATACAACAGGAAATGGCTGATCAAAAATTTATATAACAGGAAATGACAGTATTCCTAAGAAAGTATTGTAGCGAAAGGTGTCTTGCCGAGTAAACCAAAACAGAGGGTGTTCCCATTTGTTTGCCTGTATATGTTCCTCACAAAATTTGTCCATGTACATTACCTCAAAAATAGAACAAGAAGAAAAAAGAATGTCTTTCCTTTGAACTTCGGCTTAGTTGCATGATTGTATCTACCTCCAAAACTTACAAGCATATGCAGTGCTAATTCCATCATAATAAGTCAATATGGCACCAACACACTTCGAGTTGAGTAACTGTTAGGCTCAGAGCCATTTGAAACAAATAAAGCAGGAATTCAGTTCTCAAGACAATCCACCCCTATGCGCAGCATTACAAGACCTCCACCTTCTAGCTGCCTTAGCATGACAATTTATGATAATACCTCTCAACACTCGAAAAACAGCAATTGATTTGAAGTCATAACCAACCTAATTTGAAAAAAGACCTTTATCTAAATGAGAGAAATACTAGCAAGAGGAACATGATACCAACTCTCACGTCTAAATCGAATGAGTAGTTCAAGTGTGCCACTGGAATTATTTTTTCACATGCAAACGTTATTCTTTTCAAAAAAAGATCTTCTCAATGTGTTGTGATACATGTAGAAGTCTATAAGACAGAGCTCCCATTAAGCAAAGGTACAGCCGATCTTAACCCTTAACGACTATGATTCAACAAAATTTATTGAATGAGCTCCAACATCTTCCATGTAGGCACAAAAGAGAAAGAGAAAGAAACACCCCATCACACAATCAATAACCAGGAATAACTCTAACTCCAAGTAGGAGGGAAGGAGGCGAGGGTCCACACTTGTAAGCTGTGAACCAGTAAATCATGATGAAACTCCTTTTTCGTTTTTATAAGCATTAATTAAGAGAAAATTTTTATTACAACATCGCAAGAGGGAAATTCAAAAGAAAAGAGAATTGGTGAAAGATGGAAATTTGTTTTGCCTAACATTCTGTAACACATCCAGCACCTAGATGAGAGAGGAAAGAGAACAATACCCGGACGCAATGTGGCGTTGCACAAAGATGACCTCTTGATAGTATTTCAGTGGTTTCACCAATCTGGTATGCTATTTCATCTTCTCCGAAAACCACCTTATGCATTGAGCAGAAACCACATTAACAGATCAACCTCAATTTATACGAGTTAAATATTGAAGTGGTAATTTGATACACTTGTGCTACAAAGCATCCATCATCCAAGTTAAGAGCTGCTACCAAGGATATTCAATTGGTAAAAATCGGGTAGCATAACAATCTGCAGTTTTCGTTTTAAAGAGTTTCCTCAATACACTTCTTTGTACTCCCTCCTTCCCAATTTGTTTGTCTACTTTCCCTATTTCGAACCTCCAAAAAATTGTCTATGTTTCTCAATTTGTAAGGCTTTTTATATACAATATGGATCTTGTTTGATAAATCTTAATTAATACTATTATACAAAACTTCCAATATCATATATAGATTTTTAAAAATTGTAAGATATTAGACAATTTTGTAAGCAGCACGAGTGCACAAATAGGACAAACAAATTTGGACAGAGGGAGTATGATTTAGTCAATTATAGATGCAATAAAAGTTTGCTTAGCTGAAGATTGATCTCAACAAAAAACAAAACCCGAATGGACGACGGAGACGTCAGGAGGAACCTCCGCCGCGTGGGCGACGAAGGCATCGTCAGTTGGACCAGGTTTCGCGGACTTCTTAGAGGCTTCACGGAGAGGTGGAGCCTCAGACTTCGCGGCCCCGATGACGGCGTCAAGAGGAACCTCCGCCGCGGGGGCGACGTCAGTTGGAGGCGACTGCTCGGAGAGATGGAGCAGTGACGCGCCCATGTGCTACAATTTTTCAATGCGACTAATTCCGACTCTCCATAGAAAAAACCCTAGAGAGAGAAGGGAGGAGAGATTGCTGAAAAAACCCTAGGGCGACAGAGGCCTCTCTTCTAGTGTCTTTTTAGGGCTTTTTGCACAATGGTGGAGTGGCGGATCAGGTCGATGCGTCCCATGTGGCACTTATTAATCGAATGATCCACTTTTCTTCAACCCTAGTTAAGCGCGGATAAAAAAAACCCCTAGTTAATCGAGCATTTCATATTTAGGGGTCATGTCAATAAAGATAGGTACGCTGCATTGTTTTACTACATGACTAGCGTTGTGCACGTTCTATGCATGAGGCAAAAAAAAAAAGAGTCCACGAAGTATTTTTTCTGTTTATGTGCATCAAACGGGCACACTGATAGTTAGAAATTATTTCTAATGAAACTAACTAATTTACGAAGAAGAAAATCATAATAGTACGCATCAACTTGAGTTCTTTTATATATATTTTTGATTCCCTTTACAAAATCTGTATACACATAAGTAGAATTTATTTAGTTTAGTGATTCAGATTTATTGTGCATACTAATGCTCTGGACTATAAATGAAGGAAGCATGATAATATGCACAAAAATTGAATTGGGTCTCTAAGCCTGCTCTCTCTAATGCCATTTGGCTTTGATTTGAGGGCATGGTTCGACAGCAAAACATGTATGATTTTCTATTTATGTGTACACAGATTTTGTAAAGGGAAGAAAAATATATATAAAAAAACTCATGTTGATGTGTACTATTATGATTTTCTTCTTCATAAATTAGTCAGTTTAATTAGAAATAATTTCTAACTATCATTGTGCCCATTTGATGCACAGAAACCGAAAAAATACTTCGTGGACTCTTTTTTTTTTTGCCTCATGCATAGAACAGGCACAACGCTAGTCATGTAATAAAACAATACAGTGTACCTATCTTTATTGAAATAACCCCTAAATATGAAATGCTCGATTAACTAGGGGTTTTTTTTATCCGTGCTTAACTAGGGTTGAAGAAAAGTGGATCGTTTGATTAATACGTGCCACACGGGACGCATCAACCTGATCCGCTGCTCTACCATCGCGCAAAAAGCCCTAAAAAGACACTAGAAGAGAGGCCTCCGTCGCCCTAGGGTTTTTTCAGCAATCTCTCCTCCCCTCTCTCTCTAGGATTTTTTTTTCTATGGAGCATCGGAATTAACTACATTGAAAAATGGTAGCACATTGGTGCGTCACTGCTCCACCTCCATCTCTTCCTCCCTCCAAGCATTCGCCTCCGACTAAAGTCGCCTCTGTCGCCCCCGCGGCAGAGGTTCCTCCTGACGCCGTCGTCGGGACCGCGAAGTCTGAAGCTCCACCTCTTCGTGAAGCTTCCAAGAAGTCGGTGAAACCTGGTCCAACAGACGACGCACCTCCGTCTCTGTAGCCCACGCGGCGGAGGTTCCTCCTAACGCCGTCGTCGGGGCAGCAAAGTCTGAGGCTCCACCTCTTCGTGAAGCCTCCGAGAAGTCAGCGAAACCTGGTCCAACTGACAACACCTCCATCTCCGTCGCCCACACGGCGGAGGTTTCTCCTAATCCATGCTGCCTCATCCTAGGAATGTCAAGGCATAATTTTTTTCTCGTTTAAGCATGATTGAATGTCTAACCATGACAGAGCTGCACCAAGGTTTCAAATAAAGTGATTTTGTTCACTTGTGATAAGTGGTGGTTTTATTAAATAACAGGGGGGAGAGGCCGTCCTTAATGTCCACACATCTTTGACAGCTTCTTTTTCTGACAAAAGAAGGAAAATATCTAGCATGAGGGAAACTAACTAGCAACAGGGAACGAACTAGAAACAAGGAAACTAACTAGCAACAGGGAGAGATCCTTAAGCAAAAAGGTCTCAGATTAGCAAAGATGCTAAGTATATTAGCGAAAACTATTTGTAACAGAGAGCGATGTTTCAAGCTAAAAAGATTTTAATGTGAATAGATGATATGTATAAGGATTGCAGAGTCATCAAAAATAGGAGTTCAAGGCCGTTAGACATACACAAAAGTAGACATTTTTCATGTTTGTGTTCAAATATTCCTGATAGAAAGATCAACAAAATTGTCAAACTGAAAATTGGACTAAGATGGATAAAGTGGAAAAGACATTACTTGGGCTGTTATAGTCAAACCAAGAAACAACAGGAGACCCAAGATGGATTCTCCATGTTTTGCATATTTTCGATGCATACACACATCATACAAGATATAACTCAAAACTGTACCTCTAGCTATTCTGTTAGAGGCGATCGAACTTGGATATCAAATATTAATAGGTCTTCATGGTTAGCCTATTGCACACCGTTGTAAGGGTCTACTCCATGGGGTACGATGTTTATTTATAAGTTTGGTATCTCAATCTACAGGTTTATTTAGCAAGATATAATGGTTCAATGTCACGTGCTCTGAAAGATTGATGAGAGATTCAAACCCAACTGTATATCACTTAAGTTCATTGTGGCAATTGTAAATCTTTATCTTGGGACATATTTTTATATGCACAAAATTAGAGTTTGAATTTTCAAAGGTGAAGTAAATTGAGTTAATTATTCTCCATAGCAGTCCAGTACTAAAGTAGATCGCAATTGTTTATTGTCGCTTGCATCCTACTAGAAGTTCCAAGAAAGAATATGCTTATAGGTTAGTGGGAGGCCTCTAACCTCCAAACACACTGTTACAAATCACCACATCTAGTCTAGAAACCTCAAGAAAGTGAGCCTTAACATGGCCCAAAAGCTTAAACTCAAGTTACTTGGCAGCAAGCAGGTGGGTTCATATGTAAAGCTTTACATATTATTCCCATGTGAGCTACTAGAGAATGAAAGAAACAACAGAACTAGAGTGCAAACAAGGGAAGCAAGAGAAGGCCATAAATCTTGGTCTCAACAGCTAGCATTTTTAACTTTTCTCTCCTATGCAAATTGTCATTTGAAGGTAACAGTCTATACATACCCAAATTTAAGGTGAGACAAGTCCCACAAAGTTCGAAATAGAAGGTTACATAAATGGAAAACCAGCACTTCTAGAGTTTGAAGAGCAATGCACATAGAAAACCATCAATGAAACATGCGCATTACAATATCAATCAAGGCAAAATCATTGCATGACAACAATTGCAAGCACAGGAAGTATACTTTGACTATTTGATCAGTTCGTGTTTTGATATAAAGGCCAGCAGCACTATCAGGGCAAGGTATTTCTACAGCATCTTTCATAAACATGCCACAGGTAAGACCTACACGTTGAATCCCAACAAATAATTAGACATAAAACAAGAAACTTTTACCAAGCTGTATAATGAATTATCTATGGATGGAGGAAAAATAGATAAAAGCTTGTTTCAATCATATATTTACTAACCAAAAAAAAATTATCCCTCGAATACAAGGTGAAATTCTACAAAATTGTAGATGAATACCTAGCCGCAAAATTTGAGCTATTTCAACAGGCTTTTTTTGCCCATAACTCAAAATTCTGCAAGTACTTTGCTGAGACTCAGAACCTTCTTCATAATGGTGTGTAGTTTAAGGAGCCATCATGATAGGGTTATTTTCTCCAACCTCAAGACCCATGGGAAATGGTTTTGCTCCTACAATATGGACCTGACTGTTCTTTTAAGATCTTTGGTAAGCTTTTGATTAGGCTTAAATCACTCTATTCAGGTCATTTCAGGATTGTGGATGCGAAGCGAAGTCCCACATCACCTTGGTACCAAAGTAATATAAGTACATAAGCGTGAGGGCACCCTCACTTCAACAACTAGCTTTTGGGGTTGAGTTCTATGCAAAACCGTGTAACATGGTATCAGAGCTAGGTACCAGAGATGGGTAGGGCGCGTGTCTCTGGCCTGCACATGGCAAGTGCTGCCAAGTGAGCACGCTGCACGTGAGGGACGGTGTGAAGCTAACTCCCACATCGCTTGGGTACCAAAGTAAGACTAAGTATATAAGCGTGAGAGCACCCTCACCCCAACTTATGATTTTATCCTTGGTTATGAGACTGCCTTTGATTGCAAACCAAATAACAAAGCAATGTCTTGCAATATAGTATTTAGGGAACAAAACTAAGTGATGCCAGTGCACTATAGGTGAATGAGTCCTTATGGCTTCCCATGCACCTGCAATATTGTACAAGGAAGATGGCGAGCTGGAGAGGCTGTCCATTTTAATTGATCAGGGATGCTGCTTGGATTGGAAGTGGGAAAAAGAGATGGCGGATAGGGCCAAGTCCATTGGGTGTTGTAAATGATACAAGAGACTTAACCATCAGTTGGAATTCCTGATAAATCCATTATTCTATGACCAAAGAAGGTAGTGAGAGGGCCTTGAGGGAGCCAATTTTCATGCCATACAAGAGTGTTGTTTCCATTACCCATACAGTGCTTGACAAATGGCCTAGCAATGGATCTGAGTTTAAGAAGTTTCCCTCGAGTACATGAGCAATTGGATGGGATTTTCGAAGTCCAAAAACAACCGCCTTTGATTAGAAACTAATAGCACATTTGACTCACATAGACAGATGCTTAGAACAAATGGACCAAATGTGCCTAAGGAAAGAGGCATAATTCCATTCTTTGATTCTTCTTAGACCAAGGCCTCCATTTTTTTGGAAGATAAACCCTCTCCCAATAAACTTTGTTAGAATGAGAATAGAACTCTGTACCAGTCTGCAGGAAGTTTCCAAAAAGCTTCTCAATGTGCAGACATACTGAGTAGTGAGTAGGGAGAATAAAGTGCATAGTCCAATAAACTTGCACACTAAACAAAACTGATTTAATTAGCTGGAGCCCACTGGGCGGCTCGCCTGAATGCAGAGTCTTTTAAAAAGAATAATTTATGTGCCCATCCCTTGATTCTAGTTCAATCTTTGTGATTAGGATATTACAATACCGTACAGAGAGCTTAGAAGAGATGAGGAGTACTCCAAGTCCAAGGTACCGGACAGGAAGATCCCCCCGCTGAAATCCCAGAACATCACAAAGATACACCTTATTTTCATCAACACCAGATATATAGATCCTGCTCTTGCTTTATTAGGAAGAAGGCACTCTGCCCTTTTGTTTTTCATGCAATGCTTGCAATCAATCACATAATTATCCATTCTTACAACGTTTAACAAATCATCAATGGGCCACAAATATGGCAGTTCATTGAGTGCTCTACAAAGGAGAGAATTTGAAAACATCTTCCCCCTGTGATTTTAATATAGAAGGAGAGCATTACTCCAATGAGCTAGCACAAGGCCTTGTCCAATTGAGTTTCCAAGAAAAATTTCCACAGTTATCTCTGTAAAGAGCAGAGAAATTGCTCTCACCTGTGAGGGAACCATGATCAGTATGCCACCCGCACCAAGATGACATGGAGCCATGATCTTCAGTATAAATACTGCAAGAAAGTCATCTTCAACTTGTATGGATGGGATCAAACCACTAATTACACTTACGTTAAGATTCCACACTTCTAATTCATAATAAAAGAGTATTATCATCAAACAGAGTTAATAGGAATTTGACAGACCAAGGTAAAAGGTTATCCCGGACACTGTAAAAACCAACATGGAAGAAAAACACAACAACAATCCAAACCAATGGAACAAATAAATACAATTTAGGATGAGATGGACTTGTTCACTAATACAACTACTAATCGGTCAGTAGATCGTTGAATCTGAGAATCAAATCTCAATAAAGCAAGTTTCAGAGTCTGTATATGGAGTGAAAGGAAGTTCATATATGTGACGTCCCACTTTTTCAGTAAAAAAATAATAATAATAATATTTTTGACGCAAATAATTAAATCTTTTATTTTTCTTTTCAAACTTTTTGCTAAAAAAAAAAATATGATGGGCTGCTTATTTTTGGCATCAGTTACACGTATCGCTTAAAATCCTAAGTTTGGTTAAACTGGGAATGGGTCCCCGCAAGTGATTAGTTAACGTAAAGAATAATGTTGGGTTGATTGTGTAAATAGACAAGATAAGTTTTAAGTTTGAACGTGGGCAGTTTGTTAGGATGAGGAAACATTTGAGAAGTAGGGTTGTTTTATTCTAAAAAGTTGAGAACGAGAGGGAGGAAGAGAGAAGCGGCATTTGAGAGTTCTTCGAAATAGAGCAGTAGTGGTCGAGAAGTTTTGTTCTTCGGTAAGACTTTGATCACTTTTCTTATAAGTATTTTATTCTATTACCCTTATGGCTCTCCTCTTCATTTATTAGAAAAATTAGAGTTTTGTTCGGAGAGAGTGAGAGATAGGTGCGTGCATGTAGTGCTGTGTGTGTGCCGTGCGTGAAGGCGAGAGGTGATGGTGGTATTTTTAATGTGGTGTTGATCAGGTAATGGAGTTAATTTGATTAGTAAAGGTCCTGGTAAGTTAGTCTAGTTTTAGGTTTATGAATTCAATTACTAGTAGTATATATATTTGTTAACTGTTGACTAGTTACAGCATAGGGGATCATTCAAGCACTTATAATTCGATGTGTTTCTTTTATTTGCGATACAGACTAGTGGATTGTTATCAACGTCGTCGCATTTGGTTGCATCCTTTCGGATTTAAGGTGAGTGGTTAAGCATGTGATCCCTTCTTTTGGATTCCCCTTGAGCCTATCTGTTCTTGGCAATTCGTTTACTCGTTGTAATTCGATAAGTGATGTTCTTATTCGTCGCTCTCATATTTATTGACGATTGACGTACCCTTTGGCATACAAGGTTAATTGAGAATATTTGTGATTGATCGATTACCCCTTACTTTTACTTTCGTTGATTCGTTGACTCCGTAATATTATTGTGACTCTGCAACGGCACGGGGAATAATCCTGGTGCAAGAGCCTCTGGCTCGCCATTGTTCTATTTGTGTTTGGGACCATGGACTATATTTGTATTTATTAAAGTCCAAGGAAAAGACCCGTGAAATATCGTGGTGACTTTGGCCGCTAGGGAAAAGACTTGTGAAATACCCTGTGACTCTAGTGCTCAACGGATAGGGAAAAGACTTGTGAAATACCCCGTGACCCTATTCCGGATCGGCTTAGGGAAAAGGTCCCAGGCGCCATCCTGTGGTGACTCTAAGTGCGGTGTTGGATCCAACGGGCTAAGCCCTGAGAAAATATTTGGCAGTTGATGATTTGGTAATTGGTACTTGGTAATTGGTGATTATGGTTCCCTCTTCAGTTTGGATTTCCATATAATTGTTGTTGGTCGTTCTTAATATCATCTGGCAAACTGTTTGATGTAAATGCTCATTAGTGCGATTCGATTATTGATCCTGGTATTCGTTAATCAATTGTTGAGGCCATTGATACTACTTGTTGGGCCGTTCATCTTGTCCTTTCTTATTTAGTTGTTGCTATTCGTTGACCCATCGATCATTACTATTGAAAACCATTTTTTTGGAGCACTTGTTACCGTTCATTTATACGTATGCCAGTTTGTATTACCCTTAGCATGCTTAACTACTCACTGAGCTCGTCAGCTGACGGATTTATTCCACATTATTTTTCAGGTTAGTTCATGAAGCATTATAGTGGACTCTGCGGCGTTGTCGGGACCTTGTGATTGGACCTCTAGGGCGTTTGCATTTTTATTTCTTTTATCGTGTCAAAATGCTTTCGAACGTTTATTTATTAGCTTCCGCACTTCTATTTATTGGCAATTCTTGGGGAATTTGGAGTTAGAGAATATCGGATATTGTGGCCATCTTGTTATGGAAAAATATTGATTTTAGGTTTGCACATTTTGCTTTAATAAAATATCCAGTTTTTACTTTATTTGGTTTAAGTTGCTAAAACTATTTTTTTAATTAGGCTTCGTGTCCCATGATTGCTTCATGGTACACGGCCGGTCATGCTCCCGAATTTGGGGCGTGACAATATATTTCCTGCCAAAGTTGATGTCACCCTACTGGCTAACTACTAGCAATCAACTGGATTATAGCTATTTTAAAGAAAGAAGATTCAGCGCTAGAATGTTGACCCCTATAAAGATCGACGTTAAAACTCCAATATTAGCTGCTTGCATATTAAACGTAGTTGATTTAAACCGGCAAGATAAACAGAAGATACCAATGCAGTGACTAGCCATAAAACTGATTCTGAGCGCACAAGCTCCTACTGATGGCTAGAAGGACTTGAGGCATATAAGTATTTAATCAAGAAACTTGCAAGGAATAGAGGCATATAATTATTCAATCTCTGTAAAATTTCAGTCTAGAAGAAAAGGCTTACCTCTGAATGGAAGGAAAATAATAAAGCAAGCGACCTTTATGACACCGAGAGCGATTAAGTATCTGTTCAAGACCTTCATCCTCGTGCATTTTCATACCTCTGGATACTGCTCAACACCATATGACAGCCTAAATCATTCAGAAAAACTAAAACTGCTAAACCAATAAGGAAGTACAGACATCAGAAAAAGTAATCCAAGATAAGAAACAAAGGCAAAAAGAAATCTAATGGAGTAGATTTGATGGGTTTGGGTTCATGTTTACCACTGCCCATCAGTTGCTGGCCAAGTGCCAGATTTGCTGAAGCATGTTTGTATTTGCCGCCATGAAAATGGGAGAAGAACTTCAAAGAGAAATATTTGCTCAGCTAATAAATAGTTCTTTATTTGATATATGTCTTCTATGATTAAAGAACTTTCTTGCCCTCAATAAGGTCTTCAGTACTTACATGCGTCACAACGCATGGGAACTCATCTCCAAGGTAAACTGATAGCAAGCTTTTCATGATGAATTATTGAAAGCGGATAGCTTTGGCCAAAAATGTTCTGCCATTATTTTTTAACCTTGAGAATATTTTGTTACAGAAAAACCACCGATCATAGAAACCTCTTAAGATCAAAAGAATTGGTTTTAGGAAAACAATTATGATACAGATATCCCACAAGAATAGAAAAAAAAAGAAGTAAAGGTTAAGAGAATTGGCCTGTGTAATCGTGAGAGGCACGTCGGAGACGTTGTCCTAAAGTCGTTATAAGCTCCCTCTATGCAGGTTCTAATGATCACAAACGACTCCAAGATTCAACCCAAAACTCACAGGAATCTAGCACAATGCACAGATGCACTAGATGGATTTGCCAAGTTCACATCAGTTGCCCAAAAATAGTAGAATATTGAAGAAAGAAGAAACGTTATATTTGAGAGAGAGAGAGAGAGAGAGAGAGAGAGAGAGAGAGAGAGAGAGCAACGTTGTGTGTGTAATGTGGGTGAAAAGTCCAAGTATTATAGACTCCTAGGTGACACACCTCTTCAATTTAAACCAAATACCTTTTGGTTTAAAACTCAGAACCCTTGGTGTATTAAAAGACACTATTGGATTTGGAGTAAATAAAGTTTTGAAACTTCTAAATAAATAGGAGTTTCCAACATATTTCAAACAAGTCAAGTTCTTCACTTCTCTTATGGGTTGCCAAATGCGCATAAACTTTTTCTCTGCTTTGTTTGGTTGCAGGAATGTACAATCAAACCTAATATAAACTACATGCCCAATATTTTCCCGATTGAGAGGTTAGATGCACATAATTCTGTCCCGTAGAACAAATCTATTCATTACCTAGACATAATAGTCTTTGCCACAAATCTAGATTATACCGGTGCAATATTTCTTATTTAACTTTCTAGACATCCAAGACATCAAGCTCGCAGGTTCAACCCCCACCACCAGTGAAAAATCGGTGAGGCTATAGGAGGTTTGCCTGGTTGTTCACTTTAGGAGCCCAGGATAGTTGAGGTGCGCATAAGCTGATCTAGACATCCGATAATGATTAATAAAATAAAATAAAAAAGCAACCCTAAGGCTAAGGCAAAGAGCATATTTTGAATATTATATTTTAAAATATTGGTCAATACTCAACATTTGAAGGAATCCACGAGTAAACTGAGGCCAACAGAGAAAAGTATAGAGAATCACCATATTTATCGCTATGATATGCCACCATTAACCCCACATCCAGAATCAGCTTCCCAAGAGCTTTGAAAGCTATATACAAATAAGAAAACTCTGTAAGCATATTATGAATGAAAAACATAACTCCATAGTTCACTAGAAAAAAAAAAATGGAATGCACATGGAATTGCCACCACTCTCCAAAAAAACACAGAAACTGGAAAACAAGTAATCAATAGCAGAACAATAAAACCAGAGGGTCCTTAATAGAATAAATGTCTTCAATAACGCAAACACCACGTGAAGATGTTTTCTACATGAGTGTCCTTCTTTGAAGAGATACCTTCCCAGAACCATTAAGCTACTAATACCAGTTAGAACTTGAAATACATTTCTCAACCACAAATAAACAATGATGACGTGTTTCAACATTTGAGAGGGGAGAGCTAAAATGCAAAATCTAAGACAAGTTTACTGCAAATTGATGCCAAAATAAGGAGGGACTTGAGGACATTTTATGAGAGAAGGTTGGAACCCTTGGAAGCATATAGATGCTCAGATGATTGAGTTATCATGTAGAACCAGATGTTGAGTAAAGGATATCTTCAGCTAGCCACAAAAACTATTGGGTAGTGAACATAAGTTAGTTTAAAAGACCTACATCCAAAAACACATCCACAAGTTTTACTTAAATGGAACATATATGCATCAGCTGCACCCAGCACTAACACCAGACAGATATTGCAAACGGGATGCCGGAAACTTTCATACAGTAACTACAGCGATAGACAGTAACAACTGCTATGAAAACATACCCACTTCAAGTTCTGGAAGAGCCCTATCCGGCCATATATTCGAGCCACAATATGATGGATACCTAGAATACACAGATGAGAACAAAAGTTACCGAATCGCTCCACCATACTTAAGAACAGAAGCTCCAGAGGTGAAAATACATATATTGGATCATCCGAAAAAATAGCCTTAGGACAAAATAACCCTACATTGCTACATCACAAAGACAAAATATATGAAAAGAATATGTTCGATAGCTGTTTCATGGGTTTTACTTAAAGAAGGCTTCTTGTTGTAAAATCTTCAAGTGCAAATAGCACGTGTTCTCAGTCTTCCCATTTGTAGCCATCCTTGATTTTGGAAGGTAAACAGTTGAACACTCATTAATTATTCCTCCATAGAGCATGGATTTCAAGGTGAATTGTGGCGTCACCACAGCGCCTTATACAACAGAGATTTTACAAGTACTGAAACACACTAAAAAGAAAATCTTGGGAATATTTACCGTTGAACGAGGGCCATATCAGTTGTAGGTCTATCTAATATTGGATTCGCATAGAAGGAGCCTTTTAATATGTCTGTCCAGCGAAAAGAAAGAAAAGATTCAGTAACAGACTACAGGTGAACAAATATAAAGCAAAGCATGAACAAAACCCCTCCCACAAACATGAACTGACATCTATTGATATACACATTATACACTTCACTTAGATCAACATGGTAAATAAATCAACACTCAGCTACGAGAGGGTAGGGACTAGGGATATAACTTTTGAAGTGAGAACACAAGTCAAACGAAGTAAACCATTATACAAAGATACAATACCATTGCACCAATCATCTTTATTTTTCCATATTTAAGCCTCTGGGGAAGAGCTAGGTTTCGTATGGGGTGGGGGAATTAGATGGAAGGAAAAATGACATTGTCTGGGGCTTCAAAGGCATCCGGATGCAATATGGGGCTCACTAATATGTTCATACCCTTTTAAATGTCACCACCCAGCTGACTCCAAAATATGCCTGTATACTACTGGGCAATTCAATTTGCATTATAGAGATATAGCAGCTTGAAGGACTCGTAAAATTTGACTCAGGACAGCTCAAACCTGGTTTTCCAGATTCAAGCTTCTCTTTCCCATGACTCCATCCGAAGTTGTACCTATACATTCTTCCATAAGTTACTGAAAATTGCAATAATTCACATTGAATGAATACACATATATGCTTAAAAAAGAATCTGAAACCAGATGAAGTTGAACCATTAAGGTAGCACATCTTAAGCCATGAGTGGGACATAAGTTTGATTCACAAGTGACAACTAACCATTCAAGAAGTGGAACATAAGAAAGCAGCTCTATTATTACCTACCTACTGTTAGGATCTTCGAGTTCTTTCTTCACATCTTCAGGTAGACTGGCTAATCTGTTTAAGACAAGATCAATTCCAAATGTGATGTGATGAACTACAACTAGGCTTCTATATAGTACTGAAAATATTCATCGATATATATAATCCACTCAAGAGCTAATACCTAGGTGAAAGACGTAGCAGATTTTGACGCAACGAAGAGTATCCAGGAACCTTGAACAATTACGGTATACATAGCATTCAGTTCCAATGCAAGAAAGCAGCTATCAAGCTCTAATAGTTAAAGCAATTTCAGTAGTATATAGCATTCCATTTTCTTAATTAGCAAAAATGTCAAACGATTAACAAAAAGACTTGCATTATTAATGAAAACAACAAGCAAATTCATTGCATACGTCTGATATTGACAGGATTCCCAACCCATTGGGTCCAAAGCCTTCTTCAATCTTTGCTGACAAATCAACATTCTTATCCTGACCAATTCAAAAAAAGAGAGGTGATCAGGGCAGCTAGTAACAAGAAATATGACAAAAACTAGGATTCGGTCACTTCAGTGGGTGATTCTCCACCTTTAGATTTTACATTTGTCAGTCAATTTCCAACCAAACCAGCACTTTAACTGTTCAGTTCTTCATTAAACTTTTTACATAACAAGTAATCACACGAACATATTAAGCCTATTTGAAACAGATTCAAACTTCCATCTCCAATGTCTCAATAATAACACTTCAGAGGTAGACTGCAATTCTTGACATTATAGCAAACACTCCAGCAGACCAGCTACCAAATGAGCTATGGATGATAGAATAATATGGACCCTGAGTATCAATGAGGGCTAAATCTACTTGGTTGGCCATCAAACAAGGGCTCCAGGGGTGGCTGGCATAAGCCGGTTTGGCATAAGAAACGTGTTCCTAGAGGGGCCTTCATCCAATGGGCGGCCATTCATGGTAAACTGTATACTAGAGATAGATTAGCTGCTTGGGGGGATAACGAATGACACGAGTGGTGCTTTGTTCCATGGTGGTATGGAATCTCATAGCCACTTATTCTTTGAGTGCCAGTTTGCTAATCATGTATGGGAGGAAGTTAGGCTCAAATGTGGTGCGGGCTGTCAAGCTTTAAACCTGGTTTCTGAAATCTCCTGGGGGATTCAAAACTGTAAAGGAAATTCTATGAGACATGCAATCTATAAACTGGGCTTAGCTGCCACCACTTACTACTTATGGAATGAACAAAATGAAAGGATATTCAAGAAGTTAGGCATGCTCTGTTAGGAAGATCTTATAACAGATTAAGGCCTGTCTGTAATTATGGAGGAATAAGCCTTTGCTAGCAGATAAGATAACCAAAAATTATACCACCAAGGTGATTGTTCAAGTGGTTGGAGCAGCAGACTTAAGGTTGCTCCTCTCCCACTGTTCTTGAGGTTGATTCTTGGGACCAGATGGTTGGAGAGGCCTCTAATTTAACTTGCACTTCGGTGGGGGCATGGTGACGGAGCTATGGCTTAAGTCCAAACGGGTAGGGTGGATTCCCAGTTGATCAGGGGATATCCCTATTCCCTATGCTTAGGGGTGCAAATGAGCCGAGCCGAGCAGAGTTTCATAGTGTTTGAGCTCGGCTCGTTTACTTAACGAGCCTAAAACTCGAGCTCGAGCTCGGCTAGTTTACTTAACGAGCCTAAAGCTCGAGCTCGGCTCGTTTGTAAAAGAGTCAAGCCAAGTTTTGAGTGTCGAGCTCGGCTCGGTTAGTAATGAGACTAAAACTCGAACTCAAGCTCAAACTCGGCTCGATTACTAAACGAGCCTTAACGAGCCAAGCCACAACACATTCGCAAGCAACTCGGTTCATTTGCAGCCCTACGTACGCTGGGCTGGTTCAATCCAGCCCACCCTTTTACCGAGCAAAATAAAAAAAAAGACAACCATAGCCATAGGTCACGTCTGGACTGGGGGATTCGTCAGTATGTACTCAAACATGTTCAGACCACCAAGCCAGCCTATTCCTTGTTCGTTGTTTGGGATTTTTCTCTTGTATCTGTGGGGTATGGAATTGTTTTGATGTACGGACTGTCACGGCTATCACTTGATACTTTTGGTATAAGTTTTTTTTTTTTTATAAAAGCAACTTTTCTACAAAGTTAATAACACTCCATCCGTTTCTTGATACTAATAAACGTGCTTCTTTTCAAATAAAGAACAATATAATAGTTTGAATTTCTCCGAATCAAATTAAAAAACTAATTTGTTTCAAACCACAGAGGTCAATCGAAGAGAGAGAGAGAGAGAGTTTACTTTGAGGTGGGAGTAGGGTATGGTGACTGTACGAATCGTAGGAGTCGCGCTTTGGCAATTGCATGACATTTTTCCGACTATGATCGAACGGTGAAGATGAACGGCGCGGCGCCGGAACAGGATTGAGTCAATGCTGAGACAGTGATCTTTTCCTTTTTCAATTGATACTATACTATATGCGTTGGTTGTGAAAGTGTTCCAGTCCAGGGTGGGATGTGTTTGAAACGCGTACGCTACAAATGACTTATGCGGCTGGAATTTGATTCTTTTCCGGCACTGATTTGACCGGAGATTGCGTGGCTTTGCAATCCTACTCTCTTCCACGACATTGTCCCACCTTTTTTCTTTGTTTTTTACCTACTGATATTCTTGTTTGGTTGGCTTTCCTCTCAAAATTTTTGAACTGATTCGTGTTTTTTCATTTTTAGTATTTTTTAAATTTAATTTTTTGATGTATATACTATATACCGTTCTGCCATTCGAAAAGTAACAAAAGTTAGTTAGAATATAAAAAAACTTGATTAAAGACAGAAAAAATAAACTTATCTCAAAACTGACTACCAAACAAGATGTTACACTGTTTTTCGTAATAATTTATGTTATTCATCATCCATCTAAACGAGAGAAGTCAAAAAGTATTGAAAATTTGAAATATAAGTCGAAATTGAAAAAAACATTATGATAAGACAATATTACCAAAATCAATAAAGTCTTCGCGTGGGGTTTCAAGAATTCTTGGTGCAATTGGAGCATATTTATACTTTTCTTCAAAGGAAAATTGAGTTCTTGTAAAGAAGGAATGAATTGTAGCCTAGAACGTACAATATGAATTTTACCTAAAAAGCAGCATCCTAATGTTTTATGGCTTCTTGATGTAAACGGATTTGGCAATAGTCGCGCTCTCTAAAAGATTTGTCAAATTTCAATGATTCATCGAACTTTATTTATCATACGTAGTTCACTCTCCACATCGAATTTAGTTTCCATTATCTGAATTAAATGAATTTTTAGATGCTGCCACTAGGACAAAATGTTTATGGCTTGTCAAATGATATGACACCATGCCAACGCGATGACATGGTGTAACGGTTTCACTTTTATAAGTATGATGCTAACTTTCTCTGTAACCAGAAGTACATAGTTGAAAGTGCATAAAAAGCCCAGAAATGATAAAGGATAAAGGTACAGATATTTTTATTTGTATCATTTGTTTACACTGTACAGATCAGTTTTGGGCCTGTTTTGGGTACCAAAAAAGTAATTTGATCCGCTCATTTTGTTTAAAAAACTTTATTTAAGGTCTTTGCAAAAAAATCAGCTAAATCAAATATTGTTAGAGATATTTGTGATACATCCAATTTTGCTTTAAAATTCTAGCCTAAATTATAGGATAAAGTTGGATGCATCATAAACGCCTCTACCGAAATCCAATTTAGCTTATTTTTGGCAGGGACCTTGAACAAGATATTTTAAACAAAATGAGCGACTTGGATCATTTTTTTTTGGAACTCAAAACGGGCTCAAAATTAGTTTGTACGCAGGGTATGTGCTGGTATGTCTGTACCAATAGCATCTCTCATCGAGCAAGCTTCCTTTTTTACTTTAGTATCATTGCTCACCAATCACCATGATCCTTTTTCTTCTTTTTTCTCTTTCTGATTTGGCTCCTTCGCAGTGAGTAAAAGTGTAAAACATCTGCCTGACAATGATGGTATATTATTAGTATATAGTATTGGGTAGTTTATATACATCCAAATATACAAGTTGAATAGATTAACTTAATTACTTCGGTTTTACTGAAGCACCCTGAAAGCTCAAACATGGTAGCAAGGCAGACATGTATTTTTTTTTTACCAAGAAAAGCAATGGCAAGTAATGCTACACAATTGCAAAATATCGACAGATCGAGATATTAGAAAAATAAAAAAGAAAAGAATCACTCCTGCAACAATGCACTTCTCCCTTCAGCATTAGGTATGTATAGGATAATTCTCCAAATTTCCAATCTCTACTCTCTATCCAGTTTTCGCCAGAATAAATGCCTGCAAGACAAGAAAAATAATCGTAAGAACTTTGCTGGTAAACCATGAGAGCAAAATAAATAAGGAATAAACTTCATTGGACTTGAATGCAGCAGGCCCCTCTCTCTCTCTCTCTCTCTCCAAAAAAAATGTCAAGCAGCATGCCTATTACTGGATTGTCAATTTGTCACCTATGCAAGAGTTGGTTGAGGAACATCGACTAAACGCTCCATGGTTTGCAGCTGATCATAAGGGGCAATCTGCACCATATATATGAAAGAAACAACATAAGTCGAGGAAAGCACATGCGCGTGTCAATGGAAAACACTCAAAAGAAGATAATAAACTGCAAGTCAAATGGCAAGTACTACAAGTCTACATCGATCAACATAGTCCCCTTATATCCATTCATGCAATCTTATGGTAAAAAAACAAGACCTATAAAACCGCTTGTATTTAGTGCTGCACTAATAATACAATGTTTTAGGAAAATTATTTGGTATCTGAATGACGAGGTTCGAATACTCCTTGATTAGTGCTGCAGTATAAAATTATGTTTTAGGGGTGAATTAATGAAGATGCCACTACAGCAATGCATTTTTTCCTGTTAGTTGAAGTCAAATTTGTAATGGTGGTTCATGTCAAGAACAGTCTTTTCAGGATTGCAGTTACTACAGAAAATAAAATAGGCCCAAAACCTGGCTAAATCCATCTGGCCATGTTATTGATACAGCATAGTTTCCCATGGGGCGAATTTCTTCAGGTTCAATGTCTTCTGGAACATCAGTATACTGCAGTTTCTGTTCACCACTCCATTCATCCTGTTCCACCGAAAAGACCAAAAATCCACCGTGTGATTTCAAGTAAAAGGAATATAAAGTCAAGACATGTATGTGGAAGATTTTAAACTAACTGTAAAAAAACAAAAGAATTGAACTCAGAAAACTAATACGAACTACTCAAAGGACCGTTTTCTTTTCAAAAAATGAAGTTTTGTTCGATTGTGATTAGGATCTGAATATCCAGTACAAAATCTAGAAGTCCAACATCAAAATCATTTGAGATTTACATCTAAACTAATTTATTGATTTTGTCAAGCAATGGAGCATGAGGCGCCGCATAATCTTGCCCCAGAACTCTGCTTGCTTTGCTGTCGCTGCTGACCATTGAACTGGAGCCTTAGGCCCTTGTATTCCTGAACTTGGAAAATGAGCATGCCTTACTAAGACCCTGTTCGGTTTGGGTTTTGAGGGAGGTTTTTAACAGTAATGAGTGGAGAGAGAGAGAGATGGAGAAAATTTATTCGGGACCGTGTGCAGGGGTTTTGAGACCCCCAAACGAAAAAGCCCTAAAGAAACAGATGCCAGTTACATTTTATAAAAAATATCAGTGACCAAAAACACGATATTTGCTTCACTTAATATTTACCCGAGTCCCACAGGAGAGGATGAATCATCTTTTGGATGTTGACACCAGCTTTAATCCCTCAAAAAAATGATGCCTTGAGGAGTCGGGTTTGAGAAACTGTAGATTTCTAAAACCATGAAAGCACAGCCATTTCGAAGGGGCTCTTGTGTCTATTTGATGTTATTTAGATTCTATTATACTGTCAATAAGGATGAACCCAGTAAATAGCCTAATAGTTTGTTCAACCATTCAAACTGTCGAGCAATTTTATTTAGGAATGATGTGGGAACTTTTCTATGTTCTCTTTCCTTCCTTTCCTTTCTTCCCCCTTTCAAACTTCTAACTGGAAGTAAAAGCTAGGTGCAAATATCTAGAAATTCTTACACGTATTTTTTAAACAAACATTTGATTTCCAGACTCTTATCTTATGCATGGGAATCTGACCAAAGGTCTGACTTAATTAGGAAAAAATCAAAAAAAAAACTAATGAGGTGCAATACATATGACTCAATAAAAGTTCTATGTGCAGAGGTGATAGGGAAAGATGAACCACTTTCTCAAAAGAATTTTCTACATACCACACTTTGGGCTGAACGATCATTTCGTCTTACAGTTGCAGGATGCAGAAGGAACTCTTCATCTGAATCAGGTACCTTCACCTTGATTGCCTTAATAGATTTATCATAGGTGACAGCCGTTGAAACTGGAGAGAAAGACCAAAATTCTTTGATCAAAAGCAATAATTCATTAGCTAAACAATCCACCAAATTAATCATTCCAGTAGTTGAGCTCCCAACACCAAATGGTTATATTAGTGCATTTTGAACTCCCACATTGTGCGACAGAGACGATTTAAACTTTTAGTTCACCACGTTCCAAGAAATAAATAAATAATCCTAAATTTGGAGGGTCCAAATATGTTCTTATCCTTGTGAAAACAAACAACTTCCTTTCTCGATTTCAGCATTTCATGTGCGACCCTTGAAGGTTCATAATCAATTTTCACATTGAAACAGGAAATATTTGTCAATACTTGGATAATGCAAGAGATCAAGATGCGCTTTGGCTTATTCTTGCTTTCACATTCTGCTGAGACACAAAAGAGATGAACATACCTTGTTGGCGAATTTTGGCGCACTGCTGCACAACACAAACTCCTAGGTCTTGGAATGTTTGGGCAACTTCACCTTGAGGATCAGCCACCACTTCAGGCGTTCCACTATCTCCAGAAGCAGATAGCTAGCAAAGTAACAGAAATCAAATTCTAAGTTTCTATATACTGTAAGTTTTGTCATAGAAGCAAATTCTATGTTTTGAATATGATGGCATTGCACATATAGATTGCTGAGCATATATGCTTGTTCGATGCTTAAGATATCCGAGCATATATACTTCCCTTTATCTACGGACTACGATTATGGAATTTATTAGCCAAAGTTAAACAGCAGGCTCAAACAGTCAACACTGGAGGTAAAACGTGCAACCTGGTTAATACTTGTATTAAAGAGTTGAAAACCAGCAAAAAATTAACTTATTGCTCAAGATTGGGTATAGAATTTTCTTTCCTTTTTACAGTAAAAACTGTAATTATGTATCAACTGTGATTACTTTCTGGAAATATGTGTCAAAAGGGGGCATGAAAAAACAAAACAAATGCATAACCATTTCCAATAGAATGAATAAATGGAGACAGTGAATGTAGCAGTGTATAAATGTACAACTTTTTTCATTAACCAAATTCGAAGTCGGACTCACAGTTGGTCTAATTGGTAGATCAAACAGATGGGGAATTCCAAACTGTTCAATAACCTGCAGAGATATAAGCAAATGATTAGGACTGAACAAAGAACTAGACAAATTTGTATGTGCATATGCATATGGCATTTTATAGTGACCCAAAACAAGGTTTTCAATTTGGTTTTCATCTCAATACAGGGCATGTCTGTGGGGGATTATCCACTGTTTGATTGCTCCATAGTCGTTAAACATACACAAAGCAAGAAAGATTAGAAACCGAATTAGGTGCATGCCTGAGAACCTGAACCTCTACCAAACGGGTAATACCGTTTTCCATCCGCATCAAAGTGGCACATATTCTCAACCACGGCAACACATGGCACCTGGAAACGAATATCTAAAGTGAATGCAACAGTAGAAGAGAGTAAAGGAAATGAAACATATTTCTTCGTATACATGACAGCAAAATTTTCTGTTCCTTTCACCTTTAGAGATGAAGAACTTATAGATAGTAAAACGTTTTGAAATGGAAAGGGTTGGTATCACAACTAAAACAAACCTTAAGCTTTGAAAACATGCGTACTCCTTTTGCAACATCAATGAATGCTAGTTTCTGAGGTGTGGTGACTATAACTGCAGCAGTCAATGGAACAACCTGAAAATTATATCTGGAAATATGAAGGTTGCAAAAAAGATTCACCAAAAAAAAAACTTCATAGGTTTCTCTTGCACCAAGTTACACACCAATATAAAGTAGGTAATTCTAGAGGAGTGAAAAAACAAAATTGAGCACCTGGCATAAGGTAAGCTGAATATCACCAGTTCCAGGCGGCATATCAATCACGAGGTAGTCCAGTTCTCCCCTGCGTAGTTTCCATGATAAGTGTAAGAGTGTTTCAGGAGTCTTAAACTTAAGAAAAGCACCCACACACTTGTCTTATACGATGGAAACTTGCTGATAGAGGTTTCAAAAAGCTAACAGTCTATTCAATCAGTTTCTCTACAAGACTGAATGATACGCAGCCCCTTGAATTTTAGAAAATGGTATCACTTTCACCAACGTTGAATGCAAAACTCCAGTAGGGCAATTGGAGAGTTATTCATCTAAATTCACTCATTTCGAAACTGATGGCATCGTACATTGAAGTAGTGCATCAACAAGAAGAACAACTTTAGAAGATAAGAAGTTTCTGTAATTTTCTAGGATGATTAGTTAATCATTTGTTAAGTATCATCTTTTGTGTTTTAATATGTGAGGCATATCATACCACTCAGTTGTAGTCAGTAGTTGGTTGATAACTCCAGAAACCATTGGACCCCGCATTATTGCACGACCTTGTCCAGCAAACCCAAATGATACCAACTTGACTCCCAAATATTCTGTCGGAATGATGGTTTTCTTCACTGCATTCTATAGGACACTCATGAATGTCATAATTGCAACAATATTGTTATATTCATTGTGGATATTGATTCAAAGTGGGAAATTTAGGAATATTACCATTTCGAGCAGTCTACTTTCGGGGGAGACCATTGTTGGTAAACTAGGACCATAAACATCAGCATCAAAGATACCAACTCTAGCGCCCATACCAGCCAAAGTATATGCCAGATTTACAGCTATTGTTGACTTTCCCACACCTCCCTGCAAACACAGGACTATGGATTTAAACCAAGGTCTTTTCTTGACAAGCAACACTGGACACTTGTTTAAATTGTAATAGTAAGAAACAGCGGTTCACTCAGATTTCTTAACCATTTGGACACTTGTTTAAAGTTTTGTTCACCAACAGACAGAAGAAGATCCGCTCTTGCAGAAAATCCTACCTTGCAACTTGATACTGCCACGATGTTAGAAATTGTTTGTAGGCCTGCAGGAAGAAGTCCTGCAAAAACAGGTCTTGCTGGTTGGGCTGACATTGTTACATTGACTTCTTTAACCCAAGGAAGTGCTGTCACCACCTCATTCGCCCTCTGCTCAAACTGCCAAGAGATTAAATTGCATCATTTTTGTACGGCTTGATACATGAAATGGAGTCAACAACCCTCCCACATAAGAAAATAACATCAAATAAAGGATAAATTCAGAATTAAAAACTTGCTCGTTAATTGGTCATTTAATTTGTCTTTTAGCACCACAGTTTTTACGTCTTGTTGGAAATGCTAATTCATGCTTACGGCCTATGTCATATGGATCCTTCTTACGGTATGAAGTTCCCATGTTAGACAATCTACACTTGGTAGGGATATGGGATATGGGATATGTGTCCATCATGGATAGTTAAACATTCACCAAGCAAGAATCTTTAGTAGTTTTAGTTTACCATATCGCTGCATTGTAATAACTGCATGTCAAGAGCTAGCCTATAAAACTATTGGTGGACTTGGAGAATGTGCATAATATGAAGATGCTCGACAGACCTAGCCTAAATCTCCCAGTTATGCATGAAACACACTATAAAACCTTGGGTGCAATTAAGATAGTGTCCACGTGTCCTTGGACATGGACATTAGATGAAAATGACATGGACACATACCCTGATGCCCATTCTGGTACTCGTGTTGCTTTTATGCAACATAGTTATTATAAGAAAGAGAAATAATTTCGCTTCACTCAAGTGCCCCAAAAGATCCCCCAAGAACATCAAGTCAATGAAAGGGAAAAAAAATTCTACCAATTGAAACATACATCAGTTGTTGTGGATCATTTACCATGTCCTTGACTGGACATGCCGGAGTAGTGAGCTCTAACCGAAAGGAAACCTGAAATGTGAAGTTTAAATGGTAAGTAGGGACATGATAAATATAGGTCATGAAACTTATCACAGCCATGTTGAGAATGACCTCCCCCGAAGCTTCATTCACATGCAGATCCTTCACAAACTCACATGAGACAATGTCAGTCCCAAAGTCAGGATCAATTATTTGAGACAAGGCTTTCAATACAGCACTTGTAGCTTCTGTAGCTGAAACTGAAGAAACACCTGGTACACACGAGAGAACAAGTTAGATTTTAATTGATATCAAACTATTGTGTTTACCGAAAAATTTCACTTATCCAACCAATCAAGGAAAAATAGAACATGGTGAAACCCCTAAGAACTTTATTTTGAATGTCGTCAGTCGTGTTGCGATGTGTAACCACACTCATCGTGAATCCAAGGAAAATGTTATGAAGGAATTCTTTGAATTCAGCATCCACTTCCGTATTTTACGGGCTCCAAACGCTTGGGTATATCCTGTGTTCCTTTCTTCTGGAAGACATGTCTCAACCAACATCCTTATATTGTGCTTGGATCTTGGATTTGTAGAGGGATATGTGGTACAAAAGGAAAAGGAACGGAATAAAATATGAGAAAATGTGGATATGTTCGAATACATTTTCCTTTCCCTACAAAATTCCTTCCAAAGTCCAAGCACCAAGATGAGGAGTTCAAAACTTCAAATTAATAGATAATGTCCACTTTCAAAAAAATAAACAAGATGTTTAGCTATTGATGGCTTATGAACCTATTAATCAATGAAATTAGCTCAAATTTAGATTTGGTAGTTTACCAATTGGTTTTGGATCCTGATGGGTGTGAAATGATTATTTACTAAGAGGGACTTCAAGTATGTGTCTTCTACCTCTAATGCATCCCAATGTCAAAACCCACAGGCAAACCATCAAATCTACTGAATAATAGTAGTGTTGAATTGATTCTGCGAAATCTACATCTATCAAAACAAACCCACAAAGATGAAATTCATAGCTTTAAAAGTTCGTTCTTAAATTCCCCCGATGAGTGATTCCAATTTGCATTAAGTGATACACTAGATACTTGTTGTGGGTTCAACCCAAACCAAGACACACACAATCACACGGAGAATAATCAAGTTTCAAATCAGAAAGCATGACACAAAGATTTTTCGTGGTTCCGAAATTGGGTAATTGGTTACATTGGTGGCTCACACCACTTTTCACTAGGTATCAAATTACGAGAATACAAGTTATATCGAATACGTATAGCACGTTATAACCCATCATAATCATTAGAATGACAAACAAGTCTGAATGATACTTCACAAACCCAACAATACTCTATATCAAGACCAACAGAAAATTGGCAGCAAATACGAAACTTCAACTACCATATAAGATACTGTGGAAAACTAAAAAGATGGGTTCTTTGCTAACGTGTGAGAAAGAAATAAAGAGAGATCATGACAAAGATTTTACGTGGTTCCCCAATTGGGTAATTGGTTACATTCGCGACTCACACCAGCATTCAGTATGTATCCAATTAAGAGAATACAAGTTACATCAAATGTATAGCACGTTATAACCTGTCGCAATCATTAAAATCACAAACCAAGTCCAAAAAGTACTTCACAAACCCAACACCACTCTATATCAATATCAACAGAAAATTGGCAGCAAATATGAAACTTCAACTACCACATAATACTACAACTTTAGGAAACTCAAGAGATGGGTTCTTTGCAAACATGTTAGGAAGAAAAAAAAATTCACCTTCAACAGAAGCAGCTTTAACTGAAATGGCGCTGAAAATTGACTGGTTAATTGGTGCCCATATTGGCCTGACATGTCTTTGGGAATGAACTGACCTGTTTGCAGTAGAGAGCTGAAAAAACTTCTCTGGTACAAGTATCCCTGAAAAGAAGATGGGGAAGTTTTAGGCTAAAAGTGGATTTCTTTTGATGTATAGAACAAGATAACATACAAAAGAAACAGAGAGATATTGCTATATCACAGAAGAGAAACAAACCCTTTCTGAATTGTGGTTTTTGGTTCTGAAACGGTATATGGGGATAAGATGGAGAGTGAAGAAGTTGCATTTTAGAGAGAGAGAGAGAGAGAGAGAGAGAGAGAGAGTGGCAATGGAGTTGGAGGAGATGGTTGAGGGGTGAGTGGAGAGTAGAGAGCTTTGGCAGCCTCATGTTTTCTTGTCACGCGGATGATCTGCTTCGAACTCTATCGGCTTGGCAAAACGGCGTCGTCTTCACAAGCTTTTATTCTGAATTCTAATTTGAAGATGTAAAAAAAAAAATATTTGACCTAACAAATCACTTAATTTCTGAGTGGTTCGATAGACTAATCGAAGACAATCTAAACATATTTGATCAAGTATTAGAATTTTACTTAGAAAAATCTACGTCAAACATGTTTATCACTTATTTAAAGTATTTTAAAATAATTTTTGTCTTCACTCGATAAATGTGTAATCTACTCTTAAGGAGATGGAAAAATGGCACCGCTAAGCAGCATCCTGGTGGGGCAAGCCCAAAGGGTATCAACCACCACATTAAGCACTCGTTATTCCTGGCGAGAATCAAACCCTCGCCTTTCATTTGGAAGAGGTGAAGAAGTGATAAGAAAGGAAAGGGCAAGTCTCTATGAAGAAGTGTCATTCAACAACAAACCCGTTGGCTTTAAAATAAATAATTGAACAACCATTTGAAGGCAAGAGAGGTGATAAGAAAGGATTCATCATATCCTCTGCGGTCCCACTTCAGGTGTTGATTGGCATTCGATAAACATGGTTTTCGACATAATTAATTTCTCGACGAACTCTACAAAAATGAACGATTCCAATAATCAAAGCGGACCCTGAAAGAGTACATAGGGGCGCACGGTCGAGGATCTGAATCCAAAAAAGAAGGGGACTGCAGATACCCACTTGTTTCAACAAGACCAGGTTCATCTAAAATTTGATGAAGAAGAAGAAGAAATAAATGATACTGGGTAGAAAATTCATCCACCCTTCTACAAATAGTTTTAAGGCAACAAGAACAGTTCCTTGATCTCCCTGACTAATTTTCCTTTGCGATATCTATTCCACTGCATCAAATATAGATAGCACATCCCATTGATTTATCCTCCTTCGCGATACCAGCTTCAGTACTTTGAATGTAAATGAGAAGATTTGAATAAAGGATGATGCCTTCTAAAATGCCAAATCTCCTACCCAAAGAGCTCTCCTTGCTGAGATAGTCAGGAACTGTCATTGCAACCAGCGACTGAAATCTTCTAACGGGACAAATTTGTCCATAAATTAAATTGAATCACTTCCCATGGTGATCAAGAATTGCCTGTACAAAGAACTGGCAAAACAATCAGTAGTAATTTGTAGAGTTATAAGATAATCATTAAGCTAACGACCCATGCTGCCGCTTTTCTTCCGCAGGATCCCTCCAATAGAATCAATGCCACAGTTTGCTACAGAAACCATTCCGCGGCCTCTTACTCGAAACGATATCAGAAAATGAGTCAACCAGTTGTGCTGCTAAGCTACTTGGATCATCGATCAGAGTATGAATAAAAGTGTTCACCACCCTTCGTTCCTGCTCTGTTGATCTCAAACTAAACCACGTCAACAATTTCAACCGAAATTCCTGTTGAATGTGACCCTCACATTCCAACCACCTGATAATCTTCACACAGTATTCGAAATTCTCATCCAAACACCCCAACCCATTAGCCATTCGAAAGGGGGATCCACTTATCAGAGTGCTATTGCAGTCATGTGTTTCTTCAATCACAGTTGCCGCCCTTTTCCTGGATTCTGTGCGGGAATCAACAGCTGCCACTTCCCCATTTGCCCCGTGAGCCCAATTCTGTGAATCACCGCTACCATGTGATCCCGCTAGACAGTTTTTTGCAATATCATGAGATGCTGCATCATCAACGGGCCCCAAAGTGCATCCGTTGTCCTCTTCATCCCTAGAGAATTCAAAAGGAGGGGTTAGCTCCTCGTTTAGATCAGGGACAGAAGCAACATTTAAGTCTAGCCCGCGGGAAACAGATGGCAACGGTTCTTTGGGAGTTTCAACAGGCTTAATAATGTTTTCTATCTCCATGCCTGAAAAGCCATCAAAGCAACCTTGTTCTTTAGCCCAAACCAATTGCAGGAGCTTCCCGAGGTCCCGCACCTTGAATCCAGGAGAAGATCCAATAGCTGTTGGAGTCTTACTTTCTTCAAAATGGGGATTTCCATTTGTGTGGTTCATGGAAGCTGAGCCAGCATTCTTGTGAATTATCTCCACACTTTTGGTGAAACATTTTGCCTCAGAATGGCCAAAATCACCGGAATCTACATAAGAAATTATGCGAAAGGAGTATTCTGTGCAGGGTTGGAGATTGGATATCAAAATCCTTCTTTGGGCTTTGGGAAAAACAGAAATAGGCTCTTTTGGGTGTGTCTCATCTCTACTCTTACAATACCAAAGCTTGTATCCTTCAATGTCATTGCCTGATGAAGCGGGTAATTCTATCAAAACAATCACAACTGATGAAGATGTCACTTCCTCAAAGTGGAATCTGCATGCTGCAGGAAGTGAGCCCTCTGCCAAGGTGGAAACAGGAAAACCAAAAGTCATGTACGGAATATGGCCAGATGCGGTGCTATGTCTATGCATACGGGGTCAGATGTTCCCATCAGTTTTTCCCACTCCCTAGACAAATATAGATATGTACAGAATGATCGGATAAAAATTTCAAGCCAAATGTTAATATATCTACTCTTAATGTATTACTTGAGCTCAAGTTAATCATTTTGTTAATTCTGAAACTATGACATGGTAATAATTTGTTGTCTACCATGTCAGAGTCAATCTAGTAAACAAACCAAAAACATACAATAAGGGGTCAGTATCTAGAAATAATGCATAATATCATTGAGTATAAGTTGGTTTGACTTTATTCAACTTGTGAGACAAAAATTGAATAAACACACCAGACAAACTTTCTGGAGCCTCCACTGAATATTGTCAAAATTAGAGGGAGAGGTGGACACAAACTGAATTACCTCTACATGTTGAGTTTTTGTTAGAAACAGCAGCCAACCATTCATCTGCTTTGTCAATTGCAAGAGAGCAGAGTTTCAGCACTTCACCCGCAACAGGGAGTCTGCTGACGATGCCACGTGCCATCTTGGCTGACACACCGTTAACTGGGCCCACCTCGGTTTCTAATTTGGCCTTGGCATCTCTAACAATTTCGTGCAGTTCTTTAAATCTGGAACTCCCATCCAGGAGCCTGTAGCTCAAGAATATCCTATAACAGAGGACATCAACACGGCGAGCATCCTTTGCTATATTCAGTTGCTTCTTCCAACATCTGCCAGCATTGATATTATGTATAACGCAATGAACACCAATCAGGCTCAAAACATAATGAAGTGAAATCGAGATTAATTGCAGTTCACAAGTCTGTACTGTTAGTTTTTTTGAAGCCAGAGTACTGGACTTAAGGCCCACGCATTCACTATAATTCGTAGATGTAAACCCTAGCATAAATAATGTGGCCAACCCATCAGCCGATGTTAGAACTCCTTTGTGAATAGATTAAAATCTGGTGTGAGCAGTGAACGTAGACATCCTTTCCGGATCCCATATACATATTATATGTCATGCTTTCAAAAAGTGATTGGTTTTGCTCTTGATGCTATTGCTTGTGTGTGTGCGCGCGCGCGCGTGCAATTCATAGCCCTAAATCTACATTATCTTATATGTCTGGTTAAAGCAACTCATTACCAACATATGGATTTAGTAAGATATGGTTTTCAAAGTCATTTTCCAATAGGGAAAACACAACAAGAAGTTAATTACATTAAGTGGTTGCAAGCAGCTTCCCCACTGAATAAAGCCAGTGGAACAAAGTTCATACATATTCTGGAAGAGCATATATCAATGGGAAAAGTTTAAACAGAAAATCACATGAATTGGAGATGCTAATTCTGAGTGTTAAACTGACTCATGAATTCTCAATGTGTTATTTTTCTCTCCTTTTTCTTTTGGTTTCTTCTTATGGCGTTTTGGCAGAAGGGGAAGGGTGAGAGGTTCTCCTGTGGTACTATTAATGTGTATTTCATTTGTCATAAGCGCAAGCAAGGAACTCACCCAAGTATCCCTGAAACTTTACCACATGATGCACAGCAATAACTCCCATCTAGCTGCATCAATTGCCCAAGATCAACAACCCCCACTTTTTCACGTTGAAGTGCACACTCAATGTGACAAGACAAACCACAGGAATCTATGGTACCAGAGTCAGATGAGCATACCAACCAAAGACTAGGATCCTTATTGTCATCGAATAAGTGACAAATGCAACAAGAGCACCTCTTGCAAAATGTGTCCTCTATAGAAAGAATGGCTCTACATGCAGCATTTTTACAGAGCCATGAATTTGAATTTCCAAAGTCCGGAGACTCCTCTGAAGAAGGTGGAATTCGAACAGGGTTTTCCCCCTTTCTCTGACTTTTCCGCCCGGAAGATGTCTGACCCTTAGGACTAATGGACGCTTTCTTTGGCTCCTGATTCTTCAGAATTTTCTTACTAGTCTTCTGAGGTTGATCAGTCATTTTGCATTTAGATGAAGCTGTATATTTCTTTTCCTTATCAAAGCAGGTACGGAAAAGTTCCTTTTTCGGGCCTGGTTTCAGAAACTCTTGGGGAAGTTCTGGACTTCTTGATACATCATCAGAGTGTCCATTTTTGTCTGGGGTGCTTTGCACACTGGAAGAAAGACTCTGAATGCCTGAAACTGGTAGCAAAAAGAAACCACCAAAAACAAAATAAAAGTCCAGAGCAAGGCGAGAAAGCAGACATGGAATTAAAGTCAAGAAAAGAATAATCTTCTAGTTCATATCGTAGGAGAATCCAATTTTGTTGCTCCCCTCATGAATTAGCTTCTATAGACTACAGTAACGCTGTTACTTTTCACCTATTTCCCTTCTGAATGCACCTTCCAATTACATGGCCAAGAAAAACAAAAGAAAAGTACCCTATGACAAAATGAATGGGATGGATAAATTGATCATAAGTCCATACCTATCTACAAATTATCATCAGCATGTCTATAAGAATGCTTCTTATAAAGCTTAATTAACACAGGCATAGAATAAGTTTTAGAACACTTTTAAGAAGAGCATTTTTCTGTATTGATAGCCTGGTATGTGTTATCAAAAAAAGATAGCCTGGTATAATTGTGACCTGTTAAATTGGAGCTCAAGAACTAAATATTCTACGCATTCAAGCAAGGAGTTCAAAAGATAGGTGGAGATCTCACTGCCATTGGGGATTCTCAATAGCAACTGAATCATTGAGGCAGGGAAGGGGGAGCTTTTCGGAAAACACCAACCCTAAAGGCAAAAACAATAATCTAAACCATGCTAACCTAAATAAACTTGATGCAGAAACTTAATTTTTGCCAGTAAAATATAAGTATCTGGTCACTGTTTAGCATTCAGAAAGATTTTGTCGTGCCAGATTAGGTATTTTAGAATCCTATACAATATACTCCTGACCTGTGTAGACAAAAAAAAAAAAAAAAATTCTTTAAATCAACCTGCTAAATCAGGCAGATTATTGGTGCATTGAAATCAGTTTGTTATATCTGAACCATCAGTCAGTCTGCACTGAATGAGGCCTTGAAACTGGACACATCACCTGATTTAGAGCAATACTTTTGTACTATTAACCCGATCAAGCACTATACCAATCAAAATATCTAAAATAATAGTTTAATAGAAGAAATATGATTCCATTTAATGATAGATTGATTGGTCACCAAACAAAGCAGATTTAACAAAATATAAAGCGGAGAGATCATATCTTCTTACCATAAAAAAAAGACGGTTACAGAAACCATATTATGCGAACAAGTTCTGCAATAAAATAGAGACAAATGGACCAAATGAAGAGACGAAACATCAAAAAAATAAAATAAAAAATACAAATGAACGTCGTCAAACTGATGACACAACCTTACTCCTAATGGAATAAAAGAAGAAGAAGAAGGAGCATTGACTAAGTAGAACCAATATCAGAAAGCATCTACTTACTGGTGCGTGCAGCAGTCACTGACTCGATGAGGTCGGCGCTGCTAGGGTTTGGAAAGGAACCCTTAGATCCTCTGTTTTATATCATGTATAACCTATATACCTTAGTGAGATCAATAGTAAATAAAGGTTACAGCAAATTACACTTCTGCCTGGTAATAATTATCCTATCAGGTTATAAATGGATGGAATCACCCGATATCCAAATTATTGATGGCTCAACCGGAAATAGAAATTTGACAAATTGCCAGCATTAAACCCCATTTAGAAAAGCTTGCAATTTAAATCGAATAGAGTCAAAATCCAATCCATTTACTGGCCTTTCATGATGACAAAACAACCTCAGCCACTGCCTAGTCTACAGGAGAGGGGTAGGGGATGAAGTAGGAGTCGAACTCCCTACCTCATGAGCCTTTGTATGAGAGGCCAATCACCCGACCAAATCCTTTGCTCGTAGCCTCGTACAATGGACAAGATTAAAATGAATTTATGCTTAAACAAAAGAGGCATAATTTATTGTGACGCTGACATGAAAGCTCGAGAACAAGTAGAATTGCCGGGGGGTTTTTTTTTTTTTTCTAGAAGTGAGATACAAGGTCAACTTGACTTACATAGTAACTCGTATGGCAACACAAAAGGGATAAGCCATGCACTCTAGGACGAGGAACTATTTGGGAAAAATAACAAAAGGTATGGTTGTACTGTGTTGCAATACTTCTTAAGGTAATACAATTCTATTAAAAGTTTAAAAACTCATTGCTCATCCAGCTTGAAAATTTCTTATTCATAGTAATCGCCTTTTTAGATTCTAATTGACATTGACGGGTTCCACCTAATAACGAAAACTTAGAGAATAAAACACATACTCAACTCCATCATGTGATCATTCTAAATTTTGAGTCTCCCATGCCAAAATGTGTCCCCAGACACCCAACTCCCAAGTTTTAGCCTTTATTGTCTATGCCTTTTAATAAATGTATTAGTCAATATTGTAACACTCAAAATATAACGGCAACCATTATTTAGAGTCTTCAAAGCCATCGAAGTAGCCACAGCTATAAGTCCATCCAGGTAGCAAAACAAAACTTGAAAAGGCACCAATAAGGGCAGAAAGCAAGTTCCATCACCAGATAAAAATTCCACATCACTACCATGAAAGGTTTCACATGACTAATAGATCAGTCTCAACAGAAATGTGAAAATATTACTCATTGACTACAACTGGATTCTGTGTAACTTTCATATAGGTTCAAAACATCCTCTTGCTGCTTTCTTTTGTTTCTAGATATAGTTACCAAACAAATCTGTTTTTTCATTTGACATTTATATGCTTTTCATTGATCACACAGATAAAAAAAATGTCTAGTCTCATCTTTACTTTATGCCTCTGCACTAATTGTGGTTTCATACCAAAGTAAAAGATGAATCCCTGATCCAAAGGAAAATTTCAGCAATGGTGACCAGTTTGGGCTATTGTGCCTGTAATGCCATTGCATCATCTGCATCCTCAGATATACTATATGTTATAGTCCATTAAGTCTTATCTCAGAACTACCAGTACCATACCTTTACTTCCTTCTCTCAGGTGCTTGAAACTTGATTCTTATACCCTTCTGTAGCAGTGTAAATATTGCTTCTCAATGTACACATAAACTATTACACATATTGCAGGTTTTTTACATGTCGTTTTCTTTTTACACGTTTGG